>NC_050451.1:98932831-99542990 GCF_903995425.1 Onychomys torridus
CACCAAAAATGGTTTGCATAAACATTCTAAATATTTCAATAGAAACAGTAACAGAAATCGTTAAGATTTCAAGTACTTAAAAAAGTAATTGATTTTTTTAATATTAATTATTTAGGGAAGCACAAATTCAGTACATATTGATAAACTCATTCTGTGTACAGCAAATGAATGCAGCATTTATAACTGAACACCTAATACAAGTCTCTCTGTGAATCCACTCATGAATAAGATTAATAAGATATAGGATGCTACATGTGCACACACACACATACACACACACACACACACACACACACACACACACACACACACACACACTTGAACACTAGCACAGAAACACTTAAGTTGCATGCAATGAGCAAAAAATATATTACCATACTTTTATGTAGTTGGAGTTTTCCTGCCTGGCCCAGTCAGGACAAATCTCTCTTACCCGCCAGTCCCACAGTCGCTCAGACCCAACCAAGAAAGCACACAGAAACTTACATTGTTTAGAAACTTACATTGTTTAGATACTGTATGGCAGTTCCAGGCTTCTTGTTATCTGCTTCTTCTATCTTAAATTAACCCATTTCTGTTAGTCTATACTTTGCCACATGGCTTGTGGCTTGCTTACCAGTGTCTTTACATGTTGCTTCTCATGGAGGCAGCGGCTGGCAGTGTCCTTGAACACACAGAGATCTGCCTAGCTCTGCCTCCCAAGTGCTGGGATTAAAGGCATGCCCCACTACTGCTCAGCTTCTGCTCTGGCTTGCTCTGACCCAAAGGCAACTTTATTGACATACAAATAAAATCACATTTCAATACAAATAAAATATCACTATATTTCCCCTTTTCTATTTTAATAAAAAGAAAAAAGGAAAAAGTTATAACTAATATAAGAAAAACCATATACAAAAGTACAATAACTATATATACCATATATACAAACAATAAATACCTAAACAATGTCTAGTCCATTTGTATTTGACAAATTCAGAGAAAATAACTCCATTATCTATCCTATTTTGGTAAGTACAGAATGTACCTGATTCACTTTTATCCTAACATATTGCTAACAGAACTGTCTTATAACGTCTTTCAAATTTATACAAATACAGCTCTTAGTGAGTTTTTCTGAAATCCTTAACAAAGATAATTTTAACTATAACTAACTGATCTTCAACTCCCTCAGAGACCCAAGAAGGAAATAATACTACCTAATAAAACAAGGAAAAGCAGGTTACAAATCAGAAAATTTAAGTAAAGTGGTTCAAAGTCCTTATAATTCAGTTCAAAAATCGGAACTGTATGCTATTCTGTTGGTATTAATGGATTTTTCAGAACCTCTCAATATAGTTACTGACTCTCAGTATGCTGAAAGAGTGGTATTACATATTGAGACTGCAGAATTTATCCCTGATGCTTCAGAATTAACTTCACTATTTATTCAATTACAAGATACAATCAGGGAAAGGAGTCATCCATTATATATAATTCACATCCGATCCCATACTGGTCTGCCAGGCCCTCTAGCACAAGGTAATGATGAGATTGATAAATTATTGATAGGAAATGTGCTGGAGGCCTCAGAATTTCATAAGAAACATCATGTCAATAGTAAAGGTTTAAAAAAGGATTTTTCCATAACCTGGCAACAAGCCAAGGAAATTGTAAAGAAATGTCCTACTTGTTCCTTTTACAATCAGACACCATTACCAGCAGGATGTAACCCAAAGGGTACTCAGAGGAATGAAATCTGGCAGATGGATGTGTTTCACTTTGCAGAATTTGGAAAACTGAAACATGTACACCATACTATCGATACTTATTCAGGATTTCAATGGGCAACTGCTTTGAGTTCTGAAAAAGCTGATTCTGTAATCACTCATTTGCTAGAAGTTATGGCCATCATGGGTATACCTGCACAAATTAAAACTGACAATGCTCCAGCATATGTCTCTATTAAAATGAAACAGTTTTTTGCTTATTATAATATAAAGCATATTACAGGTATACCACATAATCCTACAGGCCAAGCAGTTATAGAAAGATCCAACAGAACTCTAAAGGACATGATAAATAAACAAAAAGGGGTAACAAAAACCCCCAGAAATAGACTGCACAATGCTCTATTAACTTTGAATTTTCTCAATGCTAATGAGAAAGGAACAACAGCTGCAGAGAGATATTGGTTAATAGAAAAAAAACAACAGAATCAAATCAGCCTATATACTTCAAGGATGTGCTGACCTCAGAATGGAAACCAGGGTATGTGTTACATTGGGGACGAGGTTTTGCTTTTGTTTCTGCAGGAGAAGATAAGCTGTGGGTACCATCAAAACTGATAAAGGTTCAATTTGAACAAGAGAGACCTCTTAATTAGAAGAGGTGATAGTTCATCAACCAACATGACCATCTAGTTTAAACTCACTTATACCATTAATACATGCCTTTTCATTTATTCAGATGTAACTTGCCAAAAGGGGACCTCCCCAAAATTAGTCTTGGGGAAGGGTTTTTGTTTTTCTCTTTTAGGAGAATGAAGGCTAAGGAATCTGAAGAACACTGGACAAATGAGATAACTGAAGCAAAAGGACAAATCATCTGTCCCATGAAAAAGAGTAAAATGGCCTATTGGTATATCATCTACAAAATTTCATAAATCTTTCTAAATGATTGTTTCTGCTCTTCTCTAAAAATTTAATACTCTTAGTCTTCTTGTTGTCCCAGTTCAATTAAAGCTTCAAGCTGATTTTGGAGTTGGAGAATGGCTCCCTCCTCCTTTAAACTCAAGCATGTTGTTAAAAGGAAAATGAAAACTCCCTGTATCATACCAGAAGAAAGAGCCATCTTCTGACATGGGACAGGAGAAAAACCAAATTAATTAAGGGACTATTCTATTACTAATTTCAATTCTTTGACTCTATTCTGATTCTTTAAACTTTTCTTAAAGTATGAATTTTATATCAAAATTTACAAGATATATATTTTTTTAAACTTTGTTAAGATAATAATGGTCATATAGAGTACTAATTAAGTCTAGAGAAAAGGCTTCAATTAGCTGCCTATACATGTCTTTGTGTTCGAGTCTCTTTTCAGTTTTCTGCAGGAAATCACGGCCAGGCCTAACTTCAACTGAAATCTCTAGGAAGAAGATGGGGCCCCACAACCACAATTCCACGTGGAAAATAATATCACTAAGCTGACAAACA
Organism: Onychomys torridus; assembly: GCF_903995425.1. Classification (NCBI taxonomy): domain Eukaryota; kingdom Metazoa; phylum Chordata; class Mammalia; order Rodentia; family Cricetidae; genus Onychomys; species Onychomys torridus. The sequence continues at coordinate 98,936,026 of NC_050451.1, forward strand.
TCATCTACAGATGGGCTTTGGACTACAAAGTGCTTAGAGCAATTCTGAGATGGCTAGCTGAGATGATCCAGTTTCAAAGACTACTTGAATAAGGACTTGAGATAAACCCTGAACTTTGGCATTATGGATAACAAAGAATATAGTTATCTTTCCTCGAATTTGTCAATTAACCCAAAATTTTTCTTTTCAGAATAAAGATAACTTCACCCATACCCAGCAGGAAGCAATTTTAAGAATTCGATGCCCACATTCCCAAAGGGGTGGTGTGGGGTGGGTGGTTTTTTGGTCTTTTTATTGGTTTTGGTTCTGGGATAGTTTTCATTGTTTAGGAGGGTTGGTTACAAGTTGTTAAGGGTTAGGAAAAGGGCTAGGCAAAAGGTGCTTGTTAAAGAAAAAAAGAAAAAGACAATTACTAGTTTTAAATACTTTACATTCAATTGGATTGTTTTATATTGTATACAAATTATTATTGAGATTGAGATTGTTAGAATATACTATACACGTATTTCTAATCTTGCTCGAGATATTGTATTTATACCATTCATTTAACAATATAATGCAATTTGCTAATCCTTGAATGTTAGTATTACCAACTATTAGGATATATAGAAATGAAAACTAGTGGTTAGACATTACAATTGAACTTGTAGTCATATTAGGTGTGTTTTCAAGATCAAACAGCTATATTTTAGATAGACAGTTCATCTTCAAACCCTTCAGAGATCTACAGTACATGGCATTTAAAATGTTTTAATAACTTAAGAATTTTTCTTTTTTGCTATGACTATGAGACATGATGGCTCCTGGCAGTACCAATCTACTTCAGAGAAAATATGGGCATTGAAGAAACTGCATATGGAGTTAACTTTCATTGTGGCAAAAGTTAGCCACTGGACAACAAAGTATCCTCGAATCAACTGCTGACAAACAGGACAGACAGGACATGAAACCAAGGACTACCAATTCTTGCCAAAACAAGTGTGGTTGTGGCTTTAACAAAAGGAACCTTCTGAAGCCAGGACAATATGGCACCATCCCTGAAGTGAGTGACCTTTGCAATCTGTAAAAGGTACCGTGCCCTTTTCTTTGAAGGCAGCTGAACAGGGAGTGGGCCAATGGCTTCTGATGTGCAATGGAACAGCAGATGAAACAGTTATTCTTGAAGAATAACTAAGCTCACCCCTCTCAATAGTAGACTGGCGTTTAATAGAGGGATGTGGAAAAGAACAGGATGTCAAGATGAAGCCACATATACACAGCCAAGAAAAATGGACAGCTGAATTGAAAAAAAAATCAATAATTTCCAGAATTTAAAATCCTGAATCATGACATGACACTAATGGAATTCAGGTGTTTCTGGTACATGGACTGCTCTCACCAAATGTGAGGTCAAACTGTTGACCTTGTATACATCCTAGTTCACAAAAGAGTCTGTCAGATACGATAAGCCTGTAGGCTGAAGATGATGTCCCAACACTGCGGAGAAACCTCAGGTGACTGTCCAGGCAGCTGGCTGTTTCTGTCAACTCACTTTTTTTTTGGAAGTTGCTTGCATGCACTTCTTGTTTTTATTTTTTATTAGGTAGTATTATTTCCTTCTTGGGTCTCTGAGGGAGTTGAAGATCAGTTAGTTATAGTTATAATTATCTTTGTTAAGGATTTCAGAAAAACTCACTAAGAGCTGTATTTGTATAAATTTGAAAGACGTTATAAGACAGTTCCATTAGCAATGTAAGTTAGGATAAAAGTGAATCAGGTACATTCTGTACTTACCAAAATAGGATAGATAATGGAGTTATTTTCTCTGAATTTGTCAAATACAAATGGACTAGACATTGTTTAGGTATTTATTGTTTGTATATATGATATATATAGTTATTGTACTTTTGTATATGGTTTTTCTTATATTAGTTATATCTTTTTCCTTTTTTCTTTTTATTAAAATAGAAAAGGGGAAATACAGTGGTATTTTATTTGTATTGAAATGTGATTTTATTTGTATGTCAATAAAGTTGCCTTTGGGTCAGAGCAAGCCAGAGCAGAAGCTGAGCAGTAGTGGGGCATGCCTTTAATCCCAGCACTTGGGAGGCAGAGCTAGGCAGATCTCTGTGTGTTCAAGGACACCGCCAGCATGGCAGACACACGCCTTTAATGTCAATACCAACCATAGAAGACCTGGAGGTCTGTACAAACAGACAGTGACAAGGAGGTCATGTGGCTGGGTTTACAACCAATGAGAAAACAGAACAGAAAGTCTTTAAATAGACAGGACGCACAGAAGTAGGTCTCTTGCGGAGAGGAAGAACAGCAGAAGCAGTGAAGGGTAAGGTTTTTCCGCTCTTGCTCTGACCTCGTGGTTTTTAACTCTGCAATCGGTTCTGTGTTTCTTATTTAACAAGCCGGTTACATCTACACTTTTATTCAATTTTAACACCTGTTTTATATTCCATTTCTTTAATTACTCATAATTTATTTAACATAATCAAAAATTTGCAATATTTCATTCAGTACTTAAGGTCTTACCTCTCATGACTGCTTTAAATTAGGATATATTTAAACTGACTGAGGTGTAGTTTCATCATTGTAAAAAGTGTATGATGATATAATTAATATTACAGCATCCTGGGGAAAATATATGGAATAATGGAAGGAAATTTTTATTATATAAAATAACACATAGTTATTACTTAACAATTTAAATGTTTACTCTCCTATTCTGATTATTTTAAAATAATAACTCATACTCCTTGACAAATTCATTGCACAGAATCAAATGCTATTTGGAATAATTATTCAACTATAACTAGTCATCTTTGATTTAACTAAGGTTAATGAATCAGAATTAATTTCAGAGAAATCTCCCCCATGTACTGATATGTAGATGAAAAAAATGTGATACAGCAGGATAGTAGTGTAATAATGACACTTTTTTCTAAAAAAAAAAAAATTAAAATAGCTTTGCACAGTAATTTTTTCAGGTGTTTTGGTATATTGCATTGTGTGTTTGAAAATGTTCCTCTTGAGAAAATGTGTTGATTTATACTTTGTTCACTAATAGAAGTAAATGCACATACAGCATTTAAGAACTCAAGGTTAGATATTAGAACTTTCTAATATTAACATCCATCTAATTTGTTTTATAAGGATATACCTATTGTCTAAGATATTGTACACATCAGAATGTTTAGATTACTAAATTCTTACATGTGCAACACTTACACAATTACCATGTTTGGTGCTTTTTATAGCAAAGCTGTTCTGATGGCCTTGTATGACAGGAATGGATGGGACACAGACACAGAAGTCCTAACGTCTCACTTTGTGGTACACCCACATTGAACTTTCTCTCACTTCCTCCTCATAAAGTATGTACCATCTCCATCTGCTAGTGGCCACAATAGGACAACCAATCTTTCAGTAACTTATGAAGAGCAGTCTGGACACAAACCAATCACAAAAGTCATCACATCTATGATTTGTTTTTATGTCCGTACCAATCACATGGAGAAATTTCAATCCCTCCCCATCCTCAATTAGGTGAGATTGATTGGCTTTGTAATTGCTGTTATCATGTTCTTGCTTGTATTTTATATTAACTTATTTTGTCACTGAAGGAGGCATGTAACATTGCAGTGGGAAAAGGGTGCTTGCTATGTAAGTCTGGTAGCAGAAACCTCATTACCAGTACCCAGGTAAAGGTGGAATGAAAGACAGAATTAACTTTGTAAATTTATCTTTTGACCTTTACATGTCATATGCAGCATCATGTGCTCCCTTACAGACATATGCCGTAGTAAAAGTATATTTTAATGCAATGTTATTTTAGTGAGACTCTAGTTATAAGAATTAATAATTATGGCATTACTATTTACACAAATATACTTTTATTGTACTCCTTTTAAATTATTGTGTCTTATTAAATTCATTTTGAACTATCAAGTATTGAAAGAAAAGATACCTTTTGTATATATATACTCAAGTGATATTTTGTTAATGCATGCTGTATTGTACTCTTTCTAATCTGGATTTATTTTCTCTCCTTCATAAATGAATGTTGAGAATAACGATGAAGATTTAAGAGAAAAATAATCTTTGCACATTAAAAGAAACTGAAATAAAGTCACATCTTTACAAATTGGGAGAAAATATTTGCAGGCTTATACATCTTAAAGAAAATCAGTGATTAAATTATATACAAAATGTACAAGAAACTTGTAAAACTAAACATCAAGGAGGAATGTATCCAACATAAAATAGACTATGGAATCAAATAAAAACAGGTTCAAGGGAAGAAAAACAAGGGGCTTATAACACATAAAAGTTGTTCTTCACTCTTAGCCATCAGGAAAATGCAGGTTAAAATGACTTAATGATTTGTCCTTACCTGGTCAGATAATACAAATGAGAAAATTACTGGTTGAAGTGTGTGGAGAGGAGGGTGTGTGGAGAGGAACCCAAATATACTTTTGGATGGAGTAAACCTAGAGTAACTACTGTGTAATTTGATGTGAAGGTTTCTCAACAATTAAAAAGATAAGTACTGTCCTGGTTTGGTTTCATGTTACTATTATAAAAGACTGCAAGCATAAAGCCATAAGGAGAAAACAATAATTTTGGCTTGCACTTTCACATCACATTTCATCAGGAAGGGAAGCCAGGGCAGCAACTGACCCAGAGGCCATGAGAGAATGCTGTTCCTTTTTATGGCTAATTGTTGTTGTTTTGTTTGGATATTTGCTGCTGTTATTGTTGTTTTCATTTTCGAATTAGATAATTAATAAATTAACTTAGCATCCAGGCCTCCTCCAATTCCCTCCCCCGCCCCCAATCTGCTCCCCTCCCATGGACATCAACAAAACATGGCAAATCAAGTTGCAGTAACATTAAGCACTTCTCCATGTATTAACTAATAAGGCTGGGCAAGGTGACCCAGTATGAGGAGTAAGGCTCCAAAAGCCAGTACAAGAGTCAGAGACAGCCTCTATTCCCAGTTAGGAGTCCAAAACAAAAGAAAAAAGCCAAAGCTACTCCTTATTGTGAAGATTGCTGTGGTGGCCTCCAACATTGGACCTCCTGAATCAATAGTTAATCAAGATAATTTCCCCTAACTTGCCTACAGGCCAGTCCAATTTCCCAATTGAGCTTTCCTCTTCTCAGAGGACCCTAGTTTTTGTCAGACACAAACTAACCAACCACATTCCATAGGTCTCAACTTTACTGTTCCTAGACATAAACACAAACAATCCACATTCATTGATGCTTTATTCATAAGAGCTAGAAAATAAAATCTACCTGTATGTCCACCATCAGATAAGTAGATTATGAAAACAGGCTATATATTCACAATGGAATTTTTTCCAATAAAATAAAAAGGTACAACTACACATTTTCCAAAACAAAGTAGAATTAAAATAAACCAGGCACAGAAATTCAACTGCCACATGCTTTCTTTTTTATGGAGGTTATAAACTAAAATTTTCTGCTTTAATTATGCATTTCCTAGCATCATCTCTGACACTCCAGTAAAATTACAGTCATTTATATTAACAAGAAAATGTCTTCCTTATACTACTAGTTGATATAATAACACCAGACTTCCTATTTCTGTATTCCACAGAAGTATATAGACTGTCCTTGTCACTACACCTGAGAATAATTAATATAAGTATTAATAAGCTGCACACACACCTTATGTGAAGAGTAGTCACTTAAGACCTCATTAACAGAATATGGTCGAAAAGAGAAACACCTTCATTCAAGGTCTTTATTTTTTTTTTCATTCCAACATTCATTAAAATGCACTGAGAAATCAATGAAGATTAAACCTTATGCAATTCAGGTTTATAACCTTTATATGGATATCTTTTTCACCTGTGTTTATCTATCAGTTTCCTAGGGAAAATTTACTCATTGATTCGCACAGCTATGGGCAAGTTTCCTCATTTTTACCAAAGTTTGTAATTAGGGACATATAGATCCTTAAGTTTTCCTTTATATTGACACCTGAAAGCATCTTTTATGTACTCACAACCACCACAGTCAGCATGCACATCCACCATTTTCCTAGTTCAGTTTCTCTTTTGATTCTAGCTCTTTTCCCCCTGGGTTCCATTTACTACAGAGCTTAGAGCTTTACTGTTGTAGAGGCTGTACCCCAGGCTCCATTAATATCTGCAGAATTGCTAACCGTCAGTAGAGAGAAGCACAGAAGCTGTTCGTTTTTGAGTTTTTATCTTTGATATTGACTGATATCCACAGTAGCTCTTTTTGTCTCTTTTCATTCCCATAGTGACGCTAGGATTCCCACAATATGCATAAATCCTTTAGTGGAACACATCTTTCATTATATCTTAACGTTTGTTCTCTTCTAGGATTCAGATCCACATCTATGAATGTTAAAAGAGGAATACAGTGTATCTAATTCTACAGCCTTTTGCTTATAAGTTTACATGCTTTATTTAGTTATTATTGAATAAAAGAGGTGGATTTAGGAAAAAAAAACACCAATATAGATAATTGTTCCTTGTTATTCTTAGTAGAATATTTTTTTAAAATATCCTCAAATATATAAAGAACACTAGCTGCCAAACCTTCAGAATGAAATAATAAATGAAAATGACAGGAGTTCTTGTCCTCTAGGGGAAAAATGACTATCTACTTGAAGAATAGTTTATTAAATATATAAATATGGACTTTATTAATAATAGGTGGTTTGAAAAACTAAAGTGTTACATTAAACATGTTGTATTATAAAAAGAATGTTTTATAGCCCTTGTTCTTCTATATTTTCAGTATTAGAGACTGCACTTAGGAACTAGTGCATGCTAACTATATACACAACTGGGTTATGTCCCTAACAGTTATAGATTATTCATAGTTAGATGGAACAATACTAAAAAATACAATACTTAATGAGATATAGAAAGAGACAATTCTCAATAAGAATGGCAAGAAGAAATTATAACACAGCATTCAACCCATTATTAGTTTAGAATTATTCATGATTCTTCTTTAATAAAATTTCATCTCATTTACTGTCACATTTTACTTTGTCATCACATTCTGTTTTTCATAAGTGTGGCAATTAATATGTAACATACTTGCTTCCTTCATTCCCCCTGCATCTAGAAATTATAACTGTGTTAACATGGGCAGTAAAGATAAGTAATGTTCATTGAATTGATTCTTTCATTTTTTTATCCATTTAAAAAGCCAAAAGTTAGTTACTAGTTACAAAACATGATTTCAGTGCATATAACCTATTATTTCCAGAAAATCATTAATTTATTGACTGAGCTGATAGGCACAGGCAAGCTAAGCATGCATATTGATTAATCATCAGCTTACAGGAGTGATCCAATCAATGTAGCAAAGGATAACCATTTAGGCCATTTGTAATAGGAAATTGGATTATCTTCATGTCAAAAGAGTCCATATCGAGTTCTTCATGAGTCACTTCCTTGGAGAGGCAGAATAATTTGCATTGTATTGTTACTATAAAAGTGTTCTGCATATCTGATGCATTTATACAAATTTGGTATGAATCTTTTATATCTCATTTTGTAATATTTGAACATTTCTCATGTAAGATTCAGGTAACTGATTTTTGCTTTATTTTCAAGTATAATATATAGGAATCAAAGTTGTATAAAATTAATAAGCTTTAAAATCCCTAACTATTTTGGATGTACTACACGTTTGTGTATTATTTGTGCACATGAAATCTACTTAGTTTGAATTGATTTTGTTAACAAAATTACCTATAATTTTGTTTCTAATTTTTTAATCAATTGAGCATTAATACACAGCACAGAATATAATTCATATATTTGCTCCTTACATTTCAATAAAAAGCAAAAGTAGTTTTTTAGGCTAAGCATTATATGTTTATGAGAAAACTACCTGAATATATATTTGTATGTAATGTAATGTATATTTATGTTTAAGTATCATTAACTGCATACAATATTAAAGAAATATTTAGGAATAAAAATAAGGGGTTACTTTGTAGAAACCTTTCAGACCTAAAAGGGGTAGAATTGGAAGAAAATCAAATTTGCTAAACAAGAAATACATGTGGTCAGGTTTGGTGACATGGGGATTTTTTAGAACATTAGAGGATTCACATTGAGACGATGACTTAAATGGATAGCTAGATGGATAAATAGACAGACAAACTGACAGAAAGACAGACAGATACATAGATAGAAAAATAAAGATGTTTTAAGACATAAAGAGACTACAACCCACAGCTCTAGAGAAGCTAGGTAGTCAATAAGAGGGATGCATGGATTGCCCTGGGAAGGGGAAATAGATGAGATCACCCTAGTAAACTGCAGGGGGTGGGCTGGGAGAATAGAGGGTAGGAGATGGGGGATGCCAACATAAGCGAACAGAATGGCCAGTCTGCAACAGGGACAGAGTGGAAGAGCAATGAAAGAGATACCTTGATAGAGGGAGACATCATGGGGATAGGGAAAAACCTGATGCTAGGGAAGTTCCCAGGAATCCACAAGGATGATCCCAGTTTAGATTACTATCAATAGTGGAGAAGGTGCCTGAGTTCACCTTTCTCGGTAATCAGATTGGTGAGTATCCTAAGTATGATCACAGAGCCTTCATCCAGTAGCTGATGGAAACAGATGCAGAGATCCATAGTCAAGCCCCATTCTGAGCTCCAGGAGTCCAGTACAAGACAGGGAAGAGGGATTCTATGAGCTAAACGCATCAAGACTGGGAAATCTACAGAGACAACTGAACCAAGCTTGTGGGAACTCGTGAACTTTAGACCAACAGCTGTGGAGCCTGCATGGGACTGGTCTAGGCCTCTGCATGAGCAAGACAATTGTATAGCTTGAGCTGCTTAAGAGGTTCCCTGGCAGTGGGATCAGGATCTATCGCTGGTGCATGAGCCAACTTTCTGGAGCCCACTGCCTATGATGGGACACCTTGCACAGCTTTGATCCTGGGGGAGGGCTTGGAACTGCCTCAGCTGAGTGTACCAGGCTTTGCTGACTCCCCCGGTAGGACTTACCTTTTCGGGGGAGGGAATGGAGGAAGGGATTTATGGGGAGTGGAAAGGCTGGGAGGAGCACAAGGAACGATGAGAGAGGGATCTGTGGTTGACATGTAAAATGAATTTAAAAATTCATAATTAAGAGAAAAACATAAAAATAAAATGAGCTAGGCAATAATTTTTGCTTTTCATAGAAAATGCAAACTTTATTGAAACAAGCATGTGATTAGTAAAGAATATTGGAATGCTAATATTTCTGTATACTTTAAATAGTACAACATATTGCTTTGTGGTACTGGAGATCAACTCCTGTGTTCTAAAAACCATGACCATTGAGCCATATTCCCAGTGCTAGAATATGATCTGAACCTCAAAAGAACAAAAGGAAATAAGTATAAAACTAGTTAATATATAACTTGTTAACTTTCATTTGTGATGCCAATACTATAGAGTGCAGGTAGAGAGACCCAATCAATAAAAATTAGTGTTATGTGACCATAGATACAACTAGTAATATGTTATGTTAGGCATATTGTAATCACAAATAAGTCATCTATGGATAATAAAATGTAAATGAAAAGAGGTCCAAAGTATATCCAAAATGTCAAATAAATAATGGAATGCAATAAGATATAGAAATGGGTGAAAACGGTTTTAAAACAAGTGAAGAAGTGATAATAATATAACTTCTATCTGGAAATTATTTTACCTACTTAAACTTTCCTAAATGCAAACTCACTAAATAGATAAACTATTTTTTATTATTTTCCCTTTTCCTAACTCCTCTCAGATCCTTCCTAACTGCCTAAAACTTACCTTCATTTTCTTTTTTACTCTTTCTCTTTTTAAAACAAAAACAAAGTAAATGAAAATCAACACAAGGAAATAAAAACACTAAATATGTAACTATATAGTATGTTGAAATTGCTTAGATTTGATGAAAAGACATTCTAATGTAGAACAGATCCCATGTAAATGGGGATCTGTAGAAACAGGTGTATGTAGAAACTTTAGGTAATGAGATTCAATGGAAAATAATTCAATGAGAAGAAGCTGTTAAAGAAAAAATAGGGACTACCCTTCCATCCATTTTCCTCTGTTTTCCTCCTCACCATGATGTGAGAATTACTACTTCAGAATACTCTCTGTTTCTATGTCCTGCCAATTCCCTCCTACTATATAGAACCAAACAATTATTAATTTAAGCCTGTAGTTCCACGGATCTAAATGAGACCTTTTTCCTTAAAATTTGATTTTCTCAGGTATTTTATCACAGTCATAGAAGCTAATTAAAATAGTACTTTGGCTCCATTAATAAGCCTGCAAATTTCATGATATTATTTTTTAACAGATGAGAAAGTCTCCATTGTGTAAATGTACTATCATTTCTTCATGCATTCTTCAATTAAGAGACATCTAGTTTGTTTCCAGTTTTTAGCTACTATGAATAAAACTGTTACAGAAAGAGTTGAGCGAGGACGATTCTGGCAGGATTACACATACTTGAGGTTTATGTCCAGGACTGGTAAGAAGTGTCTTGAGGTAGATTGATACCCAATTTTCAAAGGAACTGCCATATTGTTTCCAAAGTAGCTCTACAAGATTGCAAAGTACAACTGTACAATTCCCACCAGCAATGGAAGAGTGTTCTTCTTGCTCCATATCCTCGCCAGTATGAACGGTCACTTGTATTACTTGTCTTAGCCGTCATGATAGGTGTTAGATGAAAGCTAAAAATCATTTTAAATTGCATTTCCCTGATGGATAAGGATGTTACAAATTTAAGTGTTTCTAGGCCGTTTGTGATTTCTCTGTTGATAATTATTTATTTAGATATGTACCTCATTTTAAATTGGATCATTTGGTTTGTTTAGGTCTAGTTTCTTGAGTTATATAATTGGATATTAGCACTCCAACAGATGTGGAGTTGTGGAAAATCTGCTGGTGGCTCTGTCAGAGAAGTAACAGATGTCAGTTGACTTCCAGGGGTCAGCCAACCAGAAAACAAAACTCTGATGGGTAAATCTTAGATAGGGAAGTTTCCGAGACCCCAGACCCCAGACCCCAGAATGTCTTTTATTTCTGCTGTTCCTTCATGTGTTTGCTGCTGCTGTCTTCCTCTGATATCTAACATGTGAATTGCCATAGGGAGATCCCCACTGCCTTTAATGCAGTATGATCATTTCTTGGAAATATCCCATTCTACCAGGCATTTTAATCTGTGGGTTATTATGAAGATGAATTTTTCCCTGAACTGTACTCTCTAATTGATAATAATGTTAGTTTAAATAGAGTTCCAGTGAACAAAGAATAAAAATAATAAGAAAGTGTTACACAGCCAGAATGCAAGACGTTCTATTGAGTAGCCATATAGACTCTAGCTTAGGTTAATGATTAAGAAAAACAGTTGAATCCCAGTAGCTCAGCTCATTTACATTCTTTTAATCTTAATGTTGGAAGGTGTGTTCGCAGGTTTTAGAGTGCATCATAGCTGAAGAAAATCTTTGAAAGTAACAAAGTTAAACTAAGAGGTTATAAAACAAAACAAAACAAAACAAAACAAAAACAAGAAGAAAATCTAAAGTTTTGAAAAGGCACATAGTTGACTGAGGAACTCCTTAATGTCAGGGAATAAGAAAAAAGCAGTCCAGTTATCATTAGCTGATGTGCCTTTCTTCTTAGGATTGGTTGATGACCAAAAGCAATGATTAATTCCCTATACCCATTTCTGCTCTCAATTTCTTTATATAAAATACTATTGATAAGTGGGTATGAACACTAAAGATTTATAGTAGAATTGATTGATTGGTTTTCATGTATAAAAGTTTAGGTTTGTGATTCTCTACAAGATTACCTTTCAATATAAGTAATAAAGTGATTGGTCCTATCTTTAGAACTACAAAATGCAGCCTGCCAGTAAAGGAACTAACTCCCAAGTTTGCCTTGATTGCCTATGCTCTGGTAGTTGAAAACAAGTGCCTTGAATATGTATGTATGTGGATTTGTGAGGATAATTTGTTTTTCACTTGTAATATGTAAAATGTTTAATCATGTAAGGGTTATGGAAAGCATGCTGTTTTTACTTGTATTTATTGTAATAATTCACTTGAGAAATAGAATGTAATCATATTGTAAATTTTATATTGCTGAAAGATTTTGTTGGGGTATATAAGCTGTAAGGGAAAGAATAGAGGTAGAATTGGAAGGAAAATATCAAGAATGAAGATAGAGTTAGAAAGAAAATATCAAGAATGAGAGAATTAGGAGGAAAATATCAAGTTAGTTAGAAGGAAAACACCGAGAGTGTGTACCTTTCTCCTTATCCCCTCAGTTAAATAAGTCATACTATGCAGGGAGACTACATGGATTCCCTTTGAATCCTGTGATACTGGAGGCTGCACCTGCCCCTCAGGCTGCAAAAAAACTCTCATCTTGTCCTTTGGATGGTGTCCATTGTCTTTCAGAAGCTTTTCAATTTCATGAGGTCCCATTAATTAACTGTCAATTTATTAGTTGTCAAATGTTTGTGCTATTGGTGTTCTGTTAGGGAAGTTTTCTCCTCTACCAATGCATTCACGGCTATTACCCAATTTATTTTCTATCACATTCATTGCATCAGATTTTATGTTGAGGTCTTTGGTACACTTATATTTGAGTTTTGTACATGGTGATAGATAATGTTGTATTTGCATTTTTCTACATGTGGACATTTGGTTAGACTGGCTCCATTTGTTGAAGACAATTTCTGTTTTCAATAGAATATCTCTGACTTCTTTATCAAAAATAAAATGTTCAAGGATGTGTGGATTTATGTCTGTGTCTTCAATTTGATTCTGTCAATCAATCTGCCTGTTTTTTTTTTTTTCCAACACCTTGCAGTATTATTACTATAGCTCTGTAGTACATCTTAAAATCAGAGATGGTGATAACTCTGGATAATGTTTTATTGTACAAGGTTATTTTAGTCACCTTTTTTCCATGTAAAGCTGAATGTTGTTCTTCCAAGGTCTGTGAAGAATTGTGTTGAAACTTTGATGGAGAGTGTGCTGAATCTGTAGATGGCCTTTTTTTATTGTTAATCCTACTGATCCATGAACATGAGAGAGATTTCCATCTTCTAATATCTTCTGAAATGCCTTAAAAGACTTGAAGTTCTTGATATAGAGGTCACTTGCTGTAGAATATTATTTTAAGATGTGTTACATTTGTTTATGCTGTGAAACATTTGCTTAATGATCCAAATATGTGTCACATTATTATATGCTGGATTTATTTAACTCTGTGAAACTGTGTTATTTTGCCTGTCTAAAGCCCTTGATGGTCTAATAAAGAGCTGAATGGCCAATAGCAAGCCAAGAGAAAGGACAGGTGGGGCTGGCAGGCAGAGAGAATAAATAGAAGGAGAAATCTGTAAGGAGGGAAGAAAGAGCAAAAGACCAAGGAAAGGACTGTGCTAGGGGCCAGCCACTCAGCCACCCAGCCACCCAGCCACCCAGCCAGCTACAGAGTAAGAGTGAAAGCAAGATATACAGAAGTAAGAAAAGGAAAAAGCCCAAAGGCAAAAGGTAGATGGGATAATTTAAGAAAAGCTGGCAAGAAACAAGCCAAGCTAAGTTTGGGCATTCATAATTAAGAATAAGCCTCTATTATTTATTTGGTTGGCAGACTCCCAAAAGAATAAATATGTCAGAACAAGGTAGGACTATGAAAAGCTTCAGAAAGTCTTGTGGAATTCTCCACAAATAGGCACATAAAGTAATCTACCTTCAAACTCTTAATGAGTTTTCAACTTTCACATCTAAAAAGAATGCCCCTCAGTGTTTCACCCCAGAGAAAATTAGGTCACTTTCACTTCCCTCATTGCATAGTGATGAAAAAGACCTGTCATGGTGCAAGAGTTAGCCCTGTCTTTGCCCACAAGACTTAGATTTGTTAGTGGTGTTACTGAAATGTCAGATAAGGTCATTTCATGTGGGGTGAATTTGATGGCTGTGGAAGAGACAATGAACAGATGCAGCAAATGGAATCCCACTTAGTTCTTTGATAGACTAATCCTTTCCAGTCTCTCAAACTATCTTCCATGCAAGGAGACTGTCTCCTAGCAACATCGAGCAATTGGAATGTGTTAAATGCATTATTCTTCTCTGTTAAATGGCTATTTTCCTTCTGTCTGTTTCCCTCGTTAACATTTCCCAATAAATTAGGAGTCTTAACTTCCAGTGCAATTTATAGGTTTTAGCCAATAAATGGCTCGATAATTTATAAAATACAGTCTAAATGATCAAGTACATGATTAAAGACAGATACAGTAACAGAAAAATAGATAACACGAATATAATATGAATGATAGCATTTTGAATCAAACTTATTTACAAAATTTGCTTAAAAGTGCATATGCTAGCTTGTTTTTCTCTTTGTTTTACCATTTCTGTGCAAGGGGATACTATATAGGACAATTTAGCCTTAAATTCAGTTTCTGTCTTCCTGTCTCAGCTTCTGAGTACTTACAACACAGGTATGTGCCTCCATGCTTACCTCCTAACTGTCCTTTATAATATAATTAATTGTACTAGAAAAAATGAAGATCCATGAAATTTTCTTTGATAGTAGAATAGTAAGAATTAAAAACAGTATGTTTGTAGACATGAGATTGTTTCTGTCATGAATTGCTTGTAAAAGAGGTGGGAATTACAGGAAAAACACTGCTTTGTTTGGCTTGAATAACAAATTAAGTGGCTAATGTAGAGAAATACCTCAATTACAAACCAGGATGTAGTTTTCTGTGTCTGTGGCAAAGAATATTATGCAGACAAAGATTATCTTGGGTGAAATATAAGAAATGTACAGTTTGTCAAACATAATAATAGGAATTGGTATACAAGTGTTTTCAATGCAAAAACATTGCATGACTGTACTACATCATTATGACCCAACTTATTGGGGGAAAATGTCAGGAATGAAAAGAAAGGAAGTAAAAATGGCTATTGTTTCTGTCTCATGGGAGGGTTTTCTTTGAACTGAGGAAGTTCCCAACCAGGATCTAGCTTTGTCCCATAAATATGGACCGAGAATGGAGGATAGTAATATCAATTGTCCTGAGGAGATTGATACCATTGTATGTTTTAGAGTGAATCATATATCTAAGAATAAGTTCCTGACTCTTTTTTTATGAGTGAGAACCTCAGAAATATGAGTCACGGACATTTAGAATAATTCTATGGAATATGTCTGGAATCTACTATATAGACACATAGCTGGTCAAGAGGGAATTTCCTTGGCTAGTGTATTGTAGGCAGGAAGACCCACCTAAGATTAGATCCAGACCTTATTGTGGCAGCACATAGAAAAGGGTATAAATGATTGAAGCTTTTGCTGTTTGCTTGATTGTTTTCATTCTCTAGCAAGTTCATCTATCTTGATGCCAGGTCATTATTTCACTGATATTAGAAACTATTTAAAGATTTCAAAGTAAACTGAAGATCAATTGAGATATCCAGTGTTGGGAGCTGTACAACTACTAGGTTCTTCCCCTTTTGATCAGGAGATAAGTCATCACTACAAGTAGTCTGTAAGCCATTCTAATAGAACCCATTTATAGATGTTATATAGATGTATAGATGATCACACACACACACACACACACACACACACACACACACAAACACACACACACACACAAGATTGATTCATTCGTTCTATAAGTTCTGTTCTCTAGAGCATCCTAATACAATATATTTTTCTGGTTTTATGATTATATTTTCAGTTTTGCTGAGATATAACACTCACCATTTGGGTCATGCATCTGCATGGTAGATGGTTGTAGGGGTCATTTCTCAGTTTTAGAGATGTGCTTTAGAATTTTAAGATTCAGCAGCATTTGATTTACAATATTTTGCAAAACTAAGAGTGATATAAAGTTTTGTTTCTACCAATTTATTTTGTTATTTATCTCAAATTCACTTTGAGCAAACAGACATTCACCATTGTTTCATATCTCTTAAAGATTAACCACTCAGTGTTACCTAAATCACAACCATTGTTCTTTTTATTAATTTCACTTTCTCATTTTCCTGCCTTTCAGGAACACTCTTGGTTTTATTGTTACCTGTTCTGACATTTTTCAGGTTTACTATCTGCCATGCTGTCTGATCCATCATCTGCCTTGTTTCTCTATTATAAGGGAACACATTATTAATTTTATTGTTCTGTTTCTCCTGGATGAAGTATTTAACAGGATCAGATAAAACCTTTATCTTCTTCCAGAAGAAGTTTCACAATATCCTTTGCTGGTATTGGCTTCCTTGTTAAATAACTTAGTATATTTTGATTATGTTTTCTCATCTTTGGCATGATAAGTTGATTTTTCCTTCCTCTGTCTGTGAATAAAATTAATAACAATATATACAAGTATTAATATATTACTTTAATATTAAAGCCTGATACATTATCTTTCCAACATTTCATGTTTCTATAGCATTATGTATATGTTATAGCTTTATTTTGATTGGCTGTTAACAATAATATTATTTAAGTTTTTCCTAATTTTAAAGCTAGTCAACAATTTAACTTATAATAGTGGGGAAACAAAAATACTTATATCATATTTTTTTAAAAAGTGCAAATGTAAGCTCAGTTCAAGGTGGCACAAAAATTTGATAGCAATGTACTCATTTATACATAAACTCTTATGTGCTACTTGTAGAAATATAATCTAGAATAGACACTATAGCAGTAAGTATGCTGGCTCTTCAATATTCTAAAAATAGAATTGCCTTATCATTCCATTATGGGATAGAAACATAAAGTCATAATACTATAGATATAATTTATAGCATGATTATTTATAACCTACTCATAATTCTTAAAAAATTAAATATGCCTAGATGTCCATCTGAAGAATGGAAGAGATTCTAGCATATATCCAAAATGGGATTTTATTTAGTTGGGATAAATATGAAAATTACAAACTTACAGAAAAATTGGGTGCAACTGGGGGTCATAATGTTAAGCAAAATAAAGCAGAGTAAGGGTAATTATGTGCATTTTAATTCATATAGAATATATTTAAATTTACATGTAAGTAAACATATGTGTTTGTAAATCATAAGATATGAAAGGGGAGAAAGTAACTTAAAGGGAAATAATGGGAGACCAGTGAGCTATGAAACACAATTTAACATCATTAGAAGGAAAGTATTTAGGAAGAAGGAAGGGACAAGCAGTGGGTTTGATGTGAGATTGGACAGGAGAAGTGGGGCCAATGATATTGGTATAACATACATACATACATGCATATGTATGAGAATTAAAAGTTAAATAGTAAACCATGTATATGCTAGCTAATCAAATAAATTGTAGGTACAATAGATAATATATCTTTTTAATGTAATGTAAATATGTTTGTGTGTGTGTGTGTGTGTGTGTTAAAAGGTCACATGAAATATTTGCTATAGACCAATAAGTATATGTCAGAAATAAAAGGATCAACGACCCAAATACTGGAGTACACAGGTATTGAATTTTAGGACACACAAGAAAAGCAGTGGAGATTGCTAAAATTTGTGCTTTTGGTTGTTCTTTGTTTGTGTCAAAATTTGAAAAACAAACAATATTTTTTTGAATTATTCAAGCAATCAGCTGCTAAAGTAACTCATTTATGCAGAATCTTGTAATGAAAACAGGCTTCTGAAAAGTTCTTATAATTCATTGTGGGATTTAAGCTCCAATATGCCAGTCCTGGCATATTTTGTACCACTGATGACACTCTAGAAAGAAAAGCATGGAGATAGAACAGGATTAATCAACTCATTAGATGGATTCATAAACAGATTAAAGACAATAGCATACTATAGAGAGTCAAGAGTAGGGATAGAGGGAGAGATTGAAATTTCCTTAAGGACTGTACCACAAACTAACATTGCAGTCAGAGAAAATAATATAGCTAAAATGTGTTCATTAAGAGGAAAAAGAATTCTACTGCAAAAGGCCCCAAAAGATTTTGTATTCAGCATCAGGAGATCAACAGAAAGCTTTTCAGAATTCCATGTTGACATTCATCCAGGATTGGCTGCCTGACAAGCAACGTCATAGTCTTGGCACATTAGCACATTGATTTTGAAAATTTAGGATTGCTAGGAGGTCAGAAAAATTTGGTTATATCTGGATCAGAACAGAGGATTCAGCCTTTAAGAGTGCTGATTGCTTTGCCAGAAGAATTCAACTAATTCCCCAGTACACAATCTTGGCAGTTCATGTCTATGCATACCTCCCAGCTGCAGGGAAAATCTTATGCTATCTTCCAGATTCCTTGAGATATTGACTCTCACATGTGCTTATACCCATGCAGAGACATGTACTTTTACACATAATTTAAAGTTAGTCATATCTGCTTTTTCAACTGGTTGATAGTGAAGGAACTCACAAGAATGGAGAGAACTGGACTTTAGACTCGATGATGTATATGGTGACTAATAATGCATTTTAGCAGAGGACTAAGAATCATCATGCCTAATTAAAGGTAATAAGAGTTTCTTCCTGTCAGGTTTTATCTCATGCCATAAAAATTCCCAAACATGCCAAATTTGCTTCTCCTGCATATGTTCATTCTTGAAGATCTTGTTGTAAAACAACCCTCTGTGTTTTCCAGAGCTCTGCTTGAAAGGAATCTTGAAATGTTTGCTGTTTATGGAATGTGTGGCTTTGTACATCTAAGTCTAAGTTGGATTCTATATTAGGGAAAGTGTACTGTTCGTTTTATTTTTAAAAAACGGTTCTTGGCTCTGCCTAGTGATGTAGTTAACTATTCCTAGTTACTCAGGAGAGCAAGCAAATGATCACATTCAATGCCTTCCTGGACTTGAAAGTCAGTTGAAGTCTAATCAGGACAACTTTGGAGTAATGTCTCAAAAAAAAAAAAAAAAATAGGACAGGAAATGTAGTGAATACGTCTCAGAGGTAGATGGCTTCCGCTCAATGTACAAAACTCTCAGTTCAATTTCCAGTTGAAAAAGAAAGAGAGAGAGGGAGAGGAAAGTAGAAAGGAAAGAAGGAAGGAAGGAAGGGAGAGAGGGAGGGAGGGAGGGAGGGAGGGAGGGAGGGAGGACAACAAATAGATTCCACTCTCAGTTGCTAAGTCTTTCTACTAGAAACATCTAAAGGACATAGAAATAGTGTGTAGCTGGAGTTTGGCGATATGCACAGCAATAGTGTATACTTCAGCCATGTATAATCCAACATTGACATGACTACTGTATAAAATACTAGTAATTAAGAGACATTATAAGATGAATTGCTAAATGGTCTTATTTAATCAAAACACAGAGCCAGATACTGGGGTAAAAACTGAGAGATCAGAAAAGCAGAAAGAAGCCAGCCACATTCTTACTACTTGGAAATCCTCAGCCAAAGAAAACTACTTCCTGTATATCCATGCCAATATGCCTTTCTGTTCTGCATCTCACTTCCTCTCTCTCTGCCCAGCTACATCACTTCCTGTTTGTCTGTACAGACCTCCAGACCTCTATGGTTAGTGCTGGGATTAAAGTCATGTCATCATGCCTGGCTCTGTTCCCCAATGTGACCTTGAACTCACAGAGAATGACTCTCTGCCTCCCAAATGCTAGGATTGAAGGCATGCGCTACCATTGCCTGACTTCTATGCTTAATATAGTGGCTGGCATTTTCCTCTGATCCACAGACAAGCTTTATTAGGATGCACAATATATTGGGGGAAACAATATATCACCACAAAATATTCAACTGTTTCTTTCTTGAAATTATTGTTAGAAAGCACCCAGTTAACATTTTCAAAGGAATGGTATAAATTATGACAGGTTTACTTACCAAATAGCAAAAAGATGCATTAAATCTATATTCTTTTAGAGCCATGCAGAAAGTAAATATGAATTGTTATCCTCATCTTAGAGAAGATTCTTCCATAAATCAAGCATCAACTAAACAAACAAAAATATGAATATGAAGTAAAGCCAAATATGAAATAAAATTAGAAATAAGAGAAAAAAGTAACAGATAAAAACTTATAATAAATTAAACTTAAATTAAATCAATAGATTCAAAATGTGGTAAAATAATTTTCAGAAAGTAAGAAATTTCAGTAGGTTGACTTAGCCAACAAAATAATATACTATATATATTTTATCAAAAATTGGGTCTTGTCGATTTCATTGCAAAGACTTGATATGTTGAATATGCTGATAAGTTTAAGTTCCTTGTTTTACTGTGTATACACATAAAAGTCCATAGAGTATCTAATAAATGTCTATAATTACTTAATGTCAATTCATTTCTAAAGATGAATAATATAGATAAAATAAAATTTAAACATTTAGAAATGAAAATAAAAGTAGGTTGAGCTCTAGAAAATAATTATAAATTTTGTAAAATAAATTGTGACAAAAAGCCAATGTACACATAGTATAGAACATTGTAAAAATAAGTAATATACAGTAAAAAAAAAAAAAAGTGCAAAGTTTGGGAGATACAGATTTTTTTTCCCCACGGGGAAGTTTCTAGTTGCTATAAGAGGATGTCTAACCAAAAGTGTACTAAGCCATAGTATCTTAAGCATTCAACAAGTCCAAAGGTGAGATAAGCTACTGGGGGTCCTGTGGAGAATGTTTGGCCTAAGTTATTGCTTTATAATTTTTCTCCTCTTGGACTTTTTCTGTCAGCCGTTTGACTGCCTGAATCAGGAGTTCCTCTTGTCATATCTACGCGTATTTTTATCCTGGCACACCATTCTACTCAGATAATTTGATCACCTTAGAACAATGCCAGAGCTGCTTTTCTTTGCTTCGTTCTGACCTGATGAAGCTCTAATGGTTTGTAGTCCCTGCCCTGCGGCGTCTCAGAACGGCATGCTGTTAACACCTCTGCCCAGTCTGTGGGTTACAGCTAAGGGAGACTCCTGGAAGTCTGTCTAGACAGGGAGCGTGGAAGCTTCTGGTTTGGGAATTGCAAAGTATCATGTGTTGTCATCTCCACTGTTCTTGTGGACAGTACACTGGCTTGCTAGCCTGGGGAAAGAGCATACTCTGGACAAGAGTGGAGCCAGTAGGGGCTAGGGTCCATCTTCAGAAAACCATGAGCTCCTCCCTGCTCCTTTCAAACCCTGTTGGGATTGTACAGCTGCCATAGCAATCCTGATTGTCCTGTGCAGGAAGTGTGTTATGTGTGATATCAGGTTGATAACAGAAGCCCCAGCTGAGTGATGAACAAGAAAGGAAAGCTTTATGTCTGAATAATGATAATGTCTCCTTCCCTGTTTCTGGTTTGCGTAAGAGTCAGTGAGCTGAGTAAAACAGGGAGTTGGTCTCCATCATTGCATTTTTTCCTCAGTGCACATCACTTTAATTTCGTCTAGAATCCAGTCCTGAATTGAATGTTATTGGAAAAAAAAAAAAAAGAATTGCTTCTTTTATTGACAGTAAATAAAAGTGAACACTCCATTTAATTTTCTGAAGAAGTCCACATATAAATGATCCTAGCAATCAAGTAAATAGGGAGATACATAATTGAAAAACACACCAGCCATTTTTACTCTGTAGATTATAAAAATCCTACAGCATTCTAAAAAACCTTAACTCTGAATTAACATCAATATCTAATATGTCCAATTATAAAATTTCAAGGTCTATTGTTCTTCAGTTTTCAAGATGATCCTTGAAGAGGATAGGTTTGAATGTTTGCCTCTGATCCTTCCTCTTAAGAATTTCAGCTACTGTTTACTATGAGATAACTGAGAAAAGAAACATCTGTTAGAATGCTGTTTTCTGACCCTTTCTATATCCAAAAGAAAAATACATGGTGTGGCTTTATGCATGTGGTTACACATAATTAAAATTATTTCATAAACTGCACGTATTATGTTACCAAAGGAAAATTATATATATATATATACATATATACACACATAAATATGTATATATACATATATGTATAATATTTCATGAACTGCTTAGTTAAAAAACCTTCAATTTCAAAAATACTGGCATTTACTAACAATATTATTTGCACATGGTTTATATACATTGTGTGTATGTGTGTGTGTGTGTGTGTGTGTGTGTGTGTGTGTGTGTAAAATTACTTCTTCTATGTAACTTTTATATTTCCAAAACTGTTTGGCTAATAGTTTAACTAAACCAGAAAAACAATTATTTTCATTTTCAAAGAGAAGCTTTTTAAAATATTTTATATTTTACATTTATCAAAAACCAATTCCTCGGCATATTTGACCTCTAAATTGTAGTTCTCTAAGGACACCATTAAGTAATACGGCTAACTAAATATCCTAAACTCACTGGATTCATCAAAATTGTGCAAGGTTTGTGCATAACTTAACTATGGACACTGAAATTTACTCTTGAGTGTTGTAAGTATAAAAGAAGCTCACAATGTGGCATTTTCCCCTTCTCTCCAAAACACTCATTTAAATGGTATTCTGTTCAATAAATTGAATCAAGGCATTTACAGAGCATTGCTTTCATGCTTTTATTGATGGATGTGGATGATCTCTTTATCATGGTTGTTACTGTATCACAGTAGAGAAATCTAAACAGATAGATACAGTTTTCCCTAAAAACAAGATCAATTTCACTTCTTTGTCAGTTTCTAAATTGTATTTGTCAATTGTGTATGGAATTATGGAGATAAATGGTCACCAGCCTTGACCTTTCATTACTCCGAGGCCACTGTGCTAAGGAGCCTAATGCTGCCTCAAGTTTTCCTGCTTTGTTTCAATTTATAGGCTCTGGGGGTTATTTCTCAAGACTCAGCATGATACAGCTGCCTCGCCAGGCTTTTAGAACTCCAGTACTTATACTATATGTGTCATGGGTAACTTCTAAAGTTTTAGACATTTTTTTTTCCTTCTATTATATGGTATTTTAGTTCATGTCATTTCAATAATGTGACTGTATAGACAGACTGACAAATTACTTTGTTTCACTTTACCTGGCCATTGTACTTATGAATAAATTATCTGTAGCATTTATGACATTAGGTTAGAAGCTATTGTTACAAAAATTGATGAGTGAGAATTATTATTATTATTATTATTATTATTTTACATTTCACTCTCTTCCCAGTTTTAAGCTCAATGTTGTGAAGAAAATATTGGACAATACTTAACTGTAACAAAATCTTATATGACCATTGTAACTATTCAAATCTGTGATGATAGCAGTGTAATGGAAAGCGGGTTGACTTCAAAAGTCTGTAGTCAGACAGAGCCCCAAAACAATCTGAGTCCATCACAGGCTACAGAGTGAGAAGAACTATATCTTGATAGAGTGAGCCAATATGGAATTAGGGAGAAATCTGGTGCTAGGGAAACTCCCAGGAATCCACCAGTAGGACCTCAGCTAGGACTCCTGGCAATAGTGGAGAGGGTGCCTGAATTGGCCTTCTCCTGTCACCACATTCGTGACTTCCCTAATTGTCATCAGAGAGTGTCTGTACTGTTGTTGGTGGGGTAGACTGGTTCAGTAAATAGCACTGATGTTAGAATGAAACTGAACCCCACTAGGCTACTTTATTTTTCATTAATTTGTGATTTTAATATGTCTAATCTTTTTTGGTTTTATTTTATGAAATTTTGAACTATGTCTCAAATGTATTCCTTTCTTTTAGCTATTACAACTATGTGTTTATGTGGGGAAATTTGTGTGGCACCACAAGGCTGAGGAGATAAGTAGAGAACTTACAGAGTCAGTTATCTCTCTGCACTTTTGTGTGTGTTCAGAAGTTCAATCTCAGCTCTTCAGACTTAGACCTGACAAGTAATTATCACTTAATGACTATATATGTTGAATATAAGACCTCCTTAAAAAATCTTTTCACATTTTATTGTTGCTGCCATGACATTTATTACTCTTTTATTTTTGTTAATCTCAATAAAAGCCAATAATTAGGTTAGACTCTCCTTTCCTAGAGTTTTATATTCCAGAAACTTAGTACAATATTGTCTCTTTTTCAAATGGATAATTAAGATATGCAAATGGAAAATGCATATGGATCATAGAAAATTCCAGGATACAAGCAGTGTAACGCAAAATGTCCATTTCCATTTGATTTTCCACCAAACTTAGGAAGCATCTATCCATAATCACCATTAGTTTTTGTGACTCCATTTTTAGATCTTCCAGGTAGACAGGTAAATTGGTAGACTATCTTTTTTTCCTGAAATAAATTAGAATTATTCAGGTATACATTTGATATATAAATATCTGAACATTTCCATAGGTACTAATATTTCATGTGTATTGATCTAGACTTTTTGAAATTCTCATGGTAATAACTACAATTGCTAGACTATGTTTACCAATCAGAATCCACTGTCTTTAAGCTGTGTTTTTGAATGGTTACATGGATTCTTCTGAACTCTTTTTTTTTTTTTTTTTTTTTTTTTTGGTTTTTCGAGACAGGGTTTCTCTGAATCTCATTATAAAGACAGAATTAAAAGCAGAATCAAATTATCTACAGTATAGTATTTGATGTAATCATTTTTCAATGAATCTTCTAAGAAACAATAGCTATTAAGAATTCATTGCAAGCAATTTATTCTTGGTAAAAATTATTTTGTAGTGAGTGACCAAAATAAGTAATTTAATGAAGACAATGAGTAATTTAAACAATGGTTGTGCTTCTGAATGTGTGGCAATAATCAAAAAGCCTATTTAAGATTATGTCACAGGGGCTGGAGAGATGGCTCAGAGGTTAAGAACACTGGCTGTTCTTCCAGAGGTCCTAAGTTCAATTCCCAGCAACCACATGGTGATTCACAACCATCTGTAATGAGATCTGGCTCCCTCTTCTGGCCTGCAGGGATATATGCAAACTGAACACTATATACATAATAAATAAGTAAATCTTAAAAAAAAAAGATTATTTTGCACACTATCTCTTACACTACTACAAACTGATATCACAAGAGAAATGCTTATCTCCCTGGTATCATCTATTATCTGTACATCTTAATCCAGATCGTTAGTGCATTTTTAAAATATCTCTGCAATAGATAGTTGCTGTGAGACATTGAAAATGATCTGCAACTATGATCTATTTAAATATATATATTTCATATTTCCCACTGATTCATACTAAAGAGTAATCCAATTAACAAAATAGTATTTTATAACCTACATATCCTTCATTCTCACTTTGCAAAATTTCTGTTGCTGAAATGGTTTATATTCCTTAGCAGAACTGTTTGGTTTTGTTGTTGTTGTTGTTGTTGTTGTTGTTGTTGTTGTTGTTTATTAATCTGGAGAATGGGAATTGAGTTATCTTTTGGCAGGTTCTATTTTATTCTTAAATTAAAGAATTTATGGTATAAATTTAACAAGTATACCTCAGTTATATACCCTTTTCAGACTTTTTCATAAAATTGATATATTTATTTTCTCTCTCTCTTTCTGTCTGTTTTTGTCTTTCTCTCTCTCTCTCTCTCTCTCTCTCTCTCTCTCTCTCTCTCTCTCTCTCTCTCCCTCTCTCCCTCTCTCTCTCTCTCTTTCTCCCCACAATTTAAAAAATGAAATTTGGTCAGAATGCCAAATAAAATTCCCTCTCTGTAATTTATGAGTAAAATCAGAATATGAAAATGTGGAAGTGTTGTATCCTTTCTTCCAGAGACCTCTACTGACTTCATGTAAAGTGCCTATCTGCTTTAAGCTTTCTGCTTATCAACAGCCTATTGAGCACACTCTTTTTCCCGAAACCACTTTGTTCACATCTTTGTAGGATATAACACAGAAATTCCCTGTGACAAGTTGTTCTGTGCTGCTAAAATAGAATAGCAGACTGGGTGTTGGGCAAAAGCAATTTCATCAGAGCATAATCTTGGCAGGACCATTGGACCTTATAAAACAGAAGTTACTGATGTGAACTATAGGAGATGATCACATTCAGCACCATAGTAGTCATCTTAACAAAATAAGCAAAATACAGCTAGGTCTGTGTTAATGGGACTGTCAATATTTCTTAGTTCTTCACAGCTAGAGGTACATGATCTAGGGTTAAAAAAGCTAAAGGAAAGGGGGACTTTAGTTATATACTTCCTGTAGAAGCCTCACTAAGATGCATGGGCATATTTCAATGAGATAGCTGCTTTCAAGTCACCCATGATCCAGTAAATAATCCCTTGGTTACCCTCCTATACATAAGGCTTATAAAAATATTTGTTAGCATATTCAGTTCAGTTTGAATCATTATTTTGTCTGTCATCAGTTCCCTGTCTCAGGCAAATAGGTGTTCATTTATTTCTACCATAGAAAATTGGTAGCAATGAAAGCAGAGTGTCCTAGAGACCTACACGAATCCCACATTATCATCAACGAAAAGAAAAACTATTAGTAGTGAGGAAACTGGGAGAATTATCCATCCTGATTACTGTGCAAAAGATCAACATTCAAAAGAAAGGCTGCATTATGAAAATGACCCATAAATGATCAAAAATACAATAACAATTTGTGGAAAAAGAGGCCATACATTTGAAGGAGACTGGGGAGATACACATGGGAGGATTTTAAGGGAGGAAAGGAATAGGAGAAATGTTGGAGCTGTAGTTATTGTATAATTTGAAAAATTTAAATGAAAGTTTTGTATAAATTCAAAATTTGAAACCTTCTGTATTCTGCTTATAGTTACAATTCCCATATTACATTTTTAAAAATATTTCTCCTTTAATTTTTAATTGATTTGACATACTATGAAAAATGGAGAATTCATGAGAGCAGGAAATCTGGAATTTTTAAAAGCATCTGTGTAAGCCAACCAGTCTAAGGAGTAGACATTTACAGAGGCAAATTGAACACTGACTTACTTTTTCTGCTATTGCCTCAAATTTATTTTATCAACTATGTTTTTAAGCAACAGATTCAAACTTATGAGAAAAAAAGTTTTCATTTTTTCCCACACTGATAAATTGCAGATAAGCAATTGTTTCAAAGAATCTTTCAAATTTCTTTGTGACTATCAAGAATTTACTAAGATTATTTTTTTGTCAAATTGTTTTCCATGCTTTACAAGGGATTACTGTCCATTAACAAAGGGGAAGCCATATTTTAAAATGTGTTTACTTGTCTATGAAATGTGATATTCTCCTTGGTCCCAAAGCCTTTACAAGAACATTGATATCTATGATCATGAAGCCTGTACAGACTCTCATAATTATTCTGTTTTCTAAAACTGGAGGGTCATACTCAGCCATGATTGTTTATGCAGGCCTCAGCCATAAAATTTAATCAATGGTATTGATTCTCAATACCATATAACAATTCTCACATTTCCTGACAGTTTCTTTTTTTCTGTGATGTCTCATGCAAGCCCCTTAGGCCATCAGGAAATTTCTTAAAATATGAGCCCTGAAGTGGAAAGATTGATTATCACACATAACACAGGAGGCTGTATGCTCCTAATGCCAATGTCCCATCCCTTTGTCTATGACAGTTCTATACCAAGAAGCTTTTATATAGGGATGCTTTTGTTTGAACACAATAGGTCCATTTTTGCCCTATCCCAGTGTGAATGTGCCTTCTGGAACGCAGCTTGCATACAGAAAAAGGATAATCATATGACTCCTTAGCAGAACAAAGATGATGTGTCCCAGGGTGACTTTTTCTGTTTCTAGTTACAGAATACAAAGAAAAACCTGGCTAAAAGCTGTAAGCTACATTAAAGTTTATTTATACATTATTCCATTGACCAATATTTTCAGGGATATACATGAATATTAAAAAATCAATTTTAGAAATTTACATTTTTTTTTTAAAAATTGGAGTCCTCTAAATATTTAAGAAATGAGTTATCACACTTTTCATACCTATTATGTAGTCAAAATTAAGATTTTTTGAAGAATAACAAATTAGTAAACAATATTAAAAATTATATTTAACATATGTATCCACTTTTAAATATTTAAATATTTAAATATTTTAAGCATTCAGTATTCATGACCAGGCCAGAAAAGACACAGACACTCAGATAGGTCATCATAAACACATGTTTTCAAACAGCTCTGTATTTATCCTAATATTTAAGCAGTATAAGCACATTTCAGAGGGAGATGCATATAACTTTTACTTAATAATTTATCTGCACCATTGACATTCCCTCTTTCAGCTATATTCTTTCTCTGTCTTTAGTATGAAAAGTAAATTTTGAAATCTTTACTTGTTATGTTTTAAAACCTTGTACACTCAATCTGTGAGCTTAGTATTTATCTAGACTATTATATTTTTCACTCCTCAGTCATCTTTGTTTTCTGCCTTATTTACTTTCTTTGTCCTGATCAACTTTAAGAGTGTTTCTGCTTCCCTATGAAAATTTTCCGATTAAAAATTAGTTTTCCTCTATATTTTTTGTTATAGCTATAATTGGTCCCACTGCTTATTTTTCCTGGGACAACAGCTCATAATTTACTGTGTATTTGACACATCTGCCTCTGATGGATGTGCACCATCTTTAGAAGCATAGTCTTACTTGTCAGTGCTGTAGAAGCTCCTGTAAGGTTTTGGTATAAGGTTCCTTGTATCATGTTACTGTGAGGCTGTGCAAAGAAAGGCCACATGTTAGTGTAAGGTTGCTACTAACCGTGGTTTACTTATGTTACCCAATAATTTCTTATGGCTCAAAATTTCAATGTCCAAAATTGTTTGTTTTCTCTTAGGTGATATTATTAAGATATATGTCACCATCAATCATATCAGTTTGAATTATACTTGCAAATTCTGCCAGAGGACCAGAGAATAGTCTGCCTGGAGATCTTTTCTCCTAGCAATCAATCAGGAAAATCCATGAAGTCTCAACGTAATAGACATGGCCAAGTGGAGGGAGGACAGTCCACAAGGCTTCCTTCTACCTTACATAAAGAACTACAAGAAACAAGGAATGCTAAGGGTGGGCAAGCAATCTTCCCTTAATAACAAGACACTGCCAATTGATCAGCCCTTAAGCCACACATGTAACTAACATTATACTAACTAAGTAGATTATATTGAAGACTATATAATTATACAATATAATTGTTTGTGTATAACAACAATTAGAGAAAAAGGCAACAAATTCAAAAGAGAGCAAGGAGGGGTATTTGTGAGCATTTGGAGGGAGTAAAGGGATATGGGTAAAAGATTTAATTATAATTATAATCTCAAAATTATAGAGAAATAAAAAGAATAATTTTCTTAAATGCAGTTATTTAGGAATCAAAAATAATCAGTTTTACTTAAAAAAAATGTCTGCTCCTTAAGATGTAAATATTTTCCTATACTCTTTTAAGGAATGTGACACTGGAATCCTTTCCTCAAGGACATAGATGGCATTTTTAAATGTAATCTAGATGGATACCAGTAGCTTCCAGTCCTGTGTTTCTTCTGTTATAGCTCCCCAGCCTTTACCAGCATTCCACCTTTGACTAGACAGAATTTATCTGTTTTTCATTCTGATTGAAATTGTCTTGGAGGGCTGGAAAAATGGCTCAGTGGTAAAGAGCACTGGCTGTTCTTCCAAAGGTCCTGAGTTCAATTCCCAGTAACCACATGGTGGCTCACAACTATCTATAATGAGATCTGATGCTGTCTTCTGGACTGCAGGCAAAATACTTTATTCATAAGTAAGTAAGGAAGTAAGGAAGGAAGGAAGGAAGGAAGGAAGGAAGGAAGGAAGAAAGAAAGAAAGAAAGAAAGAAAGAAAGAAAGAAAGAAAGAAAGAAAGAAAGAAAGAAAGAAAGAAAGATGAAATGATATGTTCAGAAATGGTCTTGGCAAAAGTATCTCTTGTCATTAAGCTCAATTCCCTGGAACCATAGATTTTAAAAAGAACACCTTTGGCATATGTTTTCTCCTATTGTTGGAGACATACAAAGTAGAGGCCCTTCCTCTAATTTGTACAGGAGATAGATTCTATAGGTTCTTCCTCTAGTTTGTACTGAAAATAAATTCTTCACTCTCAAGGTTATAAAAAGTGAATTATTTGCAAAATTAAAGACGAAATTCCCTAGATACTTGAAAATATTGCTCCGAAGCCTCTTATGAAACAGAAAAAAAACTGTTAAAATGTTTCATTCATTCTTACCAGACATGGGTAAAGAAACTTAAATCTCTCACCACTTGGGAGACAGAGGCAAGAATACATGAATTTAGAGCTGACTCTATATTACACACGGAGTTCTAGGCCCAACTAAAGTATATAATAAGTCTCAAAGATAAAAACAAAAGTTATAAAAACAAAGTCTGTTCTGTTTCTTTCCAAAGAGATCAATTGTTATTGCTTTTGTTTTGTCAAGTGGACTATGGAAGGAAAACATTATCTTACTTTCATACATCCAAGCCATCTACTACAGTATTCAACTCTTATGAATATACTATATAACTTCATAGATAGATCCATGAGGTTAAGGACTCTAAGATGGGGAAATTACATTGGATTTCACAGGTAGAGTAGCATAATCACAAGCCTTGAAGTAGGGAGGTGATTAAGTCAGAAGGAGATAACACAAGCAGAAGCGTGACTTGTCAGTCTAGCCATGCTTACAGCTTCCAGAAACTGGAAAAATCAATGAAGTAGGAATTCCCTGGAGTATACATGATAAACCCTGACCTGTTGACACATTCATGTAAGAACTTCTAACATCCAGAAATGCATGAAAATCATTAACAATATTTAAAGCACCATGCTTGGAAATTGTTTGTTGTAACTACTCATTACAAATGCACTCATTCAACAGTATGCTTGACTCATTTTGTCTTTGCATTTGTTCCTATGAGTGATTTTGTTGGAAGGAATTTTATTTTGCTAATAATGTAGAGGCATAATTTTTTTCCATTTTTAAATTTTTCTTTATTTTTTTAGTCATTTTATTGCATTTTTCCCTGTGCACAAGAGAAATAACTGATAGTCAAAAGATACAATTTCTTTTATACATAGCAGTTAAAAGTAATGCGAACAACACATGAAGCTTCCAGTAAAAGATACATTTCCAATTACTAATCAAAATGCATATCAGGGTCTCTTCGTGGGAGAAGCTAAGGAAATTTTAGGTCAAAAGCACTTTCCTGGCTAGGCAAGTTCATTTGAAATATAGTAGAAATGTTTATCCTGGTTTCTCTATGTATACATTAATTTTACAGAAAACTTACAGAGGCATAATCTTAACTAAACATATGGCAAGTATGAAGAGCAGTTTGAAACCCAAGTAGGGTGATCATTCTCCAGTTATTCTTCATAGAAGTATATAAAGTTGCTTTTTAATCATATATTAATTAATTTTCTCCTAGCGATCAATCGGGTAAACCTTTAATCTCATAGACTATTACCTAGGATATAGTCTATATACCTAATATCCTATAGGATATTAGGATAGCTACACCATTTGCTTCTTAGGTCCATTTGATTGAAAAATCTTTTCCCAACCCTTTACTATGAGGAATCCACAAGCTAAGGACCTCAGCTAAAACTCCTAGAAATAGTGCAGAAGGTGCCTTCTATTGAACCACTCCTGTAGTCAGATTGGTGACTACTCTAATTGTCATCAGAGAGTCTTCATCCAGTAAG
The DNA here is from genome assembly GCF_903995425.1 of Onychomys torridus. Taxonomy (NCBI): domain Eukaryota; kingdom Metazoa; phylum Chordata; class Mammalia; order Rodentia; family Cricetidae; genus Onychomys; species Onychomys torridus. Next base: position 98,967,608 of record NC_050451.1, read on the forward strand.
TGATGGAAGCAGATGCAGAGACCCACAGCTGAGCACTGGGCCAAGCTCTGGGAGTCCTGTTGAAGAGATGGAGTAGGAATTGGATGAGCCAGGAGCATGAAGGTCAATGAAGGGGGAACCCAAAGGGACAGCTGACCTGAGCTTGTGGAGCTCACAGACTCTGAATCAGCATCTAGGGAGCCTGCGTGGGAACAACCTAGTCCCTCTGCATATGGACGACAGTTGTGTAGCTTGATCTGTTTGTGGGGCTCCTAGGAGTGGGATAAGAACCTGTTCTGGCACTTCAGCTGGCTTTTGGAACCTATTCCCCATGCTAGGATGCGTTTCCCAACCTTGATGCAGGGAGAGGAGCTTGGTCCTCCCTCAAATTGATATGCTATGCTTTGTTGACTCCCACAGGAAATGTGCCCCTTTCTGAACAGAGACAGAGGTTCAGAGGAGGGTGGGAGATAAGGAGAGTGAATAGGAGGAGAGGAGGGAGGGAGGGGAAACTGTGGTCAATATGTAAAATAAATGAAAAAGTAATAAAAAGAAGAAAGCACTAGGAAAAATGCATGAATTTTTAATGAAATCTATGAATTGTATATTCTTAATCATAGTCTTGATGATGAAAAGGTACATATATCTAAAAAAAATGGTACTAGGTATCTTCTCTGGCATGAGGTGCCACGTTACTGTCATGGAAAACAACACAATATACTTCAGATTTTGTGAAGTGACACTGTCAACTTCAACAGTGAGGGCATACTGCAAGAGTAGAAATGCAGCTATAGCTGGAGGTTAAGTTTTCATTTTGGTCAACTATGCCTTCCTAAGAAATCCAGATGCTGCCTATATATGTATAAATATAAATATGAATATATTATACATAATTATTAATCTATATTATTGTGTAATATATGAAATAATTATATATTTTATTATCTATATAATGAAACAAGCTGCTTTATACCTGTCTATGATCTATGCTAGCAGGAAAAAATATTTGCAAGTAATTAAAGGGTAAAATCATTGAAAAAAATAGCATTTAATTCTTTCAGTTGAAAAACAGAGCAACAAAGAAGGGAAGAATAAACAACACTATGAAGAAACAATAGGAAATCATATTCTTTATCTTAAACATATGTGTATATATATATATATATATATATATATATATATATATATATAATATACATGTCTATACCCTCATATATATACATATATTTTCAAATATAAACATAAATACATATATGTGCATGTATATACATTAGATGAAGTTAGGCCACATGGACTAATAATTTTCTGCAAAAAAGCCTTAGAGTATCTAATAGGATCCTCAGTACCAGTCATGTAAAAGCACCTTTCAACTGTCAGTGAAGTTCAAGAAACTACCATGAAACATTATAGGCTACTGTAGTTGCCTCCCAGAATTTGAATGTTAGTCCTTATTCTGAGGACACAATACACTTTGGACCCAAGACTTGGGCAAAGCAAGTTGTAACTGACATGGAACTAGCTCTTTCTAAGAACTAGCTCTCATACTACTAAAGATATTATGAAAGCTGCCAAGGGCAAAACACAATCAATATTCCTATCCAATGGTGATGCCTACTAAACACAACAATGACCAGCAGAGTTTGATTTCTCTGCGGGTTCAGCAGCGGAAACTATATCTCAGTTGTAGCCAACAGTTGTCTAATTGTACTTAAAGAAAATTCAATATGAGGGAATTCATGTCCGGCACTATAAATCTAACCAAGTACCGATGATTGGTAAGATCATAGAACCTGGAGATGAATCTATTACTATCATTTACTTAGAACAATATAATTCCTAAATTCATTCTAAACATTATTTATTCCATACCCACATATATGTGTAGCTCTCATCCTTCATAAAATGAGTTTTTTCCTCTATTTTGTTTCCACAGAAATTATCAAAGTAAGCCAAAACTGTTCAACAAACAGAGATCAGTTAACCATGAGGTGCCCAGCCCCAGCTGATGCATCACTAATAGAATCGCTATGCCTAAGATATAACAGAAGAGCAATGGAAAGATTTCAAGAGCTAAAAAGAATTGCTGTGGAGACACAGAGTCCACCAGATCCAACTGGACCAAGAAGTGAGTCTTTGTTCTCCTAACTGATCACCCCAGCCCAGAGGCACAATCTGTGCCCCCAATCTCCCACCCATTGCAGGCCAGCAGGCAGAACTCCTGCAGGCAGGTCTGACTACCACCCCCACCAACTGGACCTTGTAACCTACAAGCCCTACTTCAAACATAGATACAGAAAAGAGACAGGTGGGAAAAAGAGATGTCAGCCTGCCTCAGACAGAGTAACAAGATGCCAGCAGACGGGTAATGCCATGGCCACGTAGCAACATATAGTTTAATAGGAATAGGCTAATTTAAGATGAAAGAGCTGTCTAGCCAGAAGCTGAAGCCACAGGCTATACAGTTTGTAATAAATATAAGCCTCTGTGTGATTATTTTGTAAGTGTCTATGGGACCACAGGTGAGAAAGATTTGTCTAGACCTCTGGGCAAGGCAAGTCCTGAAAAATTTCCATCTACAGTGCATTAGGATTACAGTGCATTAGGATTACAATTACTTGCTCTACTATGTCTAAACCCAAATTACCATTCTTGTATGACAAACACTTTACCCATTGTTCTAATTAGGGTTACTATTACTGTGATGAAATACCATGACCAAGGAAACTCTTAAAAAAACAAAACAAAACAACAACAACAAAAAACCCAAAACAAAGAAACATTGAATCAGGGACTTACTTGCAATTTCAAAGAATTAGTCCATTATCATAGTTGCAGGCAGGCAGACAGACAGACAGGCAGGCAGGCAGGAAAATAGGCAGACAGACAAGCAAGCAAATATGGGATGAGAATTTTCATGATAATCCACAGACAGGCAGACAGAGAGAAAGAGTTACTGTATTGGCATGGACTTTTGAAACCTTAAAGCCTACTTCCAGTTACATACCTCCTCCAACAAGGCCACACCTCCTTATTCTTCTCAAATAGTTCCACTCCCTGGTGACTAAGCAATCAAATATACGAATGGTTAGGAATCATTTTCACTGAAACCACCTTATGCACAGAGTCATTTCCCCAGGTATTTAAATGTGAGACATTTCTTCTCATGCTGCCTGAAAATTTCTAGATCATTCCCTCTTTTCTGAGGTTTGTAAACCTCTTCTAGTTTCAGAGTCACTGTGTAGGGAGTACTAGAGATATTCTCACCAGTAACAACTAACCCACAATTATCTCATGTGTGAGGAAAGCTCATTCAATTTAATTATACCAACTTTTAGTTCTAGAAGGTAATGATCAATGATGGTAGATTAAGGAGCACACATTTTAACTTTCTTTCCCCTCAAAATTAAAGCTTTGGAATCAATAGAAAATTGAATTGACTTTAACGCTTGCTTGAATAGTAAAATATTGCAGTAAGTGGTCACATTAGACATTAAAAGTTATGGCTATCAAAAGACTGTTCATAATATTCATGTAGTTGAAATCTTATTGCATCTCTTTCACCAGAGTGGTGCTCAACTCCTGTTAATATTGGATGATGGGAATAAAATTTTACAATCTTTAAAAATGAATCAAAAAGTCAAATTTTCTCTCCCATTCATTCAATAACTTTGAACTAACCCCTAAATGATTTTAGATGCACTAAGGTGAATGTCATCTGAATTTACAGTGAGTCTGATCGTTTCTGTTCTCATTGATATGCAGTTGGTTTAATGTATAGAGAGGTGTAGGAAGTAGTATATGAAATATATAAGACCATAAATATGATCACAGTCATGCGAAGAAGTGAAAAGAGACAAAGAATACAGAGTCCAGTAGGTTTTGACATTAGTGACTCTTGGTTTCTGTCTGGATTTCAGGCTGTGGGACCATTTTTGTCTTCAGCTGAACAATTATTCACTCCAGGGGGTGTCTCCACCTGGGGTCAGACCCTGCTGTGTGCACAAAGAGAATCCCTGTAGAGATTTGTCTTTTAAGAAGTTTTCATCTACTTTTTAAATAGGGAAAGGCAGCAACAGCAATCAAAATGAAGCAAAACAAAAACTCCTGCAGTTATGCTGAGAGGATTTTCAGTAGAAAATATGTTTCTTACATGATGATAAAAAAATGTCTCTTGGGGGAAAGAAAATTAAAAAGTAATACTTGTCCAAAGTGGGGTTCATATATTCAAGTCAGTATTTTTAATATCATGAATAAAATCTTTTAAAACAGATGAAAGAAATAAGCTAACATACACTCGCATGGGCTGAAATAACGTAACAACAAAAATTCCATAAACTAAATAGGACATCAAAATATAAACTGCTCACAATGAACTGTCAGTAGAATTTAAATGATTACTTTGTTTCTTATAACAAAACATAAAGGACTAGTAAAATTCAAAATTTTGATTTAATTAATTCTTAAGCATATCCCATGTCATAGTAAATGATATTATTCAGAGGTAGTGTGGTAATAAAGTTATTATCATGAACACATAAAATGTCATTGAACAGAATTCTTCTTTTTCATACTTCCAAACTTCCTGTCGATTGAATGCCTACAATGAGAAAACCAAATGAACACTATAGTCACATGCTTCTTTTTGTTCTAATGTAGAACACATCATATTCATATCATTAGTTCATTTTAGGACAGATTTGCAGGATCTCCTAAGTGTTGATTAGTGGGCATTAGCAAGACTTCAGCTATGTGTGTGCAAACAATTGCTAGCTTTTGGTTCTTGGACTCTACTCTGGTCACTAAGTTTTTATGTGCTAAAGGGTTGATCTTCAGTGTTGTGATGGTGAGGAGTGGTGTAGACAGAAGATCCAGGCTCAGAGAGATGTCCACAGGAGACCTCAGGGGAGATTGGTAGAATCTTGGTATTTCCTCTTTCTATTGCTTCCTAGCTTACCTTTTCACTACTGCTACCTTGTGAGCTATCTAAACTAATGGAAATCTTTAATATTGAAGAGAGACCTAAGAAATTATAAAATAAAATGAAATTTTCTCCTAATAAATTTATTATTTCAGGTATTTTATTATGTTGAAGCAAAACTGGATAACATGCATTTGGCACCTTGACTGCTTTTGGTAGCTGAATACTCCAAACTTGGAACATGAATGTCATCAACATATATAGCTGCCTGATAAAATGATTACCTAATTTGTTCTTTGCTGTGGATATCACTCTGTATAAATAAAGTGCTGATTGGCTAGTAGGCAGGCAGGAAGGATAGGGTAGGTGGGACAAGGAAGAGGAGAAGACTGGGAATAGGAAGGCTGAGAGAGGACACTGCCAGCCGCTGCCATGAGAAGCAACAGGTAAAGACACCGGTAAGGCACAAGCCATGTGGCAAAGTATAGACTAACAGAAATGGGCTAAATATAAGAATAAGAACTAGACAATGGTAGGCCTGAGCTAATGGCCAAGCAGTATAAATAATATATGTGTCTGCATGATTATTTTATACATGGGTTGTGGGACCACAGGGGGCGGGGCTTAGTGGAACCTGGAGAGAAGCTCTCCAACTACAAATGGCGCCCAATGTTTTGGCAAGAGTTTCCACCTAAAACCTGAGAAAAAAAGATTCTAAAACAGAGCTAAAAACAGCTTCCTAGTTGTCTCTCTCAAGTTAGTGGCAGCCTGCCGGTTTGAGCTACTATGGCAGATTCCTGGTGTGTGTGTCTGACCTTCACTGTGGCAGGAATGAGAAGTCTACAAGGGGCACTTTACTCTGTTGCGTGGTAGATTTAGCCTTTGCTAGTTTAAAAAAAAAAAAAAAGGTTTCTGGGCTATGCACTGCCTTTATGGAACTGCTTGTGATAGTCTGACAGTTGATGGTGCACATGGCTCCAGACCCAGAGCTGTACTACCTCCACTTTGGGAAGCTGAGGTGGGCGGAGCCAGCAGCCACAGTGGCATTTCAGTCTTACAAAGATGGATATTACACAGAGAATCTGGTTTATGTTGTCTTTGGGATTTTTAACTGCAGAAAAAGATTTGATTGTAAAAGCTATTGAGTTAAACAAATATGTAAATTTTAAAGGTAACTTGACTTCAAAATTTGGATATAAGGATATGTTGCTTTGGAAAAGAGTCTCTGCTTTTGTTACCACAGAAAGCCAGAGGCTATGGATTTGTTCCAGATTAAGATACATCAGGTTTGATCAGCCAAGACCACCAGAAAGGTCTCTGATGACACAATGGCCCAGATGATCTGACATCCAGAATGGTTTCAAGGCAACTGGCTCAGAGGTTTACCCTAATGGACTACTCCATAATCCTAAAATTTTCTTTATGTCCCCATGAGATACAGTGCCCCCATCCAGCAGGAAGTAGTAAGGAAAAACTACGCCCAAATTCCCAGCTGGCTTTGGAGATGGAATTGGCTCACTCCTTCTCTAAACCCAAGCACATTGTTAAAAGAAAAGGTAAAGAGATTCTTGTGTCCCAAATCAGAAGAGCCCTCTGGTGTGGGACAGAGAAAAACCACTATTTTATGTAAAACAGGTTGATTATAAATGCAATCTTTTTCTAAAGAAAAAAAGGGGATATGATATAGATATGAGAGGATGAAAGGGTAGATTAATGAACTTACTTCTAAAGAGCAACAACTCATTTAAAATGTTTTACATTGGTATAGATTTTAGTCTATTGATACAAACTTAAAGTTAATTTTGTTATGCTGTGTATATATTTCTACTCTTGTTTAAGGTATTATGTTTGTACAGCTCATTTAAAATTGTAATGGATAATTAAAAATAGATTAATAACTGGTCATACTCATAGCCATGTTAGTTAAGTCTTCTAGGTATACACAGAGATATTTCAGATAGACAGGTAATTTTCAAACACTTCAATGGTCTACAGAATATGGCATTTAAAATATTTTTAAAATTTAGATTTTCTGGACAGTGAGACATGTCTGCTCCTGGCAGCACCAATTTACTTCAGAGAGGAGGATGGGCATTAAAGACACTTCATATGGAGTTTATCTTCAACTTGGCAAAAATAGCCATTTGGGCAAGAAACTGTTCTTGCCTGGACTGCTTGATCAACTGGACATGCAGGACCCATAGAAAGGTGACCACTAAACTTTGCTTGACAAAATGGTCCTTCAGGTTCCTGCTTCATAGAGGAAACTGCCAGACATTCTACAGGACACTGAGAGAAGTGACTGAGAGACTCTAGCCCCAACTTTACAAAGGAACATTAGGTGTCTGTCCAGGCTGCCAGCTGTCTCTGTCTATCCTGCAAGACTCCTGAAAGTTGCTTGCATCCTTCTCCCAGTTCTCAGATAATATTATATTCTTCTGAGGTCTTTGTTGTGGTTGAAGACTAGATAGTTATAATTTCCTCAGTTATGATACAAGATAAGTTAGATATAAAACTTTAGACTCACAAATATAAGATAGACAGGATATCTTCTTTAATATTGTAACTATAATTCTTGCTTGATAATTGCTTTGTTATCTATAATTTTACTATTTAACAAAAAAGAAAAGGGGAAGTGCTGTGGATATCACTCTGTATAAATAAAGTGCTGATTGGCTAGTAGCCAGGCAGGAAGGATAGGGTAGATGGGACAAGGAAGAAGAGAAGGCTGGGAAGAGACACTGCCAGCTGCTGCCATGAGAAGCAACAGGTAAAGACACCAGTAAGCCACAAGTCATGTGGCAAAGTATAGACTAACAGAAATGGGCTAAATATAAGAATAAGAACTAGACAATGGTAGGCCTGAGCTAATGACCAAGCAGTTTAAATAATATATGTGTCCGTATGATTATTTTATACGTGGGTTGTGGGACCGCGGGGGGCTTGGTGGAACCTGGAGAGAAGCTCTCCAACTACAGTTCTTGTATAATAAAGACTCAGGAGTTATAAATTAAGATAAAGACATGAATATTCCAAGAACAGTGGGGCTTCTGGCTGCACTTCTCATGTTGGCCCTCTCTCCACAATTTCTGAAGCACTGAAAATAATGACAGATTTGTATGGAGTCTCTTTCTGTCCTTTCTAGCCTCCCTCAAAGTCCTCCAAGAACTTTATGGCTAATCCTGGCCAGCCAATAAGGAACTCTATTATAGATGCAAAGTGAATTTATTGACACAGTGAGTTAGCTGTATGGACAATTCTCCTGCAACAAACACCGGCTTATGATCACATGCTCTTGGGCAATAATGTGCTCCCTCAGCACATGATTAGTTAATCAAAGAAGACTACTGTCTTCATGGACAAGTTCACAGGAATCATACAATCTATCCATATGTGAAAGTGTACACCCTTGTGGTCTATATTTATGTGAAAGATGTATTTTACACAAAAATTTTCACTCCTAGGCTTTATTCTGTCTCTCACTCAACCACATGTGTGGTTTAAAGGAAAGCCTTATGAGAACTAGAGTTTTGTAGATGGTTAAGTAAATTTGAGGTCAAATTCATGTCACTCACCAATACAATTAAATGTTGTCTGTTGCTCAGAAACTTTGTCATCTTTCTCTCATTCTATCTTCCATCTCCTTCATCTGCCCAACAAATATAACAAATATTCTTTTACACATACACACACACACACACACACACACATCCACACACACCAAACTACAGGAAAGTTAACTTCATCATCCTTAAAACATACATTGATTTGTTGACTTCATCATAACTCTTTGCTGTTATCAACTTGAATTCTGACAGAAGCAATAAATGCTATATTAACATTTCACTATACTATTGTACATCCTCCAGACTCAAATACATGATAAAGTAAAACACTGCTAGATCGACATTCTTAAAGCTATCCATATTTTATTCTGCATATTTTTATTCCTAAACTTAGATAATAGCATGCACATTTTCATTAGATTTGAATGAAAATTACACAAAGACAGATATAAACAGATATACCAATCAAAGTTTTGAGAAACACTTCAGTTTTCCTTTGATGGAAAAAAAAATCACAGTGCTCTCAAAATAGGTACAGTATAATAAAAGTATAAATCTTCCTTCCCCCCAATTATATTTTCTAACATCCTGTTATGCTGCTTTAACAGTATCAATGGAAGCAGCTTCAGAGTTTATATATCTGCTATCTGCTATAAACTAGCCAAAGGTCAATTATTATCAGTCAGCAAGTTTTTAAGAGGAATGATAACTTGAATATTTACTCAAACGGGTATCTACCTACTAGTTATGCATCACTTCTACCCTGAACCTCACATTTACAATGAAACAAACAGGTATTAGAAAATATATGCCACTTATTTTGTGAAAAGTAAGATATGGATTTGCACTCCCACCTGCAATGTATGAGTGTTATCCTTAATCCACATCCTTGCTAGCATGAGCTGTCCCTTGCTAAAGCAATGGTGGCACAAAGCTTGTGGGAATAAATAACCAAAAACTTGATGTAAGGCCTACTTACTCCACAGAATGTAACATACCTGACAATGCTTGTATGATAGAGAACATTAAACAAGATAGTCCTGGGACCTACAGTATAACCAAATAATATTGGTCTAAAGAAAGGGGAGATGTAGTTAGAAAACAACTCTTAATGCTATTCTGCTATACTCATAGATCAATGCTTTGTTCATTATCATCAGAGAAGCTTCATCCTGAAGCAGGTGAAAACAAATATAGGTACACACAGCTAGACATTACACAGAGAGTGAAAGAACTTGGAAACCACATTTCTAAATGGAATCCCAGCAGAAGAGGATATAGAAAAGTTTTAGAGCCAGAGGGGATAAAGGACACCAGGAAACAAAGTCCTTTGAATCAACATGATCAAAGCTCATATGAACTCAGACTAAGGCAGCGTGCACAGGGCCTGTACAGGTCTTAGCCATGTCATACATACATTTATATTTATATATATATATATATATAATATATATTGTAGCTTGAGTTTTCTCTCCAGGTCCCACCAAGCCCAACAGGCAGTCCAACAGCCCACTTATAAAATAACCACTCAGATGCTTATATTATTTAAACTGTTTGGCCTAATGGCTCAGGCATCTTGTTAGCTGTTCTTATATCTTAAATTAACCCATTTCTATTAGTCTATAAGTTGTCATGTAGCTTGTGGCTTACTGGTACCTTACATCTCCCTTAGGAGAAAATTTTCATATACTTATGGCATTATGACACTAAATAGTGTGTGTGATTGTGTGTGTGTGTGTGTGTGTGTGTGTGTGTGTGTGTGTGTGTGTGTGTTGAGACAGGGTTCTCTGTATAGTCCTGGCTGTCCTGGAACTCTGTAGACCAGGCTGGCTTGAAACTCACAGAGATCCTTCTGCGGAGGCAGCGGCTGGCAGTCTCTCTCCTCAGCCTTTCACTTCACCCAATTCTCTTTTCTGCTTGTCCCGCCTATACTTACACACACACACACACATACACACACACACACACACACATATATATATATATATATATATATATATATATATATATATATATATATAGGCTTACAGCTTACTATTTTTATGGGATTCCTGAGTGTGTAATGAGTAGGTCTATGATTCTTCTGTCTTCTCCAGCCCCTTTTCATTCTGTTTGTTTGCCCTGTGCAACTTCAAGGTGATAGTTTTTGTTTTATCTTAGTATATATTTTTTAAATGAAGGAATGAAGTAAAACCTAGCCATTAGGGAAATAAAATTCACAACTTAACTGTCACTTACATCTGCTAGAAGAAGGAAAGTCAGTTTTCTTCAATGGAGTGACACAGGATAAATCAACTACTCCAGGGCAGTTTGATTTTCAGGAGTACTTAACCAAAATAAGACAAACTCCAAAGTCTGTGTGTGTGTGTGTGTGTGTGTGTGTGTGTGTGTGTGTGTGTGTGTGCTTTCTTTGATTACAGTTTGATGCTTTTATTTTGCTTCTTTGGTTTACTTTGAAGGTTGTTGTTGTTGTTGTTGTTGTTGTTGTTTGAGAAGGAGCTTAAAGTAGGATGGGTAAAGAGGGGAGAGGATCTGGAAGGACTCGGGAAAGGGGAAGAATATCATCAAAATATAAAGTAGAAACAATAAAATTTAAAAAAAGACAAGCAGAGTTTTGGGGAAAAAAAAGAAAAGTAAAATAGGTTCGAGTTTTCAAAGGATTACCTAATTTGAATCAGGAAACATTTTTATATAATCTAAAAGTAATATATTTTATCGTATTTAATTTTTAAAACAAATTCCCTCATGTTCTTATCTGCTGCAACCATTGATGATCTGATGCCAGAATAAACCAAAACTTTTCATTAATATCCTATACCTTTTTATGTTTCCTATTATGGTATATAAATGAAATGACTTCTGGCTTGATGCACAAATCTTAAAAGGTCTTATTAATAGAATCAATCCTAAAGCAAGGCATTGGGGTGAATGTTGAAAGACCAGAGAAACAGGACAAGCCACAGCTACCTCACCTTGCCAATTCGTCGGCTGATCCTGTTTCCTCAGACTGGAAGCCTTTGTGTCCTCATCTGAATGGGTCTCAGCTGAACTGCTGCTCAAAAGACTAAAAGCTTAACCAGCATCTAGTTCCTCATCCTCAAGCCCTAAATACCTTTCTGCTTTCTGCCATCAGTTCCTGGGATTTAAGGTGTGAGTCACCATGCCTAGCTGTTTCCAGTGTGGCCTTGAACTCAGAGATCCACCTGGATCTCTGCTTCTGGAATGCTAGTATTAAAGGCATGTGTGCCACCACTTTCTGTTCTCTGTATCTAGTGGCTGTTCTGTTCTCTGACCCCAGATATGTTTATTAGGGTGTACAATATTTGGGGGAAGATGATATCACTACACTGGCTTCTCTCTTGACCAGTATTCTAAACATAAGGAATGATAGTTTGAGAAGATAACATTGTTGTCACAAATCTAGTGTGGTTTGTTATTTATACATCATAGTTACAGAAATTGGAAAGCACTGAGATCTAACAATGAGAAAGCTTACCTACTAGCAAGCTATAGTGGTTGATCTTCCAGAATGTCCCAGTTCCAAACTTACCATGTAGCAGTTTGTTTAAGTCTCCAATACCATTTTAAAATGTCCAATTTTGATTTTTACTGGAAAGGTAAATTGTGCTATTTTAGTTTTTTCCATAGTTATATCAATTAAAATATGTATTTTGTTGGCTCTGATGCCCATGTTCAAAGAAAACATCTCTATGTGGCCCTTTCACACTGAGTAGAAAAATTCCATGTGGGCATTATTGATTCTGGCATTGCTGCTGTCTTTTATCCTTGCATCTGGAGTACTTTTTTTAATGTTCTGATTTTCTACCTGCAGAGATATGTAATTATTTCCAATTTCCTGTAATTTGTAAATTTTTTCAAATGAAAAGGTGTTTTTTCTCAATTAATGTATTTTTTAAATTAATGCTATTTTTGAATGACAATAGAAAGTGCAAAAGAAAATTAAACAATGGGGAATATGCTATTCCAGACTTTTTTTTTTTCTTTTCTATGTCTTTTGAGAGAGTGTCTGTCTCACAATTTAACTCAGGAAGGTTTGAACTTTCAGGCTCCTTCTGCAATACTCTTCTAAGTGCTAGAATTACAGAACACATGGTCATGTCTAGTAACTTTTTAGTGTAGGTATAGTTCAAGACTTCTGAGTTCCTAGCCTTCAAGTCAGGTAAAGAGGGTATCTGGAAGCTAGAGTGATAAAGATAATGCAAATAGGAACTGTGAGCAGACGGGACACAGTTTATTCACTGGCACATGGCCTGGCAGACATAGTGACACTAGCAAGCTCAGAGAGACACCTTACATACCCAGGCTGCATACAGCTGGATACAGACACAAAGACAGTGGTACACAGACCTCACACAGAGAGATGCACAAAGATAGAGGTGCACAAAAGACAGCAATGACAAGGATGTTTGCCTCTCACCTCCATTCCATTTTATATAAACTATTTCACAAAGGTATTGCTTTTCAGAAATAGCTTTAATTCAGATTACACTATGTCAGTCAGTTTTAGCTGACATGTATTCCCTTGCACAGCCAGTGTTAGCCATGCGTGGCCTATTCTGGGTATATACCTATAAGCACCGTGTTGTCTAAACTTTAGTTGGCTGTTATAGCTTTCTGGCTCCTTCAGTGCAATTTTACCCATTTTATGTGTGTGTTTCTTGAAATCTAATATGCTGTTTGAAATAAGATATTTTGTTTTTGCATTTTCTCTTTTTTATAATTAAGAAATTTCTTATTCATCACACATGCCAACCCTCTATCAAGATAACTCACTCATTGCTCTCCCACTCCAGCCTGGTACTAGCTCAACCATCCCATCCCCCATCCCCTCCATTGTCACCACCCCCTTTTGGTCCACCACCTTACCCCAAGTTTACTCAAGAGATTTCATCTATTTCCTCTTCCCAGGGCATTCCATGCATCCCTCTTAGTGTCCTCCTTGTTACCTAGCTTCTCTGAAGCTATGGGTTATAGTCTGGCTATCCTTTGCTTTACTTCTAGTATCCACTTATGAGTGAGTATATGCCATGTTTGTCTTTTTCAGCCTGAGTTACTTCACTCAGGATGATATTTTCTAGTTCCATCCATTTGCCTGCAAATATCATGATGTCATTGGCTGATCTCCAAAATATATAAAGAACCCAAGAAACTAGACATCAAAATACCAAACAATCCAATTAAAACAATGGGCTACAGTGCTAAACAGAGATTTCTCAACAGAGGAATCTCAAATAGCCAAAAGATAGTTAAGGAATTGCTCAACATCCTTCATCATCAGGAAAATACAAATCAAAATGACTCTGAGATACCATCTTACACCTGTCAGAATGGCTAAGATCAAAAACACTGATGACAGCTTATCCTGGAAAGGATGTGGAGCAAGGAGAACATTCATCCACTGTTAGTGGGAATGTAAACTTGTACAGCCACTTTGGAAATCAGTATGGCAGTTTCTTAGAAAATTGGGAATCAATCTCCCCCAAGACCCAATGATACCACTGTTGGACACATGCTCAACTATGTTCATAGCAGCATTATTTGTAATAGCAAGAACCTGGAAACAACCTAAATGCCCCTCAACTGAAGAATGGGTAAATAAAATGTGGTAATATACACAACAGAGTACTACTCAGCAGTAAAAGATATGATTTTATTAAAGTTATTTAATATATTCTTCAAATAATAGCGTTCTTTCTAGTTCTAAACAACCTAGATCAGCTGTTGGAAGCACATGTAATAGGTATAAGTTGTTTCCCATGGCATTGTATTTTTCTTTGAAATTCTGTCTGTTGGGAAAGTAAGAATAAAAACATTTCCATTTGTTTTCCACAAAATAATTTGAATAATTAACATGTGAGATGTATCTTTCCCATAATGAGTAGCCTGAATGATGCAATAAATAACCCAGGTATTAAGAACTGAGAAAAGATAAATTTTCAAAGAGGTGAATTTTTTTTTAAATTCCCATTCCTTGTATTCCATGTCAAGATAACCAATGAGAAGAAAAAGAATTTATCAACATATTATCAAAAAAAATGTTGAATTGATAATCCCAAGAACACAGTGTGGACACCAGAGGTTGAAGCTGGGAAACAAGGAGATGTCAGCAAAGCATATGAATTGCATAATATGGCAAATTTCATTAATCATACTGTAACAGATACTTGAAATTTACTTAAGAGTTAATGCCTTGCTAGAGTGGGTATGGGCTTGTTGGAGGAAGTGCATCACTATGGAGGGGGGCTTTGAGGTTTCATATATGCTCAAGCCATGCCCAGTGCGACAGATCATTTCCTGTTGCCTGTAAGTCAAGATGTAGGACACTTATAACACCATGTCTGCCTGCACACTGCCATACTCTCAGCTGCCAATATCCCTGCCATAATGATACTATACTAATCCTCTTTAAATAAGCAACCCCAATTAAATGATCTTCCTTCATAAGATTAAAAAAAAAAAAAGAGTTGATGTACATAGAAACTTATAGAGAGACATACAGAAGAGGAGGCAGGAGGTGGATAAGAAACATGTGGGATAGAGGACACCATGGAAACAATAGAATCAATGCGCATATAAACTCAGACATTAAGGCGGCATGCACAGGACCTGTATGAATCTTTAATTACTTTTCTTCTGCTCAGATTTTGCTTGGCAAGGCCATCTCCTGAAGTGCTGTGACAGAAATGTAGAAACTGTCTTTGATGTAAAGCACAGAATGCTCACTTGGGGGTAGCCACAGAATAACAGACATACGTCTGGTCTTCTGTGTCTATATCCTTACTTCATCATCTACTTGCCTCTGCATTAAGAAGGGACATCTAAAGACAGTAATGAGGACAAGGATTAGAGTGACAGAAGCATTCTTCTAGAAGTTGTTAGTGTTGTTGTTTGTTTTACTATGTTGTTTCCCACATCCTTAAGAAATGCCTAGAAATCTCTAGTCAACACTCTTTAGCCTTTTTTTCATCTTGGATATCTGGAAGAGAAAAATATTGCAGTACAGAATATGCCCTCCCACAACACCTCTGCAAAATGAAGGCAACTATCTAGTATGATGAGGCTAGTCTGGAGCATGAGGGATCATCTCCTAACAACCAGTCTGTGATCTAAAGCAAGAAGGACTTCTTGGAACCACCTTGAAAGGAACAGCAAATCACACCTTCATCAGGACTACTTACTTATGCATATTTCATGATCACAATACCCCAATGTTTCCTCTGTTTAAAGGATAAGTTCCTGCTCATACCTGAAGATGAACTTGAGCTACTATAAACTTTTATTTGTCCTTGTTCCAAATGCACATTAACTAAATCTCTTTTTTCTGTTTTTCACTAATTTTTCTCTGCAGAATGTAATGGGATGAATGACTGAGTTGGGTCTATCGACATTGCTGGAACTGGGATTTTAAGCCCTAAAACTATGGTTATGGTTTTATACTGTGTATATGTCATTAAATGATATTAATCATTTGACTGCTGCTGAAAGAAAGTATTCAAAACATTAGTTTTTACTTTAAAAATGTCTTGTCTTTAGACTTTTTGTTTACTGACTTGAATGTTGGTTAATAAAACAACTTTGGAGCTACTATATCTTCATTTGTCTGTTGTGTAGTTGGTTTTATTTCAGCAAATAGTTTTTGTTTGATGGTTTACTGTTCCTAAGATTCTGTCTTCTCTCCAAGCTAATGTACATACAGACCAAAAACCACTTTCAAATAATTCAGTTTAAAAAAAAAAAAATTCTATTTTCATTAAATAGAAAACTGTAGGGCCCTGCCCCCACCTCAGTTTTGGGTAGCTGTTGCCTTGCTTGCAGACCTTGACCGGATGTCCTCCCTATGCTGATTCCCTGCCGGTTTCCTTCTCCTGATGCTCAATGGAGGTTCTTTGTTCATGTATTCTACATTTGGTGTAAACAGCTTAGATGCAAGAATGTAGAACATTGGTAGCAAACTTCTGCCCTCCAGGGTGTACTGTAAGCCTGTATTTAAGGTTTCCTCCCTCTTTCAATAAATGGCATTTGGCATTCTGCTGAGGTGAACTACCCGCTGTCTCTTGTCTCTGTTTTTTGATCCACAGCCCCTCGCTTGGACATGGTAAACGGGTGGTGGCAGTGTGGGTGCTACCACTACAAAAAAAAAAAAACATTAAATATATATCACATTTCTAAAGCTTATTTCCTACACAGATATTCACACAATTCAAACACAAAGTACTGAGAGAAATGACAAAGACAGATATGACTATTCAGTGATGCCAATAATCATCATTTAAATCATCATACATATATGATCCTATGCATTTAATACATTCCTGAGCATATATCACATTGAACTTTTCAAAAATGCAAAAGAATATTCATATGTGAATCTGTATATATGTGTGTGTGTGGTGTGTTTGTATTTGCTTATTATGTTATGGTTTGTCCTTAGTAGTAGGTTGTTGGGTTAGTGGTAAGTATAGGTGCCTTCTAATGGCTTTTTCCATAAAAAATGTTAACCAAAATAATTGTGGAATTTCATTTACTATAGTTATGTTAATTTTTTAAATGCATTTAAGGTAGTTGTTAGTTAAATCCCAGATGTTGGTTAAATCGGTACTGCTGGTGGCTGGCCACCACCCGAGGCGGCCAGCTAGAGGGGTATGCTGGTTGGCGGAAGAATCACGAGCCATGGTTACCTTTCTAGAGCTTTATTGAGAGAGAGGGAGAGAGAGAGGAGAGACAGAGAGAGACAGAGAGAAAAGGAGAGAGAGAAAGGGACAGAGACAGAGAGGGACAGAGAGAGAGATAGGGACAAAGACCACACTGAGGGAAGAGGGGAGAGACAAAAGGGGAAGGGAGGAATGGGCACAGAGAGGGCCCACCCGATTTTTAGGCTGGCTAGTGTCCCAGGATTATGATGTAATTAAGGACAAAAGTCTTACAATATTTCTTCAGCATACTATCTTAAATAAACATCAATGAATGATAAGGAGCAAATATATAATTTTATTTTATTTTTTACTTGTAATTTTTCTTTTTTTCAAGACAGGGTTTGTCTGTGAACTTTGTACCTTTCCTGGAACTCACTTGGCAGCCCAGGCTGGCCTTGAACTCACAGAGATCCACCTGGACCTGCCTCCTGAGTGCTGGGATTAAAGGCTTGTGCCACCACCACCCAGCTAATGATTTTAAATATGAGTATATGTGGCAGGTTGTTCTCTAAATGAGTCCTTAATTTGTGCTATGCTCTTTCATTTCACTTTGAAAGGAATAATCATCTTTGTTTTCCCTATTTTGTAATTTTTATTTCCATTTGAAAATGCATCTCACTGTCACAGTCTTAAGATTTGAGTTTTTAATAGAGATCATTGCACTACTGGGGAGCAATCATATCTCAGGGAAGACATGAGTAGGGTTTTCTCAGCCTTGATTACATTGTATTATGTTGTTTTAAGTAATATCTGTACACTGGGATCAATTAACCTTTTCTAAAGACAGTATCTCTTGTAAAATAAACTACATTTAAATTGTTTTGTGGACTCTTTGTGATAATACATTATAAATTAAGAAAACTTTTATCACTGTTTGGATATAATGATACTGAAATTATGATAAATATCATCTTCTTGTGTCAGATAAGAAACATAGGAAATGAAAGTTCTTCTTTAGGTTCTCAATGTTGGAGGATCATATTTCAGGTCAGAGATTGATCTAATCACAAACTAAACCTAATTGTTTAATAGTAATAGAAAGAAAATCATCAGGACAGTAGGGTCTCATGCAACTAGAATATTTTCCAGCACAGCTGCTGTCGTTTATCTCTAGGTGTGATACCTGAACTCAATGTTCAGATTTTCCTTTTATATTGAGAAAATACAGGAAATATTTCCATCTGTTGGAACAGAAAAATAAACATCCTAAACACATAAAAATCTTTTCTATGCTATCTCTGAATTTTAAGTTGGGATATGACCTTTTCCATCAATCAAAGAACCAATGCTTCAAATACTTTCAGAACAAGTAAGCAACCTCAGTAAAACAATGCGTCTATTTTACACACACTGAAACCACATGTACTCCTGGATCACAAACTGCAGTTCTGATTATAATCTTGAAAAATTTATTACTTCAAGCTGCGGAAGAAAGACTGAAGTAATTTTGAGAATGATGCAGGATGACCATTCCTGCAAAATGAATTGAAATCTAGACTAACTCAGCCTGAGAATGGCTTTAATTTAGGCACTGGTGTAAGGAAAAAATAGAACACATATCACAGGTGTTGAATCAGAAACCATATATCAAAATCAAACACAGACAAATTTCTGTATTCTCTTCATCTGAACTCTGTCAGCTTGATGTCACAGCACTGGATTTCAGAAAGGGGACTGATTTTATTTGACACGTTAACATGTATTAACATTATTATCTCTTCAGGAGGTCTTTCCCCAATTGTACATTCATAATGTGTTGACTATGCTTTTATTTATTTTGGGGGTCCTGTAGTGTATTTATTTTAGTGTACTATAACACATATATAAACACTGTGAAATCATTTTTTTTCTTTTACTTTTATCACATATAATACATCCTAGCCACATTCTTACCTCCATTTACTCCTCTAAGTCCCCCCCAGATCCACCTCCTTTCTCTTTTCCAGATCCATGGCTCCTCCCTTTCCCTTTCAAAAGAGCCGGCCTCCAATGAATATCAACCAAATACGGCATGCAATAAGAATAGGTACAAACCCTCATATCAAACATGGATGAGGCAAGCAAATAGGAGAAAAAGGGTCCTAAGAGCACGTTAAAAAAGTCAGAGACACCCACTCCTGTCGTTAGGAGTCTAACAAAATCTTGAAGCTAAAAAAACAAAAACAAAAATAAACAAAGAAAAAACCCACAGCAAGTATGCAAAGGGCAGGCAGCAGATCCATACATCCTCTGTGACTGTCAGTTCAGTCTCTGTGTGACTCTATGAGCCTTGCTTAGTTGATTCTGTGGGCACTGTTCCTCTTGTGTCCTCAACCCGTCTGTCTCCTATAATCCTTCCTCCGCTCTTCAGGAGGAATTCCTTGACCTTTCCCTAATGTCTAGCTGTGGGTCTCTGCATCTGTTCCCACCAGCTGCTTGAGGAAGCCTCTCTGATGACGGTTGGGATAATAACTCATCCATGATTATTATAGCAGAATATATTTAGAAATCATTTCACTGATTTTTTTTTTCTTGGTCAGTTGTGTTTGTTTCTACACTAGGTCTCTGAGCCAACCAAGCTTACAATTCCTAGCCATTCAGGTAGTGTTGGGCATGGGTTGCCGCTCCTGGCCTTAGCCCTTGAATTAGACCAGTTGTTGGTTTGTTATTTTTTGGCTATATTCTTTAAGTAGAACAGCAGAATTTGGTTTTATGTTAGGTGTCTTGGCTGTCTAGTCTCAGGTTCTGAGCTGTCTAGTATGCAGAATGGCTTTTTTGTGGGTATGCCGAGCACATGTCATGCTTCAAAAGCCAAAGATGCTTCTGAGAGGAAGTGAGCTGGGCAGAAACCTAACTTGTTTACCAAAAATTATAATTGGGTCTTGGAATCAGGAGAAATGACATAGGTGCATGGCCTCCTCCTGATCATCATGCTGAGCTGTGCCTGGAGATGTTCGTGGATATGTGACCTTTGTTGTGATTGGTAGAAGGAAAGCTGGCTTGTGGTTTAGTTACAAAGGGTGTGCTGATGCTTAATAAATGAGTTCCTGCTTGACATGGCTTCCCATCGTATCTGATTGTCTCTGGGTACCAGGAGGCTGGGTGATGGGCCAGTGGTACACTACCTCTCCTCGGTCAAGGTCTGCTGCAGGCAGTGGGCCTAATTCTTTGGTGGGGTAAGAGGAACACCACACATTCTGTACCCAAAGATGCTACCACAAAAGAGTGAAGGATCTATGTAAAAACTAAGTAGCTTCTCTCTGTGGAAGGAGTTGTGTAGGTGTTATCTTCAGAAAAAAAAAAAAAAAAAAGCCTTGCCAATGGTCTGTGGAGATAAACCTATGGTCTTGCCTACAGCTTGAGTTGTTTGCAGATTGCAATAAGGTTCCTTTGGCTAACATGTCAAATGGATGTAACCCAATCCCAGTAAAGGAAGCCTCATTTTGTGACAAGAGATGGTCAGTTGTGTCTCTTTGTTCCCAGTTATTTGGCAATTTTATTTAGATCTCTATCCTATATGTGTATGTATTTGGAAGCTTCTACTTTATTAGGTTTCTATAGTATCCCTCAAGTGGTACTTAATTTTAGCTCTCTTCCCTCATCTTCCCTCCCTCCTAATTTCCTTCCTTCCTTCTGTCTACTTGATCTTCACATCAGCACTACCCCATCAATCCATAACTATGACTTCTTTTTCTCTTTTATAGAGAGATCTATCTGTCTCTCCTATATATACCCTTCTATATGTATAATCTCTGTGGTTCAATGGTTTGTAGCTTGTTTATAGATAGTATCTACATATAAGTGAATACATACATGTCTTCTTCTCCTCGTCCTCCTCCTCCTCCTCCTCCTCTTCCTCCTCCTCCTCCTCTTCTCCTTCTCCTCATCTTTTTAAAACATATCTCTGTAGTACAATTTGATGGCTAAAACAGTTAAATAATAATTTAAGTGGGGTTTTTTTTGGCCATTTGAGTTTCCTCTATTGAGAATTATCTTTACTTCTATATCCCATTTTAATTGGATTATTTGTTTTCCTCATATCTTGCTTCTTGATGTTTTTCATATATTTTAGATATTAGCCCTCTATGGGATTTGTAGTTGGAGAAAATCTTTTCCAATCTGTAGGCTGCCTCTTTGCCTGAATAACTGTGTCATTTGCCATTCTAAAACTTCTCAGTTTTTGAGTCCCCACTTAATAAATGCTGATCTTACTTTCTATGTAAATGTTGCTCTGTTCAGAAAGTGTTTTCTTGTGAAAACAATTTCAAGGCTATGCCAAATCTTCTCTGTGAAGGTTAGTGTTGGAATTTTGATGGGGATTACATTGGATCTATACATTGTTTTTGGTAAGATGATAATTTTTACAATATCAATATTATGCATCCACGACCATGGGATCTTTCCATCTTTTGATATCTTTTTCAATGTATTTCTTCAATAACTTGCCATTTAGATCATAAAAATCCTTCAATTCATTGGTTGTATATCCCTCTAAATATTTTATATTATTTTATATATTGAGGGTATTCTGAAATGCCTTCTGTTGTTTTCCTGATTTCTTTCTCAGACTTGTTATTTGTATATAGGAGGGCTACTGATTTCTGTGAGTAAATTTTCTATTCAGCTACTTTGCTCAAAATATCTATCAACAGTACAATTTTCCTGGTGGAATTTTTCAGGTCACTTATGACCAAAATTAAAGTTTAAAAAAATCTTACATCACAAATAATAGGGAAAAAACAGAATCCTATTAAAAATTGACAAAATAATTAAATACTGTTCTTTAACATGGTCATAAAAGCAGCTTTAACCTTATCAATAAGAGAAACTCCATACTCTGCGAAGTGAATTCCCTAATGAACACATGACATGTGCCTTAGAAATGGACCTGCTACCTCAGATCAGTACTCGAGCCATACCAGGCACTCCATCACAGGACTCAGGCTTGACTTGCCAGTACTCTTTGCCTATAGAAACCATGTGGCAAGAAATAAAAGGATTAGAATCTAAACTCACTACCATTAAGTCAAGAAGTTTTGTCAATTTTGTCTAGAAAACTTACACAATGTATCATTATCCTCAAGTGTGGGACATTAAGTTATCTATTTCCTGCCCATGGCAGGATGATAGCCCATTTATCTTTTAATCAACTACACTGATTGAAGATGAACTTAACCCTAGTTTAGGGTCAAGAAAACCAAAAGAACAATTTTTTACTGCAGATGTTGAACCTGTGGATGGTAATGTAAAGGGAAACAGTAAGGGCTTAAAAAAGACTTACAGTAAAGATATCAGAATAACACAAAGAGTTCCCATGAAGCTGGGAAGTGGAGGCACACACCTTTAATCCCAGCACTTGGGAGGCAGAGGCAGGCAGATCTCTGTGAGTTCAAGGCCAGCCTGGTCTACAATGCAAGTTCCAGGACAGGCTCTAAAGCTACACAGAGATAGATACCCTGTCTCAAAACAAAACAAAACAAAACCAGCAAACAAACAAATGAAATGCTATCCAAGGTTTCAACTGCTACATATTATAAACTTATAGAAATGTACAAATCTCTTTTCTAAAAATGCTTTAAAGTAATTCTGCTACATTCTTCTCCTTTAACAGTTAATGCACATGCTCAATTCTCTAATACATTTACTATACTATAAAAAGATGATAATTTATTACTAAACACCCAATAATCTACCATTATTATTTAAATGTCAATTGTCCAAATAATAACCTTGAGAACTTATGGTGTTTGTTTCTTTCAAAAGATCTCACATAGATTCATAGTTGCCATTTAGTGTGTTTCTTTTTGGTCTCAATTCATTCAAAATAGTTTCATAGTTATTATTTCTATTTTTCAACTTTTACACTGTTAATAAACAAAAACCAAAACAAACAAGCAAGCAAACAAACAAACAACAAACCTCAGGCCAATTATTTTGCCTGGTGTCTCTAATATAGTGTTAGGTATTTCTTTTTTTTCTCCTTTTTTATTTATTATATTTGTGTTTTAATTTTATACATCAGCCATGGGTTCCCCTATCCTCCCCCCAGCCCCTCCCCTCCATTCCTTTCTTCTCCAGGGCCAAGACTCCCCTAGGGATACAATTCAACCTGGTAGATTCAGTCCAGGCAGGTCCAGTCCCCTCCTTCTAGGTTGAGCTAAGTGTCCGTCCCTGTGTAAGCCCAAGGTTCCAAACAGCCAGCTCATGCACTAAGGACAGGTCCCAGTCCCACAACCTGGGTGCCTCCCAAACAGATCAAGCTATTCAATTGTCTCATTATCCAGAGGGCCTGATCTAGCTGGGGGCTCCACAGCCATTAGTTCATAATTCATGTGCTTCCATTTGATTGGCTATTTGTGCCTGTGCTTTTTGCAATCTTGGATTCAACAATTCACACTATTACAGTCCCTCCTCTTTCTCGACATTTGGACACCTGGAGCTCCACCTGGGGCCTGGCTGAGAATCTCTGAATCCACTTCCATCAGTTATTGGATGAGAGTTCTAGCACAACAGTTAGGGTGTTTGGCCATCTGATCACCAGACTAGGTCAGTTCAGGCTTTCTCTAGACTATTGCTAGTTGTCTACAGTGGATGTATCATTGTGGATTTCTGGAGACCTCTCTAGCACTTTGCTTCTTCCTATTCTCATGTAGTCTTCATTTATCATGGTCTGTTATTCCTTGTTCTCCCTTTCTCTTCTTGATCCAGCTGGGATCTCCTGCTCCCTTAAGCTCTCTTTCCCTAGAACCTTGCCCGTCATTACTCTCACTGTCACCCAGGTTGTTCATGTAGATCTCATCCATTTCTCTGTCATTGGGTGATCCCTGTGTCTTTCCTAGGGTCCCATTTCTAGGTAGCCTCCCTGGAGTTGTGTAGCAGTCTAGTCATCTTTTTTTTACATCTAGTATCCTCCTATGAGTGAGTACATACCATGTTTGTCTTTCTGAGTCTGAGTTACCTCACTCAGGATGATATTTTCTAGATCTATCCATTTGTCTGCAAACCTCATGATGTCATTGTTTTTCTCTGCTGAGTAGTACTCCATTGTGTATATGTACCATATTTTCTTTATCCATTCCTCAGTTGAAGGACATCTAGGTTGTTTCCAGGTCCTGGCTATTACAAACAATGCTGATATGAACATAGCTGAGCAAATGCCCTTGTGGTATGATTGAGCATTCCTTGAGTATATGCCCAAGAGTGCTACAGCAGGGTCTTAGGGGAGATAGATTCCCAATTTTCTAAGGAAGCACCATATTGATTTCCAAAGTGACAAGTATTTCTTAATGAGTGGGCTCAGATTATATTCTTTGCCAGGTGCACTAAGCAGCTACCAATGCCCCCAGAACAATATATCTGAATACAGATGTCCTTTTCTTCCAGTATTACTAACAGTTACTTCAATTATTTCATTAGGGAGTTGGCCATATATTTTCTCATCTACAAAGTTTGTTAATAATGACTATTCATTTGTAAATTTTATAGGCAAGAATTAAATACTGGGCATACTTAACTTGACACTAAAAAAGTCTTTTGTTTTAAATCAATGTTTAAACCCTAAGCTTTAGCCTCATATAGTTAGATGTATATTTAAATAAAGTTTGAATTTCATTATAGAAAAGTCTCTACTCCTTTCCTTCCCTTCCTTCCCTTCTTTCTACCTTCATTCCCCTCCCTCCACTGCTTCCTGCCTTCCTTCATTCTTCTCTTTTATAGTTTTCTCTCAATTGGTTTTCCTCTACTGGAATATTTCTTTCTTTTTTTTTCAGCAATTCACATTAATTTTTTATTGTATTCTTTTAAATTTTATAATTTAATTTAATTCTACATATCAGCAGCAGATTCTCCTGTCCTCCCTCCTCCTGCCCCCTACCCTCTCCTGAACCCACCCCCCATTCCCATCTCCTCCAGGGGAAGAAACCCCTTGGGGATTCAGCTCAACCTTGTAGATTTGGTTGAGGTAGGTTCAGTCCCCTCCTCCAAGGACATGGCCCAGGTGGAGCTCCAGGAATCCAATCATCCAGAAACAGGAAGGATTGTATAATTGAGAATTGTTGAGAGCATGATTGGAAAAAGCACAGGGACATATAGCCAAACTAGTGGAAACAAATGAGCTATGAACCAATAGCTGAGGAGCCCCCAACTGGATCAGGCCCTCTGGATAAGTGAAACAGTTGATTAGCTTGAACTGTTTGGGAGGCACCCAGGCAGTGTGAACCAAGACCTGTCCTTAGTGCATTAGCTGAATGTTTGGAACATGGGGCCTATGCAGGGACACTTTACTGGAATATTTCTTTATCCAATGAGTTAAATGGCATACTGCAGCACTACTTACATTATTAGCACTAATGTCACAAGATAAACTAACTCATTTAATGTCAGACTTTGATTTGCCCCATAAACATAGACATATACTAACCCTGTGTATTGTTTATCAAATCCCCTACATTTCCGGGAATAGTGAAACTTGTAATAGTCCCTGTCAGTACTAGTTATTTTGCAGCTTCCAGTATCAGCTTTTCATACAGTGTGAATGCAGAGAACATAAGCATTATACAGCAAATTTGGTTGCAAGCATGTAGTTGCCTCAGTAGTCCTTTGAAGGTCCGAAATTATATGTTTATGTCAAAACATGCCAACAAATGAACCATCAAAAACAAAATACAAAAACACATTAAAAACAGAAAACAGGTTGATTTCTTACATAAAACAATAGTATTAGCTTTTTAAAAGTATTAATAAATATATATTTAAAAGAAAATAAATTAATTTCTCAACCACAGTTTACATGTCCATATTGTGATAGTATATATATATATATATATATATATATATATATATATATATATTCCTTGAAAGTTGCATATACACATACATTGTATCCTGAAGTCACCAATCCTCCCAGTGCTCTTATGGAATATGTCTTGGCTTACCCCAAAACATTTCCTTTCCAACTTCATGTCTTCCTGTTTGCTTTTCTATAGCTACTCGAATATAATTAACTGAACATGGTTATGGATGTGGCATTTCCCACTGTGACATGGATTCCCAATTTTCTAAGGAGGCACCATATGGATTTCCAAATAGGCTGTAAAAGCTTGCATTCCCACCAGCAGTGGAGAAGAGTTCCCCTTGCTCCACATCCTGTGACGTGGCAACCTATCAAAAGCCATGCACCTTAGAGAAAACTTTCCCTCCCACAGCAGTTATCAACTGCCAATAGCTCCTTGGTCAGGAGACTTGTCTCGTCCGTGCTTAAGTATTTAACTAGTTCTATCTTGTGAAGATAACTATATCTGCTCTGAATTGATAGTAAATGTGATAAGACTTACTGATACTGTTCTGCTAATTGGTCATATAGTCAAAGTGTCTTCTCCATATTTATGTTCATATCTATAGTTTTGTGTTTCTTCCAACCTTGGTCAGAGAAATTTCTTATTGTAGTGGTTAGTGGTTCATGCAAATAATCACAACTTTTCAAATCTAAAAATAAGTGGCTGTGACTTCTCAATAATAGACGGGACATCTATATCAATCGCTTCCCTTCAAGCCTCAGGGAATATCATGTAAGAAAAGGCAGAGAGAAAGTAAAACAGCACACATGGAGGAGTGCCATGTAATGTGCTCTGTGTAAGTATGGTTGTTAATACACACTAACAATAAACTAACAAAAACACTGAATAAAAAGCAGTTTTGGTAATTATTTATCCATTTTGTCTAGAATATTCTCTGTCTTTGACTCTACTTGCAAGTGTTATATGCTTGCCAGAGATCTGGATGATTAATTGAAAATCTAACTTTAGTTTGAAGGCTTTATACTAAACATATACATATATAATGTACAACTCATTAATTCATTATCATTGCATTTTCCATTGTAAGACTAATTCCTCTTGCATTCATTCAGATATAGCTTTACAGTATAAAATCTGACATCTTACCACTTATATCTCATCTCGTGGTTTATTGTATATAAGCAGGTAGAATGGAGATGTATTTGAGATGCCATGGTACTACAGCTATTCAATTTTAAGACAGGAGCTAATGAACCTATTCTTTCCTGTCACAATTTGCTGAGAATTTCAGTGATTCTTAATAGGATCTTCCTAAAACTCTCTCTTCATCAATTATATTAGAGATAGCCATTTTAGCTCAATAACCATTAGGAGATTGGCTTTCCTTTCTCCACTTCTCTCTGACGTTTGCTTCTCTTCTTCATTTGCAGGGCTTCTTACAGCCCTCACTAAAATTCAAATACCAATTTTCTCAGTCCTTCCATTCTGCTAAGTGGCCTGAAGACAATGAGTCATTTTTGTATTGTGTAACTAAAGCTATGGTATGGATATAAGCTCATTCATTGGCTCTACTGCCATCCCGACTTTAAGTCACACGTTTCATGTACTCTCTTGATTTTGATTTAGTCAGAGGAAATACTTACAATTTATATGAAAGATGAATAATGGATAGTTTATATGATATCATTTTAATTTCTTGATGTTTTAGTATTTTTATGTCTTGAAAATTCTGTGTTCTTTTCCAAGACATTATCTTGATTTAAGGGGGCGGGAGGCCTTGTGACTAATAAGTGGTCTTTTCCAAGTGCCATTTGCCTTTAATCAGTGTTGTACCACTCATGTTTCTGAGTATATAATTGCCTGTGTGCTCCTGAAAAAAGAATCAGTTTTCACGAGACAAAGATTTTCTTCCCAAATGTGGCAAAATTTCTTTAAATGCCCCCAATTATAATCATATATGTTTCCTTGCAAACCATAATTAAGTCTCCCTATAATTTGTGTTGGTACAGATTTAGCTCCGACTTCTGTATGATCATTGTACAGCCAAAATACAATAGCAGTTTTCCATGTGACTGCAGTGGCTGCTTTCTTGGTCCAAATTAGCACAGAAGGCACGGAGCACAAGAAGTTGGATAAAGCAGGAAAAAGACATTATTTTAAAGAGTTTTAATAGCCATACATGGACTTATAAGTAGAAATTTCCATAAAATACTTTTTTATGTATATAACTTTATGTTCTAGACATCATTATTAAAAACCTCATTTAGAACTGTGGAAGGAAAAATATCAAAGTTGCTTAAAATATTTATTTATATTCCTTGTTTTCATTCAATAACCATATTCATGGAATCTTTTCAAAATGCATAAATTCTGAGAAAATGTATTTTAAATCTTTTCATATATTTCAATATTTTTCATATATTTCATATATTTTCATTCTTTTTCTCCCAGATCCTTTCCAAATCCTGATTCACCAATCATTATGTTCATCCTCTTCCTCCAATTCAAAATAAAAATATACAACAAAAAAAAAAAATGAAAACAAATGAATAAGCTAAAAGTTTCGTAGCTACATAAGATTCCAAAGGTTCATAGAATTTGTAATTTGTCATCAATTTTCTGGTGAAATACCAGCAGGTGGCAGGATTGAGGCATAAAAGTACCAGAACAGTAGAAAAAGCTAACCAGAACACATTATGTTTAGTCCATGGGAAAGAGTCCTTTCTCTTCCCGTGCTGACTGATGAAGATTCATTCTTTTCCCTAAATTATCTGGGATTCTATCTGTTAATACTCTAAGTTGTTATTAGAGGCAATCATTTCCATTTTTTTTTAAACCATAAAACCCACTCAAAGCATTTGGTCTCCATAAATTTGGATCATCTTCATCCTCACAAATGTGCTTTGGTTTCTTAAACTTTGGTCAGATAGTTCTAGCAAAGACTCATTGCTAAGTCAGTCTGCAAAGAACCCTACTCCCATCATGCCATCTGAGTTCAAACTATGCTGTTTCTCTAGGTTCTCTACAACATCCCTCAGGTTATGTCCAGTCACTCTGATTTTGCTGGAGCATGATTCCTGCTAGATTGAATTAGCTAGAATCTTCCTGAAATCTGTTATTTCTCATTTTGTAATTTACCAATAAAT
Organism: Onychomys torridus; assembly: GCF_903995425.1. Classification (NCBI taxonomy): domain Eukaryota; kingdom Metazoa; phylum Chordata; class Mammalia; order Rodentia; family Cricetidae; genus Onychomys; species Onychomys torridus. The sequence continues at coordinate 98,996,705 of NC_050451.1, forward strand.
TTTCATTTATTAACACCCAGCCTGAACTTCATTATAAGTCCTACCTGTGTCTGAAGTATTGGAGTAAAGCCAATTTCTCACCACATCTGCAAATTCCCATGACTATATCCCTCATCTCCTAAAATCTTATGTATAAATTGTGGCTCACCATGGTTCAACAGGTACCATTGATTTTCTTTTTTCTATTCTAAAATTAGTACACAAGTAGAATGGTTTAGAAGAATGAATCTATTTGTGGGATGAGAAAAGACTGAAATTCAATTAACCAATATCCCTTCTAATTTTCACATTTTAAAATGAAGTGAGTACTTTTTCCAAGTTTTTGCAAAAAAAACCATCAAATAATAACATCAGTATGACAAGCTTTTACACAGTTACTTAAAATTAATATTAACCTAGATATGGGTTGAATCCGTCTACATTCAACATCTATCAGGAAAACAAAGCACAGCCTTGTCCAAAAGTTCTATCTGGTGGGGTATTTTCTCAGTTGATACTTTTCCTTCCAAAATAATTTCTATCTTCCAAAACAGCTTGTATCAACTTGACATACAAAGTAGCTAGAACAGTAGTTAATCAAACTAAATTACCTCCTGAATTACCAGTATTTCTAGATGCTACTGCAAGGGGCCTACAGAAATAAAACAAAATCATGCACCATGGGGCTAAATTAAAGGACAGAATAATCCATACAATACAGAAAGAAGAAGGTGATAATTTTGGTGCAACAATGATATTTATGGTTTGATGTTGAAACCTGGAGTCTTATGCTCTAGTTGTTATTTTCTTGTCTCTGTTTCTCCTGTTGACAGATACTCAAGGCCTTGGTTGATAGAGTTGATGCTTCAATACTCACCCTGATTGACTGGATCAAAATACCGTATTTAATTACCTAGTATAATTTATATGTTATTATATAAAGTAAAGGTATTTTAAAGTACCAACTGAAAATTTTTCACAGAAGTATCTGTAATGATATTAGGTAAGTATTTATAGTAAGAATTCATTCTGGAACTATATCCACTAGAGTGTTCAAAGACTAGGATGAAAATATAAAAGAAAACAAATAGGCAGTATAAAAGGGGGGAATTCACTACAACAAATTTATAATACTATTGTGCATGGAGATTTACTAAGTTTTGCTTCATGAAAAAAAATGATATTTTCTTCAGAAAAATTAAGACAATTGTTGTACTAATAAAGTGATATATCTAGTATTAATCTAGCCACAAATGATGAATTGAAACTGATAGAGTTGCTGGTAAGATTATAATACTCTGTACTCCTAGGCTCCTGTCATTGTTCTTATAAAGCATACAACTCTATATTCACACATGTATTTTGTGTTTTGTTTTACAAATAGATATTGGCATTATTATCGAAATATACCATTTCTCATGTACTAAGAATTTAGAAACTGCTTTTTCTAATAAGTATTGACATTCCACCATTTTATTTCCACAATATGAATAAAAGTAATAAAAACCAGACATCTTTTTCTTAATTAAACATCTGCTGTTTTACTTGCCTCCCCTGCTTTCTTCAGCATATGGGAATTACTTATCACTCAAGGATGATGTTTCTTTTCTCCTCCAGGAAGAAGACAAAAATGATGTCATTTCCCTAAATCTCAGTCATAGATTTCAAAACCAGACTAGTCCCCTAATTATAATAATTCTCTTTGTTGGAGAGGCTACATTACAGAGCAGATTATCTTGTAGAAATCTTATCAGTATTCTCAGAGAACAAGACTAACAAATTAGCAATTCATCAGATTTTTTTCTTCCCAGAATGGACCAGAGTTATAATCATGGCTAGGACTAGAAGAAGATAGAGTTAGTGGTTACTTTGACAGAGGAGATTTGCATAAGCAGACAGCTTTATAGAAGCTAAATTAGCTTTGGCATTTTGGCCTTGGTTTCCTCAAAAGAAGTTGAATAATTTTCATGGGATTCTTTATCAATGAGATCAAATTTTAGTTCAATTCAGATGGGCCAATGCAAGAACCCAAGATGGGAAAATCTCTGCACTCTCTTGGCCTTCATACTTTGCCAAGTAAAGAAACAAGTGTGGATGAAAAGTAGATAAATGGAATTGAATACACATATTAGAAAATTATCCAGTAAAAAGCTCTAGCAACTTCAAGTTCTTCTTTAGGGTATGAACCTGAGAATAAAGTTTAAATAGACAAATTAAGTCACAAGACAAAAGACATAAATAATAAAAAAATAAAAATAAATAAATAAAATTAAAATTAAAACAAAAACAAAAACTCTTGACTCACCCCTTGGAGCTACTGAGCAAAATACCAGGATGTATTTTTTGCCTTTAAATGATTTTGGTTCCTGAATACCTAAGTGTAGTCCTGCCAGCTAGAATAAAGATTTACAACTGGCTTAAACTGTTTCTGAGTGGTTATCTTTGGTACGATTCCCATAATAGTAGTTGGACAAGTGGCTGAGCTTAGCCTTTTGTGGTTGCTAGAACCAGGACATTTTTTAAATAAAATGTTCATTAAAATACTATGTACAAAATGCAACAATCATAACAATTTTGATACTATTAATAAGTCTCTATTATTGTGTGACACCTATGATTTTAATTTGAGATTGGGCTTCACGCATACTACACGACTCAGATGTTGGAAGACAGAGGCATAGAGCAATACATTCATCACAAAATTATCTATGTCTTCTGCCATTGTGAGAAAAATAGAATTGTAGGATCTTGACCAACTTTTTACAGAGGGAAACAAAAGCATGAACCTTGACCCTTTCTTTTGTGTTGCCAAAGAAAAAAATATGTAGTGTTTCTTCTTTGTAGAGTGTTTGTACAAGTTTAGGGAAAAACATGTTTGTTTCTCTGCTAAATGAGGTAACCAAAATTGTTCTTGAAAGTGTAAGCAATCATCCCACAAAAGAATGGAGGTGGCAGTGGCCAGAGGAGCCAACATTAAGGAGTGGGGGTCACCATTCTCTATACTGAGAAGAATCATAACAAAAGCATGAAGCAGATGATTGCTAAACAATGCACCCTCACTCACGCTCATCTGACCGTGCAGACAGGAAAAAGGGAAAAGAATCTTTTCATCTTGGTCTTGAGGAAGTCTGAAAATGGAAGCTGTGAAATATGATTTCTGAATTAACATGTAATGGGTTTCTACATAACATAAAAAGATATGCAATATTACAAACTCTGCTATAGTGGTCAAGCTAAAGATTCTCATATCACATTCTGCTCAAAAGACACATTTTATAAATAACTTTTCATCCTTGAAAATCTTGAAGTATGATAATTTATTTCCCTGTGTAAGAAATACAACGGCCAGCAAAAAATAAATTGAAGCAAACTTTTAACTTTAAATTAATTACATTTATTTATTTTGGTGTGTGTGTGTGTGTGTGTGTGTGTGTGTGTGTGTGTGTGTGTGTGTGTGTGTGTGTATGCATGCCAAGATCAGAAGACAATTAGGAAAGATTGGTTCTTTCCAACAATCACATGAGTTCCAACGATAGAATTAAGGTTCTTAGGCTTGGTGGCAATTGCCTTTACCTGATGAGTCATTCTTATAGTCCTGTTTCCTTATCGATTTATTTATTTATTTTTATTTATTTATTTGGTTTTTTGAGACAGGGTTTCTCTATGTAGTTTTGTGCCTTTCCTGGAATTCACTTGGTAGCCCAGGCTGGCCTCAAACTCACAGAGATCCACCTACCTCTGCTTCCCGAGTGCTGGGATTAAAGGCATGCACCACCACTACCTGGCCTATTTATTTATTTTTAGTTTAATTCTCCTTAATGTTAATTTGAGACTCATTGATATATCCTGCTAAATAACCTTGTGCTTAAAAAAAATCTTGCTGATATTGAAGAGTGTCTATATACAGATATTCAATTCTAGAATAGAAAATCATGATAACATTTATAAAAATTATAACCTATATTTTGTTTTCATTCAAAGGGAATAAGATGCTTATTCTGGAGCCAGCTAATAGAACATAGCCTGGGAACACAGATATCGCAAAGGTTTTCAAAGCAAGCATCACTATAAATGTGCTTGCTGCTTAGAATAATCTTTTCCTGTGGGAAATATGCGAAATAATTCATTAGTTAAATCTCAAATAAGGTAAGAGCTTGAATGTTTTAAACTTTTATTCTGAGATTATCTGGATGCCTTTATCAAGCATATTCATCTCTATAAGCAAAATTTCTAGAAGAAAATAATCAATGAATTGATTAACTTATGTGGTAAATAAACGTTTCTTGACTATTATTTTGTTCTACTAATGTAACAGAAAATCTTGAGGTCGTGTCATAGATGTCCACCCACGTATACTAGTATCATCTTTATACTAGATGCTCATTATACTAGTATAATCTGTACAAATGCAGTGTTTTCGCAAAAAAAAATATTGATGACTTCCCTTATTATTAATGTCATTTAAGGAATGCAAACAAATGTGGCTCCTAAAATGCAAAAAAGTTAACATTCCTTTGTTAATAGTATAAATCAATAGAGGATGGTACTCATGACACAAAGGAAGGAAGGGGGGCAGAGATGCAAAGAAGTGAGCAGGAGTTACCTCATCTTATATTGAACATATCAGTGTCCTGGAACAGAACTATCCAGAGTAAATCACGTAGCTCAGTATTGATGCCAACAGTTCCACCGTTTGCTGCTATTTCCTGTTTACCTTCACTTCATTACCCTTATAACTCTGTTTGGGCAGACATATTGTTGAGACTTTAAGGGGACAGCTTCTGACATTATAAGGAGACACAATCTCACTTACATTAACTTTTAAGAAGAAACAGGAACCACATTGCATATGTGCATATGAGAAATTAAATTATTCAAAATCCTTACCTGGAAGAAATTTGGTGTTCTAATAAAAAGAGAATGGTCAGATTTTGAGGGCAGTCTCCACTCTCATCATCAATAGTTAAAAATCACAAAGAGATGAAAGTGAAAGATTTAGATTGCTGATCAAATGAAAATCTGAGTTGAATCTCTAGATTGAATAGATATGACATTATGAGCTGCAATACACTACCTGTCTTCTGTGACTCATATAAATTCTTTTAAAAGGTATCACAAGACAAGGGATACCTGGAATGTCCAGACAAAATCCTAGGGACAGAGACTATAAAAACCAGATAAGTTTGATACAAAATATCTTATACATCAAATATGAATAATATGAACAAATGAAGAAATATAAAATTAATTCAAGAATATCTTCATGTGATAAAAATATATGATTATATATGGAATCTGTCTTAGTAACTTTCACACTGCTGTAATAAGACAAGGCCAGATTCTATAATAATGCACTTGTTTGTGGCTTGCAGTTGCAGAAGATGAGTCTATGCCCATCATTCCAGGGAGTATGACATCAGATAGGTAAGCTTGGTACTGGAGCAGTAGCTGAGAGCACAAATCTTAAGAATGCAGAATGACAAAGTCTAAATGGAAATTAGCAGCATGAGCTTGGTAAACTACAAAGTTCACTTCCAGTAGCACACCTCCTTCAACAAGGCAGTACTTCTGAATCCTTCCTAACTGAGGAACAAACATTCAAGTATATGAGTCAATGGGGGACATTCTCATTTAAAAAATAAATGTAGCCAGGCAGTGGTGGCGCACACCTTTAAATCCAGCACTCTGGAGGCAGAGCCAGGCGGATCTCTGTGAGTTTGAGGCCAGCCTGGGCTACCAAGTGAGTTCCAGGAAAGGCGCAAAGCTACACAGAGAAACCCTGTCTCAAAAAAACAATAAATACATAAATAAATAAATGATAGATAGATAGATAAATGTAATTTTTCTCCATTTCTCTTTTTCTTTCTCTACATAACTCTTTTTTCATTTTTTTCTGTTATTTATTCTATTTTGAACTCAGTTTTAACCAATATTTTTCTTCCAATTTTCAGAGTTTAGAATATTTAGATGTTCTTCTATTTGCTCTAAGTATAGTAACAGACTAACATTCTACTTTTAATATAAGACAGAGAAATATTTAAATTCTGCTTAAATGTCTAATATTTACTTTTTTATTTTTTGTTTCTTATTTATTTTATTTTATTTTATTTTACAAATCAGCCATGGGTACCCCTGTCCTCCCCTTTCCCACCCGCGACCCTGCCTTCCCCCCAGTCCCTCCCCCCCATTCCTATCTCCTCCAGGGCATAAACTCCCCTGGGGATTCAGCTCACCCTGGTAGATTCAGTCCAGGCAGGTCCAGTCCCCTCCATCCAGGCTGAGCAAAGTGTCCCTGCATAAGTCCCAGGTTCCAAACAGCCAGCTCATGCACTAAGGATAGGTCCTGGTCCCACTGCTGATATTTACTTTTATATTGTCTGATATTGTGAAAAATTGAGATGAACTCATGTAATTTTTTTGTATACTGTTTCTCTGTGTAGCTCTGACTGTCCAGAAACTCACTCTGTAGATTAGGCTGGCCTTGAACTCACAGAGAACTGCCTGCCTCTGCCTCCCTAGTGCTGGGATTAAAGGCATATACCACACTGCCAAAGGAAACCATGTAATTCTAATTAGATAGCCTACCTCAAATTTACCTCGAGGTAGAGGAAATATACATCAAATACCAGATCATAATGTATATGCTCTATGAATACTTTTCACAATTTTTAGACTTAATATTTAAAATTTCATTTTTTATTAATCATTAATTAAAGCAAACTCTTATGAAAGGACTGCTGTATTCTTCTCTTGGGGATTCTCTCGCTTTACATGACAAGCATCAATAGCATTATTTGTCATGAAGCTAATGGGAAGCATAGGGATGACAATTTTAAACCAGTAATACACCGATTGCCCATATCAATAATTCTGAGAGTACAGTTGCTGTTTTGTTTATTCAATTCTAATGAAAATATTGTAAAGGAATGATTATTAGTTGAATTTGTTATCTGAAAATTTCATGCTTGTATAAAACTGTAGCTCCCACTATCTGATATGCCTGTTACCTAAATATTCCATACCTTCAGCACTACTAATCCCATCCCCACAAACCTTATCTTTTTTTTTTTTTCTATGCTTTGTTTTTTTGAGACCCATGGCATTTAATCACCATTGACCGTAGGTTTGTATTTATACATTGGAGCCTGGTAGACAAATATATATATATGGAAAATGAATGACCAATCTGTTCCCAGAATTTGTCAGTAATGAGAGGCATACAATTTTTTTTTTGGAAGAAGGAAGAGTACAAAACAGAAATAAGGAGAGAAAAAAAAGTATGAGTCACCTTAGTATAAAGTCTAAGATTTTCAGACATTTTTTGGTTTCAATAACAGTATATACATAGACTAAATCAAGCTTAGTGTATTTATAAAATGACAAAAAATGAAGTAAATTCAACTAATATAATTATTACCACACTTATTTGATTTTCCTATTGGGAATCTTAAACAAATTATTGTAGGATGAATCTACCCAGGCTGAGCTGAATCCTCAGGGGTGTCCTAGCCCTGGAGGAGGTGGGAATGGGGGTTGGGTTGGGGGGAGGGTAAGGGGGGCTGGAAGAGGAAGGACAGGGGAATTTGTGACTGATATGTAAAATTAAATTAATTATAAAATTTAAGAATTTTGGAATATGCTTTATACTCATACTCAAAGTAGTAAGTTTATAGCCAATTCCTCCTTTCTTCAATAGCCTTGTATACCTTGATCAACATATTTCTATCTCCTAAAGCCTTCAGGGAACCTCTTCTCTTGGTCTCTAGTTACCAAGTTTTAAATCTTCACTTCTACGAATATAACTTATTCTCAGACTAACTTTATCTAGGTTTATTAATGTACTTGACAAGAGGAAAATCTATATTTTAAAGATGGGCATAGCATGGATTTACTAATAATTTATCTTAGATTCATAATTAAGGGGGATACAAATGCTATCTCTTGTTTTACTTTGGAATGAAGAACCTGTCTTGCTAATATTAAAATTTGCTGTCTTGGTATGAAGCTATAAAGTTTAAAACAAATGACACTTTGAAGGGATCAGTGAAAGAATTTATATTTCAACAACTAAAAAAAATATTTAAATGATATGACTTAGGGTTAATGCCACATTTTAAAGTGCTTTTATGTAACTTTTTTTTTAATTCTCATTTCTTTATTTTGCACCTCACTTGTCACAACAAATCATCCATTAGTTTTATGAATTTTTTGATAAAATAATCTCTAATTTTTAGGACAACTAGATACAATTCTTCCTCATTTAAAGATAACACCTTAGACATTTGGTAGATTTAGGTTGTGTGCGTGTAAGATTGTGTGTAATATATATATATATATATATACTTTTAATTTTTTTTCCTAAATATATTTTAAACATACTTTTCTCTCCACTAATTCCTCCCAGGTCTTCTCATCTCCATTTTCTTTCCCCTCAATACCAACCATAGAAGACCTGGAGGTCTGTAAAGACAGGCAGTGATGAGGCGGTCATGTGGTTGGGTTTACAACCAATGAGAAGGCAGAACAGAAAGTCTACATATAAGACAGGACACAGGAAGCAGGCCTCTTGTGGAGAGGAAAGATGGCAGCAGCAATGAAGGGTAAGGTTTTCAGCTCTCAGCTATTGCTCTGACCTCTTGGCTATTAACTCTGTATTTGGCTCTGTGTTTCTTATTTAACAAGACAGTTACATCTACAATGTTTGTTCATGTCTTGTGTCTGATTATACTATGAAGGTTCCTTTGAACCATTTCTACACTCCTCTCAAAGACTCTGTAAGCTTTCCAGTTCAGGTTCATTATTTTAAGTTTCTGTAGAGCAAATAATATTGTTCAGAATTATCTGAAAGCTAGAATCCTAATTTCCACATTATTTAGTAAGTATAATTATTTTAAAAAATAAATAAATCAACCTCAAAGTGAGACTAGAAGCTGCTGAAATAAATAGGGTTGATGTTTATTAGGTCATTCATTTTGATTGGCTGTGATTTTCTATTTGTTGCAAAGAGAAATTTCATTAAGAAAGAATGTAGTTTTCTGTGAAATTGTGTTGTCTAGCAATGTCAGAAACTACACCAATGAAGCGAAGTCTCAACCCAGCACAAAGAACTACATGCAACTGAGGAAAGCTAGCCTTGGGTAATCTACACGAATTTTATTTTATTTTATTTATTTTTCAAGACAGGGTTTCTCTGTGTAGCTTTGCGCCTTTTCCTGGAACTCACTTGGTAGTCCAGGCTGGCCTCAAACTCATAGAGATCCCATGGCTCTGCCTCCCCAGTGCTGGGATTAAAGGCATGCGCCACCACTGCCCAGCATAATACAATTTTTAAATGGTCTTTTAATTAAAACAAAACAAAACAAACAAACAAACAAACAAACAAAAAACAGAGCCTGATATTGGGGTGAGAGTGGAAAGATCAGAGAAGCAGAGCAAACCACAGCCAACCTCACTTCGCCAATTCTTCAGCCAATGCCGTTTCCATGAATCCTCAGACTGAAAGTCTTTGAGTCCTCACCTGAAAGGCCTCAGCCAAAAAGAGCCTTTTGTTCCTGTCTCCTCATGCCTTATATACCTTTCTCCATCCAGACATCACTTCCTGGGATTAAAGGCTTGTGTGCTTCCCAGTACTGAGATTAAAGATGTGTGTCACCACTGCCTAGCTCTGTTTTCTCTCCTAGACTGAGTCAATTGTACATAATCCAGGGTGGCCTTGAACTCACAGAGATCCAGAATGATCTCTGCCTCTGGAGTGCTAGGATTAAAGGTGTATGCCACCACTGTGTGACCTCTATGTCTAATCTAGTGCCTAGCTCTGTCCTCTAATCCTCAGGCAAGCTTTATTAGGGCACACAAAACAAATATATCACCACAGGTCACCACCTTAGTGGCCTTTCCAGAGGAGAACATACTAATTGGTTCAACAGTGTCAAATAATCATCCATGAAGACATGCAGAAACAGGAAATGCTATAGGGACTGAAGATTATTAGGAATACACACACACACACACACACACACACACACACACGTGCGTGTGTGTGTGTGTGTGTGTGTGTGTGTGTGTGTGTGTGTATACACCTAAATGCATGTAATAACAATTATTGAAAAACAGCATCTAAGAATTTGAGGACAAAAGGGAAGGGTATTGTCATATACTGTTTTGTCTCCCCACAGTCTGACCTTATTTCCTATTCCCACTGTGCCTCAGTGCCCACATTTCATTAAAGAATTCCAAAGCAGAGGAACACAATGTAAAATAAGCTAATCTTCTAGAGAGATTTTGCTCTTACTGAAATAATCACTACATGTACATGAGGTGTTATCTACCATTCTTGTTAGTTTTTTTTTTCCTTTACATTAAAGTATTGGCAAAAAATTTTCTTTTTTGTAGTTAAAAATTACCACTATATGTATTTAAAGAATGATATGAATAAATATAAAATTCAATCCATGGGACATGAAAATATTTACTACAAAGATTACTTGTGCTCATTTAGACAGAACTCTTATTTAATACTAAGGAAATCTCAGGAAAACAGCAACATATAGCCCAGAACAATATGAAAGATATGAGTATATAAAGACAGTTTATTTCACTGAATTCTTGTGAGTTATTCGGGAGCTTTGAGTACATATGTGGTATGCCAAAATCTTTAAATTGTCATTTCTAGGAAAATGTTTAAATAAGTACCTCAAGGGATAAATTCTTCTCATTTTCATGGAGTTATAAAAGAAGAAAAACAAAATGTTTTAATTATCATTAGAGGTTATCAAATTATGATATTAATTAAATTTTCAGTTGCCTTATATGAAAGTTAGAACACAAATTTAAAAAAAAAGCAAAATAGAAGAATTAAACTAGAAACTGTATAGAGCATATAGACACAGGCAACTAGCTGATGTTCTCAAAAATCTATTGAGTTTTTGCTCTCCAAAGTAGCACTCCACATCTTCTGAGAGTGAGGCCTCTATCTCATTTCAGGAATTGTAATGATTTTGCAAAGACAGTGATTACCTTCAATAGGAAGATTAATGTCTTCATTTCTCACATTTTCCCAATTTTTCTTTGAAGATAATCATCCACAGAGGCCAAATTATGCAGTATGAATTACAATTAAGATGAAATATGATGTGTTGTTTTGATATGTGCTAAAATTAGGAGAGCCTCAAATAGCCTAACCACAAGGTCTGTTCCCTCTGGTACATGTGGGGGAGACCTCATCCCTAAGCTACATTTCACTGAAAAGGGCTAAGCAAACTTCCTGCTTACCCTGTGCAGTGAACTTCAGCTTTCTGCATTCCTGTTCATCATAAAGGCAACCCTTATGTTTTTCACACTGTATGGTAGGATTGTCTGATAATTACAATGCCTGCTTAATGCAGATCTTTATTGCCTACTCTGTTTTTTCCCAACTATTTATTTAAGTCAGTTTATAAAGTACTGGATTTCTTGAGTACCACCTCTAGGCAGGCAAGCATGCTGTGCATGGCGTTTTCCTTTTCTAGAACATGGCAGCCAAACAAAACAAACAGAGCTGCCAATAGAATCTTTGTAATTTCAGCAGTCATGCTTATTTCCATTAAATAATTCCTCATAAACATGTTGAAGAGGAAATGATTAAAACACTATTGAATAAGACAAATCCAAGATGAGCACTAAACCAAACAAATGGAAAGAGGGGCTTTTGTTTATTTGTTTTTTATTGGCAAACTTAGAATGGCATATTTTCAAGTATTTTTCAGACATTCCAATCTTAAATTCATGTTTAGACTACTATATGTAAGTTCAAAATGTTATAAATATGCCACATTGCTAAATGCTCTAATTTTCAAAACAGTATTCAATAGTTCCTAATGGGAAATGTATGGCAGAAGATATGTATGTTGTTGTTTAAAATAGAAAATAATTCCTCTCAATAATGTGTGCTGGCTAATTTTGTGCTAATTTCCAGTAGCTAGATTCATTTGGGAAGAGGGACATTCAAGAAAGTGCTTTAGTAAGATTACAATGTACACAAGCATGTGAGCAGTTTCTTTCTTTTTTAAAAAATAAATTTATTTATTTTATATCCTTTCACCTCCCTTCTCTCCTCCCTTCCTCTTCCCCTATACCCTTTTGCTCCCTCCCCTCAACCACTCTTCCTGTTAAGGAAAGGAGAGGTCTCCCAGGTGTACCAACAAAACACAGTACATTCAAATACCTGTCAATATAGTCCACCATATAAACAAATTGAGAGAAATAGAACCACATGATTGTCTCAATAGATGCTGAAAAATCCTTTGACAAAATTCAACACCACTTCATAATATAAGTCTTGCAAAGATCAGGGATGCATAGGACATACCTAATCATTCTAAAAGCAATATACATCAAAGCAACTGTCAGCATCACGTCAAATGGAGAGAAACTCAAGGTAATTCCACTAAAATCAGGAACAAGGCAAGGTTGTCCAATCTCTCCCTAGCTATGCAATATAGTACTTGGAAGTCTAGCACAAGCAATAAGACAAATAAAGTAAATCAAGGGGACACAAACTGGAAGAGAAGTCAAAATATCATTATTTCTAGATTACATGAAAGTATACATAAGTGACCCCAAATATCCTAACAGGGAGCTCCTACAGCTGATAAACACCTTTAGTCAGGTGACAAGATACAAGATTAATAAAAAAAAAAAAATCACTAGCCCTCCTATATACAAATGATAAACAGGCTAAAAAAGAAATCAGCAAAACCACACCTTTTATAATAGTGTCAAATAATATAAAATACATTTGGGTAACTTTATCCAAGCAAGGGAAAGATCTGTATGACAAGGACTTCAAATCTTTGAAGAAAGAAATTGAAGAAGATATCAAAAGATGGAAAGATCTCCCGTGCTCATGGATTGGTAGGTTTAACATGGTAAAAATGACCATCTTACCAAAAGCAATCTACAGATTCAATGCAATTCCTATTAAAAGCCCTACATAATTCCTTACAGACCTTTAAATAACAATATTCAACATTTATACAGAAAAAAAAAAAACCAGGATATCTAAAAACAATCCTGTGAGGCATTTTCATAATTAGTGATTGATCAGAGAGGGTGCTGCTACAGTTAGGCTGGCATTTCCATGTGCAATAAGAAAGAAGATGGTATAAGCCAAGAGGAACCAGTCAGTCAGCAGGAGCCAATCCTCCATGGCCTTTGTTACTACTCCAAGTTCCTGCCTTGAGTTCCAAACCTTGCTTTTCTCAATGATGGTTTTATAAGCTGTAAAGTGAGTAAACTCTTTCCTCTCCAAGTTATTGTTGATATTTGTGCTTTATCATAGCAAGAGAAACTCTAAGATGCTATGAAATTATAAATCAGTTATTTCTCATAGAAGCATTGTCTCTTCAAAGCATTAATTATAATATAGGTGATAGACAAAACGTCTATGAAAAGGTTTTCTTTTTTTTTTTCCTTGCTTCCCTTTATGGAAGACATAAATGACTCCACCGTGGAAAGAGGTTTCCTGCGTTCCATAAGAAAAGGGTACCTGGAGAGTACAATCCATGAAGCAGGAGGTACACTTCCAAGAGGAAATAGTGACAGTAGCTTTAATTGGCAATCAAAGCAGGACTTCAAATTGTGTGAGCTGCAGAGATTCTGGTGGCTGCTAACTGTTTATGGCATACCCATGATTAAAATATAAGGAGAGTTTATTAAACCCCTAGGAGATCACTGCAATCAAATCATGTCATTCTTTTGTTGGACAGAGATTTGGCCAAGTCAATTAATATAACAGCCAGGGAGCCTCTTCCATCTTCTGTAGACACACGAGTGACAGGATTTTGATGAAAATGGAGTCAAGTAGTATAGAAGTCAATTCTAAAGTATATACTAGATGTCAAATAAACATTTCCAAATAATATGAAACTTCCAATTACCAAAAAATACAGGGCAAATACAATATTGATTTCTACAGGTTGCATGAACCTGGATGATAAGGGTGCATATTAATGAGGGTTAAGCATGTGCCATCTCCTTGTCACCTTTGTGTTTGAGAAGAGAGTAACAGACAGAACTTGCTTTCTCAGAATCCTACTCCCGTATCTCAATAAGAAAACCTGGGGAAATCCCTCTGATCCTCCCTAGATGCAAGCCATGATACCTACCTTGAAGCTGTGCCCTCCATACACCCAAACTGAAGAAACATTTTTAATCATGAAGACTAACATAAAGAAGAATTAGAGCAGGCAGGTTTGTTGAATTTACCCTTACTTGTGGTCCTGTAATTATAACCTCATCAACCAGTTGTATTCTTCAAATTTCACATAAAGATTGATATTTTTTATTTCTCCATGTCTTCCCTATGCTACAGAGGCTTCAGAATGACAAACGCTTATGTAAATAAAGTGCACTTGTTTCTCTTATAGACTATCCTTTTTAATTAGTGAATTACCAGTGAACTTAGGGAATATTAAAAGAAGATAATTGTTTTCTCTATAATTAGCTTTAAGGTAAATTCAGAAATATATGTATGAATGAACAGGGAAGCCAAAAATAAGATTTTACCCAAACAGAAATAAAACTTAAGCAAAGCCTTGTCAATTAAATCCCCAGATAATTTAATACCTATATGGGGAAAAAACGCTATGTAAGTATTCACCCCTATGCATGAAATAAAATATTAGTCTATGTTAAATTTTAGATAAAAATGTTAACAGATTAAAGAGACATCATAATTTAAAGTAGTACATAAAATGTTCCCCTCATAAATTTAAGGATTTAAGTATTTTACAAAAAAATCTCTAACGATAAAATAGTTCACTCTTTTATATATATTAAATTTGGAGTTTCTTCTAAAACAGCAAAAACAAAATCATTTAAAACTTGTACAGTGTATCACAACTTGAAAAACAATGATACTGAAACTATAAATTTCACAACAAACACCAGAATAAGTTCAAAACATTTTTTTCACTACTGGTTTGAAAAATTAAAACTGACAAATACAACTAACAGTATATAGAAAATAATCTAATTTAAAGATTAACTAGTTAGTAGTAGATTTTTGTTGTTGTGGTGGTGGTTTTTAGCTGTTATTTTGAAAAATATTTGACTGTAGCAACTGAAAATTAACATTGTAACTATAAACATAAAAATAGCCATTGTAAATTCAGCCATAGTAAGTTTTAAATAAAATCAATTTAGTCTTCAAACAAAATAGAATGACTTAGGTAAGGCATAAGGAATTATATTAGGAAAAAAGTTTTACCTATGAGCTACAAATGGCATCAATGGATTTTATTCTGAGGTGAATATGTTGAACATATTGCATGGAGCAATTGACTCCACATTCCTTGTCAAAAGAAATGCATTTATAACATTAGAGTTGTCATATGTGAGACCATGTAGATGATAGATGCTCAGGGCATTTTTGAAGGGACAGTTCAATCAAATGTTGCAATTTTTATAATTACTTATTAATTATAAATTATTAACTGCCACTTTTAGCAGCTTTATACTTAACATATTGAGTTATGTTATTATATAGCTCATATAACAAAACATATTGTGTTTTAATTGCTAAATGGTATATATACTATGGTCTGAATATTTGTATGCACCAGCAGTCCCTATTCAAATATTGAAATTTGTTGAAACCAGTGTGACTGTGTTAATAAGTGACATTTTAGCATGAACTTGGTACACTTTCATACATGCAGGGAAGAGACTCAGACACATACAATAAATGAATCTTTTAAAAACAACTGATATTTGGTTGTTTTCCTTCAAATAACATAATTTTTATTTATAGATTATAAATTTTAATGCATTTATAGACATATGTAAGCATATATATGATAAAAATAAAAAATTCTTTATACATGAGGTGTATATCCATGTATATTTCCCTTGTCTATTTCTATGTTGCGGACACTTTCCATGGATACCTAGTTAACAATTGCTATTAGTGCTCAAATGCTCAAATACATGTTATGGTGCAATTATTTCTGTATGCTGATGTGAAGCTTATTAGCAAAAGCCCAGGAGTGCTGTCAGGTATGAATGTTTTCAGGTATTTTGAGGAAATAAATGGAGCTAGTCACACTAAGCAAATCAGACTAACCATGGCCAGATAAGCATCAGTTTTTTTCAGCTCTTATTTGTAGTGTTAGATTTTCTATATATGTATAAGACCATGCATGTGCAGACAACATGTAAATAAAAGGAAACCGGAATAGGGTAGTTAAAGGACAGACAGTAGTGAGATGAAGTGGGGGGAGAGCAGAATATGGTGACAGGAAAAGTGTTCTAAGTACATAATCCTGTTTTAAGACCATGTCCTGATAGAACCCTGCTGTGGATATCGCTCTGTGTAAATAAAGTTCTGATTGGCCAGTGGCCAGGCAAGAAGTACAGGCAGGACAAGAGAGAAGAAAGAGAATTCTGGGAAGTAGAAGGCTGGGGAGACACCGCCAACCGCCGCCATGAAAAGCAACATGTAAAGACACTGGTAAGCCACAAGCCATGTGGCAAAGTATAGACTAACAGAAATGGGTTAATTTAAGAGAGAAGAAGTAGATAACAAGAAGCCTGCCACAGCCATACAGTTTCTAAACAATGTAAGTCTCTGTGTGCTTTCTTGGTTGGGTCTGAGCGACTGTGGGACTGGCGGATGAGAGAGATTTGTCCTGACTGGGCCAGGCAGGAAAACTCTAGCTACAAATGGCGTCCAACGTGTTGGCAAGAATTTCCACCAAAAACCTGAGAAAAAAGATTCTAAAACGGAGCTAAAAACAGCTAGCTTCCTAGTTGTCTTTCTCAAGTTAGCGGCAACCTGCCAGTTTGAGCTACTGTGGCGGGTTCCTGGCTTGTGCGTCTGACCTGCAGTGTGGTGGGAATGAGGAATCTATAATGACACTTTACTCTACTGCGTGGTAGATTTAGCCTTTGCTAGATTTAAAAAAAAAAAAAGGGTTTCTGGGCTATGCACTGCTGTGATAGAACTGCTTCTGATAGTTGATGGTACACATGGCTCCAGACCCAAAGCTGGCAGTAAACTGTACCACCGCCATGTTGGGAAGCTGAGGTGGGCGGAGCCAGTAGCCACAGAGGCGTTTCAGTCTTACAAAGATGGATATTACACAGAAAATCTGGTTTATGTTGTCTTTGGGATTTTTAACTACAGAAAAAGATTTGATCATAAAAGCTGTTGAGTTAAACAAATATGTAAATTTTAAAGGTACCTTGACTTCAAAATTTGGATAAGGATATGTTACTTTGGAAAAGAGTCTCTGCTTTTGTTTCCACAGAAAGCCAGAGGCTATTGGTTTGTTCCAGATTAAGATACATCAGGTTTGATCAGCCAAGACCACCTGAAAGGTCTCCGATGACACCATGGCCCAGATGATCCGACATCCAGAATGGTTTCAAGGCAACTGGCTCAGAGGTTCACCCTAATGGACTACTCCATAATCCTAAAATTTTCTTTGTGTTCCCATAAGATACAGCGCCCCCCTCCAGCAGGAAGTAGTAAGAGAAACTACGCCCAAATTCCCAGCTGGCTTTGGAGATGGAATTGGCTCACTCCTTCTCTAAACCCAGACATATTGCTAAAAGAAAAGGTTAAGAGATTCTTGTGTCCCAAATCAGAAGAGCCCTCTGGTGTGGGACAGAAAAAAAACACTATTTTATTTAAAACAGGTTGATTATAAATGCAATCTCTTTCTAAAGATGAAAAGGGGATATGATATAGATATGATAGGATGAAAGGGTAGATTAATGAACTTACTTCTAAAGAGCAACAACTCATTTTAAATGTTTTACATTGGTATAGATTTTAGTCTTAATACAAACTTAAAGTTAATTTTGTTATACTGTGTGTATATTTCTACTCTTGTTTAAGGTATTATGTTTGTACAGCTCGTTTTAAATTGAAATGGATAATTAAAAATAGATTAATAATTAGTCATCTATGATAATCATACTCGTAGCTATGTTAGTTAAGTCTTCTAGATATACAGAGAGATATTTCAGATAGACAGGTAATCCTCAAACACTTCAAAGGTCTACAGAATATGGCATTTAAAATATTTTTAAAATTTAGACTTTCTGGACAGTGAGACATGTCTGCTCCTGGCAGCACCAATTTACTTCAGAGAGGAGGATGGGCATTGAAGACACTGCATATGGAGTTTATCTTCACCTTGGCAAAAATAGCCATTTGGGCAAGAAACTGTTCTTGCCTGGACTGCTTGATCAACTGGACGTGCAGGACCCATAGAAAGGTGACCACTAAACTTTGCTTGACAAAATGGTCCTTCAGGTTCCTGCTTCATAGAGGAAACTGCCAGACATTCTACAGGACACTGAGAGAAGTGACCGAGAGACTCTATCCCTGTGGGCTGAAGACAAATGCCCCAACTTTACAAAGGAACATTAGGTGACTGTCCAGGCTGCCAGCTGTCTCTGTCTACTCTTGCAAGACTCCTGAAAAATGCTTACATCCTTCTCCCGGTTCTCAGGTAATATTATATCCTTCTGAGGTCTTTGATGTGGTTGAAGAATAGATAGTTATAATTTCCTCAGTTATGATAAAAGATAAGTTAGATATAAAACCTTAGACTCACAAATATAAGGTAGATAGGATATCTTCTTTAATATTGTAACTGTAATTCTTGCTTGATAATTGTTTTATGTAATTGTACTATGTAAAAGTTAAAACCTTCCTTAAAAAAAAAAAAAAGAAAAGGGGAAGTGCTGTGGATATTGCTCTGTGTAAATAAAGTTCTGATTGGCCAGTGGCCAGGCAGGAAGTATAGGCGGGACAAGAGAGAAGAAAGAGAATTCTGGGAAGTAGAAGGCTGGGGAGACACCGCCAGCCGCTGCCATGAAAAGCAACATGTAAAGACACTGGTAAGCCACAAGCCATGTGGCAAAGTATAGACTAACAGAAATGAGTTAATTTAAGAGAGAAGAAGTAGATAACAAGAAGCCTGCCACAGCCATACAGTTTCTAAACAATGTAAGTTTCTGTGTGCTTTCTTGGTTGGGTCTGAGCGACTGTGGGACTGGCGGGTGAGAGAGATTTGTCCTGACTGGGCCAGGCAGGAAAACTCTAGCTACAGAACCCAGAATCATAAACTTTGGGAACAGAGAGTAGGAAACCCGGTGATGATTACATTAGGAGGATGGAGTCCTGAACATGATTGATATCCTCATGAAAGAGGATCTGTATCTCATTTGCTTCTTTTATCCTATGAGATTACTTGGAAATGTCTCCCTCCAACGTTCTGTAATTTGGGGCTTTCTTTGCTGTTGGATTTCCCTGCTACCAGATCTGTGAGAAAAACACAATTTCCTGTTTACAAACCAATCTTGGACATTTTGTTCTAGCAAATGGGAATTCAGGCAGCACTCAAAGCCTTAAAAGCACATCCAGTGCACACACAGCTTCAATCACAAGTCAGACACTCCTGTGTTCTGAGACTCAACTTCAGCAATGGGCAGTTTATCCTTTGTTAAAGAGGCGATTGCTTTTGAATATCTGTCATATGCCGATATAACATTGACTATGGACACTGAGAGGAAAGTGCCCTAGTCTGACTTAAGTTGTGACAACATTGTGATAAATAACCACTGGGAGGGGACGGAGTTTATCTTTAGATTACAGGTGACAGTTCACCTTCAAGAGAAGCCAAGGAATTCCAGGCAGGAGCTTTAAGTGAATGATGCTATGAAGGAATGTTGCTTATTGGCTAGTTTCCTCTGACTTGCTCAGCTACGTTTTTATACTATTTCCTTTTCTTTTATGTTAAAAAAATGACCAAAGGCAATGTACAGGACAATGAGTTTAATTGCATTTAAGATGCCAGAGGAATAAGATTCCATTATGGAAGAGAATCATGTCAGCAAGTGGAGGGTACTGCAGCAGGAGCATGGAGCTGAAAGCTCAATTTTTAAATCCAAGCATGAATCCGAGAGCTCAGACTGGAAGCAGAACAAGGTCTTAAGCTCTGTACAACGGTGTGGAGTGAACATAGGAGCTCCAGCAAGGGCACATCTCCTAAATATTCCAAGTAATGCCCTTGAACTGGAGAACCACCTTCAAACAGCAGATCAATGGGGACATTTATCATATAAACCACCATACTTTCTTTTTTTAAAAAAAAGAGAGCATAATATTATCACACTATTGTCCAAGGAGGCCCACAGAGACTCCATAGTTTAGCCCTGCAAGGCTGCATAATAGGATGCTTTGCCAAAAATGTGGTTACCAGGTGTCTTGAGTACTAAAGAGGTTTTTACACTGGTTTGTACTTTGAACCATGATGCCTTTGAAGTCTTTTACCCCCTTGCTTTGGGTGTTAAAAGGCTATAAATAATAAACTCAGGGCTACTTTGGTATTGACCCAGAGCCCTCCTGATGCTGTTCTGTATTTCTCTTTGTCTTTTATGTCTACATCTCTAGTTTTCATACCTATTACTTCTCACTCCACACTATCGTACTAACTGCCCCATACCAAGGAATGTCCAAAGGTCAGGCTAAGTTCAACAATTTTCCCTTCCTTCTCTGGCCTTCAAAGCCTCTAATATACTCCTTGATTCTTTCAATTTATTGACCTATCTTTTCACTAAATGTTTCACCAATGCATATGTATGTACAAAGGCATTTCTAAACAAAATCAGTTAAGTCTATAAAATGTTATTGTATGTATGTTTCCTGTGCTGACAATTTGGTATTGGATATCCAATTGGTGTGCAGACAAGGACAACAAATGTAGGTATGCTAAAGAAAGAAGAGAGACTCATGAAGCCTCTGTTGAGAAACAGTCCAAGAGTGGAATCCTGTAAGGGAAATTTAGAGTTCTTATGAGAAAACTCCAAGGAAATCAGACCTGTTTCTCTTAAAATGTGCAATTGTTCTTAAAATTTGTTTCTGTATTCCTCCCAGGTGTAGCATATTGGAGTGAGTTTACTTCACTATTGTACATATGCTGTTGTTATACATGTGCCTTTATGGAAAAACATGTTTTTGCCATGCATACATAGCTTGTCCTTGTGATAGTGCACTTTACTCCAGTGACTCTTCTTACCTCTCAGAGTATAAACTGTTTGATACTCTGAATAATGTTGGCTATGGCATGAGACTTTAGTTTGCTTCATTTTCAGGTTGAATGTATTGAATAGAGTGTCCCAGCAAAAATGTTTAAAGTTTCCTAAATAGAAGAAAAGAAATTTTCAGGCCAAGCTTTCACAGGTTCACCCTGCTAACTAGAGTGGTAAACAGTCTCAATACTATACAAAGACCTATAGCAACTAAGGAATGTTGAGAGCAGAAGAAATACTGACCCAAGGAAGAGCACTATAGTTTCCTATACAGCTCATGTCAATTTGTCATTGATACCACAGCCCAGAGCAAAGTGGGTCCTCCTAGATCAATGAAATAAAAATAAAAATGTAGCATCACACACTTTGAAGGCCAGTCTAATGGAGATAAATTCTCAACCAAGGATCTCTCTTCTTAGGTGTGTCAAATTGACTATAGAAGCTAACTAGACAGAAAACTATCCTTCATGATCATGACAGCTTTATATACATAGCATATATTCTTTTTATTTATTTATATAACATATGCTCACATTAGCTTTCCAATAAAGTGTTCTTTTGAAAATTGCTTTTACTACTTCATGAATGGATAAGCAACAGTGTGTGTGTGTGTGTGTGTGTGTGTGTGTGTGTGTGTGTGTGTTATGTATGTCTGTGCTTTGGATAAATACATGTATATGTACTGTAGTGTAGTGTATTGTGTGTGTGTTTATGTGTATTATATTCTAATGTGTGTGACACATGGGTATGTGTGGCATATGCATGTGTGTGTGTTATATACATGTCTATGCATGTATATGAGATCTATAGTAAATTTGTACAATGTAATTACACTGACTGAATGTATTGAATAGAGTGTCCATCAAAAAATTTTAAAGTTTCCCAAACAGAAGAAAAGAAATTATACATCGATTAAATTGAATGTTGCTATAAAAGAGATAGAATTACTCATGAAATTGTACAATTATTATGTAAGTATAAAGATACTTTTAACTAACTTCAGGCAAAACTAAGAAAGAGAAAAATTCCCACCAAAATTGAAACAATGGAATGGGTCCTATACACAGAAAATGCTAACAGTGAAGACAGAGTTCAGTACCATTGAGATCAGACTCCACAAATTCAAGTTAGTATCTATTGGGTTCAGGAGAATTTGAAATCACTGACATACTGACTTCTTTTTCTATTAATTTCCACACTGTGGTAGAGATATGGCCCACCAAGGAGTAACTGGAGGTCTCAAGAGGAGATAATCGTGATGGCATTTCAAACTTTAGATGTTGATATTAGCTTCTTTCATAGAATAACTATGTGGAATGTATGTCCTCTGTTTTTTTTAATTTCATATATTTTATGTACTGATTTGATTAGCACTGACTTGTCTCATTCTTTTTACCTTGACCCATCCTAATGGTTCTTTTACTGCTTGTCCTTACTTGTCCTATAAAAAAATCAGTTATTATTTTTTGACATTATATTACAATTACATTTCTCATTTATCTTTCTTCACTACAAACTCTCCCAAATAACCCTCAATGTTTGCTTTCTAATTCATGGCTTCTTTTTCATTAATTGTTTTAATATCTATCTATCTCTGTCTATCTATCCGTCATCTATCTGTCTATCTGATTTTATATATATATATATATATATATATATATATACACCTAAATATAATGTTTGGCATGCATACTGTTACTTGTATGAATGTTCTCAGGGCTGACCATTTAGTAACCAGTTGGTGTGATTTGCCCTGGGGAAAACCATTTCCCTTGCTCCCAGCATTCCTTAGTTACCTATAGTTCTTCGTGGAGGCTGAAGCTCTTTGTGCTTTCCCACATGTCTATTAGTGTCAGTCTTGTTCAGCTCATGTGTAAGCAGTCATATTGGTGAGATTTATGGGTATAGCTTCTGACATTACTAGGAGGTACAATCTCACAGAAGATTCCCAGTAGTGTAGTGGTATTTGCTCCACCCATGACTTTGGGCTATATGATCCAAAGGAGGCAGTGCTTCCTGGCTTTGTATGTAGCCTCTTATAAGAAAAGGGAGAAGGTTCACTGTGCCTTCTCGCTGCTCCTGCCTGGGAGGTGGATTTGCTCCTAGTCAGATCAGAGAACCAGTTCTTCTGACTACTCCATTCTGTAATCGTGAGTGTATTCCCTCAATTTATATCTTAAGAAATAATGTTACCTATTTAAATATACTCATGTGGATTGATTATAATATGATAATTTTTCCTGAACTTTAAGGTTCATATTGTTTTGTAGATTTCCAGATATTACTAAAAGATATCCAGCAGCCTAGAAAATAAGTAATTTTAAATTGTGGGTAGTGGACAATCTTCCCACTAGCTAGAATACATTCAGTGTTATTGAATGGGAAAAGGCTAGGGATGCTTCCTGAGAATAAAAGGGATACCTGTGTATTTCCATAAATCCCAGAGTAGCTCAGAGTCACTTATCCGTACTTAACTAATATAGTTGTATTTAAGTTTCCTCAGACTTTCCACAAACAAATGTAATGCCAGTCCTGATGACATCATATGGAAGACAGAAAGTGGAGCTAAAATATTGCTAGATTTTTTTGTCACATAAATACTTTGTATCTATTACACAAATCTAAATTAAATATATTGCTGTTATTGTTTTCCAAATATCATTTCAACAAAGAAAATCACTGTAATATGCTGATTGAAATCTGATTCACAAAGTCTAAAAGCCTACTGGTATAGTAACTGAATGATTAAGATGTGCTGTTTTCTTCATCACCTTAGTGGCTGCACCTGAACCTACTGATAGCTGAGCTACCATCTGTGGCCCTGCAGCCCCACTGACAGCCCCATGGCTGTAGCCTGGTGTAACTTGCAATCCTGCTGGCACCAGCTTTGGAGCTGCCACCAAATGTACTTTTTAACTAAGTCTCCATTATTATATTTACCAACATCTTGAGATGTTGGAGTGAAAACCTGCTATCTCAGAGAAGCTGAGAAGTATAATGTGATCTTTCATTTTGGCTAGAGACCCAGCAAGAGGGTGTGTCTCCTCTCATCCAAAAACCTAAAAAAGACCACAAAATGTCAAGTCCCTCCCTATTCCTTTCTGTGTGTCTCTCTGTCTTCCTGGCTCCTCTGGACTCTTTATGGCTAATTTCTGTAAACTGGTTACTGGCTCTGCTCCATGATCCAAAGCTGATTTTATTAACACAATCTGGGATCTCCCAGTGATATTAAAATATCCTACAACAAATATGTAAATATATATATATATAGTGCTTTCTGGTTGGGTTCACATATAACTATATGTCCCAGGGAGCTTCAACTTTTAATTTAAATTATTTATCCCATTAGTTATTCCCTAGAAATTAGGGAACTATATGTTATGC
Organism: Onychomys torridus; assembly: GCF_903995425.1. Taxonomy (NCBI): domain Eukaryota; kingdom Metazoa; phylum Chordata; class Mammalia; order Rodentia; family Cricetidae; genus Onychomys; species Onychomys torridus. The sequence goes on from NC_050451.1 coordinate 99,021,152, forward strand.
TCTCTAGTATATTTCAAATTTTAAATTTTTATAAACTGGTACTAGTTTTAACCATGTGCTTCTAAAGTCTAAATAGCTGCTCTATTATTCAAAAATTAGAAGCAGATAGACACAAAGATAACAATGATGATAAGATTCTGCTAGATAATGTGAGTAAAGGAAAAATCCAAGTTCTTTGATCTTCAAACCCTATAATAATCAATCAGTTTCCGTCACTGAACAAGACCTAGACAGGAATGAATCAACAAGGGTTTCTATGAAACATAGCCTCTCAGTAGGATAAAGAATGCAGAGGATTCTACCTTACTACTGTAAAAAATCAAAGTATAATACTGAGAGCAATGTTCATTGACTCAATAAATTTTGTGGTCCCATACCTTATTTCATGTTTATAAAGGTAATGCTTTTAATACTGCACAAACAACTAGATACACCATTAAAACTAAAGGCTACAGAATCAGGCAATAGGATCCCTTACTAATACCATTATGAAGAATAAGGAGGAAAAAGGATAATCAATCAAATATTAACATGCAATAACGTAAGAATGAATAAATTTGTTAAACCAATAGCTGATGGTAGCTGTGACCAAAGACATAAACATCTGAAAAGTAGGCTTTCATCCTGATTCATGGGGCACTCTGAGCTAAGTATTTCTTTCCCAGGCAAAATGACACAGAATTTATGGCTAACAAAATATTTAGTACTACGTAATGATAATGCACATTTGAGTGTGTAAAAGAGAATATTCGTGGTTGCATCATTCAAGACAAAGCACCAGAGATCTTTGATGCATAATGATAGAACACCAAAACTTTAGTGCCCTTATCACATATACTATGGTTTTTGAAAAAAAAAATCTATTAATTTGAAAAACTCACTCTTAAATAACGGCCTATTTGGGAAAGCTATGATTTTAATTCAGTTTGGAAATGTATTGGGTTTATAGATTCAATTAAGGGGGATTGACATCTACACAAAGCGATATGTCCTCAGAGAATGGAGCTAGAAGATTGGGGAATTGTAAGCAGGCTATCTCAAGGAAAAAGTATAGAAAAAGAAAGTGCTGCCAGACAGCACTCCCACACATATCAGAGATGCTTGATTTCCTGGAATATAAAATAACTAAAGTTAATGTATTTGGTTCCTCAGTATAAAGTAGCAAATGTCACAAGTGAGATGTTTTAATGATAATTCATATTTCCTTATAAATATGGTTTGGAAGATCAAGGTGTTAACAGGCTTGTTTTGTCTGTAGTTATAATTACTGACTATCAGAAATCCATCTTGTGGGCTTTGCGGAGATGGCTCAATGGTTGTAGGATTTATTGTGTTATCATAAAGTTGTAGTTCTAATAATCTCCAGGACCCACATAAGAGCAAAGAAGATATGGCAGTTGCCCCTAACTTTAGCACTTCAGAAACAGGGATGAGGTGGATCTCTGGGTCAAGTTGGCCAGATAAGGCAACAGAGTAGGCCAGATACAGGTCCAGTGAGAGACACTACTTCAATAAAATCAACAGAGACTGTTTGAGGAGGATACCAGATATCAACACCAGGCCTCCACTATCCATACACACCATGGATCCACACATACATGATTACCTCAAGCATGAAAATATACACACATGAGAAATACACACACACACACACACATGCACCAAAAGCATATAAGGAAGACAGAAAGACAACCTGTGTCCTTTTTAAACTTCTTCTCTATTCTTTTTTTTTTCTTTTTTTTTTTTTTTGATTATGTGTTTTAATTTTATACATCAGCCATGGGTTCCCCTGTCCTCCTCCTTCCACTCCCACCCTCACCTTCCCCCAAGCCCCTCCCCTCCATTCCCATGTCCTCCAGGACCAAGATACCCCTGGGGATTCATTTAAACCTGGTGGATTCAGTAAAGGCAGGCCCAGTCCCCTCCTTCCAGGTTGAGCATGTGTCCCTGTGTAAGCCCAAGGTTCCAAACAGCCAGCTCATGCACTAAGGACAGGTCCTGGTCCCACAGACTGGGTGCCTCCCAAACAGATCAAGCTATTCAATTGTCTCACTTATCCAGAGGGCCTGATCTAGCAAGGGGCTCCACAGCTGTTGGTTCATAATTCATGTGGACCAGATGGTTTCAGTGCAGAATTCTACCAGATCTTCAAAGAAGACTTAATACCAATACTCTTTAAATTGTTACACACAATAGAAGCAGAAAGTATTTTACCAAACTCCTTCTATGAGGCTACAATTACCCTGATTCCTAAACCAAACAAAGATGCAACAAAGAAAGAGAACTACAGACTGATCTCCCTCGTGAACTTTGATGCAAAAATACTCAGTAAAATTCTGGCAAACTCCAAGAACACATCAAAACAATTATCCACCATGATCAAGAAGGCTTCATCCCAGGGATGCAAGGGTGGGTCAACATACGAAAATCCGTCAATGTAATACAGCATATAAACAAACTCAAAGAAAAAAAACCACATGATGATCTCACTAGAAGCAGAAAAGGCATTTGAAAAAAATCCAACACCCCTTCATGATAAAGGTCTTGGAGTGAGCCTAAACATAATAAAGGCAGTCTACATCAAGCCAACAGCCAACATCAAATTAAATGGAGAGAAACTCAAAGCAATACCACTAAACTCAGGAACAAGGCAAGGCTGTCCCCTCTCCCCATACTTATTCAATATAGTACTTGAAGTTCTAGCCAGAGCTATAAGACAACATAAAGAGATTAAGAGGATACAAATTGGAAAGGAAGAAGTTAAGTTTTCCCTATTACAGATGACATGATAATATATATGAGTGACTCCAAAAATTCAACCAAGGAACCGATAAAGCTAATAAAAACCTTTAGCAACATAGCAGGATAGAAGATTAACTCAAAAAAATCAGTAGCCCTCCTATATACAATAGACAAACAGGCTGAGAAGGAAATCAGAGATACATCACCCGTTACAATAGCCACAAATGATATAAAATACCTTGGGGTTACTCTAACTAAGCATGTGAAGGACCTATATGACAAGAACTTTAAGTCCCTGAAAAAAAGAAATTGAAGAAGATGTCAGAAAATGGAAAGATCTCCCATGCTTATGGATAGGCAGGATTAACATAGTAAAAATGGCAATCTTACCAAAAGCGATCTACATATTCAACGCAATTCCCATCAAACTACCAACACAATTCTTCACAGATCTGGAAAGAATAATACTCACCTTCATATGGAAAAACAAAAAACCCAGGATAGTCAAAGAATCCTCTACAATAAAACAACCTCTGGAGGCATCACGATCCCCAACCTCAAGCTCTACTATAGAGCTACCAAAATAAAAACAGCTTGGTACTGGCATACAAACTGACATGTGGACCAATGGAATCGAATTGAAGACCCCGACATTAACCCGCACACCTATGAACATATAATTTTTGACAAAGAAGCCGAAAATGTACAATGGAAAAGAGAAAGCATCTTCAACAAATGGTGCTGGCATAACTGGATGTCAATGTGTAGAAGGCTGCAAATAGATCCATATTGTGACCATGCACAAAACTTAAGTCCAAGTGGATCAAAGACCTCAACATAAATCCAGTTACTCTCAACCTGATAGAAGAGAATGTAGGAAGTAGTCTTGAACGCATTGGCACCAGATATCACTTTCTAAATATAACACCAGTAGCACAGACACTGAGAGATACAATCAATCAATGGGACCTGTTGAAACTGAGAAGCTTTTGTATAGCAAAGGACACCATCAACAAGACAAAGCGACAGCCTACAGAATGGGAAAAGTTCTTCACCAACCCCACATGTGACAGAGGGCTGATATCCAGAATATATAAAGACCTCAAGAAATTAGACATCAAAATGCCCAAAAGTCCAATTCTTCTCTATTCTTGAAAATTCCAAGTATTTCTTTTTCTTCCTATCAGAGTCTAAGTCACATCAGATTGATTCCCATGTGTTTGTCTAGTGAACAATTAGATGCCCATTTATAGCTTCACTACACACAAGAGCCGTGATGCATAACTAGGTGTCCATCAGCAGATAAATGAGTAAGAAGGACACTGTTTATGTATGCAATATATTTTATTAATCAATAAAGAGTGACATTATTTCATTTGTATAAAAATAAATGGAAATGGATATCATTATGTTAGGTAAAGTTACTTAGAAACAGAAATCATATTTGTTCACTAATTCTAAAATTATTAATGTCATTGCTATCTCAAGTGTATATTAAATGGATTCAGCAGGTTGAATTTACATATAGATACCAATAATAAACAGAAATAGTCAATCCATTTGATAGAGTGAAAGGACACTGAAGGGATGGTAAGCAAGGCAAGGGTGGAGAAAGTGATGTAACTCTATTTCAATTATTTTTTCAGTAAATTACTTTTAATAATTTTAAACAATTATATGTTCCATGTTAATGACAAAACATATGATTTGAATATTAATACAATTTATTGGTTTCATCTTTATTATGTCCAATTAATTTCAATGATCATTGTCTACCACTCATGAAAATGTCATCAGAGAAAAATCATATCTCTGTATTATTGAATCAGAGCTTTGTAGATTTTTAGAGTATTATTATTCACTCTGTCGTCGACACAGTAGTTTGGTCATACTAAATCTAGTGTTGTTTGTCATTACTCTGACCAATGTTGACATTATAAAACTGTAGACTTACTATGTCTCTTTGAGCAATTAATTTTTATAATTATTCTATTTTTCTAGGCAACTTGGTATGCTCACCTTGGTATGTAGAATAGCTTTTAGAACATATTTAAAATATGAATGAGATCTAAACATTATTCATTTTTCTCATTCAGTGTACTAAAAATTCATATTTATCTGCTTTATACATTACATCATCAGTACTTCATTTTGAGCATTTTCAATTTTAAAAGTCATTTCTTTTTCTTTCTTTTTTTTCTGTTTTCAAGACAGGATTTCTCTGTGTAGTTTTGGTACCTGTCCTGGATTTCACCCTGTAGACCAGGCTGGCCTCAAACTCAGAGCGATCCCCCTGGCTCTGCCTCCCAAGTGCTGGGATTAAAGGCATGCACCACCACTGCCTGGCTTAAAGGCTTTTTTATACTGATAGATATATATTAAAATATGTATATAGTTTTACATTTAATCAATAAAAACTGACTTAATAACTGTCCTTTGTTTAAAAAGACCATTATTTATTTTGATATATAGTAATGTGCAACACAGTAGAAAAGAATCTTGTCAGGAAAGAGTAGAGGTAGGTCATCACAAGTAACAGTTTGGATGTGAGAGATTTTGAGAATTTGGCAGGCTCACATGATGACTTCATTCCTTAATGCACTCTAACCTATCACAATCAGTTCAAGGCCAGCTCTGCCTTGATTCTCAGAATCGCTTCAGAGTCAATAACATAATAAAATCTGAATGTGACTTCTAAGTTATTTATTGCCGTGGTTCATTTCATTGGACAAGGTGTTGACATTTTTCTATCACCTAATACAAATCAGTCATCATAGCAAAATTGTTTTTGAAACCCGAAGGTAACATTTGAGCTCTCTAATACAATTAGTTACCAAGTATTATCCAGTTTCTATCTATCACTTATTATGCTAAGTACTTTACAGATATTTGGCTGATATTTACAAATAACTTCCGAGGGCATTTTGTCATCCCTGTTCTACACTGATGAACACCAAGGCTTAAAGAGGAAAAGCAATCTTGCTAGGCCTGCCAGGTATGCATTGCAGTCTCATCCCAGGTTACTTATGCTTCACTCTGTCCTCTTCCCCATTCTGTTATCCCGTCTTGCTACTTAGCTAGTCTACTCAGTAGAAAATCCACTTACAGTGATGAGAGTTAAGCCCTCTCTAAAATAGTAGCAGAAATAGTACAGATTTGCTTTAATCCTCAACTGAATATATTTCAGGGATTGGGAAGGGGAATCATCCACAGAAGGAGGTTTATTACTTTGTTTGATACCAGGTAGATATCAGGGATAGTAGAAAATTATCTCAAGTACAAAGTGTGGCTCACTGTGTAATACATGTTGTATGTTGTTTGACAATTATAACTTATCATCAAATTTCCAATAATCTCTGTATTGTTTATATTTTTGAAGAAGCGGTAAATAGCTATACTTTTAATCATATTATTATTTGAAATTACCCCAAACTAATGTCGAATTAAAATTTGTGAAACCACATCTGGGTTCTTAGGAGTTGAGTTTTTTTCTCTGATGTATCAAAATTATAGACAATTAACTTAGAGGTGTGTGTGTAAGTGTGTGTGTGTGTGTGTGTGTGTGTGTGTGTGTGGGTAATTGGACACTGTGGAAACCTTGCCTTAGTACTAAATCTAGAACCATTTATTCCCTTAAAATTCTGCTATAGTTTTCTCTGTGCTTTTCTTGATACAGACTCTACACTGCTTCCTTCTGCTTTATTTATAAGGGTCTTACGTCTTTGTAAAATTACATGTTATACAAACTGTCTAATGGCCAGCTCACGATAGACCTGCCCTCTGTTGACTTGTCTTATTTAAAATGATGGAGATGGAGATTTTGCTGTGTTAAGACTGTTGTTGCATTTTCCAAACCTTTACATTGGCTTTGAAGCATAAAGTTGTTTTATGTATTTGTTTGATCTCACCTAATGCATAAATTCTTTTTGATGAAGCTATCTCCCCCTGTTTCATCTAGCACAGGAAAAAAATCAGTAGATTCTTAGGTAATGTTCTTTGAGAGAAAAATAAAAGCAAAATCATACCAATTTCATAATAAGCCAAATTTATTCTCAATTTCTATTAATTTTATAATCATGAAATCTTATTTAGTAAGAACTAAGTTATTTACCTCATTTTATAGTTAATAATTTACTTACTACATGTACTTCTAATATTTATTTTAGCTCTTTCTGAATCATTTACATTTAAATTCAGTTTTAACCTTTGAAAGTGTATTATATAGATATTGTACATTTAAACTTCATATGACAGATCCTACACACGTGAATTGGGGAAAGTGACAGGCATGAAAAAGTGTTTAAATTTTCATCGTGTATTGCATCCACAGCATTGTAGATCAGCCACTCCCAAGCCCTAGAAAGTAACTCCATTCAAATGTCAAAGCTCTGGTCAGTCCTTTTAGCACTCAATTAGAACACTCACAGTTGACAGAACCTGGAAACTCTGGTTCATTTTAATGACCATATCCTTCCACTGTGGAAAGCAAATGGGAGAAACTAACTATCTTGCAAATGTGTCCCTGGTTGTGAAAGATAAAAACAAACAAACAAACAAACAAAAAAACTGATGACATTTGATCTCAGAGTAGTAAAGATCATTTTCAAAACAAACTGTGTTACAATGACAAATATTTTACAGATTACCACTTTTAGTTTTGCCAGGAGGATTTTAAAGACTAATTTAGGACAAGAAATGATGTGAGGGAAAGATTATCTGAATGCTTTCTTTGGGAAATTTCAAAATGCCAACAGAGTGCAAATTTAATTTTTGTGGAAGTCAGTTACACTACAGATCAGAAAGCCCTTGTACTGTTAAGGTCAAAGAATTACAAAAGAAAGATGCTTGGGAATAAGACAGGGAAAAGCCCAGGAGACATCAACCCTACAAAACAGAGGGAAAGACAACTAAAGAAAACTGAACAAGAAAGGTGCCACTACCCAGGGAAGTTATAAATGTTCAAAAAATAAATTTTCCTTACCATGACTGCATAGCTGAAGATATTTATCTCATTATTAAATTAGAAAGAAATTCTTGTTTGTAAAAATGAGCATTTTGACAGTATAAGTATCACTTAATTTCATGTTTTGATAAAGAAAACATGAAAATTAAACTAAAAAAACAGAGATATCAATGGCATACGAAAATGATGCAGAAGAAAGTTTGGGAAAATGTGTACATCCATGTGAGCAGAAACAAGAGTGGGACATAAAATGATAAAGGGAATGTAGACAGCCGTTATGGAAGAAGGCAGATGAAGAGTACATGCCTGAGATTATTGTCTAAAACATTTTCAAGTATTAGTTTTTGTTCATCAAACAAACTAAAATCAATTTTAAAAATTAAATAAATGGTATCAAATTGGGCTTCTATTTGGGAAAACTAAACAATGAGACTTTCCATTAGGTTAGACTGACATATGGGTGATAGCAGTTTAAAATGTTAAATGGACTTGATGGGTGTGTGGGTGGGTGACAAGTTCAGTTCTTATCATTTATTATCAGCAACACATTAAAAACAATAAACATGATCATATTCCCATAAAATTTAATATCTGAATTAATATTAATGTTCTGCCTATTTGACTATTTTGAATGTCCCTTTAATGTCTTTTGTGTAGTTGATATATTATGCACCCCAATAAACTTATCTGGAGGTCAGAGAACAGAACAGCCACTATACTAAACATGGGTTTAGGCAGTGGTAGCACATACCTTTAATCTTAGCATTCCAGAGACAGACATCCCTCTGGATCTCTGTGAGTGCAAGGCCACACTGGTATGGTAACATCAACTTTAATCCCAGGAAGTGATGGCAGGAAGCAGAAAGGTATATAAGGCATGAGGACCAAGAACTAGAAGATTTTAAGCTTTTAGATTTTATCAAGAGTTCAGTTGCGATCCATTTCAATGAGGCTTCCAGTTTGAGGAAACAGGATCAGTTGAGAAATTGGCAAGGTGAGGTCAGCTGTGGCTTGTTCTGTCTCTCTGACCTTCCAGCTTTCACCTGGCTCTAGATTTGTTGATAAGACCTTTTAAGATTCATGTTGTACATTTGTGTTCATTCATGTTGTGATATGTTTGTGTTGTGTGTCCATTTGTAAGGTTCACATGTGCCACTATGGATTTGAGGGATCAGAGGAGAGACTCAAGTGTTACTTCTCACCCTCCACCCTCTCTGAAACTAGTCCTGTTTTTCATATATCTGTATGTCAGGATAACATGTCTTAAGTTCTCAGAATTCTCTGTTCTCTCCCTGGCATCTTACTAGAGGAACACGGGTTCGTAGATTTATAATACTCCTGGTTTTATGTGGGTTCTGGGGATCCGATAGTAATGCACATATATTTTTACCATATTGTCCCAACTTAGTGTATACATTTATGTAGATCAAACCGCCCTTCTGTTTGAAATATTTAAAAAATTAATTAGTACTGAAAGTTCTAGGAAAATTGCAAAATGTTAAAGACTTAGAAAATACATAACTCATCCTTACATAAACTAAACAGAGAATTTTTGGAGGTAAATGATGTCATAAACCAATGCTCCTGATAGCTATTTACAGAACATTTCACCCAAACACATTTAAAAAATAGAACTTCATCTCAGCACCTTATGGTACTTTCTCCAAAATTAACAACATATTCAGGCACAAAGCAAGTATCAATAGATGTAAAAAAAAAAAAAAAAGAAAGAAAGAAAGATCTACTAACTACCACAGTTTTAAACTGTGGAAATCTGTGTGGTGGTTCCTAGAAAGTGAGAAAGAGATCTAGCTCAAGAACCAGATATATCATTATTGGCATATACTAAAATGACTCCACATCCTACAACAGAGACAATTGCTCAATTGCATTCATTGCTGCTCTACTCATAATGCAAATTTGGATCTATGCCAATTTGTGAATGGCTAAAGAACACTGGTTTTGTTGTTGTTGTTGTTTGTGTATGTGTGTGCATGTGTGTGTGTGTGTGTGTGTGTGTGTGTGTGTGTGTGTGTGTGTATTTGTTGCCCATCTACTGCTTGTCATACAGCCTACAAATTTTCAACTGCAAGTGGTTGTCAGTGGGGGTTTCATCCTGGGGTATGGACTGGGGCTTGTGTCCACTTCTCAGTGCTGGGATCCTGTCTGCCTGAGACTCATGCAGGCAGCCCTGTGCATGCTGCCTGTTTCTGTCAGTTCATATGTGCATTAGTCATGATGTGTTCAGAAGACCTTGTTTCCTTGTTGTTCTTCATTTCCTAGGGTTCTGACCCTCTTTCTACCTTCTCTTATATGAAGTTCTCTGAGCTCTGAAAATAGGGATTGAAAGGAAGCATCCTTTAAGGACTGAATGTTCCAAAGTCTTTCACTCTTTGCATGCAGTCCACATTTGGGTCTCTATATTTGTTTGCATCTACTGAAGCAAGAAGTTTCTCTGACAATGGGTGAGCAAGACACAAATCAACTAATGGAGAACAATGTAATTAGGAGTCATTTTGCAGCTATATGTCTTTAGCACAACAGTAGTATTGGTTTTTCCCCTATGTCCCTGTCCTATCTAGTCTCAGGTCCTTGGTCATCCCAGCAGTGTCAGGGAAAGGTTATGTCTCACAGAATAGGTGTAAATACAATCAGGTTAGTAAGATACTCCTACAAGTTTTTTGTGATTATTTTACTTATTCATCTTGTACACAGTTTGATCTTGAAAACTGAAAGGTTAGTAGCTAGATTGGTGTTTTTCTTGCTCCTTTAAAGGTGTTCAGGGTATCTTCTAGTACCACAAGCAGTAGTGCTTAGGGGTAAAAGCTCTGGGAAGACTCTAGTTTGACTTCTACTTGTCCAATAAATGATACAGGTGTGGTTTCCAGCAATAGGGCACTGGGATTAGTTTGTGAAGGGGTACCAATGTACTTGTCAATAGCCTGGGTTGTTTGGAGGTCTCATGAGACCCCTTTGGCCAACAACATTTTACATAAAATCAAAATTTGTTACTGGATTGCATTTGGTGAAAAGAAATGTCCAGTTGTGTCTCTATATCCCCTGCTATTTGGTGATTTCATTCAAATCATTCTTCTACTGTTTTAGGTTTCCATGTAACCCAACAAATGACCTTCAATTTTAGATGTCCCTCCCTGTACTTCCTCCCTCACCCCTTCCTCACTCTCCCTTTCTTTTATTCCCACTCCCTCATCAAATCATACCTATCTATTCAGTTCCCCTTCCTAGAGACATTCATCACTACTATCTAGTAACTTACTTAACATCTAATCTCTGCAGTTGTAAGTGTTGTAGATAGCTTATCAATGACTTAATAGCAAATACCCAAATACAAGTGAATACATGATGATTTTCTGCTTCCATCCATTTATCTAAAAATTTCATGATTCGATTTTAATGACCAAGAAATAGTCTATTGTGTAATTATACCTTTTCTCAGTTCTGCCTTGTCATCTTGCTTCCTCTGGGTCTGGCTCACATCTCCTCACTCCTCCCAGAATTCTCTTCTCTGCTTGTCCTGCCTATACTTCCTGCCTGGCTACTGGCTAATCAGCATTCTATTCATCAACCAAATCAGAGCAACACTTATTCACAGCACACAGAACAACAACCCATAGCAAGTGATGTATTGACAATTACTAGTTGGTGGTAGAGAAAATAACCAGTTTTCTCTAAGGGTGTAGACCCTAATAATTCAACCAAACACTGGTGAAAGACTACCCACCTAAGAATATTTAAAGAGAGCAAATAAAGCCTAATAGTAATAGTTTGGATACATAGTTGGGTGGGAAAGAATGAGGATGGATATGGGGTGACCTGGTAGAGAGAACAGGCAGTGAATGTGTGTTTTTTTACTTGCATGTCTGATGTCCATGGAAGTCAGGAAAAATTATTAGACTCACTGGAGTTGGAGTTATAAATAGCTGTGAGCCACAATATAAGGACTGGGAAAACAACCCCAGATCCGCTGTGAGAGAAACAAGTATTCATAACTGCTGAGATGTCTCTCTAGTACTATAAAATAATTTCTGTGCTCATATATGAATAGAAAACTCATATCCTGGTGAAAATTTCAATAGTAATTGTAGAAAAGTATAACATTATATTAATATACTACAATTCCTCTCACTTGTTGGATTGATTACAATTTTGTAATATCACAAAACAACCTAAGAACTTCCATCTACAGAATTCCATGTGGACATATGCATTTGTGTGTGTGTGTGTGTGTGTGTGTGTGTGTGTGTGTGTGTGTGTGTATGTGTGTGTGGCAGGATTTTAAGTTCAGTAAATGGTTAATGAATTTAAGAAATGACTAAATTTGCTGGAGAGGTCCCCTGAAATCCACAATGACATATCCTCTGTAGACTGCTGGCAATGGTCAAGAGAAAGCCTGATCTGACCTGGTGATCAGATGGCTATACACCCTACCAGGCAAGCTAGAACTCTCATCTAATAACTGATTGAAGTGGATGCAGAGATCCTCAGCCAGGCCCCAGGTGGAGCTCCAGGTGTCAATTTGTCGAGAAAGAGGAAGGACTGTAAGAGCGTGAATTGTTGAGACCAAGATTGGAAAAAGCACAGGGACAAATAGCCAAATAAATGGAAGCACATGAATTATCAACCAAAGGCTGTGGAGCCCCCAACTGGATCAGGCCCTCTGGATAAGTGAGACAATTGAATAGCTTGAACTGCTTGGGAGGCATCCAGGCTGTGGGACCAGGACCTGTCCTTAGTGCATGAGCTGGCTGTTTGGAACCTGGGCTTACACAGGGACACTTTGCTCAGCCTGGAAGGAGGGGACTGGACCTGCCTGTACTGAATCCACCAGGTTTAAATGAATCCCCAGGGGAGTCTTTGCCCTGGAGGAGATGGGAATGGAGGGGAGGGGGTGGGGGAAGGTGGGGGTGGGGGCGGGAGCAGGGAGGACAGGGGAACCCATGGCTGATGTGTAAAATTAAAACACAAATATAATAATAATAAAAAAAATTTAAAAGGAAATGACTAAATTTATCTTCCTTTCCTTTAAATGTACCATTCCTTTAAATTTTCCATTTTCCCTAAATAATTAAAATAGCCATTTATTAATTTCCCAAGCTAGTTGAGCTCATCTCCATAGAACTGCTTTTCAGTTCATTCAGATTGATTATTCAAAAACACATAATTCAGCACTTCATTTCCCACTTTCCTTTTCATTTGAAATCTGTCAATGCCTTCGCATTTTGGTGTAATACCACTTTTTATTACAAACATTGGATCAGATGGCACTGCTTCCAGTTGTAACTTCCATGGTCCTGAAGGTGTGAGTGATTTGTAGTATATCTACTTTCTATGATCATTCTATGTGAAGTGCTCTCTCCTTGTCCATCTATGAAAATGCAAAGTTCTTGCTTTATTGTAGAACTCACGCTCAAAGGACTATTCTTAAAATTATAATCATGAGCAATTTTTACCCGTGTGAGTATTAAGATCAATCAGAATTGGCTGAATTTTTCTGTTACACATCATTATATTTTAATTCATGATCCTATATGTTGAAAATAGAAAGAAATAGCTGTTTGACTAATAATGATTAAAAAGTATGTATGTATAGGTATTAATAAAAAATTAAAACTAGTGTTTTCAGTCAATGCTATAATAAAGTCTCTAATACATATATATCATTGAAAATAAATGCATAGATTTTAGATGTAGCTAAATGCAGGATAATTGTTCATATTAACAAACTTGAGAAGCTAATCTCTGGAAGTATTTTTTTTTTATTTTAAAGTGTAGACATAACTGTATCAAAGCAAAGTTTTCACTAATTATTTTTGTATTCTTCCTGAATATAGTTACAGTTTGTTATCATCCAAAACACTAATTGGTAAGAAAAATGTACACAATTAAAAGTAATAATAGCATGCTGAGAAGGTGATTCAATAGTGATAGTATTTTCTCCATGTAGAAAGGAAATGGAACTCCTCAAATTCCATCCTCAGTAAGCAGAAACAGGGTATGCATGAAGCAAACTGGCTGGGTAACTATAAAAGTGAGCTCTGTTCCTCAGTGAATAAAATGGGGGAAGAAATCATGGAATATTTCTAACATCAACTTTGGGGCTCTATGTGCACACATATTTGCAAACAATAGGTGCCCACAAAATATGTGAACATGTAAATAAACACACATGTCGCCTAGATGTATATGCACGAAAAGAGAAAATAATGGTACTTCATGTACCAGACATGTTTTCCTTCTTCTTCAGATGCCTCAGCTCCACACAAAGAACTGCAGGAACAAGAGAAAGTGTTTTCTTCCAGAGCAGAGCACATGAATTGGTTGTCCAATACAAAATAGCACTGAAAAACATATGTATGAGTAATGTTATACACACTGAGGAGGTTATAATTAGGTTATAATTAGAGTTATAAATGTATGTATATATGTATGTATATGCATGTAATAACAATTATGAAAAAACAGGCCTTAAATTTGGAAAAGAGAAAGCAGGGATATATGAAAGGGTGTGGAGGGAAGAAAAGGAAGGGGGATTGATAAGATCACTGGACAATATTATAATCTCAAAAATAAATCAAATATGAAACTAGAAAGTAAAGCATATATACAGAAAAAAATGGTATTTCAATCTTGATTTCTATTTCTCCAGAAACATCTTTGTCTTTCTTCTTCTTTTTTTTTTTTTGACAGATACAGAGAGAGACAGGAATTTAGCAGGAAAGAGAGAAAAAAAAAACATAAGAGAAAAAAAGTCAGGTTGCTGGGGATGTAAGGAGGGTCTGGGAAGAGACGCAGGAGGGAAAATCTGGATCAATACAGTTTTGTGTAAAAACAACTACATTTAATAAATAAAATTTATTTTATCTCAAATATATTTATAAATAAAAACATTATTTAAGAAATAATTTAACAAATAGAATAAGGAACTAAAGTAGCTTAAGATATAAAATATGCTGACCTGATCATTTTCACACTTTCATGAGGTTAGATAAATGTTATATTGCTTTATGTTGATGTAGATATTTTTTTCATGCACATATTCATTCACATACATTTGTGTATATTATGTATAAGTCTATTTATATAAACAAAAGACACTTTCTCATCAGAATTTAAAAAAATTGTTTAAGTTCTTAAAATACATAATTCATGTCATTTAAGTTGACTAGTACATAGTTTTTTTTAGAAGCTCCTGAAAAATCTAACAGAATAAATTTATTACCTTTAGCTAACTCACATCTTTTAGATATCATCATATATTTAATAAATGCTTTAAATCATGAAAAGCTGTGTAAATTATTAACTGGAAAACAAAAGCTTGTTCTCTCAATTTTAAAAATTTCCAAATCATTAACAATGTATCATTGCATTTATGATGCAAAAATGTTAAAATATATAGCCTCTGTTGTCATCAAAAATAATATCAAGTTTGTTAATTTTTATTAATTTTCTTGCTAAGGAGGCTCCACCATAATGAAGTTATACAAATTAACAATTTTTAATGAATTTTGAAGCTCCATTTTCTTCAGGTAATTTGTTTGATAGGCTAAAGTGATATCACAATCCTACATACAATAAAGAAGCCATTAACTTAGTCAGTTTCATGATATCTTACATAAAGAACATTTAAATGAATTCAGGTCTACACCTATTAGTAATATAACTCAGCAACCAACTTCCTCTAGGCTGGATTAGAAACAAGGTAGAATATTGCTAATAGCTGTCACCTCAGAGAAAATATTTTGAAATGACAGACAAATAGTCATGAAAGAGAGTCTATAGCCAGAGATAAGAGCTGTTTATGCCAGCAGGAGGGTCCTATTTCTTACATGCTTCTGAGGGCATTGGAAAGGCACTGGAGAGTGGTGATATTTTGTTTCTGCACCCCAATAAAGCTTATCTGAAGATCAGAGGAAAAAGCCAGCCACTATATTAAACATAGAAGTCAAGCAATGGTAGCACATGCCTTTAATTCTAGCATTCGGGAGGCAGAGACTCATCTGGATTTCTGTGAATTCAAGGTCACTCTGGGAACAGAGCCAGGCATGGTGGCACATGCCTATAATCCCAGTACAAACCATGGAGGTCTGGAGTCTGTACATACAGACAGGAAGTGATAGAGCTAGGCAGAGAGAAGAAGTGAGATGGCAGTGACAGAATGGATATAGGAGTGAGTGTCCAGGAAGTAGCCCTCTCTTTAGCTGATTTCTAGTAGTGAGAAAGTGGCTGGCTTCTTTCTGCTGCCCTGATCTCTCAGTTTTTAATCTCAATATCTGGCTCTGGGTTTTGTGTTAATAAGACAGTTTAGCAATTCATCTTACACTGGACCTTAACTTCTTAGAACTTCAGGCATTATACGGTTCAAAGTGATACCTAAACTTTTAACATTTCCAAATATGATAAAAATAATTCTGAGTATTTTAAATCAATTTACACACTAATGTGAATTTATGTATTTATATAAGAAAACATGCTATTGTAAACAATGATTTGTACCATAGAAACCCACTGTTTAACAATATTTAATTAAAATCACTTGGTTGTTTTTGTTTCTATTTCCATCCATTTGGCTGCAAATTTCATGATGTCATTGTGTTTAACAGTTGAGAAGTATTCCATTCTGTAAATCTACAACATTTTCTTTGTCCACTCTTTGGTTGAGGGGCATCTAGATTGTTTCCAAGTTCTAGCTATTGTGAAAAAAAAAAAAAAAACTGCTATGAACATAGTTGAGTAAGTACTTCTATGGTACAACTGAGCATCATTTGGGTATATACCCAGGAGTGGTATAGCTAGATCTTGAGGTAGATAGATAGGTTCCCAACTATCTGAGTAACTTCCACATTGATATCTGAAGTGGCTATACAAGTTTGCACTCCCACCATCATGGGGGAAGTACTCCCTTTGTTCCATATTCTAGGCAGCATGAACTGTCACTTACGTTTTTGATCTTAACCAGTGTGACAGGTGTAAGATAGAAACTCAGGGTTATTTTAATTTGTATCTCCCTTATGGCTAAGGATGCTGAACATTTCTTTAAGTGTTTCATAGACATCTGAGACTAGAAAACAATCATCCTGAGGCAATCTAGACCCAGAAAGACAAACATGATTGGTGCCTAACCCAAATGTAATCAAAGAGGCTTTATCCAGAAACTAATGGAAACAAATTCAGAGAAAGACAGCCAAACATTAGGGAAAGCTCAGGGAATCCAACAGAAGAAAGGGAGAAAGGATTGTAGAAGACAGAGGAGTCATGGATATCACAAGAAAAAAGAAAAAAGAAAAAAAAAAACAGAATCAACTTCACCTTGCCCTGCTAGAGCTGTTCTCTCAGAAAACTCATGATTTTGTTTCTATTTTTGTTTTGTTTGTTTATTCCTTTTATAGTATTTTTTGGAGTCTTTCAAATCATGATTTGTTTAAAATACCTTCTACCTCAAGGTTTGGCTTCACCCTTCTTCCACCTTAGAGACAGTGTAGTGTGGGAGTCATAGTACTGTACTTTCTGTGTGCGTCAATAAGCATGGTATATTCTTCCTGCAGGTGCTGACCAGCTTGTAATTGGATGCTCATTGTTGGATGTCAGAAGAGAACCCCACACTAGTATTCTGCTCAATGCATACAGTAACAAACTGCCACCAGAGCTGTTATCTTTATACCCATGGATAAGTGCATCTCTCAAGACTCATTATAGTAACTTCCGTTTGTGGTAGATGATAGCAGATACAAAAATGCACAGCTTGTGCAGACAGTAGGAGACAGTGGAGTGCCCAGCTCTAAATGGAGTATCCATATCACCTCTGTCTCCAGGGCTCAGGAATAATTGCAGAAGAGGGAGCAGAAACATTACAAATGCCAGAAGCAGTAGACATTTGCAAGCCAACAGTGTTTGCCACACATGACTATGCATACCTTTGCACACATGGCGTTCCATTGGCTTTGACTGTATACATCTGCAAAACTGAGGCTGCTAGAATGGCAGCAAGCAGAAGTGAGGAGTCAGAACGTCTTATCATTAGGTACTGTAGAACTCAACTGACAACTGATGGCAGCTGTGAGAGACACAATCAGATTTCTTGGGAGATGTGGTTCCTGAGAGGCTGCCTGTGCTCAGGATATGGCCTGACATTTGCATACAGACAACATTAAATGACCTTGATGGCTTTTGCTGTTTTGTTTTGCTTTTTGAAAAGAGATAATATGAATTTCTGTAATGATAACGCTAGATGAGAAAGGGGAAAAATTGGGGGTGACTTTAATATAAACACATTAAATGCATGTATGAATACTAAACATATATTTTAAGATATTAAAGGAAACAGTTACATCAATTGACCTAAAAATTCCATGATTTGATTTTTCATTACAGCTGAATAGAAATCCTTTGTGTGTATGTAAACACATTTTTCTTACTAATTCCTCAGTTGATGGACACATAGAATGTTTCATTTCCTAGCTATTGTGAATAACTAGGCAATTGACATGGCTGAGCAAGTGTCTCTGTAACAGTATATCAAGTCACTTTGGCGTGTGCCAAGGAATACTAGAGCTGTGTCACATGCTGGATCTATCTTTAGCTTTTTGAATTTTTTCATACTTATTTCCATAGTGACTGCAAGAGTTTGAAACACCATTACCAATAAATTAGGGTTCCCATTCCCCCACTACCTCAGCAGCATTTGTTAATCAAACCTTCAGCTTGAATGAGGTTTAACAGGTTTATAAAAGTATTCCAGAATATTTCAGATTAGCAAGAATATTTTCATATGTGTTCTGTTATTAGGACAGCTTGAGCTATTTACCTCCCCCCAGCTCTTCCTAGAACTTTCCCACCTAGAACATGATAACTTGATTCTTTCTCTCTCTCTCTCTCTCTCTCTCTCTCTCTCTCTCTCTCTCTCTCTCTCTCTCTCTCCCTTTCTCCCCACTCTCCCTCACTCAAAAACATATAAAACAGTAACAAAGCAAAACATAAAAAGAAAACAAAGGAGAATCAATAAGACAAAACAAAACATGGAGCTTTGTGTCTCTTGCCTTTTATTTTTCACTAAACTAGGATATTTCTATTTTTATTTTTCACCTTTTTTTTAAATTAACCATAATTACATTGTTTTGCTTTTCATTTTCCTCCCTACACTTCTTACTCTATAACCTACTCCCAACCCTGTTACTTGTTCTCTCCCAAATTCATAGCCTCTGCCTTATTTCTTTCTTCTGTTGGTGTGTGTGTGTGTGTGTGTGTGTGTGTGTGTGTGTGTGTGTGTGTAAATTTGCAGCAAATAAGCAAATGATTATAAAATAAACTCTGAGATATCTTTATTTTCTTTCTCTCATTAAACATCTTACATTTGATGATTTCATTATCAAAGTCAAATTCATATTGCCATTTCCCTAATTGTCTCTTTTTCTGTCATACACTCATGATAAAATATTTTTTAAGATCTATCTGTTGGCCAGGTCCTGGTGTCACATGCCTTTATCCCAGCACTTGGGAGGCAGAGCCAGGTGGATCTTTGTGAGTTCCATGCCAGCCTGGGCTATGGAGTGAGTTCCAGGAGAGGCACAAAGCTACACGAAGAAACCTTGTCTTGATGAGGGGAAAAAAAAAGATCTATCTGTTGGACACTACTTATCTTCCTGTGGATACATTGTCTCAGACATCATCAATTGTTTTTGTATGGGACCAACAGTATTCTGCTGGTCTATTCTGGTTTTGTCTTTTGGTTTGTTTATTTGTCACAGTGATCCAAGAGTAATCAATGAAAACAGCAAGGGTTTATTTTCATTAAATGTTTCAGAAACTTCATTCTATGGTCAGTTGGTCCAAATTTTCTAGCTTTTGGACAGTCTTATAGCTAAATAAAGTTACTTGCCTCATGGTAGCCGAGATGTAGCAAGAAAGAAGTGGACAGGAAGATACAGGTGGGGGAGTAGTCAGGCTCCATCACCCAGAACAGTGTTACTGACTAGGACAATGCCTTAAATACACCAGTGTTTGGAAAACACCCAAACACCTTATATCCACACAATATGCTACGGAGGACTCTTCTTTTGAATTCTGATTAGTCACTGAATTTGGGGATAATTAATTGAAATTTTTGCTTCACCAGGTGTTTCGTAGAGATGATTTTACCTAACTAAATATTTTGTTGAGTGACCTCTTTCCTCTCACTCCTAATATATGTGTTTGTGTGTGTGTGTGTGTGTGTGTGTGTGTGTGTGTGTGTGTGTGTTTTTCTTCCTCCTTCCCCTCTAACTGTATTCCCTCAATTTCATACTTATTTTCTACCTTATTAATTTTCTTTGGTATATGAAATTGAAATGCTCAAGACAATTTCAAGTATTTTCAAAAAAAGAAATCTGAGAAATATCCCTCCACCCATTAGCCTATTGAAACACTCAGCTAGATATGTTTAAATGAACCAAGTGGTTGAACCCATTAATTGTGTTAAGCTGCCCTCCCAGCACATTTATTTCCAGCCTTTATCCATACACAATTCCATTAGTATTCAACTTTAGTCTACAGTGTGTCAGTATCCAAAGCAGGAGCTAAAGTGCATAGACTGGATACTTTGTAAAATTTTAAATTTTTGGTGGTATAGGAAAATTATAAAACTATTTCATTTATTTCAGGCATTTACACATAAATGATATTGGATTATTGCCTACTGTAAAGTTGGTTATAAGATGAATAAGATAAGAAACTGAAAGAATTGTTGAGACCAAGATTGGAAAAAGCACAGGGACAAATAGCCAAACTAATGGAAACACATGAACTATGACCCAAAGGCTGTGGAGCCCCCAACTGGATCAGGCCCTCTGGATAAGTGAGACATTTGAATAGCTTGAACTGTTTGGGAGGCATCCAGGCTGATGAGCTGGCTGTTTGGAACCTTGGACTTACACAGGGACACTTTGCTCAGCCTGGAAGGAGGGGACTGGACCTGCCTGTACTGAATCCACCAGGTTTAAATGAATCCCCAGGGGAGTCTTGGCCCTGGAGGAGATGGGAATGGGAGGGAGGGCCTGGGGGGAAGGTGGGGGCAGGGGTGGGAGGGGGAGGACAGGGGAACCCTGGCTGATATGTAAAATTAAAACACAAATATAATTTTAAAAAAGTTGCTTTAACTCTCCCAAAAAAAGAAACTGTATTTTAGAATAATTAATATTATTTTACAAAACTGAATAAAAGCAGTTAACCTTATCCAATTTGGATAATGCTGTTGTGTCCTAAAGTTTTAAAAATACACTATATTAAAAAACAAAACAAAATAATAACTATAATAAACCATTACTTTTTATAACTTTTTTCTTTATTATTATGTGTTTTAAATTTTATACATCAGCCATGGGTTCCCCTGTCCTCCCCCCTCCCGCACCCACCCCCACCTTCGTCCCAGCCCCTCCCCTCCATTCCCATCTCCTCCAGGATCAAGGCACCCCTGGGGATTCATTTAAACCTGGTGGATTCAGTACAGGCAGGTCTAGCCCCCACCTTCCAGGCTGAGCAAAGTGTCCCTGTGTAAGCCCAAGGTTCCAAACAGCCAGCTCATGCACTAAGGACAGGTCCTGGTCCCACAGACTGTGTGCCTCCCAAACAGATCAAGCTATTAAATTGTCTACTTATCCAGAGGGCCTGATCCAGCTGGGGGCTCCACAGCCTTTGGTTCGTAATTCATGTGCTTCCATTCGTTTGGCTATTTGTCCTTGTGCTTTTTGCAATCTTGGATTCAACAATTCACGCTTTTGCAGACCCTCCTCTTTCTCGACAGTTGGACACTTGGAGCTCCATCTGGGGCCTGGTTGAGGATCTCTGCATCCACTTCCATCAGTTATTGGATGAGAGTTCCAAGATGACTGTTAGGGTGTTTAGTCATCTGATCACCAGACTAGATCAGATCAGGCTTTCTCTCAACCATTGCCAGCAGACTACAGATGATATATCATTGTGGATTTCTGGGGACCTCACGAGCACTCTGCCTATTCCTTTTCTCATGTGGTCTTCATTTATCATGGTCTGTTATTCCTCATTCTCCCTTTCTGTTCTTGATCCAGCTGGAATCTCCTGCTCCCCTAAGCTTTCTTTCTCTCAAATCTTGCCCTTCATTACTCCCACTGTTGTCCAGGTTGTTCATGTAGATCTCATCCATTTCTCTTTCATTGGGTGATCCTTGGATCTTTCCTAGGGTCCCATTTTCTAGGTAGCCTCCCTAGAGTTGTGTAGCAGTCTAGTCATCTTTGTTTTACATCTAGCATCCTCCTATGAGTGAGTACATACCGTGTTTGTCCTTCTGAGTCTGGGTTACCTCACTCAGGATGATTTTTTCTAGATCCATCCATTTGCCTGCAAACCATCATTTTTAAGAGATAACCAATCAGCTGGGATTGATTTTTGTAAAACAGTAAACAAGTTGAAGTCTTCCTTCTATGTAGATATAAAAAGAACAAATGATACAGATATTTTAAAATAAGTTTAAATATCATTGAGAATAAAATCAATATAAAAGGGTTGGGGATTTAACTCAGTGGTAGAGCGCTCGCGTAGGAAGCTCAAGGCCCTAGGTTCCATCCTCAGCTCAAAAAAAAAAAAAAAAAAAGTTTTGAATGTGCACAAACTCACTTTGCATCCTCAAGTCTGTCTTGGGAATTTACTGGAGGGTGAAATTCAAGCAGCTACAAAATGACTTGGTAGATTACAGCCAGGGGCTACAAGTGATAACTGGATATATTTCCACAAGTAATATATTAAAGCAAGTATAGGTTTTTAAAATAATGAGATTACTGAAATGCTATACCTTTTAAATATGCAAACATATTAAAAACTAGAACAAATTAGCTAATAAATAAGAGATTGTGTGGAAAATGAGTTCATGATTTGTTCCTTCTGTAATATTGTGAACCAAGTGATATGACTTCATTGGAATGTAAGAATTGAAAGAACAAGGAATACAGATATTTGTGAGCATTATTTTGCCCTGGTTGAATGTATGAGAGTAATATATATATATATATATATATATATATATATATATATATATATAGCTTTTGATCTTATTTGCATAGTGTTCATGTATTTTCATACTTGTTCATGTATCTTATTTCTCTAGCTAAGAATTCAAGAAATGTATTGAACCAAATTGAGGAGAGGAGACATCCTTGTTGCCTTCCATAACATACTGGATATGCTTCAAGTTTTTTCTCATTTAGCAAAATGTTGTTTGTGGGGGGCGGGGGTTATGCATATTGCTTTTAATATATGTCACAGATATCCCTGAATTATGCAGGAATTTTAACATAAATGCATGCTAGGTTTGTCAACATCCATTTCTTTATCTAATAGGATGATTATGTGATTTTTGTCCTTGAGAGTATTCATGAAGTGGATTTTCTTCATTGATTTGAATATATTGAACCATCTCTGGAAATAAGTGTTGAATCTCTTCACAAAGTTGCAAGTAGATCTATACCATGATCCAGTAGTAACACTCTTGATCACATAGCTAAAGGATTACATATCTTTCTGTAGAGATAACTGTTCACCCATGTTCATTCTTTTTATTCACAATAGCTATTAAAAGGAAAGAGTATCGACAAGTTGGAGCTGATAAGTGGACATACTTGAGTCATAGAACATGAAGGAAAAACAAAAAACAAAAACAGGTCATCACCTGGTAGCTTTATCTCATTGGACAGTTACCCTACTGCTGGAAGGTACTATACATGTTATGGCAAGAAACTAAAAGTCATCAATATTTCTCAGCTGAGAGTTACTACAACGACTAGCCTGGCAAGTCACATGCTTCAGTGCAATATTGGCATAAATATTATGGGAGTAACCAATCACTCTATGATTGAATTTAAGGCATGCCCCACAAAAATTAGTCCCATTACTCATGCCATTATCAGGAAAAATAATCTAAAAGTAGACCGATTATAGATCCTAAAGCAAAGCCTACAGCTATTATTCTGTTAAGTAGACATAATGTTAAGTTTATTCCCAGTGACTTTTCATTTTGAGAAACTTCTATTTGTAGTAGTGAGCGATTAATACAGAACCTATAACTGGCCACAATTCAGATAATTATAGACTGGAGTATAATCAGAAATAAAAGGAACATATATTTCACCCTTCACCCAAGGATTAGTGATATTTGAGAAAAGGAAAACAGTCAAAGCATAACAGCTAGAGATAGTAGGTTACTATATATAGAGATAGTAGGTTACTACAAAGATAAAATGTCTTCTGGCAGTGAAATCATTTGTGTATAGTACAATTCAGTCTATATTACATGAAGCAGAAAAATATGTGTTCTATAAATTTTTTTGCTTGTATCCTCTCTTTCTTCCCATCCCAGAAACTTTTCCTGAAAAATTTGGATTTTCGTGGGATTATTTCTTTTGAGTTAGATAGAATGAGCTTGCTATTAAAATGCATGGGGAAAAGTTGTTCCTATTCAACCAATGTTAACTTTCCTGGACTGCATTTATTGTGTTAGTAGAAAAGGTTTATACAAATTAAAATCAGTGGAATGCAAGTAAAAGGTAATTCTTGCATTAGGCAACTCTCAGCAGCTGAAAATGTTCACAGAGTAGTATGAGGAGAGGACTCTTAGGAAAAACAGGAGTGTATGCAGTATAGAAAGCATTTGATTGTTTACACTTGGATCTCCTTTATTCAGGGAATATGTGATTTAGTGCCTGAAATCATATAACACCTACTTAATAGTGACTCTTTGAAACTCAGCTATATTTTCTTTTGGTTAGGTAGTAGTATTTCATCCCTGTGCTCAGTAATGCTGTAACATTTTATCTAGAAATTTGACCTGTGGACATAGTATTAGTTTCATTGTCTACCTATTTAGTGGAAGAGTTTAGTTCATAATACACCATCCTTTGTTGAACAAACAAAGCAATGTAGTCTGCACAGGCATCTGGAATTCCAGAGAAATCTGCAAAGAGAGGTATTCAATTGCATTGTTACTTTTGAAAATTACTTTGTTTTTCATTATCACAATTAGAATCAACATAAAATTACTCAATTTATAAGTATTATCTTAGATATCTCTCATTTATATTATCTGCTTGATATTACATAACTTTTTTCTAATTAGGTAAGGCTTTAAAAGCCATGGGTATAATTTACTTTACCAATATGTTCCTTGCACTGTTGCTTCCAATTCTCAACCTAAAATATCTAAAATTTCAACTAAATATATTTTTAAAGGTATAAATAATTAAAGTAGAGAAGCAATACTGTGAATGCTTTATAAATAATTTATTCTATTATAGTCAGAAAGGCAATTAAAGTACATGTACAGTAAATATATAAAATTGAGGTTTGGATAGACTGGAGGCAATAGAGACTTCTAAATGTTGTTAATGTTATTAACAATAATATTTCAAATCTAGCTTAATGAAATTGATACATTATTTTGGTGTTGTTAAAATATCATTTTTTAACTATTTCAAGTAAGAAAACTCACTTTTGATTAAAACAATCTCCCTGCATTAAAAATAATTAAAATAGAACAGTCATGACAGCTGTTACAAAGTTGTCTTTAACATCTGTCTTAATTAGCTAACATACCCATTTGGATCAATATCTGCAGTCACATTTTTAAAACATATTCATATGTGGAATTCAGAAAGATGGATATCAATGAATCTATGTAAAGAGAGCATTTCACTAAGAAACTGAATTTACCAACTTTGCCAACTTTAAGGGTCAAAAATTAGTATCAATAATTAAAGTGCTGAGGTACATTTTCTGTGAATGTTCTAAGAAGTTGGTTCAAGCATAAAGAGCATAAAGAAAAGGTTTTACTTTGAGATGTCAATTATAGATTCTATTGAAATTATTACAGAGCTTATTAAAATATTCAAAATCTCATTTAAGTGGAAATTATTATGTAAAATTCCATTAAAATCATTGCTGTCCTGGTAATCAATGTTCAACGGAAGAATGATTAAGCCTAAATTTAAGAATCTTTCTATTTACAGACAATCTTTATAGAAAAGAATTTTAATTATTTTGGCACACCCCACTTTCTTGTTTAATCCAGAAGAAAGTTATATGTTTCACACAACTTCTGCCTATAATATTGCATGTATATGAAGTTTGATCAATGAGAGGTAACAATTGTTGGGAAACTCTGAGTAGAAGTTCATAAGGGGTTCCTCTCATCCATTTCTGCAAAGAGTCTTCATTTTAGTTTCTTTTTCGGAGGGGGGGAGAGGTTGGCTTTTTGATTTTTCAAGGCAAGTTTTCTCTATATAACACCTGTGGCTGTACTGGATCTCGTTTTGTAGACCAGGCTGGCAGGCTGGTCTCGAATTCACAGAGATCTGTCTGTCTCTTCCTCCTGAGTGCTGGGATTAAAGGAGTGCATCACCAAGACCTGGCTTGATTTAGTTTCTTAAAATGTAAAATGCAGATAATTTTTCTTCTTTCATTATGATCCAGAGAAGTAAGTGATATGATTTGTTTGGCAGTTAATCAAGTATACACAATCACTTAGGTTATTTTTAGAGATTAGATGAGATAATAAATTGTTTTACATATTATAAACATCAAATAAAAATAATCTAGATGTCAGAAAATAATAGTTTCTACAACTTATATGTTTTCTGAAAACAGACAATATGCAAAACCTGCCATTTATTATTTATTGAAGTTAGAATGTGCTGTTTGAAAAATATTGCTTCCATATAGTGTCTCCTTTTAGTGCCAACTTAATTTATTTTAACCTAGTAAGCAATTGAACATCAATTACAGTTAGTATAGCTACATGATTCTCAGTTTGTCTGCTTGCTGGACTCTGTTGTAGGAATACTGACTAAGCACCAGACCAAGCTCCAGGACTCCAGTCAAAGAGAGAAGAGGGATTCTATGACCAAAGGGCATCAAGATCATGATGGGAAAATGTACAGAAACAACCAAACCAAACTAGTGGGAACTTGTGAACTGTGGAACACTAGCTGTGGAGCCTCCATGGGACTGGACTAGACCCTCTACATAGGCAGACAGTTGTTTAGCTTGACATGCTTAGGGGCCTCTGACAGTGGCATCAGAAACTGTCCATGCTGCATGAGTGGGATTTTTGGAGTTCAGTACCTATAGTGGGACACCTTATACAACCTTGGGTCAGGGGGAGGGGCTTGGACCTGCCTCCACAGAATGCACCAGGACTTCTTGCCTTGGAGGAAGTAGGAATAGGGGTTGGAGTGGGGGGAAGGAAGGAGGAGAGGGGAACTGTGGTTGGTATGTAAAATAAACAGAAAATTTCTTAATAATGAAAAGATAAACAAATAAAGCATTAATCCCAGATCATCCTTAAAAAGTTTACCAGAAGCTCTTACTTACAAAGTGATTTATAAGTATGGAAACTGGCACTTCAATTCTGTTTTAGCTGTAGGCTTTAGGAAAAATCATACTCTAATTAATGAAAGCACAATTTCAAAGGGAGAAAAATCAGAGTGTTGTAAGAACAAACAAATGTTCTTTATGAGATGTAACATTTGAGTCTTCTAAGAAATATAATTTCTGAGTCTCTAAAGAACCTTGGAAAATTGCAGTTTCATTGAATGGGTTAGTACTAAAACTTTAGTTGATATATGACTATTCTCTGAAAGCTCAAAGGCTTATTAAAATTAGATGGGTTTACAGGTTTTTATTATTCTTAACAAATTGCTTGTGAATTGATTTGGGAGAGTAGATGGGATTTCAGGAAATTCCATCTCAACTGCCAATTTTTCTATCATTGATATTGTTAAGTACATTGCAAACTCAATGATAAGAATTTACAATGTACATCATTGCCTATACACTCATGTTATATGTATGCATACATGAACATTTGATATTAGCCATGGAATACAATTGCAAATCCATCATCAACATTTAAGCAAGATCTCATATAAACTGTCTAGTACTATAAACAATGTAATGAAGATATAACTTCTAAAAATTACATAACTGTATTGTCAAATAACCTGTTTGAAATGATTCTTTATACCTCTAAGACTGACTTTCACTATGAAAATCAACTTAGTGGTTACAAAGTCAGATTAGGTCTTAGTTGGTTTTTCCTTTTAACATCATATTATGGAATAGCTTCACAAAGCTAGTTGAGGATAGACCCAAACTGAAAGCTGCAATTTGTAAACAACAGCATGTAATGTGTATTTGAAGTGAAGAATTTAATGAAAAGGAAAGCTTGGAATTATTCAGAACTTTGCTGGGTGTACGATAAGGACCTGAAGGGCATCAAACAGGTGAGCGCGTCCTTTTCGCATGGCCAAAGCGACCATGCAGGGCAAAGATAAAAGAAGTTAGCAAATGTGTCTTTTCCCATTTGACCTACATCTGTGTCCGAAGCCTTATCTATCATACTTGACACAAATGAAAATTATAGGCATATATTTTGTTGGGATGTTTCTTTTTTGGGGAGAAACAGGAAATTGAAGTCACAAGTCTGAATAAATTCACCAAAGAAAATCCAAAGTGATGGATTTTAGCAAGACACTAAATATGGTGTATTAAAGTCTCGATGTCTTTTTAAGATTTTTCAGAATTTTATAGCTTATCAGACAAAATAATGTATATTTTGCAATAGTTTAAGATATGTTTTAAGATAGGAGACAATAATAATAAGAATAAATTAATTGAATATAGCCAAGTATTTTAAATGTGTATGTTTTTCAAAGTTACAGTCATTAGAGTAAATCTGTCTGTATATCAGAAAGCAGGAGATATGATATGTATGTACAAGTAAAAACTCAGTACTCTAAAATTCTAAAAGTGACACAATGAGTCAAAAGCAAGGAAGCAGGTCTGGAAACATTGCTGAGTGGTTAAGAACACTGTATGTTCGTTCAGAACTCTGGTTTGATTACCAGAAACAACATGCCAGTTTACCAGACATAAATGAAGGAAAATATTCTTGCCCATAAAATAATAAAATGAAATAATGATAATAATAATAATAATAATAATAATAATAATATCTTAAAAAAGAAAGAGGGCTGTGTTTTTCCATCATCTCTGGTTTTTAAATCCTCTAATATTACAATAATTTACTTAAAGCTAGGTCTGACTTAAATCATTACCAAAATAGTTCTATATTTTTGGATAATAGATAGAAATGTTCTTATTATTTTTCTTAATTTTTATTCTCCTCTTGTGCATTACATCCTGACCACAGTTTCCATAACTCTACTCCCCAAAGTTACTCCCTACACCACCACTCTCCCCATATCCAAATTTAATGAAGAATATGGATACAACATTAACTCAAAATATCAGTAGCCCTATTCTATTCAAATGACAGGTGGGCTGAGAAATAAATCGGAGAAACTGTACCATTCAAAATAGCCACAAATATTATAATTTATATGGGGTAATGCTAAGCAAGTATGTGAAAGACTTGTGTGGCCAAAACTTCACGTATTTGAAGAAAGAAACTGAGGAATGTATAAGAGGATGGAAAAATCTCCCATGCTTATGGACTGGTAAGATTAACATATTAAAAATGTGTATCCACCCAAAAGCAATCCACAGATTCAGTGCAATTTCCATCAAAATTCCAACACAATTCTTTACAGAACTTGAAAGGACAATATGCAACTTCATATAAAAATCGAAAAACCAAAAGTAACTAAAATAATCCTGTACAACAAATGAAATTCTGGAGGTATCACCATCCTTATTTTAAGCTGTCCTACAGAGCTACTGTAACAAAACCCACATGGTATTGGCATAAAAATAGATAGTTTGGTCAATGGAGTTGAATTGAAAACTGAGACACAAATCCATATACCTATGAACACTCTATTTCTGAAAAAAGAAGCTAGAAGTATCCAATGGATAAAAGGACCTGGTTGAATCAGCATGGAAAAGAATGCAAATTGATTCATATTCATCACTCTGCACAAAACTTAAGTCCAAATGGATCAAATACCTCAACATAAAACAAGAAGATATACTGTTCTTATTCTTAAATGACACAAACAAGTGTAAAAGATAAGAATGAAAAGAACTTGAAAAACCTATGTGAATTTGAAGGTATCTGGAAGCATAAATCTCTAGGTAGGAACAAATGCATAGTTGTAATATACCATGGAGTCTAATGCATTTATTCATACAGCTTGGGATGGTCAACACAGATTTGGAGTCTTCCTGCCTGGCCAAGAATGGCAGGATGTTCTCTTGTTCTATTAGATATACATTATATGCAATTAAAATCTGTAGTCGTGGATTATTTCTTAAATTAACATCATGGCTATATTTGCTTCTTTGATTCACAGCTTTATAATTTACTATTCTGTATACTACAGTAAGTTTTGACTCTTTCCATATGCAGTTTAATAATTCTCCCCAGATTATTTTTTCTGTCTGTTCCCTCAAAAGTGCTCTACACAACAAAATCCAAAAGATGAGATATTAGACTACAAACACTCCCAAAAAACTAATTGGAGAAACAAGGTCTCAAATATACTTAAACTTTCACTTTGCAACTTGAATATTCTGAAAGCTATGACTTTCAGGGTTTTTTTTAATGTTACACAAAATCGTATAAAAAATACAAAAGTCTGGGTTTTATCTTCACTCATCTTCATCTCTATCATAATTCACATAATTTATTTCTAAATAAAAAGATCTACTTGTATTGATGACTTTCTTATTTAAGTCCTATTGTTCTTTAAAGTATTAGGATTCTATGTTTCTTCAGTAATTTTATGCTCTACTTCCTCAATTATTAGCTCTAGCAATGCAATTTGCCATTGTGAAGATGGTCCATAAGTCATAGATTATGTGCAAAGATTTTCCAGATGACATTTGTGTGGTAAAACATTACTATAACCTTCTTACCCACATTGTCCTTTAGTCTTACAATGGATTCAATTATATAAAATGCAATAGAATTTTCTAGTACAAATTTATATTGAAGAAACAAAGATAGCATCATTTGATGACTGAAAAAATCAACTACACATTCACATTTAAGAAGTCACAGCACTGTTCTTCCCTTAATCTTTTATATTTATTATTAGAATTGATTTCTGAGTTGCCTGCCCATTATGGATATACCAGGAGGATGTAGTTTTGTTTTGTTTTTTATCTTACAGTTTTTCTTTAATTTTGATATTATAATATCATTACATCATTTCTCCCTTCATTTTCATTCCCTTAAGCCCATCCATATGTCCCTCTTTGCTCTATTTCAAATTTAAGGCATACTTTTTCATATATATAAATATGAAACTCTCTTGCTCTTTCTTTGGAAAAGACTGTTTCTCCCACTCTCAGAAGTCCTCAGTTGCCTCTAGTTCTTTGTGCTGTGTAGGATTATTAGCTCATGGACTTTCTCTACTTTCTCCACTTTGGGCGGCTTTATCTTTTGTTTGGTTTTTGTTTTGATCTTTTATTTCAGTGTAATGATGGTGATGATAATGATGATGATGATGATGATGATGATGATGATGTGTGTGTGTGTGTTTCTCTCTCTCTATGTTTATCTGTGTATCTGTGTGGCTTATCTGTGAATGTATCCATACCTGTGTTTTCATGCTTGAAAGCAGGAGGACAACATCAGGTTTGCTGCTCTAACATTCTCTACCTTCTTCACTTGAGGCAGTCTTTCCATTAACCCATAGCTAAGCATGGGACCTGTTGTCTCTAATGATACTTTCTGTCTTCCTCCCTCAATGGACACAATGGACATATCTGGCTTTCTAAGTGGCCTTGAGTGATTTGAGTTTACATCTTTCTGCTTGCATATCAAGTGATTATATTCACTGAGCAATTTTCCCAGTAGCTTTTCTTTTAAATCACAAATACAGAAAATCTCAGATTAATTTTAACAGAACTTAACTTCATATCTTACTGTTAATAAGTCAAAATCATTGCCTTTTATGTTGACACACCCCTGTAATTCCAATATTCAAGAATTTGACAAAGTCAGAAGTTTGTGTCCTGCCTTGCCTATAATGCCAGTTTAAGACTCATATGGGTAAAATCATAGCATGAAGCTGTAATCTAAATCTTTACAATGATGTATTCATAAGAAATTTCTCAAAAGCTTTCCTAAAGCAGTATGGTAAAAGGTTCTTGAAGACTATTTTTTGTATAACACATTGATAAATGTTAAATGCAAAATTCCAAGTCAAAAATGTAGAAACATATCTTCTTTATGAATAGCTATCATATGTTCATTTACAAATAAACTCCAAATACTTTAGTGAATTTTCAAATAATTTCTGCATAATAACTAAGATATATATTTTTATTGTGAAACTCTATATTCCATTACATTTTCATATGTGTGCAGATGAAAAGATATGTATTTTTACACATACAAAGGTTTATTATATAATTTATTAAAATAAGTTATGCATAGTATATAATTTTTATTAAGATTTTTTTTTTATTCATTTTACGTACCAACCACAGATCCCCCTCTCTTTCCTCCTCCCACCCACTCATACTCCCCTAACAACCCAATGCCCATTCCTTCCTCTGACAAGGTAAAGCCTCCCATTGGGAGTCAGCAGAGCCTAGTACATTCAGTTGAGGCATGTCCATCCCCTCTTCTGCATCAATGCTGTGCAAGGTGTACCACCATAGGTAGTGGGCCCCAAAAAGCCAGCTCATGCACCAGGGATGGATAGATCCTGATCCTACTGCCAGGAGCATCTTAAGCAAATCAAGCTACACAACTGTTTCACTTATACAGAAGGCCTAGTCCAGTCTCATGGAAGCTCCACAGCTATTGGTCTAAGGTTTATGAGTTCCTACTAGCTTGGGTTGGTTGTCTCTGTAGGTTTCCCCATCATGATCTTGATGCCCCTACTCATAGAATTCCTCTTTGGACTCCTGGAGCTTGGCCTGGTGCTTAGCTGTGGATTTCTGCATCCATTTCCATCAGGTACTGAATTAAGGCTCTATTATGACAGTTAGGGTAGTCATCAATCTGATTACTGGGATAAGACAGTTCAGGCACCCTCTTGACTATTGCTAGTAGTCTACAGTGGGGTCATCCTTACGAATTTCTGGATAGTTCCCTGGAATCAAGTTTCTCCATATCCCCATGAAGTCTCCCTCTATCATGGTATCTCTTTCATTGATCTCTAGATAACATCATTGCAGTGGATAGCCATCCCAGCATTGGCCTGAAGTTCCAACCCCCATTGAGGCTTCAGTAATGATCACACCCACAAGGCGGGGCAGAGGAGGGAGCGGAAGACTGAGGATCAAGAGGAGGGCTCTCTCTTGGTTCCGGGACCGTGGACACTGGAGGTAGACTGAGCAGAGTTCTCCAGAGAACACCGCCGGACTGTGCTATACCTTTGCCAGACCCTGCAACCTACCCCTTCATTTGTAAGTTACCCCACAAAATAAACCTCCCTTTTAACTACGTGGAGTGGCCTTAATAATTTCACCAATATCTGGCACCCAATGTGGGGCATGAACCCATGACCCTGAGATTAAGAGTCCCATGCTCTACCGACTGAGCTAGCCCATATATTCCTTCTCAGGTCTTTGATGAGGTTGGAGATTAACAGTTATAGTTACAACTTAGTATATATACATATATAATATCTTAGATAGAATATATTAAGTATTAGACTCAGGTTCTTTAGGATAGGACACCTTTTGGAATGATCCTTGTAACATGCCACCTACCCATGCCCTAGACTTCCCTGGATTTTACTATGTGTTTTTTGCTTGATATTGTTTGCACTTATTGTAATTCCAACTTATCTAAGTCATAATCCCTCATTACTCCTGGACAATATTTGATAACCATCTCTTTGTATATAGTCTTGTATTAGGTTAGAACTTTCTTATTTAGATAAAAGGGGGAGATGTAGTGGATAGCCATCCCCACATTGGCCTGGAAGTTCCAACCCCCATTGAGGCTTCAGTAATGATCACACCCACAAGGTGGGGCAGAGGAGGGAGCAGAAGACCGAGGATCAAGAGGAGGGCTCTCTGTTGGTTCCGGGACCCTGGACACTGGAGGTAGACCAGGCAGAGTTCTCCAGAGAACACCGCTGGACTGCGCTATACCTTTGCCAGAACCTGCAACCTACCCCTTCATTTGTAATTTACCCCACAAAATAAACTTCCCTTTTAACTACGTGGAGTGGCCTTAATAATTTCACCAATATATCATCCTGAGTGAAGTAACCCAAAATCAGAAAAACAAATATGGTATGTCCTCACTCATAACTGGATACTATATGTAAAGGAAAGGATGACTAGATTAGAACTCACAGCTCCAGAGAAGCTAGCAAACAATCAGGATCCTATGAGGGACTCATGGACTACCCTGGAAAGGGGAAACAAATGAGAACTCCATGAGTAAACTGGGGGTGAGGGGGAGCAATGGAGGGTAGGGAATGGGGGATAAGAACATAAGGGAATGGGATGGTCAAACTAGAACAGGAATGGAGTGGGAGAATAATTTCAAAATTGTAATAAGGCTCATGAAATTCTTTATGTCTAATTTAACATAGTTGGAAAATTTTCATACACTATTTCAATTAGTTTTGTAAAATATGTCTAAGTATTGAAGATCCCACTCCCTTGGAGAAATCTAGTTGATATTCAACTAGAAGCTTCATCCCTACTGGCTTGTATTCATGATGCTGGAAGTTGCTATATACATGACTAAAAGGGAAAAGTAAGCTTCAGTCACATCAAACTGTGAGCCCTGTGTTGACAGTGATGACTCTCCTAGCAGTAAATGCTCACTCAAGCAACAGTAACACAAACATCATGAGACTAACTAACAATCTTCTGCTAGGACTAAGACACACTTCACAAGAAAGAACCCTGTCTGTTAGCACTATTTTGTCAAGAACATAAGGCCAGGCCAGGCAGCCTACATGCTCTAAGAAAGAACCTACTCTTATTACCTTGTTAAAAGGACATGATATTAAAGCAATTACTAATGACTTACTATTCTATCCATTAAAGTAAGAATTTCTCAATCCACCATCAGAAAGGCTTCTATTTTTATTAGATGATGACTAACACAGAGACTCACACCTGTCCAAAGGGAAGAGAATGAGAGACTGAAAAACATTCACCCACAAAGGGAGCATACATACCAGAGCCCCTATTCCAAAGGCTCAAGCATCATTGCACATCAGTGAGCAAAAAGTATGTAAGAGATAGAAGCAATTGATGGGTACAAGAAAATAGTATTTTCTGTACAGAGCTGAGTTTATGGCCTCAAAATGCATTGTAAGAGAATGCACAAGATGTTTCCCTGATGGATAAGAACTTTGAACAATTTTGTAAGTATTTTCAGGTGTTAATAATATTGTTTAGATCTTTATGCCATTTTAATGGGATTATTTGGATTTTTGTGATCTAGTGTCTTTAGTTCTTTACACATATTGGATATTAATCCTTTCTCAGATGTGGAATTGGTAAAAAAAAAAAATTCCTATTCTGTAAGCTGCTGCTTTAAACAAATGGTGAGTCTTTGTCTTACAGAACCCTTTCAGTTTCAGAAGGCCTGATTTTTTAGTTGTTGATCTTAGTGTCTGAGCTATTGGTGTTGTTTTCAGAAAGTCTTATCCGGTGCCAATGAGTTCTCTGCTATTTCACGTGTTCTCTTCTATCAGGTTCAGTGTATCTTGCTTCATGCTGAGGTCTTTGATCCACTTGTGCGGGAGATTTTGTAGAGTGATAAATATGGATTGGTTTGCAGCATTCTACATGAAGATATCAGTTTTGATCAGCACCATTAGTTGAGGATGATGTCTTTTTCAGTGTGCAGTTTTGGCTTATTTAGCAAAAATTAGGTGTCAGGAGATGCATGGACTTATGACTAAATCTGCAGTTAGATTCCATTGATAAATGTGTCAGTTTTTATGCCAGTATAAAGCTGTGTATAGCTTTGTAACACAACTTGAAATTTGGAATGATGATACCTCCTGCAGTTCTTTTATTGTTGATCATTGTTTTAGCTATCCTGGGTTATTATTTTTCCATATGAAGTTGAGAATTATCCTTTCACAATATGTTAAGGATTGAATTTTAATTTTGATGGGGCTTTCATTGAGTTTATAGATTGCTTCTGGTAAGATGTCAAGCTTTACTATATTGTTCTTATAGCTCCATGAACATGGGGGATCTTCCTGTCTTCTGATTTCTTTAATGTATTTCTTCAAAGACTTGAAATTTTCATCATAAAGTTTTTTATTTGCTTGGTTAGAGTTACCAAAATATATTTTATATTATATGAGGATATAGTGAAAGGTGTTCTATTCCTGATTTTTCTTTCTCAGTAAAATTGTCATTTGTTTATGGGAAGGCCACTAAATTTGGGGGTTAATTTTGTATACAGCTACATTGCTGAAAGTGTTTATCAGCTATAGGAGTTTCCCAATTGAAATTTTTGAGTTATTCATGCATACTATCATATCATCTGTCAATTAAGATACTTTTGCTTTTTTCTCTCCAATTTATATCTCTTTGATGTCTTCCAGTTTTCACATTGGTCTAGCTAAGACTTCAGGAAATACATTGAACATCTATGGATATTGTGAATATCCTTGTTTTGTTCGTGATTTTAGTGGAATTGCTTTGATTTTCTCACCATTTAAGTTGATGTTGGCAATGGGCTTAGTGTAAACTGCCTTTTCTTATGTGTAAGTATGTTCCTTATATACTTAATATCTCCAGAACTTTTATTATGAAGGGGTATTTGATTTTGTCATAGGCCCTTTCTTCATCTCATGAGATAATCATGTGGTTTTGTTTCTTTCAGTTTATTTATAAGGTTAATTTCACATATTGATTCCCATATATTGAGTCTTTTTTGCATCTCTGTGACAAAGCCTACCTGCTTTGTCATGGTGGCTAATTTTCTGATGTGTTCATGCATTCACTTTGGAAGTTTTTTATTCCATATTTTCACATCTATGTTAATAATGAAAATTGCTTTGTAATTCTCTTTATATAATCTTTATGTGGTTGGGTATCAAGGACATAAAATGAACTTGGCAGTGTTCTTTCTGTTTCTATTTTCAAGAATAATTTTAGGAGTAGTGGCATTAATTATTCTTTGAAAGTCTGATAGAATTCTACACTGAAAGCATCTGACCTGGGGCTTCTTTATATTTTTGGGGGGTAAGAGGTTTTAATGATTGCTTCTGTTTCACTTGGGGTTATAACTTTATTAATCATTTATCTGATCTTGATTTAGCTTTGGAAAGTGGTAACTATTGAAAAATTATCCATTTCTTTTCTTATTATCTAATTGTTGTAATAAAGGTTTTAAGTATGTCCTTATGATTCTCTGGGTTTCTTTACTCTCTGTTGTAATGTCTGCCTTTTCATTTGTGACTTTATTAAGATATGCCTTTCTGGATTTTAGTCATTTTGTATAAGAGTTTGTAAATGTTATTGATTGTCTCAAAAAAAGAACCAATTTTTGTTACATTGTTTACAATGTTTTTTTTTTTTTCAATTTTATTCATTTTTTTGTTTTCTTTTGGTTCTACAGATATCATGGGGGCTAAGTTTCTTTTTTTCTTTTTTTGTTTTTGTTTTTTTGTTTGTTTGTTTGTTTTGTTTTGTGACAGGGTTTCCCTGTGTAGCTTTGCACATTTTTCCTGGAGCTCACTTGGTAGTACAGGCTGGCCTTGAACTCACAGAGATCTGCCTGGCTCTGCCTCCCAGGTGCTGGGATTTAAGGCATGCACCACCAACCCTGCACCCCTCCCCCACCCACGGCTGAGTTTCTAATACAACATCTCCCCTTTTTCTTTTCAATGTAGTGCTTGAACTTTCCTCTTAGTACTGTTTTCATGGTGTTCCCCATGTTTTGGTATGTTCTGTATCTATTATCATTGAGTTCTAGGAAGTCTTTCATAGCTTTCATTATTTCTGTCTTGACTCATTTTTAATTCAGTAGAGAGTTGTTCAATATCCGGAAGTGTGCTAGCTTTATCTTGGTTTTGTTACTGTTAATATAGAGCTTTAATCCACGTAGTTTGATAGGAAGTAGGAAATTATTTTAATTTTCTTGTTTTCTGTTGAGACTGCTTTCTGTCTGCATATGTGATCAACTGCAGAGAAACTGCCATGAGGTTTACAGTAGAACGTATATACTATTGTGTTTGGGTGGAATATTCGACAAATATCTGTTAGAACCATTTGATTGATAATTTCAGTCATCTCCAGCATTACTCTTTTTATGTTTTGTTTTATGATCCTTCTATTAGTTAGAGTTTTCTGGATTTTAGATTATCCATTGTGAATCCAGGCATAATTCAAACAGATATACCTATATATGCTCCTTTTTTGTAGTTTTTAATACTCTTTCTTTGTTGAGTACATTTAGTTTGTTGATTATAATGTGCTGAGGGGACTTTATATTCTGGGCCAATCAAGTTCACATTCTGTATGCTTCTTGTAGTCTAATAGGCAGCCCCTTTAAGATAGGATAATTTTCTTCTATGAATATGTTGAAATTATTTTCTGGATCTCTGAACTGCTTTTCTTCTCCTTCATCTATTTCTGCTATTTCTAGATTTGGTCTTTCCATAATTTCCAAAAACTTTTTGGAGGTTTTGTGTCAGGAGGTTTTATATATAACATCTTCTTTGACCAATATATCATTTTTTATTATACCTTTAATACCTGAGACTCTGTTCTCTGTCTCTTGTATTCTGTTGGTGAACCTGGCCAATGTAGTATTTGTTTGAATTTCTAAATTTTTTATTTAAAGAATTCTCTCAGTTTGGGTGTTCTTGATCCTATTTTCTTTTTTAAGTTTGAAACAAATTTATTCTCTTCTTTATAGTGTTTACTTTTGTTTTCCTGGATTTAAGGGACTTTGTATATGTAACAGTCTTTTTAAAATAAGATACACAGAGCCAAATGCAGAGTTAATAGCCTGAGAGGTCAGAGAAATAGCTAAGAGCTAAAAGCCCTTTCTTACCCTTCACTGCTGCTGCTGTCCTTCTCCTCAGAGAAAGAGCTACTTCCT
The DNA here is from genome assembly GCF_903995425.1 of Onychomys torridus. Taxonomy (NCBI): domain Eukaryota; kingdom Metazoa; phylum Chordata; class Mammalia; order Rodentia; family Cricetidae; genus Onychomys; species Onychomys torridus. Next base: position 99,059,890 of record NC_050451.1, read on the forward strand.
GTGTGTCTGTCCTTTTTATTGACTTTCTGTTCTGCCTTCTCATTGGTTGTATACCCAACCACGTGACCTCCTCATCACTGCCTGTCTGTACAGACCTCCAGGTCTTCTATGGTTGGTATTGAGATTAAAGGCATGTGTCACCATGTTGGCTGTATCCTTGAACACACAGAGATCTGCCTAGCTCTGCCTCCCAAGCGCTGCTGGGATTAAAGGCATGCACCACCACTGCCCAGCTTCTGCTATGGCTTGCTCTGACCCCAAGGCAACTTTATTTATTAACATACAAATATAGTCACATTTCAGTACAAATAAAATATTACCATATTTCCCCTTTTCTATTTTAATAAAAAGAAAAAAGGAAAAAAGATATAACTAATATAAGAAAGACTATATACAAAAGTACAATAACTATATACCATATATACAAGCAATAAATACCAAAACAATGTCTAGTCCATTTGTATTTGACAAATTCAGAGAAAATAATTCCATTGTCTATCCTATTTTGGTAAGTGCAAGATGTATCTGATTTACTTTCTATCCTAACTTACATTACTAACAGAACTATCTTGTAATGTCTTTCAAATGTATACACTTACGCCTTAACAAGGAAAACTATAACTATAACTAACTAATCTTCAACTCTCTCAGAGACCCAAGAAGGAAACATTATTACCTAATAAAAAATCATATATATATATGTTGACAGAAACAGCCAGCTGCCTGGACAGTCACCTGAGGTTTCTCCGCAGTGTTGGGGCATCATCTTCAACCTATAGGCTTAGCATATCTGACAGACTCATTTGTGAACTAGGATGTACACAAGGTAAACAGTTCAACCTCACAGTTAGTAAAAGCAGTCCATGTACAAGAAACACGTGAATTCCACTAGTGTTATGTCATGATTCAGGATTTTAAATTCTGGAAATTGTTGATTTTTTTCAATTCAGCTGTCCATTCTTCTTGTCTGTGTGTGTGTGGATTCATCTCAGCATCCCATTCTTCTCCACATCCCTCTGTTAAATGCCAGTCTACTATTGAGCGGTATGAGCATAGTTACTCTTCAAGAATAACTGTTTCAGCTGCTATTCCACTGCACCTCCAAAGTAATCAGTCCACTGCCTGTTCAGCTGCCTTTGAAGAAAAGGGCACTGTATGTTTTCTGGATTACAAAGGCCACTTCAGGAATGGTGCCATATTGTCCTGGCCTCAGAAGATGCCTTTTGTTAAAGCCAGAACCACAGTTGTTTTGGCAAGAATTGGTAGTCCTTTGTTTCATGTCCTGTTTGTCAGCAGTTGATTCAAGGATACTTTGTTGTCCAGTGGATAACTTTTACCACAATGAAAGTTAACTCCATATACAGTTTCTTCAATGCCCATATTTTCTCTGAAGTAGATTGGTACTGCCAGGAGCCGACATGTCTCATAGTCATAACAAAAAAGAATTCTAAGTTATAAAAACATTTTAAATGTCATATTCGGTAGATCTCTGAAGGGTTTGAAGATGACATGTCTATCTAAAATATATCTTCTCAATCTTGCAAATATACCTAATATGACTACATGTTTGATTATAATGTCTAACTACAAACTTTCATGTCTTTGTATCCTAATAGTTGGTAGTAATAACATTTAAGGATCAGCAAATTGCTTTCATTGCTAAATGAATGATAAAAGTACAATATCTTGAACAACATTAGAAATACACATACAGCATTTTCTAACAATATCTATCTGTATATCTATATCTATATCTATATCTAAATGTGTAATTTATACACAATATAAAAAATTCAATGCAATGTAAAGTATTTAAAACTAGTAATTGTCATTCTCTCTTTTTTAAAACAAGACTTATATAACCAGCAAAACTTTCAATCATCATAGATGAAGTGAATAAGACATTCCAAGACAAAGCCAGATTTAAATAATACTTATCCACAAACTCAGCCCTACAGAAAGAACTAGAAGGAAAATTCCAACCTAAGGAAGTCAGATATATGCTCAAAAACACAGGCAACAGATAACACCACAGCAGTAAACCCCAAAGAAGAGAAGTACACACACACACTACCACCGGGAAAAAAAAATGGAAGCACATGAATTATGAACCAAAGGCTGTGGAGCCCCCATCTGGATCAGGCCCTCTGGATAAGTGAGAAAATTGAATGGTTTGAACTGTTTGGGAGGTACCCAGGCTGTGGGGCCGGGACCTGTCCTTGGTGCATGAGCTGGCTGTTTGGAACCTTGGGCTTACACAGTACACTTTGCTCAGCCTGGAAGGAGAGGACTGAACCTGCCTGTATTGAATCCACCACGGGATTCAGCCCTGGAGGAGATGGGAATGGAGGGGAAAGGCTGGGGGAAAGGTGAGGGCAGGGATAGGAGGGGGAGGACAGGGGAACCCATGGCTGATGTGTAAAAGTAAAACACAAATACAATAAACAAAAAAATAACAGGAATGAACAATCACTGGTCATTAATATCACTTAATATCAATGGACCTAATTCACTTATAAAAAGACACATGCTAACAGAATGGACACAGAAGCAGGATCCATCTTTCTGCTGCATACAAGAAGCACACCTCAAACTCAAAGATAGACACTACCTAAGAATAAAAGGCTGGGAAAAGCCTCTCCAATCAAATGGTCTTGAGAAAAAAGCAGGTGTAGCCATCCTAATATCCAGCAAAATAGACTTCAAACTAAAATCAATCAAAAGAGACCAAGAAGAGCATTACATAAACATCACAGGAAAGATCCACCAAAATGAAATTTCAATTCTGAGCATTTATGCCCCAAACACCAGGGCACCCACATATGTAAAAAAAAAAACAAAAAAAAACAAAAAAAAAACATTACTAGAGCTTAAATTACATATTAAACCCCACATGTTAATAGTGGGAGACTTTGACACCCCACTTTCACCTCTGGACAGATCTGTCAAATCCAAACTTAACGGAGACATAAAGGACTTAACAGATGTTATGACACAAATGGACTTAATCGATATCTACAGATCATTCCATCTTAACAAAAAATAATATACCTTCTTCTCAGCACCACGTGGAACTTTCTCTAAAATAAACCACATACTTGGCCACAAAGCAAATCTCAACAGATAAAATCAATCGGAATATCCTCCTGTATTCTATCAGACTTCCATGGCTAAAAGTTAGATTTCAACAACAACAAAATCAACAGAAAGCCTACAATCTCATGGAAACTGAATAATGCTCAACTGAATCACCAATGGGGTAAGGAAGAAATAGAAAGAAATTAAAGATTTCCTAGAGATCAATGAAAATGAATACACCACATGCCCAAACTTATGGGACACTATGAAAGCAGAACTAAGAGGGAAATTCATAGCACTAAATGCCCATATGAAGAAACTGGAGAAATCTCACACTAGTGACTTAACAGCACACCTGAAAGTTCTAGAACAAGAAGAAGCAAAGTAACCCAGGAAGAACAGATGCCAAGAAATTATCAAATTGAGAGCTGAAATGAATAAAATAGAAACAGAGAACAATACAAAAAAATGAATGAAACAAAGAGTTGGTTCTTTGAGAAAATCAACAAGATAGACAAGCCCTTATCCAAACTAACCAAAAAAAAGAGAGAGAGAGCATCCAAATTAACAAAATCAGAAATGAAAAGGGGGACATAAAAACAGACAATGAGAAAATCGAGAAAATCATCAGGCCATCCTTCAAAAACCTCTACTCCAAAAAACTGGAAAATCTAAAAGAAATGGATAATTTTCTGGATAGGTACCACATACCTAAGTGAAATCAAGACCAGATAAACTATTTAAATAGTCCAATAAACCCTAAGGAAATAAAATCATTCATTAAAAGTCTCCCAATGAAAAAAAGCCTAGGACAAGATGGTTTGAGCGCAGAATTCTACCATATCTTCAAAGAAAAGTGAGAATCTATACTCTTTTGTTCCACACAATAGAAGCAGGAGGAATATCTAATATCAGGCTACAATCACCCTAATTCCTAAACCAAACAAAGATGCAACAAAGAACGAAAACTACAGACCGATATCCCTCATGAACATTGATGCAAAAATACTCAGTAAAATACTGGCAAACCGACTCCAAGAACACATCAAAACAATATGCACCATAATCAAGTAGGCTTTATCCCAGGGATGCAAGGGTGGTTCAACATACAAAAGTCCGTCAATGTAGTGCACCATATAAACAAACTGAAACAAAACAAAACAAACAAACAAACAAACAAAAAACACATGATCATCTCACTATATGATATAAAAGCCTTTGAAAAAATCCAACACGCTTTCATGATAAAGGTCTGGGAGAGATCATAGATACAAGCAAAATACCTACACATAATAAAGACAATTTACAGCAAGCCAACAGCTGAACATCAAATTAAATGGAGAGAAACTCAAAGCTATTCCATTACAATTAGGAACAAGACAAGACTGTCTACTCTCCACATGTCTATTCAATATAGTACTTGAAGTTCCAGCCAGAGCAATAAGACAACAAAAGGAGATCAAGGGGATACAAATTGGAAAGGAAGAAGTCACACTTTCTTTATTTGCAAATAATATGATTGTCTACATTAGTGACCTCAAAAATTCTACCAGGTAAATCCTATAGCTGATAAACTCTTTCACTAATGTGTCAGGTTACAAGATTAACTAAAAATAAAAATCAGTAGTCCTCCTAAACACAAATGATAAATGTGCTGAGAAAAAAATTAGAGAAACACCACCTTTTTCAATAGCCATAAATAATATAAAAACCTTGGATTAACTCTAACCAAATAAATTAACGAACTGTATGATAAGAACTTTAAGTCCTTGAAGAAAAAAAATTTGAAGAAGATATCAGAAAATGGAAAGACCTCCCATGTTCATGGATAGGTAAAGCCAACATAATAAAACTGGCAATATCACCAAAAGAAAACTACAGGTTCAATGTAAGCCCCATCAAAATCTCAACATAATTCTTAACAGACCTGGAAAGAACAATACTCAATTTCTTAGGGAAAAACAGAAAACCTAGGCTATCTAAAACAATCCTTTACAATAAAACAACTTCTGGAGGTATACCATCCCTGACTTCAAGCTCTACTTTAGAGCTGTAGAAAAACAAAACAAAAAACAGCTTGGTATTGGCATAAAAACTGACATGTCTACCAATGGAATTGAATTGAAGATCCTGGCATTAACCCTCACACCTGTGAACACTGGATTTGAAAAAGAAGCCAAAACTGTACAAATGAAAAGAGAAACCATCTTCAACAAATGGTGCTGGCATACTGGATGTCAACATGTAGAAGATTACAAATAGATCTATATCTATCACCATACACAAAACTCAAGTCCAAGTTGATCAAAAACCTCTACATAAATCTAGCTGTACTGAACCTGTAACAGAGAAAGGTAGGAAGTAGTCTTGAATGCATTGGCACAAGAAATTACTTTGTAAATATAACACCAGTAGCACAGACCCTGAGAGAAACAATTAATAAATGGGACTTCCTGAAACTGAGAAACTTCTGTAAGGCAAAGTGAATAAAGCAAAATGAGAACCTACAAAATAGTAGAGATAGAGATCTTCACTAACCCCACATCTAGCAGAGGGCTGATTTCCAAAATATATTAAAAAACTCTACTGAGTAGTACTCCATTGTGTATATGTACCATGTTTTCTTTATCCATTCTTCAGCTGAAGGGCATCTAGGTTGTTTCCAGGTTCTGGCTATTACAAACAATGCTGATATGAACATAGCTGAGCAAATGCCCTTGTGGTATGATTGAGCATTCCTTGGGTATACACCCAAGAGTGGTATAGCTGGGTCTTGGGAGAGATGGATTCCCAGTTTTCCAAGGAAGCACCATGTTGATTTCCAAAGTGGCTGTACAAGCTTGCATTCCCACCAGCAGTAGAGGAGAGTTCCCCTTGCTCCACATCATCTTCAGCATAAGCTGTCTTCAGTGTTTTTGATCTTAGCCATTCTAACAGGTGTAAGGTGGTATCTCAGAGTCATTTTGATTTGCATTTCCTGGATAATTAGAGATACTGAGCAATTCGTTAAATGTCTTTCAGCCATTTGAGCTTACTCTGTTGAGATTCTCTGTTTAGTTGTATAGTCCATTTCTTAATTGGACGGTTGGACATTTTGATGTCTTATTTCTTGAGTTCTTTGTATATTCTGGATATCAGCCCTCTGTCAGATGTGGGGTTGGTGAAGACCTTTTCCCATTCTGTAGGCTGTCACTTTGTCTTGTTGACCATGTCCTTTGCTCTACAAAAGCTTCTCAGTTTCAACAGAACCCATTGATTGATTGTTTCTCTCAGTGTCTGTGCCACTGATGTTATATTTAGGAAGTGATCTCCTATGCCAATGTGTTAAAGACTATTTACTACTTTCTCTTCTATCAGATTCAGAGTAACTGGATTTATGTTGAGGTCTTTGATCCACTTGAAGTTAAGTTTTGTGTACAGTGACAGACATGGATCTATTTGCAGCCTTCTACACATTGACATCCAGTTATGCCAGCACCATTTGTTGAAGATGGTTTGTTTTTTTTTCCATTGTACATTTTTGGCTTCTTTGTCAAAAATTATATGTTCATAGGAATGCAGGTTAATGTCAGGGTCTTCAATTCGATTCCATTGGTCCACATGTGGGTTTTTATGCGAATACCAAGCTGTTTTTAATTAATGTAGCTCTATAGTAGAACGTTAGGTTGGGGATTGTGATGCCTCCAGAGAGAAAAACAATGACATCGTGAGATTTGCAGGTAAATGGATGGACCTAGAAGAAAATCATCCTGAGTGAGGTAACCCAGACTCAAAAAGACAAACATGGTATGTACTCATTCATAGGAGGATACTAGATGTAAAACAAAGATGACTAGACTGTTACTCACAACTCCAGGGAGGCTACCTAGAAAACAGGACCCTAAAAAAGACACAGGGATCACGCAATGACAGAGAAATGGATGAGATCTACATGAACAACCTGTACATGAGTGGGGGTAATGAAGCCCAAGGTTTGAGGGAAAGAGAGCTTAGGGGAGCAGGAGATCCCAGCTGGATCAAGAACAGAAAGGGAGAACAAGGAATAACAGACCATGATAAATGAAGACCACATGAGAAGAGGAAGAAGCAAATGCTAGAGAGGACCCCAGAAATCCACAATGACTACTGGCAATGGTCAAGAGAATGCCTGAACTTACCTAGTCTGGTTACTGGTTGGCCAAACACCCTAACTGTCGTGCTAGAACTCTCATCCAATAACTGATGGAACTGGATACAGAGATCCTCTGCCAAGCCCCAGATGGAACTACAGAGATCCTCTGCCAAGCCCCAGAGTCTAACTGGTGAGAAAGATAAGGGATTGTGTGAGTGAGAATTGTTGAGTCAAGGTTGGAAAAAGCACAGGGACAAATAGCCAAACTAATGGAAACACATGAATTATGAACCAAAAGCTGTGGAGCCCCCAACTGGATCAGGCCTTCTGGATAAGTGAGACAATTGAATAGCTTGAACTCTTTTGGAGACACCCAGGCAGTGGGACTGGGACCTGTCCTTAGTACCTGAGCTGCCTGTTTCGAACCTGGGGCTTATATGGGGACACTTTGCTCTACCTGGAAGGAGGGGTCTGGACTTGCCTGTACTGAATCTACCAGGTTGAGCTGAATCCCCAGGAGAGTCTTTGCCCTGGAAGAGATGGGAATGGGGGAACAGGCCGGGGGGTGTGGGGTGGGGAGGCTGGGGAAGGAGCGGGACGGGGGAGGACAGAGGAACCCATGGCTGATATGTAAAATTGAAACACAAATATCCATATAAAAAATAAAATTTGTAATAAAAAATAAACTCAAGAAACGAGACAGCAAAATACCAAGCTATCTAATTATAAAATGGGCTACAGATTTAAACAGTGAATTCTCAACAGAAGACTCCTAAATGTCCAAAACACATTTAAGGAATTATTAAAATCTTTAGTCATCAGGGAAATGCAAATCAAAATGACTCTGAGATACCATCTTACACATGTCAGAATGGCTAAGATCAAAAACACTGATGACAGTTTATGTAGTGTAGATGTGGAACAAAAGGAACACACCTCCACTGTTGAAGGGAGTCCAAACTTGTACAGCCACTCTGAAACCAGTATGGTGACTTCGCAGAAAATTGGAAATCACTTCAAGACCCATTGATATCACTCTTGTGTATATACCCAATGGGTGCTCCATATCACTGGAAGGACTTTTGTTCAACTATGTTCATAGCAGCTTTATTCATAATTGCCAAAACCTGGAGGCAAACTAGATGCCCTTCAACCAAAGAATAGATAAATTAAATGGGTACATTTATACAACGGAGTACTACACAGCAGGAAAAAAACCAATGACATCATGAAATTTGCAGAAAAATGTATGGAAATAGAAAATATCATCCTGAGTGAGGGAACCAGACTAAGAAAGACAAACATAGTATGTACTCATTCATAAGTGGATACTAGATGTAAAGCTAAGGATGATCAGACTACTACCCACAGTTCCAGAGAAGATAGAAAATAAGGAGAACCCTAAGAGGGACTTAAGGATTGCTTTGGGAAGTGGACATAGAGATCTTCATGAGTAAACTGGAATTGAGGTGGGTAGGTAATTGAGGGTAGGGGATGGGGATGAGAACATGAGGGAAGAGGATGCTCAAGCTGGGAGAGGGACAGAGTGGGAGAATAATGAAAGGTATCTTGATAGAAGGAGACATTATGAGGTAAGGGAGGAACATGGAGCTAGGGGAATTTCCAGGAATCCACAAGTATGATTCCAGATTAGACTACTTGCAATAGTGGTAAGGGTGCCTGAACTGGCCTACCCTGGTAATCAGATTGATGCATACTCTGTCATCATAGAGCCTTCATCCAGTAACTGATGGAATCAGATGCTAAGATCCACAACCAAGCACCAGGCCAAGCTATGGAAGTTCAGTCGAAGAGAGGGAAGAGGGATTATATGAGCAAGGGGCATCAAAATCATAATAGAGAAATCTAAAGAGAATACTGAACCAAGCTCATAGGAATTCACCAACTTTAGACTGACAGCTGTGATATTTGCATGGGACCAGACTAGACTCTCTGTATATGGGAGACAGTTGTGTAGCTGGTCTGTTTGAGGGGCCCCTGGCAGTGTGATTGGAATCTATCCCTGGTGCATTAGCTGGCTTTCTGTATCCCATTACCTATGGTGAGACACCTTTCTCACCCATGGGGCATGTGGGAGGGCCTGAGTCATGCTTCAACTGAATGTACCAGGATTTGCCATCTCCTCATTGGAGAACTTTTGGAGGAGGGAATGAGGAGTGGGTCAGAGGGGCTTAGGTGGGGGTGGAGAGAGCAGGAGGAGGGATGAGAGAGGGATCTGTAGTTATGTAAACTGAATTAAAAAAATAAAAAGGTTTATGTTTTGATCAGTGGTAGATCTTCACGAGCTCCTTACAGCAGATGCATTTAACTTCTACCCTGGATCATGAAACATTTTCATGAAACATTTTCTGTTCTGAAAATTTTATATCTGATCTCAGTAAGTCCCCTGACTCATCTTCTAGAGATGAATCAGAATTCCCTCACTAACTGTGACACACTGAAGCTTAAGATGAAAATTATCAATAAATCAAATCACAAAGATCCTGGGCATCCCATGGCAGAATAACTTCATTTGGTCTGCTTCATTGTGTGGTAAAAGGAACAGTCCGTTGCTAAATCTTTCTCTTTTGTGATTTACAAAGACTTTGGAAAATAAAAAAAATCTATCCTTCAACTTACCTAATGCTGGTTATGTTAAATGATATTATAGTACACAGATGAAAAAATCATGCAGATTACTGAAGCTGTTGCATACATTGTTAAAAAGAGAAAATTAGAATGAATCTCTTAATCATGAGGTATGAATAAAACATTTTCCCTCATTTTTTTCTTCACCTTTTCAGGAAACTTAATTTCTTTAGCTTTTCTCATTTCACATGGATATTCATGAAAAGTCTGCTGAAGTGTCTGTTCTGAAGTGGGATTCTTTAATTATTTAAGTTTAACCTTTGTTTTTATTCTTTATTTATTTTATTTACTTAAATACATTTCTTTAAATAAAAAATATTTATTATGCTGTGTTTATTTTAACACATACAATACAGGCTTATAAGTTTTCTCATCTGTAATTCCAACATTAGTTCACTTAAGGAAGAAGACCAACTACAATAGTCTTGACACTGAAAAACTGCTTCGTTCACATTTATTTAGACCCTCAGTGAGACAGTCCTAGAGAAAGAAATACCCAGGCCTCACTACTACTTACACCTCTGAATTCTGGTTTGGTAAAAATTATTAGTTATCAGAGACCAATTGGAATTAATAAAGTAGAGTTGGCTAAAATATTTTATGTTTTTTTCTTTCTTTTTTTTATTATTATATTTGTGTTTTAATTTTACACATCAGCCATGGGTTCCCCTGTCTTCCCCCTTCCCGTGCCCGCCCCCACCTTCCCCACCCATCCCCTCCCCTCCATTCCCATCTCCTTCAGGGCCAAGACTCCCCTGGGGATTCATTTAAACCTGGTTGATTCAGTACAGGCAGGTCCAGTCCCCTCCTTCCAGGCTGAGCAAAGTGTCCCTGTGTAAGCCCATCCTGAGTGAGGTAACCCAGACTCAGAAGGACAAACATGGTATGTACTCACTCATAGAAGGATACTAGATGTAAAACAAAGATGACTAGACTGCTACACATCTCCAGGGAGGCTACCTAGAAAAAGGGACCCTAGGAAAGACACAGGGATTACCCAATGACAGAGAAATGATTTTTAATATTGTACGTCTGATGTATTATACAACTTCAGACAAACTAAAATGAGGGATCTCAAAAAAGATATTCATCGCTTTCCTGTATTAGTCAGGATACCCAAGACAACAGAAATAAAGAACTTTTGAGTAATTATACTAAGGAGTTTTATGCTAAATATATACATTAAAAAATCTTAGAAAATAAAGGCTGGAGAGATGCTTATAAGAAATGGTGATTACCAACTGTAGGGGACCAAACACTTCCTGATGTTCATAAGCACACACATACATACATAGTTTCACACTCATGAACATACAGACACACTTACACATGTTCATGAACACACACACATAAGTAGAAGTAAGCTAAATCTCTTAAAATATCTTAGAAAATATTTAATGTAGGACAGTCTTTATCATGAACAGAGTCACTCTCTTAGTTCTGAAATTTATTTCTGCATTTTAATTAATTTTAATTAAAATTAAAGCTAAACATTTTAAGTATTTTCTCTAAATGTATAATATATACATTTTCATTATGTCATAGATTTTATTTTATGTTTTCTTTCTGGCTTTCTTGATTAATAAGATGTCCACAAATAAAATGCTAGCCCTCAGCACCATATTGCATCATTGCTGACAATTACAAAGCTAAACAAACTCATGAATATTTAATGTTTAATAATAATATACAATATTAAAAGCTATAATAATCAGAAAGGATTATAGTTCTTAAATTAACTTTCTTGCAACCAACTATGTAGCACAAATGAAAACATCAGAAAATACATTAAAAAAGAATTAGTTTGTAACCATATTTTAATAACATTTTCAAAACTAGCTATCCTGATTTCTGTGAACCCAACATCTATCCAAAATGTTGTCTTCATAGGCAGAAACTCACTGCCAGGTTTTTTTTTTACTTCTTGGAATTTAGATTGAAGACCAATATTAAAATTAGTTGCAGATGACCTAGCCATGAATAAAAATGCAAAGGGCTAATAAGGTTCATTTCATTAAGCATGCAATGAGGTTGAAATTCTCTTCTCAGAATGAAAACTGACATGATTTTCAGTACTAATCTTATACAGTAAAATTAGCCTGTGACTAAAATTTTAATATTGGTTTAAAATACATGAGGAAAAATCTTGAGCACAGATTTCACTTTCTGATTTTTTTTAATTCTACCTAAGATTTTATAATTAAATTTAACTTATATTGATATGTGTTCAATATTATAAAATCATCTTTCCTCTATAGGTATGAGGAAATAAGGTTTAATAAAAGATATGACATGTACATGGTGAACATTTTATTAGAGTAAAGGGTCATAAAGTATAAAAGGCCAAAAGATAATTAAGGACCCAAATATTATCTATACACCCAATAAAACTCTTGTACTTACAATCTCATAACAATGCAATTACCTATGCTGGTCAATACAAGATAGGTGCTGTCAAGAGTTAATCATTTGTCAGCTTGGCATATGCTAGAATCACCTGAAATGAGTATTGATGGATGATTGTCCATTTTGGGTTGACCTGTGAGCATTATTGGGAGAATTGCTTTAATTAATATGAGAAGATTCATCTCTGTATTATTCCCTATACTAGGGGTCTAGAACTGCCTAAGAATACTATGGAAGTACAGCTGGGTGACTGCTCCCACATTTTACAACAGGGTACTCTTGAGGAGAGAGGGATAGGAGATATTAGATAGAAAGATGGATGGGAGCGAAATAAATAGAAACACAGGATAGCCTTGAGAAGGACTGGATCATTATCTACCAGCCCCTCTTGTCTCTTCTAAAGGGCTATTTAAAGGAATGCCAAAGGGTGGAGCAAAAGACTTCCCCCTAGCATAGCCAACTGCAGAGCCTTCCAATCACTTGGTTGTAACTTCCTGGTAACCATGCACATGGTCAATCAGTTCTCTAATGCAGCCCTGTTGGGTAAAGCAACCTCAGATATCACTATGAAACCTTTATGTGCCTCCACAACTCCCCCTTCTTCATATAATGAAGAGCTCTGAGGCCCCTCAGATAGACTGTGCCTGTATTAGGTCATTCTTGTTGATTCATTTCACAAACATACATTCAGGAAGCTATCAAGAAGGAAGTTGTCTGTCTTTGGCTATTAGCCTCTGGCAGGAGCAGGTACAGAGCTCTGACTCAATTTCCTACTAAGAACATTCAAACATCCACAGTGATCTCCATAGCTGCCATACCTCCCAGTAAGGGAGTAGAGGATAATAAAGATGGAATATCCTTTTTGGAATGGGTCTAAGGTGATTAAGGCAGTTTAGCTACACCAAGCCCTTTTCCTGGATCAAAACTCTCTCCTAAAAGATGTTCATTAAATCTTCAAGAGACTATTTTAATTCCTAAGAGAAAGCAGTTATTTCAAATCACTTCAAAGTATTCACTCAAGTATACATAAACCAATCCTAAATATAAAGTCAATTTACAAACTAACTCAACTGTGGGAGGCTTATCTCTTTGTGAGAGGCCTACCCCTTTCTAAACAGAAAGAGCAATGGAAACTTTTAGAAAGAAGAAAGAAAAACTCCCCTAATTATGATTATTTTGCTTAAGTTTTCCAGGGCCCACTGAGATCATAAATTATATTTTAAGCTATCATAAAAAGAATTCCAATATATTTGAGGGTAAATGAGTAATAAAAGCAATTCTAGTATGAACATTACTATACACATTTTACAAACTTACATTCAACATTTACACTTTTTATGAACTTACATTCAATATTTAGACAGTTTACATATTTACTAGCATGAATATCACTATATATTTACACTTTTTACAAACTTATATTCAAAAGAAAACTATAGAATTTACAAACTTATCTAGAAGAATCTCTTTTTTAAATATTTTTGTTTTATAATTAATTCAATTTTACATATCAGCCATGGATTCCCCTGTTCCCCTTCCTCCCACCCCCCAGCCTTCCCCCCTAATCAACTCCCCATCCCTACCTTCTCCAAGGCAAGGTCTCCCCTGGGGAGTCAGCCCAGCCTGGTAAATTCAGTTGAGCCAGGTCCAGTCCCTCCTCCCTACACCAAGGCTGAGTAAAGTGTCTCAGCATAGGCCCTAGGTTCCAAAAAGCCAGTTCATGCATCAAGGACAGGTCCCAGTTCCACTACCTGGGGGCCTCCTAAACAGTTCAAGCTAATAAACTGTCTCACTTATCCAGAGGGCCTGGTCCAGTTCCATGAGGGCTCCTCAGCTATTGGTTCACAGTTCATGTGTTTCCACTAGTTTGGCTATTTGTCCCTGTGCTTTTTTCAATCATGGTCTCAATATCTCTTGCTCATATAATCCCTCCGCTCTCTCACCAGTTGGACTCTTGGAGCTCCATCTGGGGTTTGGCTGTCGATCTCTGCATCTGCTTCCATTAGTCACTCGATGAGAGTTCTATCATGACAGTTAGGATGTTTGGCCACCTGATCACCAGAGTAGGTCAGCTCAGGCACTCTCTAGACCATTGCCAGTAGTCTATAATGAGATATATCTGTGGATTTCTGGGGACCTCTCTAGCACTCTGCTTCTTCCTATTCCCATGGGGTCTTCATTTATCATTGTATCTCTCCTTATTCTCCTACTCTCTTCCTTATCCAGCTGGGACCTCCCACTCCCCTAAGCTCTCTTTCCCCTGACCCTAGCCCTCCAGTAATCCACCTGACTCCTAGTTTGCTCATGTAGGTCTCTTCCATTTCTCTGTCATTGGGCAATCTCTGTGTCTGTCTTAGGGTCCTCTTTACTAGGTAGCCTCCCTGGAGTTGTGAGTTGCAGTCTGGTTATCCTTTGCTTTACATCTAGTATCCACTTACAAGTGAGTACATACCATGTTTGTCTTTCTGAGTCTGAGTTTCCTCACTCAGGATGATATTTTTTTAACAGAACTAACACATACAAAATAAACTTTCTAGGGCTACTTCACAACCTTTAACAAACTTCTAGAATAGATTTCCTAATAGAACTCTTAACAAGACAAGAAGTATACAAATTATTTCTAAAGTTCAGAATTCATAGTCAGCTTTGATATCATTGTGAACGTTTTCTTTTGAGTTTGAAGTCAGAGCCTACTTCACCAGTGGCTCTAAGTTTTAACAAGGGAAAAATTTGCTTTTCTTAAATTTTTAAAGCAGTTTTTTAAGATTATCAAAGATATTTCAATGATGTCAATGTCTCTCTCTTATATCTTAAGCACAAATCAAGTTTCTTTCTTTCCCCTAAGTTTTCTTTTTTTTTCCTTTTACACTGAAAGCAATTTCCCAGTGTACAGACTTCTTCCTCTTGCTTTCTTAGAGGTTTCAAAAAGATTTGAGAAGTGCCATTAGCATCTTTATTGCCTCCTGACAATCATCACTTTTTTCTAGTTTTCAGGAAGTAAAGCTAAGCTTTCTAGCAGCACTTGGGAAAAAGCAACATTTTACAAATTACATTTCCCAAACTGCCTTTCTCTATATCATCATTCTGTTATAAACTACATTTCCCAAGCTGCCTTTCAAGCTACATTTCCCAGGTTGCCTTTCTGGGTCCACCACACTACTGTTTCCATTTACACAGTTTGTGTATATTTTGAAAATCAAGAATAAGTGAACTTTTTGCCACAGAATGTTTCTGTTCTTCCTGAGCCATTATTAACATGTGTACTTCCTTCACCTAACATTGTTCCCAAATGGGCTATGTCTTTCTGTCCATGCACACTCACAGAGGTATGTGTGTTCCTCTGACTTACTGGGTCAGTAGAAAAAAAAAATATGAGAGTACTTGAAAATAGATTTAAAGAAAGATTTTTCCCCTGATAGAGAAAGAAAAGAAAGAGCTTTTTCATAAAGACCCTTTGCCTGATAGAAAAAGAAAAGAAAGGGCTTCTGAGTTTGTTTGTTTGTTTTTCTAATACTAGCTTGTAGGGGAAATAGGACTAGCAGAAAGAATGTGTCCTTTTCCAAGATGGTTTTGTTTTGTTTTTGTTTTTTCAAGAGTAAGTACAGGTGATTTTCCCATTTTGATAGATGTTACTTCCAGGTGAGTTAAATATTTGCCCTTATAGAAAGAAATCTGAGCAGGAAAGACTTGAAAAAGTTCCAGGTTTTTAGAGAGAGATGGCTAAATTTTTCACAAGAAAGCTTTCAGTTTTTAAGAGAAAGAGTACTAAAATTTCCCCCAGAACTTTTATTCCTTATTCTTGGCTTCCTGGCCAAGGAAACTAATTTGATGGTACAACATTTTCATACAGTAATAAAGTGAAGAGTTTTATTTCACCCACATCTACCTCTGGCAAAATTCTTTGTCTGTTGCCAAGGACTTAATTTTAAGCTCTTCACGGGCCAAAAGCTTCCACAGGAATTTTTTACTGCCCATTTTTCTCATCTTTAATAGATTTTTAACTGATTCTTCCCCAGAAGTTTGTGTTCATAGTTCCATAGTTGGAAAATCTATATATAGATATAGTTCCTCTGTCTTGTTGCTTATCTTGTCCTAGTTTTTTTCTAATACTATACTACTATATTCTACCTTATTTTTTCTTTTTCTAATTGTAATTTTTATTTTATAATTTAATTTAATTTTACATGTTTTTCTACACTATATTTCTACATTCTACCTCCTATTTTTTCTTCATACCATAAGTTTTTTCTACATTATATTCTTACATTCTACCTTATATTTTTCCTTAATTTTTATAGACATAAACTGAGAAAGGAAAAAGAAAGAAACCTAGATAGAGAGAAATATATGCAGCAGCCTCACTTTTCAGTTTAATCATTCAGCTGCCTAATCTTTACTCCTGAGAATAAAATACCATCACCTTTATTTTTAATTCCTTATTAGGCATACCCCCTACATCCATGATGCATCCTCTCTCCTTTTGGCAAGTCCCCTGTCCCTTTGGGGGCATCATTTTTGGGAGCTCAGCTGGGGGACTTGCTCCCATTCTTTACAACAGGGTACCCTTTAGGAGGGAGGGATAAGAGATTTAGATAGAAGGACAGAGGGGAGAGGAACAGAAAGAAACACAGGATAGCTTCGGGAGGGCCTGCATCCTTATCTACCAGCCCCCTCTTGTCTCTTCTAAAGTGCTGTTTAAAGGAATGCCAAAGGGTGGATCAAAAGACTTCCCCCTAGCACAGCCAACTGCAGGCTCTTCCAATAACCTAGTAACCATGCCCATGGTCCATCCATCACAGCACAGACTATAAATGAGAGGAGAGTGTCAATGATCTCTATGCTAGACTAAGGATATACTGGCTACTAACCTATTCTAGGAGATGCTAAGTAATTGTCCTCAGTTACAGACCAATTTCTGAATGTATCAGGCTCTAGAAGATAGCCCCAAACTCAGTGTATACTCAGTTGATCACAAAACAAATTAAATAAATGTGAACTTAAGAAAGAAAATTGTAGAAAATAGGGAGGATGACATGGTTCTTAGGGGGATGGGAAGGAATAGGAGATAAGAAATGTAACTATATTTTATGTATATTTGTGAAAATAAAAAATCCATTTAATAAGGATATTAAATATTTATTGTATATGCCTTTTACTTAAAATAAACCACAGGGAGCACTGCTAATTTTTTTGACAATGTTTCAGATTCTTCAATTTTGCCTGTTGTTCTGAACTGATATTTGTCAACAGAGAACCTTCTATTTTGGCCACTAGTGGGTCATCTTTCAACGTATCTCTGAGGCTTAAGGTGATGCATGTATGCCTTATAGATATTACAACATAAAAACAAGGAACAGTGGAAATTAAGAATGCTCTGCAACCAGAGATTTTTCTCTAGTCAAAATTTCCTCAGTCACAGTTTGTAATTACTTTGGACATGCCACTTTGAACAAGACAAACTTCAGAGAACTATAGAAAACCCCATTTAACATGCATCTCTTCACACTGAAGGTAGAAAAAAGAGCATATTCCCAGTTATTCAATAAAAATGCCATGAATGGTCCAAAAATCTCTTGATATTAATCCTTATAAAGGTGGGCATATGATTGTTACACACACACACACACACACACACACACACATATATATATATATATATATATATATATGCACACACACATATATATATATATATATATGTGTGTATGTATGCCTCAAAATTAGTGAAAATAGAAGTTCTATATGTGTAGTTTATGCAACTATTTTCTGTGTGAAATGCCGGGTATGGCATATAATATGGCTGATGTGCTGCCAGCAAAAATTGGATAAAAGGGGACCCAAGATTGTGGACCATCAACCCTCCGTGTGTTACCCTCCGGATCTTCTGCTTAGTATACCTCTAGAGGGCCAAGGCAGAAATTCCTATGTGTCCCAAGGTCATGCTTTATGGCGTGAATATGTCATGCCCTCCTCCATATAAATATTCCTTGTAATACTAGTTTTTTTCTTCTATCTGATTTTCATGTTCTATGTTCCTAGATCAATGGTGATTTCTGTGATACAGGAAAGGAGTGAAGTAAATTTCACCGGAAATTATACATAGATGATCACCCAGGCTGTGGTTAAGGCAGTTACATATTTCATGGAAAAGAACCTGCACCTTGGGGAAGCTTTACAGGCTTGGATAAACTGTACTGAATGTGTGGTCAACTATAGCACATGGTACAATGTGTATCAACATACTGGACTTAAATCGGCCATGATGAATAATTCAGTTTCTAAGGATATTCCAAGGACATTGTGTAAAACTTGAGACCCTAAGGTATATTGGCTGAAGACTGTGGATGGAGTAACATATAGATGGGATGACAAACTAGAAGTGTGGGAACCTAGAACAGGAGGAAAATAGTGGCCTCCACCAAGAAAGGGAGATGGCAACTTTAATTCAGATATTTTTTTATTCCTCCTGAAGGAGTGTGGAGATAATGTGACAATTGATGGAGTGATTGCTACAATTTTATTGGGTTCCTAGATAAAAAGAGCTGCCAAAAAAGATGAGCTTCCTTTCATGGAAACTCTGAAAATTAGATTAGGTCTTCCTTGCAATTGTTAGATATAGAATGAAATAAGATGCTGACTTGCAGGAACAAATTTCTTGTCCGAGGTCTTTGTAGCTCACCAGTCATGGGGCTTAGTGTTTGCAGAGGGCTGAGTAGGAATTTAGGCGGCTACAGGGGTCTTGAAGTAGGAGCAGGCTGTGTGAGAAGGAAATGATTGTCTGGTACATTGACTGACCACTGTTCTTATTTATTTATTTATTTTTTAAAATTGCATGCTGATAGCCTCTGGGTCAAGTGCTGAGAAGATTGTATAATCATTAATAATAAAAATAGATTATGCTTGCTTTGGTGTTAAGTCTGGGATAGTTGCTATGTTTAGTTAAGATGATGAAGAATATATTGGTGATTTTTTTAAGAATAACCCTTGTAATCATGAAAACATTTTGTATTGGGTGATTTCCCCTTTTCTTTATGTTCCCCTTTACTTATGATAATAAAAGACTGAGGTCACCAGGGCAAAA
Source organism: Onychomys torridus (assembly GCF_903995425.1). Lineage (NCBI taxonomy): Eukaryota > Metazoa > Chordata > Mammalia > Rodentia > Cricetidae > Onychomys > Onychomys torridus. Next base: position 99,079,215 of record NC_050451.1, read on the forward strand.
AGAGAACATTTTATTTTCATTTCTTTTGTTTCTTTACTGTTTGGATTAGTATGAGAAGCTGCTTCTTAGGAACTACCTCTCTCCACATCTACTATTGCAATATTAGATCTCCTCAGATTCTCCCAAGAGATGAAATTGTACAATTATGAAATTTGTCACAAGTAGATCAAGCAATGGTGGTTGTACAGAAAACAGAAATGGCATCCAGTTTTCAGATTATGGTGATAAGATATAGAATAAGAATACTAGCAGCATTCATGTTTAGGGGATTGATCAGTAACAGAGAGCCAACAAGGACTGTGGACCTTAATTCATGGAGTTCTGATTTCTAACCTAGCAGGTGATTGAAAATTTCCAACAATACACCACTGGTAGAAATTTCAAAATAAGATAGGGTGTTGTGTAAGAATTGTGTAAGCAAAAGGCTATGAGAACCAAGAACTTGAAGAATGAAAACATTTTTTAGAAAAGATTGAAAAGCAGTCAAGAAGGGTAAAAGAATGAAGTGGCCAATATTTAATTGTACGTTGCAATAATGCAGCTTGTTGGCAAACACATAAAGAGTAACCAAAGATATAATAATGTATTTATTTAGGAGTATAAAAACAGATTATATAAATTAGGACATGAAAATAAAGATTTTATTTCTTTATACTTAATGCCTCATTCCAATGTTCATGCTTTAAAATAACAGAATAGCCTATAATAGAGAATAATAAATTTCTCTTTAATGAAACAGAAGAAATGCTTTTAGGAATGTAACTTTTTCTGCTGTAGCAGCTAAAGCTGTAATTGCCTTGGAGAAAATTGTGATTCTCTGGCACATTTAAGAAGTTTTCACTTACAAATGTGGAATAAAACAGAATATGAAGATAAACTTTTTTGTTTCAGTTTTGTCATGAGTTTCCACAAAACATTAAATTTTAGTTGGAGAAAATTTAATAAATATAGGAATAATAGGAGCAAAATAGTGTCGAGTTCTCCTTTTACCATTTCTTTTGAAAATAGAGAAAGTAGGCAATTATTCTTGTGAAGTCTGCTTACAAATCCATGTCATACTTTTCTAAATATACTTGAATAATAGAAATTGTTGGAAGATGAATATTTCCTCCTTCTTGAAAATTAGATATCAGTATGTTGAAGTCATTGTTTGATGTATTTTCAGAATCGCAGTGTTCTGATTCTAAACAACCTAGTTTAGCTCTTACAAATGCAAGAGCATGCTCCATATTAATCCTTTCTGCTTAGCCTCTCAGCAGGATGAATTTAAAGTCCTCTCAATGGCCCCAAGCAATATTTAAAAAAAGAAGCACAGAAAAATCCTAATAGATCATCTGGATCTTTATGATGCCAGAAACACCATTGCTAAATACAGCCCTTCACTGCTTTAGTTCAGACTCCACTTCCAGAGAAATAGAGCTTAAATCTCAGGGAAAGATAGTAATCAGGAGAATATTTATAGTTATGAAATATAGTTCAAAAGTAATTGGCTCCTTATGGTACTGAATATGAGCTGGTCATTGCAAATACTCCAAGGAGACTGAATTGTATCACAACTGTTAAATTTTACAAAATGAAAATTGAACCTGTTTAGGTGTCAATAATTAAGATATGAGGTGTCTACAAAATATTGTACTACATACTTACTTCAGTGTTCAAACTGAAGATAAAATATGTAGTAATTAATTAAAATTGTAGTCATTTTTAGATTGTAGTACTAGAATGGCATTTTACATATGATTCTATAATGTTTCTTAGAGATATAGAAAAAATTATTTTGACCTAAAATGATACATCTCTTAGTTTACAAATTATGGAAAAATAATATTATCAAAATACATTTGTAGTATATATGACATTGTTCATCTTGAGAAAGTTGTGACAAATCTGAAGATATAGTAAAAATTTTTATGACTGTGTTTAAAAGGCTCAAATTATCTGAAATTTTTCATATATAAACTTCCCTGTATTTTATCAGAAAATTATTGAAAATTGAAATCAACTTCTAGTGGCCTGTGTACTGTAGTAACATGAGATAGTTACAGACTACCATGAACATCAGCGCAAATAAGGATCCTATATTGAGGCTGGTGTCTGAGATGATGCTCCTGCCACAATGAACTCTTGACTATATAACATCTCAGGGGAGGGAGGTTTTAAAGACCAAACTCACAACTACAGAAGACCAGGTGAAGCCTGAGCACTTTCCCTACCAAGGGTCACTTCCCAGGAAGAATGGAGGAACCCTTGGTCTCCTAAACTTCTCAGTGGCAGATTACTCAGAAAAGGGTAGAAAACTGTCACTTCTGTCTGTCACACAGGCTGATATTCTGGAGGGGAGGAGGGATAGGCTCAGGACAGCTGATCTCTCTTAGCCCATTAGTGTGAGGTGTGGATAGGTTTTGTACTAGAAAGAAAAGTCCTGATGACTTTTCTTTACTTCACATATTCACAACCCATAAATGTACGCATGAGATTACTGGATTTGTTTCAGGAGAAATGGACTTCTTTCTTTTGATGGGAAACTTGTTTAAATGCATAAAAATTTCAGGTAAATTACCATGTATTTGTCATTCAATATTGTATTAAAAATCAAGTGTTACATTTAATGAAGAGAGGAGAAAAGTCTTAATTATTCCTCTAAAAGACTTGAAGTTGTTTTCAAGAATGAGATTATGTATAGGATGTTTTGTATTTAAAGGAGAGCAGTGAAGTGTAAGAAAGCTCAACATAAAAAATAGAAAGAAGACAGGATGCATAAGGCATTCCAAGTTTAATTTAGCATATTAAAATTTGGGCATTCCATTGAAATTGATGGCTGAGAGTTTGACTCATATATCTTGTCACTTCTTGGTACAATCATTTAATAGCTCTGTGATCTTACACAGTCAGCACAATAAAAAGCACACATTAACAAAAAAAAATTACTCACATTACTAAGAGTGACTTTGGGAACAGTATTTATCAATATTATATAAAATCAGTTTATTGTTCACATTGCCACTTACTACACATTCAAAGTCTGTGTATTTTTCTGTATGTAATTTTTGTCTTATTCTGTATGTGATAGAATAGCCATATTTTGTATTGTCCTACCCATTAAAGACAAAGTAAAATCTGTATTGGTGAAATTATTAAGGCCACTCCACATAGTTAAAAGGGAGGTTCATTTTGTGGGGTAACTTAAAATGAAGGGATAGGTTGTAGGTTCTGGCAAATGTATGGCGCAGTCCGGCGGTGTTCTCTGGAGAACTCTGCTCACTCTACCTCCTGCATCCAGCGTCCCAGAACCAAGAGAGCCTTTCTTCTCAATCCTGGGTCTTCTGCTTCCTCCCTCAGCCCGGCCTTGTAGGCGTGACCATTACTGAAGCCTTAATGGTGGTTGGAACTTCCAGGCCAATGCTGGGATGGCTACCCACCACAAATCTGTTTAGTGGATATATGAGAATATAAAAATAAACACCAATTTAGGAAGATTTAAAATAACATGAAATTAATTTTAAGTTACAGATTTTTTTTCAGTGTTTTCACATCCGCAACACTACAAATGTGAAGCAGAGGCAGCGTCTGAGAATTACAGCTGGGAGGAAGTACTAGGTAAACTTCCTATGCTGAAGAAGACAGAAACCGAACTTCTGAAGACCACAGAGTACATAAGGTACATGGAGTCCCAAAGGAACATCAGAACCAAAGCCAAAAATAAAGCTTTCTTCCAGTTTGGCTGTGCTTAGTCCCAGGACATTGAAACAGAACACCCTTGCTCTCGATTCCTTCTGTTCTTTCAACACTTAGCCACAAATGTTAGTGGAATCATTAAAGAAGCCAGAGACATAGATGTGAAAATTTAAGTTGTCTCTATAGTGAAACCAAAGATAAAGCTCCCAGGAATAAGGAGGTATCAACATAATGATAAAGAAGTAAGTTTGTGGAGGAGTGTCTAGTTATGATATCTGTTAACTCCTGGGTTAACTGTTGAATTATTCATTGTAGTAAATTAACAACAATTAAATTGATTCTGTGAGATATGGTCACAATGATCACATATAAAACTAAAACAAACATATTGAAAGAATGCACTCAACTATGTAGATAGTTCAATCGAAATTAGGATAAATGTTCAGTATTTTTGATGATACAGTGATAGACATTACCTGTCGGGAAGACATGCAGAGAAAAAGTAAAATAAAACAAAAATCAGGTACCTATTTTCAATTTTAAGATGTTAAATTGTTAGTTAACAGTTTCAAGAAGAACAAATGATCCAGGTGGTGATAGTTACAGTTTTAATCCCAGTGCTCAGGAGCCAGAGGCAGGTATATTTCTGTGAGTTCAATGCCAGCCTGGTTTACAAAGAGAGTTCCAGGACAGCCAGGGCTTCACAGAATAACCCTGACATGAAAAACAAATAAAAACAAAACTAAAAAAAAACAAAATAATACAGTGAAGAAGGAGGAGCAGAGGGAGAGGGAGAGGGAGAAGAAGAAGAAGAAGAAGAAGAAGAAGAAGAAGAAGAAGAAGAAGAAGAAGAAGAAGAAGAAATGAAGGAACAAACCTTTTTATACAGGCTTAGTGTCTTCAAAATAGGAGTATTTCCTCATCCTCATCATTTGGTCATTCAAGTATTTCTTTATGTTAATAACCTGTGTAATTATTATTAACCCCAAGCTCACTGACTTGAATTAAGTTATTGTGCTTCTTACAGTATGTACAGGTCTTCCTATACTCAATTAGTATCATGGAGGATGCATCACATGCTAGAGAATCACAAGCCACATCGTTTTGTACTGTTTTATTTTGTTGAACCTGGCTTTCAAAGTAGAAGCACTGTACAAACATCTCCACCTCTCCCTGACTAATGTGCCAAGGGATCTATGCCTACAAAACAGACATCATCCTTAAGAGGTGCTGTTTGCTTGCAATGTTAAGAAGCTATTAAGTACACAGGTGGCCATTCTCTTTATTTCCGTTAGACATTTCCATATTATTACCTGAACTTGGATGAACAAATTTATTCTGTCTATGGAGAACAAGTGCTTGATTTATTTCTATTTCTGCAGAGACACCTATTCAGATGATTTTGTTAGTCATTCACTTTAAATCTTCCAGGGCTACCACAGTGGACATAATTATGTAAATTTTTTATGACTGTAGTCTATTCACACAGATAAAAGCCATTTCCTCCCAATTTCTCACATATACTTGGCAGTAGGGGATAATGTGTTTTGTGGTGTCAAAAGCCACCTCCACATTTGCAATTATGACCAATGGGCTAATAAAATAATGGAAAATAGACTAGCAAGAGAATGTTATCAAAGTATAAACCATAGTAAAATCAAAATTCCAGTAACTATCTGTAAGACAAATTTCTAGATGGTCTTATTTAAAAAAAAAAAAAAAAAAACCTCAGAGCCAGATATGATATTGAGGTGTAAGCTGAAAGATCAGAGAAGCAGAAAGAAGACAGCCACGTTCTTACTGTTAGGAAATTCTCAGTCCAAGAAAGAGCTACTTCCTCTATACCTACACATATATACCTTTCTGTGTCCTCAATTTTACTTCCTCTCTCCACCCAGCTACATCACTTACTTTTTCTGCCCAGCCTTATCACTTCCTGTCTGTCTATATAGACCTCCAGACTTCTATGGTTAACTAGTGCTGGGATTAAAGTCATGTGCCACCATGGCTCTGTTCCCAGTGTGGCCTTAAACTTGGATGAATCCCTGCCTCCCAAAAGCTAAGATTAAAGGCATGTGCTACTATTATCTGACCTCGATGTTTAATATAGTGGCTGGCTTTTACCTCTGATCCCTCCTAGATAAGCTTTATTGGGGTGCACAAATAAAATATCACCACAACTATCTGTTAAAATATGGTATTTTTCTGTTTCTTTAGACCTTAACTACAAGGATGGTCTCCTATTTTTCTTTGTTATGGTGTATGATCATCATTATTTGTCTGGAAACAATCTATAATTATTAATTACTATGTGTTTCATGAAATGTCTTCTTATATATTCATATTAGTGCTACAGTTGTCCATAAATCTTTCAGGTTTAGGATCATGTTGCATTTGTTTTAAATTTTCTCTTTTTTATATATTTTTTAATTTCTTATATTTGTGTTTTAATTGAACTCATCAGCCATGGGTTCCCCTGTCCTCCCCACTCTCGTCTCTGCCCCCACCTTATCCCCAGCCCCTCCCCTCCATTCTCATCTCCTCCAGGGCCAAGACTCCCCTGGGGATTCATTTAAACCTGGTGGACTCAGTACAGGCCCTCTGGATAAGTGAGAAAATTGAATAGCTTGAACTGTTTGGGAGGCATCCAGGCAGTGGGACCCAGACTTGTCCTTAGTGCATGAGCTGGCTGTTTGGAAACTTCAGCTTACACAGGGAAACTTTGCTCAGCCTGGAAGGAGGGGACTGGAGCTGCCTGTACTGAATCCACATTGCATTTTTGAAAAATTGAAATGACTGCTTTCCATGGCATTAATTATCCTATGAAAGGATGCTGAGAAGTATGTAAATATATGCACAGAGGAGAATGATCATAAAGTTACAGGACATTGGAACTGTCATTCAAACTCAAATTAATAATATTATTGAAGTATTTTGTTCATACAGCATACTGTTCTTTGAAATTGTGACTACATTACATAGTTTACAGGACAAAACCTTATTGTGTATTTTATGAGATATTCACTGTCTAACACAATAACTAGAGAAAATTTAAAACTGAGTATTTCAAAGGGGTAGAAAAAACTGAGTATTTCATGGATACAAGTTAATATTTACATTAACCTATAAAATTTCTTGTTATAAATATCTGATAGACATTAAAATAAAACAATGTGAAAGATTGTTTTTTAAAAGAGTAATAAACATGAATGATGATGCATATATTAAATGCACTGTAACATAAGTGAAAGTGCATGCATTTTAAAGAAAATGCTAAAGACATTCTCATGTATTAAGAACATTTTGTGGTGACTTTTTTTTTTTTTCTGTCTCATCTGCAGCTCCATAACAGTCATTTAGCACGGATGTGTAACTCCCTGGGAAACAAGACAGCAAATGAAAATTTCATTTTAATATTGCACAGGAGTAGCCAAAATTAGATTGCTAATTATAGACTCTCTAATTAGAAGTACGGCATCCCCATGCATAAAGCATGTTTTATAAAAATGTCAATGCATATTGTCATTTAGAGATGAGCTTAGGTAGAATATGATTCTCGGTACAGATTTCAAATTTCTCTAATGTCACATAGAAATGTTAGGTAAAATATTAGAAAGTGTTATTTGGCTTTAGCTCTTTTACTGTTTACTAGAAGAAGCATGGTACTTGCTCTATGCATATTGAAAAGCCTTATCCCTTGGTGGAAATCATTTAAATCCCTGAATAAAAGTACATTTCAATTCTGGGTTTTATAATTAGCTTTGCATTATATACACATTTTCAGTAATCAAATCCTAACTTGTGGTACCAAACATCAATTTGTTTAGAAAGCATTGTTTATAGTGGATATATCCCTTGGGCAATGCACAACTTGAGCAACATACTCAAAGAGGCATGAGTAGCCTGTAGGGAAATTTAAGGCTTTATTGTTCTTATATCTATGGCATTATTATACCACGATTTTTACAGTACTGAGTTATAATTTATGTTACTTCTGTCTGTTAAAAGCCTTAATTGAGAATGAACTCTTGGGATAATGTTTAACTTATTTTAGATTTATATTAAAACGGAAAGCTAAAACTGAAAGTCTTTTGGTAATATTTTTACCCCACTATATTAACAATTAGCCTAAATCTATGTGCTACTTGGAGAAATGCATATTCAGTATATGTCCCATTTACCTAATTTGAAAAATAAATGAGTAAAAATAATGCACACAGTCATTCACAGGAAATGGTTATCTCAATTCCTTTTTTAAGGAAACCACTTATTAGAAGACAATGAGAAAAAGAACTAACTGCAAACCAAAATGTAAAATGTAGCTTCAGGAAGAGCTGCATCTGTACTTACCAGAAGAGAGGTGGCTGGATTCATTCCATTCTTTTTTAATATTGACAATCACTGAAAAAATAAAATAAAATAAAATAAACCTCCAAATAAACAAAGAGAATCAGTTTTATCCAGTTTAGTTTGTCTACAAAAATATTTCAATTACCTTCAATATGGTGTGGAAAACCATCGATCATAAAAATAATATCACTATGTATGTATGTATAAAGGAAATGTATTTTTACTAAGATGTATTTCTCTTACTGGAATTTGTACCAAAATTATGTTACAGCATACATAGATTTCTTTGAGTTAAAAAGGACATTGAGGTTAATTATTTGAGAACCTAACTCTGTTTTTATTCTTATAATTATTGCTATTTAGTTGCAAATTATTATTCCTAACACAATATGTTGTAAGATGAAATGTTTCCCAATTTTGTTTCAAATGATACAAAAAATGTATTGAAGAATCATATTAGTATAGATAATAAAACTTATGGCTAAATGAACTAATGGTGAAATCTGATATTGCAGTTTCAATAATATCACCATGAATGTATTGGCAATTTCTTTGTTTTAAGTCATAGATATTTTAGAATATATTATGACGGTGTTTATGGCTTAAAACAGATTTGATTAACAAGTTTCTCAATTACTTTAAATATTTGACAAAATATCTAATATTACACAATATGAATAATACTTTTACTTATTTTATGTTTATTGAAAATAGATTTTAAATATAATATATTTTTACTATGAATTCTCCTTCACCAACTCCTACTTGATACTCCATTTCCTTACAATCAAAACACACACACTATCTTTTCCTCTCTGTTACAAAACAAATATTCATATAAAAAATAATAGAAACTAACAAACCTGAGAAAGAGTCAAAGAAAAAGTTCAAGAACCACAGTTACAAACATTTGCACATGCAAAAATTCCAACTAAAATACAACACTGGAAGCAATAGCCAATACACAAACGACCCAGAGGGTAAAAAGTAAAAATAAAGTTGCAACAAACTGTTATGAAAATGGCCTTCAGACCATATTCTTTGGCCAATTAGTGCTGAGAATAGGACTCTTTTGAGAAAACTAATTTCTCAGAGTGAGTGGTTATCACTTTATGAAATTTGGGCGTAGAGATGGAGGCTTATGTCTACTTCCCATCTCAGCCCTTGGGACCCGTTTGTTCCAGGCACGCATAGGCACTGTGCATTCTGCTACAGATTCTAAGTTCATATATACATCAATTCTAATGTATTTAGAAGGCCTCCATTTCCTCTATTTCTTACCATTTTTCTATCTCCTTTTTCACAGAGTTCTCTGAACTCTGACAGTAGGTATTCAATGGAGACATCCCCACTGGGTACTGAGCATTCCAAGGTCTCTCACTTTCTGCAAACAGTCCAGCTGTGGGTCTCTGTACATGTTCATATATGCTAGCGGAGGAAGCCTCTTTGATGGTGGCTGAGAAGGCACTGATCTAGGAGTCTAGCAGAACATCGTTAGGAGTCACTTTGCGGCAATGTCCATTAAACAGAACAGAAGTGTGTGGTTTGCCCTTAGGTCCCTGGCCTCTCTTCTCACATTCTTGATCATCCCAGCTGTATCAGTGATGGGCTCTACAATTGTGGATTGGACTTTAAATCCAGTGAGATGTTTGTTGGTGATTCCTGCAAGCTTTTGTTACTGTTGATCTAGTGCCTCTTGCAGGCAGTTTACACTTGCAGATAGCAGGGTTTGTAGCTGGGTCTCTGCTCACCTTTCTCCTTTGGTAGCCTGCAGAGTAGAGTGCCTTACAGTCCCCTGAACACTAGCCAATAGGGAACAAGGCTCTAGATAGGTACGGGCTCAACTTCCCATGTTCATTGAGTTCTGTAGGTGTCAATTTCAGCAATAGGGTCTTGCTATCAGCTTTTGAAGAGCAACCATTAATGTTGCCAAAAGCCTGAGTCATTTGGGGTTTTCCATCAGGCTCCCTTGCCCAACAAGTTGACTAAAAGTAACCCACCCCTATTCTCACTACTGGGAGCTTCTTTGGGTGATAGATTTCATGTTGGGCTACATCTCTATTATTTTGTGATCCCATTTATATCACCTGCATATAAGTAGATATTTAGAAAGCTTCAACTGGGTTATGTTTCCATAAGATTCCTCAAATGGTACTCAGTTTTAGTTTGCCCTCTCTGTATTCTCTCCCTCAGCCTGTCTTATCCCCTTTTCTCTGTTTGAACCTCTGATTCCAGGATCTCACATTGCCTGTCTATCCATAACAGCTATTCTATTTCCGCTTCCTAGAGTGATCATAACCTCCCCCAGACCTTTATTCTTTATCTAGATTCTGTGGTTATTTTGATTGTACCCTGCTTATCTAACACTTAACAGGTAGCAATCTGACATTTATTTTTTAAGTAGAACTAATGTGTTCCAACATTATATGGAGTTATAGTATATCTTTTATAAGAAAAGAAATTTAAAATAATTTGAAACCAACATAAAGAATGCATACACTGAGGGTTTTTATAAAGAGTGCATTTTTTTAAAATGTGAGAAATAATTTCAGATAGTTTAAAAATTAAATTCCTTTCCAGGGTGTTTGGTCTTACACAGTTGCCATCCCAACTGTTAACACTATTAGCTATTAACTGTAGAGGGCTTATCAGCTACTGACTTCTTTACATTCTCAAAGGATAATAAGATTTGAATTCTTAAGCTTGATAGATGCCAAATGTCAGTATTAGGAAATTATAAAATATCTTAGTTTATTTACTTTAGAATTACCTGTTAAGCAACTATGAAGGTTTAGTTATCATTGACTCAAATTTAATAGGTATGTACATCAGTTTTAGTTAACATAGCTATAAGAATTAAACAGTCAGTTTCATTTTGCATTGAAAGTTCAGATACACACTAATGTGAAGAAGAATGAAAGCTATGGAATTATGATATCTGACAAAAGGTATGTTAGATAAAAACAGAGAAAGATTATTTATCTCATTTTATGTTATATGAATAAATATAATTTCTAAAGTAAATGATGTGAATATATGAGCATACTTAAAGATGATCATATTTGAGAATTTATTTCCATCTCATATATTAAGGCCTAAAATTACTCCATTTAAAAAATATAGTATAAATTATATATTTCTTCAGTGCATAGTAAAGAAAATTTGAGTTACACACAGAATAATTTAAGGATTTTGAATTTTTGAGAATACTTCACCATATGATAACACTGTATATAAACTTCAAGGAAGATTCTGTCTTGAGAAATTCTTGAAGATAAAATTAAAGTGCATTAATAGAAAGAAAGAGATTATAGTATATAACAGTGGTTAGTGCTGAACCCACAACTTATTAAAATACAGAGAATGATAACTGAGTGCACTGCCACAGATATCATATTCAATCATGACCCCAACGGCCCAGAAATCATTATGAGAAAGTATGAGAAATGATTGTAAAAGCCAGAGAGCAGAGAGGACAAGATATAAAATTGTCCTCTACACATGACAGGAATTCATGATTCGTGGACGTACAGGAGGTGTGATTGCCTGAACAAGACCTGTAAAAGATCATTCCAGTCAACATTCTAGGGTATAAGGAGGTATGGACTTCCTGGCTTCCCGCTGACTGGGGAGCTATTGAGAGTTAATAGCTTCTAGGGGAAGGAGAGACCATTTTCTTTAAGAGTGTGCTGCCACATCTATTGACCATGCTCCAGTGGATAGCCCACCCCTAGGATTATATGGGCAGCTAACATTGGATTCAGTGGATTACTAAACAGAATAAAGGGTACACAAAGTTGCTGTGGATATCGCTCTGTGTAAATAAAATTCTGATTGGCCAGTGGCCAGGCAGGAAGTATAGGTGGGACAAGAGAGAAGAGAATTCTGGGAAGTAGAAGGGTGGGGAGACACCGCCAGCCGCCACCATGAAAAGCAACATGTAAAGACACCGGTAAGCCACAAGCCATGTGGCAAAGTATAGACTAACAGAAATGGGTTAATTTAAGATAGAAAAAGTAGATAACAAGAAGCCTGCCACAGCCATACAGTTTCTAAACAATGTAAGTTTCTGTGTGCTTTCTTGGTTGGGTCTGAGCAACTGTGGGACTGGCAGGTGAGAGAGATTTGTCCTGATTGGCCCAGGCAGGAAAACTCTAACTACTAATGGCGCCCAATGTGGGGCGCCAGATATTGGTGAAATTATTAAGGCCACTCCACGTAGTTAAAAGGGAGGTTTATTTTGTGGGGTAACTTACAAATGTAGGGGTAGGTTGCAGGGTCTGGCAAAGGTATAGGGCAGTCCAGCGGTGTTCTCTGGAGAACTCTGCTTGGTCTACCATCACGCCGCACATAGAGAAGGAGGCCTTGGGAGCTGGAGAAGGGGACTGGATTGGGAGAATCTCTGGAGGTTTCAGGCTGAAAGAGAAGCCAACGCCATACTCAATTTCTTCTAGCAGTTTCCCTGCTAGAGCCTGGTGTCAACGTTTGTGGTTCTTACACCTTGATGTGAAATGTGAACGAGAGTTCCAGTCTATGTTCCAGAGACAGAAACTCAAAGAACAGCAACATGGAGAATGGCTGTGTGTCCTGTAAGTGAGCACCAGATTCCTCTGCATTAAAAGAGTGGCATCCAGTGGACCAACTGCAGCTATCCGCCCACTGACTTCTGGGGAGCAGCGGGAACCTGTGTGTGTGAGTTGGAAGCTTTCCTCTGGCTGTCTGTGCAGGAAGGAACCACACTGGCACTACTGCAATTTCTTCCAACACTGTCGTGGCAGGGCCTGGTGCTAAGTTAGCGGCAGCCTGCCAGTTTGAGCTACTATGGCGGGTTCCTGGCGTGTGCATCTGACCTGCAGTGTGGCAGGAATGAGGAGTCTACAAGCAACACTTTACTCTGCTGTGTGGTATATTTCGCCTTTGCTAGTTTAAAAAAAAGGGGGGAGGGGAGTTCTGGGCTATGCACTGCTTTGATAGAACTGCTTCTGATAGTTGATGGTACACATGGCTCCAGACCCAGAGCTGGCAGTAAACTGTACCACCGCCATGTTGGGAAGCTGAGGTGGGCGGAGCCAGCAGCCACAGCAGCATTTCAGTCTTATAAAGATGGATTTTACACAGAGAATCTGGTTTGTCTTTTCTTTGGGATTTGTAACTATAGAAAAAGATTTGATCATAAAAGCTGTTGAGTTAAACAAATATGTAAATTTTAAAGGTACCTTGACTTCAAAATTTGGATATAAGTATATGTTGCTTTGGAAAAGAGCCTCTGCTTTTGTTCCCACAGAATGCCAGAGGCTGTGGATTTGTTCCAGATTAAGATACATCAGGTTTGATCAGCCAAGACCACCTGAAAGGTCTCCAATGACACCATGGCCCAGATGATCCAACATCCAGAATGGTTTCAAGGCAACTGGCTCAGAGGTTTAAACTCACAGACTACTCCATAAATCCTAAAATTTTCTTTGTGTCCCCATGAGATACAGCGCCCCCCTCCAGCAGGAAGTAGTAAGAGAAACTACGCCCAATTTCCCAAAATTATCAAGCTGGCTTTGGAGATGGAATTGGCTCACTCCTTCTCTAAACCCAGACATATTGCTAAAAGAAAAGGTTAAGAGATTCTTGTGTCCCAAATCAGAAGAGCCCTCTTGTGTGGGACAGAGAAAAACCAATATTTTTCTTTAAAGCAGTTTGATTATAAATGAGATCTCTTTCTAAAGACAAAAAGGGGATATGATATAGATATAATAGGATAAAAGGGTAGATTAAGGAACTTACTTCTAAAGAGCAACAAGTTGTTTAAAATGTTTTACATTGGTATAGATTTTAGTCTATTGATACAAACTTAAAGTTAATTTTGTTATACTGTGTGTATATTTCTAATCACGTTTAAGGTATTATGTTTGTATAGCTCATTTTAAATTGAAATGGATAATTAAAAATAGATTAATAATTAGTCATCTATGATAATCATACTCGTAGCCATGTTAGTTAAGTCTTCTAGATATACATAGACACATTTCAGATAGATAGGTAATCCTCAGTTACTTCAAAGACCTACAGAATATGGCATTTAAAATACTTTTAAAATTTAGACTTTCTGGACAGTGAGACATGTCTGTTCCTGGCAGCACTGATTTACTTCAGAGAGGAGGATGGGCATTGAAGACACTTCATATCTTATCTTCACCTTGGCAAAAATAGCCATTTGGGCAAGAAACTGTTCTTGCCTAGAATTCTCGATCAACTGGACATGCAGGGCCCATAGAAAGGTGACCACTGAACTTTGCTTGACAAAATGGTCCTTCAGGTTCCTGCTTTGCAGAGGAAACTGCCAGACATTCTACAGGACACTGAGAGAAGTGACTGAGAGACTCTAGCCCTGTGGGCTGAAGACAAATGCCCCAACTTTACAAAGGAACATTAGGTGACTGTTCAGGCTGCCAGCTGTCTCTGTCTACCCTGCAAGACTCCCGAAAGTTGCTTGCATCCTTCTCCCGGTTCTCAGGTAATATTATATCCTTCTGAGGTCTTTGATGTGATTGAAGAATAGATAGTTATAATTTCCTCAATTATGATAAAAGATACGTTAGATATAAAACCTTAGACTCATAAATATAAGATAGATAGGATATCTTCTTTAATATTGTAACTGTAATTCTTGCTTGATAATTGTTTTGTTATATGTAATTGTACTATGTAAAAGTTAAAACCTTCCTTAAAAAAAAAAAGAAAAGGGGAAGTGCTGTGGATATCGCTCTGTGTAAATAAAGTTCTGATTGGCCAGTGGCCAGGCAGGAAGTATAGGTGGGACAAGAGAAAAGAGAATTCTGGGAAGTAGAAGGCTGGGGAGACACCGCCAGCCGCCGCCATGAAAAGCAACATGTAAAGACACCGGTAAGCCACAAGCCATGTGGCAAAGTATAGACTAACAGAAATGGGTTAATTTAAGAGAGAAGAAGTAGATAACAAGAAGCCTGCCACAGCCATACAGTTTCTAAACAATGTAAGTTTCTGTGTGCTTTCTTGGTTGGGTCTGAGCGACTGTGGGACTGGCAGGTGAGAGAGATTTGTCCTGATTGGCCCAGGCAGGAAAACTCTAACTACACAAAGTAGTCAGGAAGTTGAGACCTGTAATTGCAGCACTAAGTTCATCAACACACAGGCACATACAGACACACACACACACACACACACACACACACACGAATTATACTATGCATATAGATCATAATAACTTACCCTTTAGAAGCTAGAAGAACAAATCAGTGCAATAATCAGTGAGGGTTGAAAAGTGGTCAAGGAAATTTCACTGTTTCTTAACCATTAGTTCATGCTGTCCCTCTGGAGTATAAATGGATGTTCAAGAACAGGAAATTCATTATGCTCTCTCATTAAAATACATTGACTCATGCCAACATCTGAATCCTTAATCTTTGATCCATTTGGAAACATAGAAAGAAAGATGAAGTGGAGTGGATGTATCAGAGATATTACTTTTCAACTGTACATTAAGATTATTTTGCATCCATTCACCCGATCCTTCTCAAAACATATGTATTATCACTCACTTTGTTGACTCAGTGATGAAGAAAGGAAAATTATGAGACGGTTTGAAAACTACTGACCTCCAGGTCCTGTAATGACATATATTTGCTGACAGATGCCCAGTTGTCTCTCTGTGATCTCATTAAAGTTCTACATTTGAAAGAAATGACATCATGGTTTATGAAGAATTTATTAGATGGTCAGATACAAGAAATGAGAACTGATATAGTTATTAGTTGGAGTAACTGCAAAGCTTCTCTTCATGGGCATGTGAAAGTCAACTTAGCAAGACAGATTAGAACCCAAACCTATGAAATTCCCAGATTTTCACCACTTAATCTAGTATGTGTTATTTGACATGTTCTGTCAAAAGAAAATACCTGGCAAGAAAAATGTAGAAAATACCCTTAAATATCAAAAGGAAGCATAAGCAGAATAAAAATAATTGAGGAATCTATAGAAATATGTTTACAACCATGTCAACATCAAATAAATAAAATATATCATAGAAAAATCAAATATTTAGAAATAGATTTAAATCATATTATGTTGCTATACTGTAGTAGAGAACAATTACAGAATGATTTGACAAGCACTCCTTAATTCAAATTATTTAAGATCTGCAAACTAAATGCTATATGAAGGCAATGCTTGGGGAAGACTACACTCCTAATTGTATGCCTAGACCTCCTAGATAAATAAATTCATAGAATATGAAGGCTATAAGACAGGATCTTCAGTTCAGAATTAGCTTAGCCTGATTGATTATCCAGTTGATACAAATGTTGAAACCAGAGCCCTACTTTTTTCATTGGCAGAGATTATGGACCAGGCATCTCAGAGGGTGAAGAAAGAAAAGAAAATGAAGAAACTTGGTTGAACACATTATTAGTCTTGAAGGATGGCTCAGGAATTTAGAGCTCACAATGATTGTGCCGAGGTCATCAGTTTGGTGCAGAGAATGTACTTTGTGACACTCTAAGAGCCTGATTTCCATCTCAAGCTTCCAAGCTTACACACACACACACACACACACACACACACACACACACACACACACACCACTTAAATATAAAGTAAAAACCCTTAAAAATAGAATGCAACTCAAAATTCTTTTCAGTTTCCTCTAAGATTTAAGTATTACCTGCAGAGTATCATGATAAGATAATAAATAGAAGTAAAGCCTGGAATATTAATTCTGCTCTTTCCCAAATCTTACCTGTTTTGTTCACAGGTTCTTTGCAGAGTTCATTCCTTCACTGTGATTACTATATGGAATTGGAAAGGAAGAAAATGGAATTTGAGTAATTTCAGACATTCAAGTTATCTATTATGTAAGTAATTTGTCATTGAGGCACTTACTGTTATGTGTAGACACAGGAACAGAGAATTGAAATCTGCCATTTTATTTTAAAATATCTTCACATAATTTAGGAAACTGGACAGGAAAAATTACTCTGAATGAATCTAACATGATTTTATTTTTGATTTGTTGGTGGTAATGGAGTTCAAAACAAGGGATTTGTGCAAGAGAGAAAACCATTCCATCACTGAGATATGTCAAAACATGGTGTTTATTCCTTTATAAAACATGGCATCTAGAAAAATTATTAAGGGGTAACATTTGAAGAAATATTTTAATTGTAGTGACTTGAAATAAATACCACAGAGCTGGAGACTGATTGTTATTTAGTAATTGTTAGGTAGATGTGCGCAAATGTGGTGAATCCTCTGCTCTTTTAGGACACACTGCTTTTGCATAAGCAATTACACTTCATCATGATTTAAATTCTAATTGTCATTTCATTGATTTAACAACTAATATTAACTAATGCTGGAAGTCCAGTTTTCACTAAACCTGTACTATGCAATTTTCTAAAGCTAAGACAGGAACATTGCTCTCCAGGAGTTTGCACACTCCATTTCTGCTAGTGGCCTTGCTTCCTGCTGGGGCTTGGAAATACGCCTGGAGAATGAAGCGAGTAAGCAACAGGAAACAGTAATGAGAGTGGTAAGATACGAAATGACAGAGAGTTGAGGGCTAGTACCCAAGTTATATGTGGTGCCGAGGCAGGGCGCCTGTCTACCTTTTCTCAAATTATATTAGTTTTCCTGTAAATGGTCTTGATCCTTAAATGCTCTGATTTGGGTGGTTTTTCAGTTGTCCTATTGAAGTAATAAGAAAGATAGGAATTAGAGAAGTTGGCTTCTGTAAAATGACTTTTTAATACTATTATATTTCAATATCGCATTATTTTAAAAGAAGATATAAGTTACTACTAGGTAAGTTAGAGCTAATATTTGGGTCATATTGCTATTGGTAACTCACTTTAGTTATATTGTCTTTCATTTTACTACATAGAAGCCTCCTTTGCAAAAGGTAGCTTATCCATTTTGTTTTCCTTATGCATTTAAAAACATAGTCCAATAATACTTAAACAAATAAACTTGTTTTTAATACTAATATATTTTGCATTTTATTGACATCTGTAAAGCAGGATGCATGATTCAGTTGGTCTAGTTATGAAAAATAAATTCTTATTTAAGGTTAAGCTAACAAATTAAATTCACTAAACAGGATGGAAATAATTTCCTCCACTTTTCATTCAACACAATAGCATTTGGTTTGTGAGGGTGTGTATACAACATGCTCCAAATGAAGGTATTGATGAGGAACACTTTTTTATGTTGTCTTCCTAGCAAAGCTGCTCTCTCATTTGTTACTCCACATCATAACCAATAACTTTCTTCATTCAAAAATTTCAAGTGAGAGGAGCCTCTATTTTAAGCATGGAAATCTATTATTTGTGAGTTTTTATAATTTCAGTCTGACATAAATGTCTCACTACTTTTTTTTAAGCTAATAAGTTCAGGAACAAAAATAAAACTATTAATTGAACCCAACACAAGATATGTGGTTAAAATGTATACTGAAATAAAGTAACAGAACAATAGGAAAGAATGCTTCCTTAACTGCTGTATGTATCAAAAGGAAAAGAACACAGTCCTTCAGAGAGAAATTCATAAAATATTGTACAGTAACTGTCTGTGCTGCTGTAACTCCCAGACATGAGTCCAAGAGGACAAAATGGCAATTAGTGATTGATATTAGTTTATAAGAAATATCAATGTGTAAAGTTCATCATTCAGAAATTACTTCCAAATTCTATTATTATATTCAAAAGGATTACAAAAATACCACATGCACACACACACACACACACACACACACACACACACACACATATGGGTGTGTGTGTGTGTGTGTGTGTGTATACATATATATATATACCCACACATATATATGTTATAGAAAATTAAAGAGGATTTGTTTGTGTATGTTGTATGTGTTTTTTATGTGTATTTACATTGTTGTTTGTTGAAAAAAGTCATGAATATATCTGAACATGAAAATTAAACATGGAAAAAATGAAAGATATATAGGATTTAAAGAAAACCCCAACTAAAAAAGATTTTAAAAATATATTTTTGTGTGTTTCTTAGCTATTTCTATTCTTTTATGAAACTGGAAGGACACAGATATCACATATATGTATGTATATACATATATATATGCACATGTGTGTGAATGAACATATTTTCAAAATCATGATAAATACTGTTTTTTCCTTGACAAGGTATACATAAATAACATGAACAAGCAAAGAGTTACAGAATAGGTAATGGGAAGCACACATCAACATGTATGAGGAAGTGGCTCCTGAGTCTGAGTGCACCATCATAACCCTCAGCTTGGATCTCTATCACATCACTTTTCTCTGACACTCGGAAGGAATGTCATCAATTGATCAGGTATATAGGAAATGTGCTTGTCACTTCTGGTGTGTCTGAGTGTATTCGATAATTTTCTACTGCTAAGATGAAAGCTCATGACCAAGGCAACTGATAGAAGAATGTATATTTGACCTCATAGATTCAAAGAGTTGGAGCCCATAACGCAGTTGGAGGCTTAGAGCTAAGAGATAACTTCTCAAACAACAAGCAAAATTGGAATGGCTTCTGGTTTTGAAACCTCAAAATGCACCCCCAGTCAACTACTTCTCATGTGAGACCATCCATCCCAAACCTATTCAAAGTTCTACAAAATGGAAAACATGTATCTTCTTATCCCAAGATGATGGAGAGTCTTTCTTTCAAACCATTAGATATTCTATGGTCTTGTCCTAACATTTGTCATAACACACGACAAAGGCCATAAACAATAATGCAGGACATT
This sequence comes from Onychomys torridus, assembly GCF_903995425.1. Lineage (NCBI taxonomy): Eukaryota > Metazoa > Chordata > Mammalia > Rodentia > Cricetidae > Onychomys > Onychomys torridus. The sequence continues at coordinate 99,099,022 of NC_050451.1, forward strand.
CCTAGAGGGTAATGTGACTTCTTTAAGAAAATGACAATTTCCTTTATTTAGGAAATAAAAGTACAAGAAAATGTGGGAATGCTGTGGTTTAGAACAACAAAAACGCTTCTTATGTAACTAACCACAAATACGTGCACAAATTTGAAGGGATGTATGTATGCTCATGTCTGGGCAGGTGTGTGTGTGTGTGTGTGTGTGTGTGTGTGTGTGTGTGTGTGTGTATGCATATCTTTATAATTGATGTATAAAATAGGTAATCTCTGGAGCCTTCCACTGTTTTTTAAATGCAGAATTTCTTACAGGGACGTGAGACTTGTCAATTATAATGTGCTATCTGACCAATGAACTCAGGACAAGTTTGTTTCTGCTCATACCAATATAAACGTGCTACTATTGCCTCACCCCTAACCTCGCACTCATCAAACACTCTGCTCCAATCTCTTGAGTCTTTATCACAACTTTTAGTTATGACTATTTTATTTACTACTTCTATTAAATCCACTCATACAGATTTCATATATGAGTAATATGCATACTTTCACAAACATATAATCAAAAATCCTTCAGTCCTTTTCTGTATTTTAAGTTTTTCAAAATAATGTTAATATGCAAGTTATGAATAGGACATTCAAATTCTCTTTGGAATAAAGAGTTACTATGAAGTCAACTGACTAAGCACAAAAATCACCAAGGAAATGTAATCAACTCTGATGAAACAGAAGGGCATGTACAAGCAACGAAACTGAAGAGTCTGCTACCTAAAAAATAAATCATTCTTTCTGCTGCCTAGGAATCCATCAACAGGAATCTTTTTCATATAAACTATTCTGCATTAATGAATGATTCTCTTTTGTATCTCCCTTTCTTTTTATCAAAGCATTTATTAAATAGCTGGCATAAGCTATATGGTAAACATTACTTTATAGAAAAGAGCTTTTAAATTCTAAATCTGTGTAAAGTCTTATATAATAATGCCATTGCCTTCAGCAAATTAAGGAAAGACATAGAAATTTTAATTTTCATTCAAATGTTCTTAAAATACTTTAAATACAAAAATATGCATGTTCATGAAAACACATTAAATCAAAGTGCATAGAGTATCAGATTCCATATAATCAATGGCATTCAAATAGGCAAACTGTCATCTATTAAGGGGCCCTGAGCACACAGGATCCCCATACTTTTCTCCCAGAGCTGCATAAAGAGAACCAAACCCAATAATATAAAAGAAGTACAGTCTACAAAATAACTCAACCGTGACTTTCAGAAATTAAAAGCTTCTAAGAGCTAGAACTTAGTCCAAATGAAACGAAAGTATAATAATGAATTCAAATTGTGCTTTTATTGTACCTATTCCAGATGGGTTCCCTACTCTATCATAAACTCTGGTATTTGTTTCAGCTGTTATCTGAGGCCAGGTTGGCACCCCATGAGACTCATTTTCTTCAAATGGGTGCATAAGAAACATCTTTGCCATTGCCAATATTAAGAGAAATCACAACTTCACAATTAAGCTTCAATGATCAGCTCACTTAATAAATATGTCATCAAATGAGCAATAAGGCCCTGCCCAGCATCCATGAGTAAGATGGCATACACATATATCCCATTGCTACAACAGAGGAGTGAAGAACTGACACCTGGTAACTCAACCAAACCTGCCTACAGTGTAAGCTTGCTATATAATCAAACACAGCAAGGATTAGTTACAGTCTTAGGCATAGATAAGTTCCAACCCCACAGTTGACTACTTGGCTCATGTCCCTGATGGATATATCAAATTCAAGCACATTATTTTTTATCATTTTTAATAAAGAAATTGAAAAGTATTTTCTCCTATGATGGTTCTAGGCAATGGTTCTCACCCTGAAGAACAGTTTCATGAATGATAAGATCTGCTAGCATTTTACGGTACTGATTATACTGTGATTCTCTGGTAAAAATCATCATAGATATAAATTATTTTTAAAGTTGAGAAATAGAGAGCTTACTCACAAATCACTCCAAAGAGAAGGAACTAAGTAATTCTAGTATTACCATGTGGGAATGGGGTTCTTTTACTTTTTCCTTCATGAGAATAGTCATCAAATGCCATAAAAGATGAGCATAAAGTTTTGGTGAGGAGAAGCTATGAATGAGGAAGTCCATTTTCCATAGTGAAAATTGCATATCCTAGCCAAGTCTTAATGGCCCTTACTTTAAAGCCAGGTAAGGAAACAATAATTCGTGGAATTATCAGAAAATTAAATGAAATTATGAAAGTAGAGTTGATGAATTGATAATTTGGTATAAGTAAAAAGCATTAGAAATATAACACTAAATTATTGTTAGATGCATTTATTAATTTTACCATAATGGTAAAAATATTTTGTAGTTAAATTAAAACAAATGTTTCAAGAAAGAAATGTTCATAAAACTGAGTTAGAATAGCTACATGATTAATAAATTAATATTTATAAATAAAAATGCACACATAGACATATATACATACACACACATATATGTATATGTATGTGTGTGTATTGTATGTGTTAGTGTCTATGATTATCAATGGGAATATATAAGCAAATATTTTATTTTTATTAATGAAATAAATGAATAGGATAAAGAATAGCTCAAGCTGAGACGCAATGGTGCCCGCCTTTCATCCCAGCACTCGGGAGGCAGAGTCAGGTAGAACTCTGTGAGTTTGAGGCCAGTCTAGTCTATAGAGAGAGATATAGGACAGGAACCAAAACTACACAGACAAACCCTGTCTCATTAAAAGAAAGAAAGAAAGAAAGAAAAAAAGAAAGAAAGAACTAAATAAATGGCTCTGTGGTTAACAGCACAGCGCTCTTCAAGACAGAACTGAATCTGTCTCCAAAAATCCACATTAGTCACTTCACAACAGCACACTCCATACCCAGTGCATCTGAAAGTGTACATTAACATACACAGACACATGTATAAAATTACATATAAATAATTTTGAATATTAAAAATGAAATAAATGTGGTAATCTAAATATATAAGTTACTCTTTAAATATATTTATACATTTTCCAAAAAGTTGACATATTTTCATATAAATTAAACATTTAAACATGATACAAATATTTTAATTGTTGTTCACATAAGCATTAGGGAAGTAAATGCTATTGCTCAGTAGCAGCCCAATAACTGCAGCTGAAGAAAATTGTTACCTGTGGAGGATGAATAAGCATTCTTTTAATATTCTAAAGGTGTGGACTACCATCCATCTATGGGTTTTGACCAAAGGCTCCATGCAGCATCCCTATGGACCTCTGCTACATGATGAATTGTTAGATTTACCAGGTGGTATGGCTCAAGAGACAGAAAACCTTGCATAGCAGCCTGGACCTGCTAGGCACTGTATTGTGTTTTATGTCAAATTCAGAAGTACCAGCTTGTTGAGTCACTGAGTAAATGACTCAGAAAAATACTCTCAGGTCAGGGTAATATTGTTTCTGGTGAAGCCCACTGCATGTTGCATTCCTTTTAGGCATAGGATAGGCTGTTTGCAAAACTCACCCTTTCCCTCCAATGGAATATATCTACATGCCCACACCACTACATTTATAGCATTTTCAATGAGGTACAATTCCCTGAATATTTTTTTCAGATTTGTTTCTATTACTGATTGACGATACCTTTGCAATGAGTCTAGAACAGTTACTTTTGGTCTATTGGGTCCAACTGGTTTAGCATCATCATGTAATGTGCCAGTGTAATATTTTATACAAGGGAAATGCAATCAGGATCCCTATAATCTAAGTTAGGACACAGAAAGGGGATTGTTATCTGTCTGAGTTTGCCAGTGAAAGTGTATTGTGGTCTTGCTACTTGTAGTCAAATACATTCTGGTGGGGTTTAAAAATGTGGGTGGGGGAAAGGCATATTTCCTCTCATTAGTTGGAGAATTTTGTGTGATGTTTTTTGGTTGTTATCAACCTTCTCCCAGTTCTCCCCTATGAGCCTAATTGTGTGTCTTCTTTTTTAATGTCTTTACAATTTTCATACAATGTATTTTGAACATATAGACCACACATAATCCCTCCTCTTTCTAGTATCTCTAACCTCCTATCCATTTCCAAAAAAACTTTGAGAATGTTTCTTCTTATTTTTCTTCTTTTCTATAGCATCCTTATGTGTTGTCTAGATAGCCTTGGGACTGGGTCCTGCTCTAGTACATGTTACACCTACCAGAGGTGGCACAATAAAAATAAATCTGATTCTCCCTCCCTTGAAAACCATTAAATGCTAATAGCTGTGCTGCTAGTGCTGCAGTTACATATCCACTTATCCCCTCTGTTTTGGGATCTGGTTTGACTGAAACTTGGAAAGATCATGTGTGTGATGTCAAAACCACCTAGAGTTCATATGTGCATTTACACTGTTGTACACATAAAACACTCTGTTCTCAAAATATTATACTACCTCTGACTGTTAAATTATTTCTGCTTCCTCTTCTGCAAAAATTCCTGAATCTTTGTGTAAGTCAATCTAGCTCTCAGTGTTCACAGCTAGGTACAGCTGACTACGGCTTCTCTCCTGTGGTAGCATCCCTAACACCTCCAAAAGGCTGGAATAAAGGTGTGCACTATCACACCTGGCTAGAAGAAAGTTTTAACTAAAAATAAACTAGACTCATGAAGTGAATGTTTTCCTTTTCAATGTTTTTATTTATTTTACTCTATTTTTTTCCGTGGATATTTTTTTAATAAATAATTTTTTTCTTTATTATTATGTGTTTTAAATTTTATATATCAGCCATGGGTTCCCCTGTCCTCCCCCCTCCCGCCCCCACTCCTGCCTTCCCCCCAGCCCCTCTGCTCCATTCCCATGTCCTCCAGGATCAAGACACCCCTGGGGATTCATTTAAACCTGGTATTTATTTTACTCTAAAAGAGAAATGAGCACTACAAATTAGCTCTTCTGTAGTTGAAACTCTTTCTCCAAGCTTATCTGGTTTGTTATTTTTGCATTGGCTACACAATCTTCTGTCAAATACATTCCTTAGTGCATGGTTATCTTCAATTTATTCTCTTATTACTAATTCCTTTTTCAGTTAATGTCTCTCCTCCAGGTAAAGGACACTATTGCATACTGTGAAAAAAATCCTAGTCTCTAAACATCATAATTAGGCACTCCTAATTATAATTCCTAGAATCTAAGAATTATAAAGGAATTTTGAATGTTTTCAAAGAAAGAAATGATACATAATTGACAATACAAATTTAACCTAATTTCAATAATAAATTATGCACATATGCAAATAAATATGTGTTTCTGTATTAATTTATATAGTATACATTTATGATAATTTTCTTTTTGCCTATATAAATGGGTGGTGTGTGTAGGTGAACTTTTTCATGTTTGTGGGTGCAGATATATTTTATGTGTGTGTATGTGTGGTCATCAGAAGGTAATACCAGAAACCTTACTCATCACTTTTCTGCTTCATTCTTTGAGACAACTTCTTTTGTTCAACCTGGTGCTTACCAGAATTGTTAGGCTCACTAGCCGGTATCCACTGGGGTCCTGCATCAGCATTCTAAGTATAGAATTACAGGCAGCTATGGTATCTATCTGGCTTTATGTGGACTCAAGGTATTCAAATCTGGTCATTTTGTTTGAGACACAAGTTCTTTATTTTCTCAGTCATAGCCCATGTACATTTCTGAGATGTTATATACCATTTATGAATGTAAATGAAAAACTGTAATTATTTTATTTTGAAACATAAATTACTAGTCATCTGTAAATATTCATAAAATGTTCTTCAAAAATGCTTGATAATCATCATAATGCATTTTCCTTTGAAGAATAACATCATTGTTTTTCAAAATTGATTGAAGAAAAAAAGGCATAGCTTTGTTTTTAATGTGTGGTCTTAAAGAAGATCAAAATATTAGCATTCATGAGGCCATTTGAAACTAGTTCAAAGTCTGATAATTTAGTGCTCTCTTTTCCTATTACCCTAAATTTACAATAAAGATTATGTGTTCATTTATGAACACACATCCTTCTACTCCTAAAAATATTGCTATTAAGAAAGGTTTTTCATTGTATAAATTTGAAAACACTCAGTAATATATATACATACATATACATCCATATGTACACATACACATATATGACATGACATATGGACATTAATCCTTCTCTGCCTAGATTCTGTTAAGGCATGTAAGTGGGTACATGCATACCAAAACAAAACAAAATATTGTAACAGTAGCATGAACTTTACACACAAGCAGATTCAGTCAAATTCTCAAACGTTTTTCAAATAAACACTAACTACTAACAATGGTCGTACAGATTCTTAGTCACCTAAGCAAATGTAATACTGGCCTCCAGGGAATATTGATGTCATGGTTACTAAGAATCTTAATCAAAGCCAAAATAACAGTATAGAATGACTCCGTTTATTACTTTAAATACATATTATTATTGAATTCAATGAAACAACCAATTATCACCATATAAATTTCACAAATGGAGTAGGTTGTTGAAGGAAAATTTAATGAGGAGCTAAAGTTAACACATTGTGTTTTTTGGTTCAAAGTTGTATATTGTATTTTATGGCATAATTCTGGAGATTTACCTTTATATTCAGAATATATGTCAAATCTTTTAACAGCAACATAGTCATAGCTCAGTATAAAACTCCCACTCAAGATACTCTGTTGGGACACATTCATATAGGTTTACTGTATTTAACACAGCCCAGGCACTAGTCACACTATGCACGTGCATTCATGTGTGTGTGTGTGTGTGTGTGTGTGTGTGTGTGTGTGTGTGTGTGTGTGTACAAGTGTGCACTGACAACAATACCAGAAACAGAAACAGGTATACATTTCAATTTGTGGAGCCGGCTTTAAACCCAGCTGCAAAGTGACTGACTCATAACATTCCTGCAACTATTGCACCAATGGTCATATGTTGACAGGCTGGCCATTAGTGTTGCATAGAGTTCACATTGGAGTAAGACTTATGAGTGATATTTCCTCAGTAGTATGCACACTTCCCCTGCAATACTATGAAATAGTTAGTAAGGATAAAGCTTCTGAGTCAAAATGATTTTTCCACATTTATAACTAAAGTTTATAATTCCACAGGTAAAAATTGCACCTTCCTGCCAAGTTCTGAAGAGTCAAAAAGAGAATTGGATACAGCCTGTAATATCATTTTTACTCTCTAAAGTTTAGTGGCCTATGTTACTTTGCTGGTAAACAAACCCAAAATAGATAACCATGCTTCTTGCATGGGCATTTTTATTGTAGTTAGCCTGTTTTGTGAAGTAGGGATGTTGTTGCTCTGTTAAAGGGAAAACTTGTATAACTTCAATGTATATCCATGTCCATATTTTATGATGCTACTGCAGAAATAATTATCCCTATTACTTTTTCAAAACATTATTGGAGTTAGTTTTCTATACCCACATTTTCTCTTCCACTTTGCCCACCAGTTCACAACTCCAGCAGGCAAACTCATGCATTGAACATACTTGCCATGTTTAATCTCCCAATCTAGATGCTGTGTGGATGTATGGGGAAATATTTTGAATTTGAAATTCATCTGGTAAGGTTTATCTGAAAAGCAATGTATAACAAAGCATCATTGAGAAACAAGCAAATGAAAAACAGACAAACTAAAGCAAAATAAATTTGTGCAATAATTTTGTTTAGCATGTGTTTGGCTAGTTCATTTAAGATAGAAAATAAAATACAATGTTTTGTTCTTGATCCTATAAAGCTCCAACTAATGTATTATATATTTCTTTTTTTTCTGTGACTTTTTAAAAAATTTACTTTAATTTTACATATCAGCCATGTGTTCCGCTGTCCTCCGCCCTCCCGCCCCGCCCCTGCCTTTGTCCCAGTCACCCCCACCCCATTCCCATCTCCTAAAGGGCAAAGACTCCCCTGGGGATTCAGCTAAACCTGGTAGATTCAGTCCAGTAGGTCAATCCCCTCCTTCCAGGCTGAGCAAATTGTCCCTGCTTAAGCCCCAGGTTCCAAACAGCCAGCTCATACACTAAGGACAGGTCCTGGTCCTACTGCCTGGGTGCCTCCCAAACAGTTCAAGCAATTCAATTGTCTCACTTATCCATAGGGCCTGATCCAGTTGAGAGCTCCACAGCTTTTGGTTCATAGTTCATATGTTTCCATTAGTTTGGCTATTTGTTCCCATGCTTTAGCAATCTTGGTCTCAACAATTCACACTCTTACAGTCCCTCCTCTTTCTCAACAATTGGACTCCTGGAGCTCCACCTGGGGCCTGGCTGAGGATCTCTACATCCACTTCCATCAGTTATTGCATGAGAGTTCCAGCATGACAGTTAGGATATTTGGGCATCCAACCACCAGACTAGGTCAGTTTGGGCTTTCTCTCAACCATTGCCATTAGTCTACAGTGGAGGTATCATTGTGGATTTCTAGAGACCTCTCTAGCACTTTGCCACTATTCTCATGTGGTCTTCATTAATCATGGTCTTTTATTCCTTGTTCTCCCTTTCTATTCTTGATCCATCTGGGATCTCCTGCTCCCCTAAGCTCTCTTTCCCTCGACTATTGCCCTTCAATACCCCCACTCACGTCCAGGTTGTTTATGTACATTACATCTATTTCTCTGTCATTGGGCAATCCCTGTGTCTTTCTTAGGGTCCTGTTTTCTAGGTAGCCTCCCTGGAGTTGTGAGTAGTTTAGTCATATTTGTTTTATATCTAGTATCCTCCTCTGAGTGAGTACTTACCATGTTTGTCTTTCTGATTCTGGGTTACCTCACTTAGGATGATTTTTTTCTAGATCCATCCATTTGCCTGCAAACCTCATGATGTCATTGTTTTTCACTGTTGAGTAGTACTCTATTGTGTATATGTACCATATTTTCTTCATCCATTCTTCAGTTGAAGGGCATCTGGGTTGTTTCCAGGTTCCAGCTATTACAAACAATGCTGATATAAACGTAGCTGAGCAAATGCCCTTGTGGTAAGATTGAGCATTCCTTGGGTATAAGCTCAAGAGTGCTATAGCTGGGTCTTGAGGGAGATGGATTACCAATTTTCTAAAGAAGCACCATGTTGATTTCCAAAGTGGCTGTACAAGCTTGAATTCCCACCAGCAGTGGAGGAGAGTTCCCCTTGCTCCACATCCTCTCCAGCATAAGCTGTCTGCTGTGTTTTTGATCTTAGCCATTCTGACAGGTATAAAGTGGTATCTCAGTGTCATTTTGATTTGCATTTCCCAGATAATTAGGGATGTTGAGCAATTCCTTAAATGTCTTTCAGCTATTTGACATTCCTATGTTAAGAATTATCTGTTTAGTTCTATAGCCCATTTCTTAATTGAACTGCTGGGCATTTTGATGTCTAATTTCTTGAGTTCTTTATATATTCTGGATATCAGCCCTCTGTCAGATGTGGGGTTGTTCAAGACCTTTTCCCATTCTGTAGGCTGTTGCTTTGTCTGTTGACCATGTCCTTTGCTCTACAAAAGCTTCTCAGTTTCAATCAGGTCCCATTGATTGATTGTTTCTCTCAGTGTCTGTGCTACTGTTGTTATATTTAGGAACTGATCTCCTATGCCAATGCATTCAAGACTACTTCCTACATTCTCTTCTATCAGGTTCAGAGTAACTGGATTTATGTTGAGGTCTTTGATCTACTTGGACATAAGTTTTGTGTATGGTGACAGATATGGATCCATTTGCAGCCTTCTACACATTGACATCCAGTTATGCCAGCATCATTTGTTGAAGATGCTTTCTTTTTTCCATTGCACATTTTTGGCTTCTTTGTCAAAAATTATATGTTTGTAGGTGTGCAGGTTAATATCAGGGTCTTAAATTCGATTCCATTGGTCCACATGTCGGTTTTTATGCCAGTACCAAGCTGTGTTTATTACTGTATCTCTATAGTAGAACTTGAGGTCGGCAATCGTGATGCCTCTATAGGTTGTTTTATTGTACAGGATTCTTTTTGCTATCATGGGTTTTTTGTTTTTCCATATGAAGACGAGTATTATTCTTTCCAGGTCTGTGAGGAATTGTGTTGGTATTTTGATGGGGATGACGGTGAATCTCTAGATTGCTTTTGGTAAGATCGCCATTTTTACTATGTTAATCCTGCCTATCCATGAGCATGGGAGATCTTTCCATTTTCTGACATCTTCTTCAATTTCTTTTTTCAGGGACTTAAAGTTCTTGTCATATAGGTCTGTCACATGCTTACTTAGAAGTACCCAAGGTATTTTATATCATTTGTGGCTATTGTAAAGGGTGATGTATCTCTGATTTCCTTCTCAACCTGTTTTTCTATTGTATCTAGGAGGGCTACTGATTTTTTTTTTTGAGTTAATCTTTTATCCTGCTATGTTGCTGAAGGTGTTTATAAGCTGTATCACATCCTTGGTTGAATTTTTGGGGTCACTCATGTATACTATCATATCATCTGCAAATAGGGAAACCTTGACTACTTCCTTTCCAATTTGTATTCCCTTTATCTCCTTATGTTGTCTTATTGCTCTTGCTAGAACTTCAAGTACTGTATTGAATAAGTACGCAGAGAGCAGACAGCCTTGATTGTTCCTGATTTTAGTGGAATTGCTTTGAATTTTTCTCCATTTAATTTGGTGTTGGCTGTTGGCTTGCTATAAATTCCCTTTATTATGTGCAGGTATGTTCCCTATATTCCTGATTACTCCAATACCTTTATCATGAAGGGGTGTTGTATTTTGTCAAATGCCTTTTCTGCATCTAGTGAGATGATCATGTGGTTTTTTTTTTCCTTTGAGTTTGTTTATATGGTGTATTACATTGACAGACTTTCGCATGTTGAACCACCCTTGTATCCGTGGGAAGAAGCCTACATGATCATGGTGAATAATTGTTTTGATGTGTTCTTGGAGTCTGTTTGATAGTATTTTATTGAGTATTTTTGCATCAATGTTGATGAGGGAGATTGGTCTTTAGTTCTCTTTCTCTGTTGCATTTTTGTTTGGTTTTGGAATCAGGGTAATTGTAGCCTCATAGAAGTAGTTTGGTAATATTCCTTCTGTTTCTATTGTGTTGAACAATTTAAAGAGTATTGGTTTTAACTTTACTTTGATGATCTGGCAGAATTCTGAGCTGAAATCATCTGGTCCTAGGCTTTTTTCATTGGGAGACTTTTAATGACTGATTCTATTTCCTTAGGGGTTATTGGACTATTTAAATAGTTTATCTGGTCTTGATTTAACTTAGGTATGTGGTACCTATCCAGAAAATTATCCATTTCTTTTAGATTTTCCAGTTTTGTGGAGTAGAAGTTTTTGAAGTATGACCTGATGATTCTCTGGATTTTCTCATTCTGTTGTTATGTCCCCCTTTTCATTTCTGATTTTGTTAATTTGAATGCTTTCTCTCTGTATTTTGATTAGTTTGGATAAGGAATTGTCTGTTTTGATGTTCTCAAAGAATCAACTCTTTGTTTCATTAATTTTTTGTATTGTCCTCTTTGTTTCTATTTTATTCATTTCAGCTCTCACTTTGGTAATTTCCTGGCATGTATTTTTCCTGGGAGGCTTTGCTTCTTTTTATTCTAGAGCTTTCAGGTGTGCTGTTAAGTCACTAGCGTGGGATTTCTCCAGCTTCTTCATGTGGGCATTTAGTGCTTTGAATTTCCCTCTTAGTTCTGCTTTCATTGGGTATGTGGTGTATTCATTTTCACTGATCTCTAGGAAGTCTTTAATTTCTTTCTTTATTTCTTCCTTAATGCATCAGTGATTCAGTTGAGCATTATTCAGTTTCCATGAGATTGTAGATTTTCTGTAGTTTTTGTTGTTGTTGAAATCTAACTTTGAACCATGCTAGTCTGATATAAAACAGGAGGTTATTCCAATTATTTTGTATCTGTTGAGATTTGCTTTGTGGCCAAGTATGTGGTCGATTTTAGAGAAGGTTCCATGGGGTGCAGAGAAGAAGTTATACTCTTTATGTTATTATGGAATGTTCTGTAGATATCGATTAAGTCCATTTGAGTCATAGCATCTATTAAGTCCTTTATTTCTCTGTTTAGTTCAATTTGGCAGTTCTGTCCAATGGTGAAAGTGGGGTGTTGAGGTCTCCTACTATTAATGTGTCGGGTGTTATATGTGATATAAGCTTTAGTAATGTTTCTTTTACATATGTGGGTGCCCTTGTGTTTGGGGCATAAATGTTCAGAATTAAAACTTCATCTTGGTGGATCTTTCCTGCAAGTATTATGTAATGTCCTTATTGACCTCTTCTGATTGATTTTAGTTTGAAGTCTATTTTGCTGGATATTAGGATGGCTATACCTGCTTGCTTTTTAAGACCATTTGATTAGAAAGTCTTTTCCCAGCCTTTTATTCTTAGTAGGTGTCTATCTCTGAATTTGAGGTGTGTTTCTTGTATGCAGCAGAAGTTTCGTTCCTGCTTCTGTACCCACTCAGTTAGCCTGTGTCTTTTTATAGGTGAATTAAGTCCATTGATATTAAGGGATATTAATGACCAATGATTGTTTATTCCTGTTACTATTATTATTATTTTGTAGTAGTGTGTGTGTACTTCTCTTCTTTGGGGTTTACTCCTGTGGTGTTATATGTTGCCAGTGTTTTTGAGCATGTAAATGACTTCCTTATGTTGGAGTTTTCCTTCTAGTTCTTTCTGTAGGGCTGGGTTTGTGGATAAGTATTGTTTAAATCTGTTTTTTTCTTGGAAGGTTTTGTTCACTCCATCTATGATGATTAAATGTTTTGCTGGGAATATTAGTCTTGGCTGGCATTCATGGTCTCTTAGTGTCTGCATTATATCTGTCCAGGTCCTTCTGTCCTTAAAAGTCTCCATTGAGAAATTGGGTGTTATTCTGATGGATTTGCCTTTAAAAGTCACTTGGCCTTTTTCCTTTGATGATCTTAATATTATTTCTTCATTTTGTACATTTAGTTGTTTAATTATTATGTTGCGAGGGGACTTTTTTGGGGGGTCTAGTTTCTTTGGTGTTCTATAGGCTTCTTGTGTCTTCATAGGCATTTTCTTCTTTAAACTGGGAAAGTTTTCTTCTATGATCTTGTTAAATATATTTTCTGTGCCCTTGAGTTGGTATTTTTCTCATTCCTCTATCCCTATTATTAGTAGGTTTGGTCTTTTCATGGTGTCCCAAATTTCTTAAACATTTTGTGTCATGACTTTGTTGGCTTTAGTGTTTCCTTCGACTGATGAATCTATTTCTTCTACCGTATCTTCAATACCAGAGATCCTCTCTTCCATCTCTTGCATTCTGTTGTTTATACTTGCATCTGAAGATCTTGTTCATTTACTCAGATTTTCTATTTTCAGCATTCCCTCTGCTTGTGTCTTCTTCATTTTTTCTATTTCCCTTTTCAGGTCTTGGACTGTTTCCCTCGTCTGTCGCATTGCTTTTTCATGTTTTTTCTTTCAGGGACTCATTGTTTTCTTCTGCTTTATTTGTCCTTTCCTCTAGTTTTTTATAGCGTTCTTCCCATTATTTGTTTGTCTGTTCCTCCACTTTAGTTTTGATTTTTTCTATATAAGGCTCTAGCCTCTTCATGATGTTATTCATAAGGTTGTTTTCTTCTGCTTCTTCCATTTTGTGATGTTCATGTCTAGCTGTTGGAGGAGGGCTAGGTTCTGGTGATGCTGTATTGCTCTTTCTTTTGTTGTATGTACTCTTGCTTTGACATCTGCCCATCTCCTCCTGGATTAATTCTTGGTCTTATCAGAGCACTTGGTTCAGACAGAGCTGACAGATTTAGGGAGCCTATCTCTGGTCCAGATGGAAGCTCTGGGCTGGATGGGAGCTCTGGTCCAGATGGGAGTGCTGGCAGGATAGGAGGTGGAGTCTGGTCTTTGAGTCTCAGTAAGTGGCTAGAGTCTCAGTATCTTGTCCCCATGGGAGCTCTGGGGCAGGATGGGAGCTCTGGGGTGGGATGGGAGCTGGAGGCCTGTCTCTGAGTCTCAGGAAGTGGCTGGGATCTCAGGAAGATGGGTGTGAGGGCAGGGTGTGGAGATTGCAGGGTCTGCCTGCAGTCTTAGAAAGCGGGACCCTTCCAGGGGCCCAGAAAGTAGAGCCAAGTTGGGCAGGTCTTCCCTGGGATGTCTGGTGCCCAGCAGGGAGACCTAGGGGAGGTCCTCTCTGGCTATGACCCCAGGGACTCCCCTCTGGTCCAGATGGGAGTTCTGGGGCAGGATGGAAGCTGGGGACTGGTTTCTAAGTCTCAGGAAGTGGCTGGGGTCTCAGAAAAATGGGTGTGGTAGCAGGGCATGGAGATCATAGGGTCTGCTGGGGTCTTGGAGAAGGGGAACCTTCCTGGTGGGGGTGGGGATCCTGCCAGATGGCCAGAACCTGGGGCCAAGTTGGGCAGGTCTTCCTCTGATTGGCTGGTGCCCAGGGCTGGGACCTAGGGGCTGGCTGTATTATATATTTCATAAGATAATAAATCAAAGGTGAGGAATGTTAATAGAATATTATTTTTAACTAATTTAATTTTTTTCAGAATTTCATATTTGAGTTTATATAGTTTTAACCTTCTTAATTCCCCTCCAACTCTATGTCTCAAGTCCCCATCCCCTTCAACTTCATGATTTCTTCATAGTCGATAAATATATACATATATATGCACATATATACATATATATGAATGTATATATATATATATATATATATATATATATATATGTGTGTGTGTGTGTGTGTGTGTATGTATGTGTGTGTGCATGCGTATATTCATAAGTGTATATACATTTAACCTACTGAGTCCATTTGGTGTTTCTAGTACAAATATATAATTAAAGAAGACATCCTGGGCTTGGATGACATCCCAGGGCTTGTACATAGAGAAGATGAATTTTTCCCATCTCAGAAGTCATTAATACCCTGAAGCTTGACCCTTGGAGGAGAATATACTACTGCCACTTACATAAACCTGTGCAATTTCTAACTGTACTATAACTTATTACTTGTATACCCACAAATATGTGTACCAGTCATCTCTCAAGAAGAAGGTATTTTTCAGTAGATGGAGACTGTTAATGAAATCCAGAACTTGTCAAAATGCAATAAAGAACTAACAATAGGATACCCAACCCCAATCGACACACATAAAAAGTAAACCCCAGAGGAAATACTGCAGAAAAGAGAAAGAAAAGGTTTTAATAGCGAGAAGATCA
This sequence comes from Onychomys torridus, assembly GCF_903995425.1. Lineage (NCBI taxonomy): Eukaryota > Metazoa > Chordata > Mammalia > Rodentia > Cricetidae > Onychomys > Onychomys torridus. The sequence continues at coordinate 99,114,216 of NC_050451.1, forward strand.
GGAAATATGTCATGAGATAGTATCTTCTGTATATGTCAAAGAAGTTGTACCCATTAAATGTAAGAAATATTATTGTGTAAACTAGAATTGGATAATGACAGCATCAATGGCATGTGGAAGTTTATGGGATAAAGATTACAAAGCTCCTCTTGTAGATGAACATTTATATATAGAATATTATCTCTTCCTGCAGTATCAACTATTATAATCTGGACTTGTCATTCTAGATATTTCTCATTGCTTTATTTATCTAAACTCTCTTCTGAAGGTCTGTGAATTTGGTTCACTGCTGGAGTTCTTGTCTAATAAGCTAGATGCCACATAGATTCACCTTCAGTACCATGTACATGCACACACACACACACACAAAATTGCTTTTAGTTCTCCTTCAGAGATTAAATACATAGTAGGGTAAGCATCATTAAAATAAAATGTACACCAAAGGCAGTTTAAAGTCAACTGTAACTAGAAGTTAAATCAAGACTTTTATTCAATAATTCCCCAATTAGGAGAAGAATTTCATGAATCCCTCTAATGGTTTTAGTGGAATTTTGAGCAGCTTGATTTTGTGAAAGCCTTGAGCATATAGCCATAGACACTATCAGTTCATGTGTGCTGAGGTGGCTAGGAGAAAGACTCAGTTTTCCCCTGATAGACTCTATAGCCTGCAAAACTGGTCCTGCGCTTTGCTCATATAAGGAAGCAGTGCTAAGGAGAGTCAGGGAGTTTAACAAAACAAAACAAAACAAAAATAATAATAACCAGAAAATTTGGAAGAAAAAAATGATAAGGTAAAAAGGTAAATGATTTGATAGTAGAGAATCTGGGATTGGATTTGATAAAAAATGTATGCAGAATATTCTAATTAAAAAGAAATATAAAGAAATATTTTCATTGGAAATAAAAAAATAAGTATGATTGAGCACTATTTAATTGATAAAAATTTTCACATTTTGTACAGTTTTAAACAAATAACAAGTAGGATATGAATGGACAATTAATAATCTTATTTTATTATCTATTACCAAGTCAAAATTCAGCATGTGTTCCTTAATAGATTCATACTAATTAATAATTTACTATTTTTGCCAAATTTAATTAGAGTGTCTATTATTTAAATATTAAATAAGACCATTCAACTTCTAGACTAGGATGTTTTATGAATTTATTTCAATACTTATACTTAAACTTACTTTAGGAAAGGACCATAATAAAACTATTGATTTCTGCTTACCATACTGAAGGTGAAGACTGCTACTGCAAAGTAAGGTACTTCTATGATGATTTGTCACAAATTCAAATATTTTCTCCAATCAATCTAAATGCATACTCAAGTTAATTAATACCTACAATGTCGAAATAATTCTGAATTGCATTGTTGCAGAATTGTGCTTGAATTACTGACTCATAAGATTAAATGCAACCATTTTTTTTCCTTGGAAAAAGGTTAACTCCAATAGGCACACTGTTAGTTCACTTTAAAAGAGAGACAGTCGAGTGACAGCAATTAAAAAGTTAGCACAAGATGAGAACAGTAAAGCTTTTGTCTAATAAATATATTATATCATCCCATCTGGAAAATGCTGTTGATTGGGTCAATGCAAGAACTTCTTTCAAGAAATAAGGAACATTATGGCACAAATTCTCCAGAGCAAGGTCACCTGAGAATCAGTACGCAAATGAGTAGGCAGGCTATCATTGCTTTTGGGATGGCACACACAGGATTTCCAAGAAAATTGTAAATAATGTGTATAGTTACACTAAATATATTATATCAATATTTTACAATAAAGGAATGTATCTTCCTTTTCTTTACTTATTTTTAATCTTTTATTTTTTTGAGAATATCTGAAATAAATACACAGTATTTATATTATTTCCCATAGCCATCTTCCCCCACGACTTCCCCATTGAATTAACTCTTTGGCTGTGATTGTTCTCTGTCTGTCTATCTATCTATCATCTATCTATCTATCTATCTATCTATCTATCTATCTATCTATCTATCATCTATCTTTCTTTCTATCATCTCTATATCTCTCTGTCTCTCTATTTATGTCTGTCTTCTGTATATGCTCATTACCTATCCAGAACACTTAGTGCTGCTGAAAGGTACTTGAATTTAGGGCAGATAAATTGGGATTGGTAAAATTATAAAGGGAATATTAATGCTGATAACAGATTTCCCTCTTCTTACTTCTACCCTTAGACCTTATAGCTCTTCTTCTAGAGGTGGGGCCTTGTGTGTCCTCACCTATCCACATTGCTGTGCCAGCTCGTGTCATTATGCAGGCCTTCTTTAGGTAGTCATAGTTTTGAGCTTTCATGGTTCTGAAGCATTCCTGTCATGTCTACAAGACTCTGTGCTACAACAGCAGTCCTTGTGGCTCATGCAATATTTACAGTATCTCTTTCTGTAGTTCTCCTGAAATTCACACATTTTAAATATAAACATTCAACACACTGTTGATAGTAGTAGAAAAGTCAAGATGTAATTAAAATATTTTCCTGAGGTAATTTTTAGTGAAACTTTTATTAAGTTCTCATTGTTCAACAAATACCTATATTACAAAATCATTATAATATTAAATGGTAAAATAAAATTATGCATTCTAGACAATCACAAATCAATTTCACTGCTACATAAGAGGTAATCCTATCTTCTCAAAGTAAATTTCATGTTTTTTATTCAAAAAAGGACTTCCTTGTCTTTAAAATAGTCTCATTTTCTTCATTATAGCTGTTGATATAATCAGAGTAGCTATGGATATGCTTATTAGAGTTCTAAACATAGACACATATGGGGAATTTTAAATTATTACTTTCTTACACAGGGACACATGCTCAGCCTGGAAGGAGAGGACTGGACCTGCCTGTACTGAATCCACCAGGTTGAATTGAATCCCCAGGGGAGTCTTGGCCCTGGAGGACATGGTCTGGGGGGAAGGTGGGGGGGGGGGCAGGAGGGGGGAGGACATGGCTGATGTATAAAATTAAAACAAATAATAATAATAATAATAATAATAATAAAATTTAAAAAATTATTACTAAACTTGAAAAATTAAAGATACATTATCAAAACTTCAAATATCAGTTACCTTTAATTTTCCCATACTTAGTCTCAGAATTTAAGTGATTGTGTGTATTTACAGGATATATATGTGGGGTGTATGTATGTATGTCAGTGCCCATATTCCTGTGTGTTAGTAAATGTAACATGTAATAAACATGCATGTAAATGCTAGGCAGTAATCATCATTGCCTAGACTGAGACAAATATCTCCTATTCATCATTGGATATTCCAGACTATATGTCCTGCACATGTCTCTGCCTCACAAGTTAATGCAGGACTTCTGGATTAGAGGAAGTAGCTATGCGCTCTAATTTTACCTGGGCTCCTGGATTATAAACTCAGGTCTTTAAACATATGTGAACAGATTTGACTCACTAATCCATACCCCCAGTCACAGTTATAATTTTGACTTAAATACTTAACATAGTGTCCAAGCACCATTTTTATTATTAGAAATATGGAGTATGAGACAAGCGTTTACTAGGTTGTTTAGGTATATAACAACTTTACGTCTTATTGTACTAGTCTGTGACTGTTGAGGCTGCATGTGTGTCCTGGTTTCCCAAGCAACTTATTCTCCTTCAACAGTGTTCAGATTGTTGTGATATATAATCCTGTATGGCTTTGGTTGTTTGATTTTAAAAATCTTATAAAAAGTAATTTTACAACCCATTGAATAATCAAAATCTTGAAACCAAACTGTTTGAAAGTCACACATACCACTCATTTTTCAGGATAAGTTTAATCTATTTTAATTTGACATATAACAAATAGCAAATATAAAATAAGACAAAATTGGAAGAACAAAGAGAGAGAATATAAATTTGTGCCTAGTATTTTCAAATATGACATTATAAATTAACATCTGAAAAATTGATCTATGACCTACCAAAATAAAGCAGATTTTTAAAAGAATAGTACTTAAGTACATAATTTATTAAAAATAGTATTAAGAAAAAATACTATACAGCCTAGCAGAGGAGGGTACATACCCCCAAGTCTGAAGACCTGAGTTCTGTCCCTGGGACTTACATCATGCAAAGAGAAAAGTAAGTACCATAAATTAATCACTGAATGCTACATATCTGCTATGTATGCCATGAATTCTCTCTCTCTCTCTCTCTCTCTCTCTCTCTCTCTCTCTCTCTCTCTCTCAGAAGTTTTGAAAAGAAAGAATGTTATAATGATAATTAACAAACTATGATGTATTTCTTGACCAAAGAGCTTAGAGATGCAGTCTTGCAGTAAGTATGATGGCATATGACAGACCAATGAATGATCAGAAGAAAATGATGATACTCAACACAACTAAATAGTTTTAGTGCTATCTTTATTTGCTTAGTTTTTCAAATAAGTAAAATTGCAATATGGTATCATCTAGGAAATCAAATGTCAAAATAACTTGACTATAGCATTCTGAAATTGTATTTTACACAATAACAGCTTCAAAAATAATCAAGTAGCGTGATATGTTTAGATTGGTCTTGTCATATAATTATCATTTCCAGCACTACTATTTCATATCTTAAGTAAACTTATTCATATAAAAACATATGCAATATATGTGTATCAATGGTGATGGAAAATTATCTAATTTTCATTTTCTAAACATCAATTATTTGTATTTACTAATAAGAACAAAAATATTCTGAATGGCACGTTTGTTGAAAGGGTAAACAGACATTTTTGACAGATATTTTTATTTATTGTGTGTTACTTACAAAGTAATAATTTTCTGATGAGCACAAAATACAAATACAAGGCTTTCCATCACAGGTAAGCCTTGGAAAAATTACTACTCAGCACATATAAATGATTCACTAATGAAGTAGTAAAATGCACTTCATTGTATTAATGAATCCCATTTCATTAATAATCCTACAGAAGGCTAAGTGATGGATAAAGAAATTTGGGACTCAGTTCATTGGTCAATGTATTGAGGAGTATATAGAAGCCTCATAAAAAAGAAAAGAAGGAAGGGAGGATAAAGGAAGGAAGAAAGAGAAGGAAGGGAAGGGATGAGAAGGAAAGGAAAGGAGAGGAGGGAAGAGAAGGGAAGAGGAGGGGAGTGGAGGGGAGAGAAGGGAAGAGAGGAGAGGTTTCAAGGTTCTGGCTAGTATGAATAATGCTGCTATGAACATAGTCGAGCATGTGCCCTTGTAGTATGATTGAGCATTCCTTGTGTATATGCTCCTGAGTGATATAGCTGGGTCTTGAGGTAGAATGATTCCCAATTTTCTGATAAGTCACCATAATGATTTCCAGAGTGGCTGTATAAGTTTGTACTTCCACCAACAGTGAAGTAGTGTTCCTCTTGCTCTGCATCCTCTCTAACATAAGTTGTTATCAATGTTTTTTATCTTAGCCATTCTGACAGGTGCAAGATGTTATCTAAGAGTCATTTTGATTTACATTTACCTGATGACTAAGGATGTTGAGCAATTCCTTAAAAGTCTTTTGGCCATTTGAATTCTTCTATTGAGAATTCTCTGTTTAGCTCTGTAGCCCATTTTTGAATTGGATTGTTTGATATTTTAATGTCTAGTTTCTTGAATATATATATATATATATTACTCAGCCCTATGTCAGATATGAGATTAGTGAAGAAATGTTCCTATTCTATAGACTGTCACTTTGTCTTATTTACCATTTCCTTTGCCTTACAGAAGCTTCTCAGTTTCAGGAGGTCCCATTCATTAATTGTTGCTCTCAGTGTCTGTGCAACTGGTGATATATTTAGGAAGTGATCTCCTGTGCTAATGTATTCAAGGCTACTTCCTACTTCCTCTTCTATCAACTTCAGTGTAACTGGTTTTATATTGTGGTATTTGATCCACTTGGATTTGAGTTTTGTGCATGATAATAGATATGGATCTATTTGCAATCTTCTACATGTTGAGATCCAGTTACACCATCACCATTTGTTGAAGATGCTTTCTTTCTTCCATTGTACAATTTTGGCTTCTTTAGCAAAAATCATGTATTCATAGGTGTGTGGATTAAAGTCAGGTTCTTCAGTTCAATTCCATTGGTCTACATTTGGTTTTTATGCCTAAATTAAACTGTTTTATAACTAGAGCTCTATAGTAGAGATTGATGTCAGGGATGGTGATGCCTCTAGTATTTGCTTTGTTGTATAGGATTGTTTTAGGTATCCTGGTTTTTGTTGTTGTTGTTGTTGTTGTTTCATATTAAGTTGAGTATTATCCTTTCCATGTCTGTGAAAATTTGAGATTTTGATGGGGATTGCATTGAATCTGTAGATTGCTTTTGGTAAAATTGCCATTTTTACTATGTTAATCCAACCTATCCACTGATCATGGGAGATCTTTCCATTTTCTGATATTTTCTTCAAAGACTTAAAGTTCTTGTCATATAGGTCTTTCACTTGCTTAGATAGAACTACCCCAAGGAATTTTTTGTTTTTATTATTTGTGGTTGTTTTAAAGGGTGATGTTTCCTGATCTCTTCAAGACCTTTATCATGAATTGGTGTATAATTTTGTATTAGGCTTTTTCAGTATCTAATGAATTAATCATGCATTTTTCTTCTTTCAATCTGTTTATATAGTGTGTTCCATTGATGAATTTTCATATGTTGAACCATCTTTGCATCTCTGGGATGAAGCTTACTGAGTCATGTTGGATAATTTTTTGTTATGTTCTTAGATTCAGTTTGCCTATATATTTTGAGTATTTTTGCATCCAAGTTTATGAGAGAGACTGGTCTGTAATTATCTTTCTTTGTTACATCTTTGTGTGGCTAGGGTATTAGGGCAACTGTAGCCTCATTAAAAGAGTTTGGTATGTTCCATCTCTTTTTATTGTGTGGGACAATTTGAAGAATATTGTTATTAGCGCTTCATTGAAATTCTGTACTGAAACCATCTGGTCTTGGGCCTTGTTTGGTTGGGAGAATTTTAATGACCGTTTCTATTGGGGGTTATTGGTCTATTTAAATTGTTTATATGGTCTTGATTTAACTTTGATATGTGATACCTATCCAGAAAATTATCCATTTCTTTAAAATTTTCTAATTTTGTGGAGTTCAGGTTTTTGAAGTATGACCTAATGTTTCTCTGGATTTTCTCATTGTCTGTTGTTATGTCCACCTTTTTATTACTGATTTTGTTAATTTAGTTGTTCTCTCTTTGTCTTTTGGTTAGTTTGGAAAAGGACTTCTCTATCTTGTTGATTTTCTCAAAGAACCAACTCTTTGTTTCATTGATTTGTTGTATTGTTTCTATTTTATTGATTTCAGCCCTCAATTTGATTATTTCCAGGAGTCTATTCCTTCTGGGTGAGTTTGCTTTATTTTGTTCTAGAGCTTTAAGGTGTACTATTAAATTGCTAGTGTGAGATTTCTCTAACTACTTTACATGGGCATTAAGTGCTGTGAATTTTCCTCTTAGCACTGTTTTCATAGTCTCCCATAGGTTTGGGTATATTGTATATTTAATTTCATTGATAGTCTAAGAAGTCTTTAATTTATTTATAACTTCCTCATCCCATTGGTGATTCAGTTGGCTATTATTCAGTTTTCATGTGATTGTAGGGTTTCTGTAATTTTTGTTGTTATTGTTGAAATCTAACATTGAGCTATGTTGGTCAAATAAAATACAGTTTATTCCATTTTTTGTATCTGATGAGATTTGCTTTATGAGCAGTAGATGGTCAATTTTAGAGAAGGTTCTATGGGTATAGTTAGAGATTTCCTGCCTGGCCCAGTCAGGACAAATCTCTCTCACCCGCCAGTCCCACAGTCGCTCAGATCCAACCAAGAAAGCACATAGAAACTTACATTGTTTAGAAACTGTATGGCCGAGGCAGGCTTCTTGTTATCTACTTCTTCTACCTTAAATTAACCCATTTCTGTTGGTCCATACTTTGCCACATGGCTTGTGGCTTACAGGTGTCTTTACATGTTGCTTCTCATGGCAGCTCCTGGCAGTGTCTCTCTCCAACCTTCTACTTCCAAGAATTCTCTTCTCTCTTGTCCTGCTGATACTTCCTGTCTGGCCACTGGCCAATCAGAACTTTACTTACACAGAGCGATATCCACAGCACTTCCCCTTTTCTTTTTTTTAAGGAAGGTTTTAACTTTTACATAGTACAATTACATATAACAAAACAATTATCAAGCAAGAATTACAATTACAATATTAAAGAAGATATCCTATCTATCTTATATTTGTGAGTTTAAGGTTTTATACCTAACTTATCTTTTATCATAACTGAGGAAATTATAACTAGCTAGCCTTCAACCACATCAAAGACCTCAGAAGGATATAATATTATCTGAGAACCAAGAGAAGGATGCAAGCATTTTTCGGGAGTCTTGCAGGGTAGACAGAGATAGCTGGCAGCCTGGACAGTCACCTAATGTTCCTTGGTAAAGTTGGGGCATTTGTCTTCAGCCCACAGGGCTAGAGTCTCTCGGTCATTTCTCTCAGTGTCCTGTAGAATGTCTGGCAGTTTCTTCTGCAAAGCAGGAACCTGAAGGACCATTTTGTCAAGCAAAGTATAGTGGTTATCTTTCTATGGGTCCTGCAGTCCAGTCGATCAAGCAGTCCAGGCAAGAACAGTTTCTTACCCAAATGGCTATTTTTGCCGAGGTTAAGATAAATTCCATATGAAGTGTCTTCAATGCCCATCTTCCTCTCTGAAGTAAATTGGTGCTGCCAGGAGCAGACATGTCTCACTGTCCAGAAAGTCTAAATTTCAAAAATATTTTAAATGCCATATTCTGTAGGTCTTTGAAGTATTTGAAGATACCTATCTATCTGAAATATCTCTATGTATATCTAGAAGACTTAACTAACATGGCTACGAGTATGATTATCATAGATGACTAATTATTAATCTATTTTTAATTATCCATTTCAATTTAAAATGAGCTATACAAACATAATACCTTAAACGTGATTAGAAATATACACACAGTATAACAAAATTAACTTTAAGTTTGTATCAATAGACTAAAATCTATACCAATGTAAAACATTTTAAATGAGTTGTTGCTCTTTTAGAAGTAAGTTCATTAATCTACCCTTTCATCCTATCATATCTATATTATATCCCCTTTTTATCTTTAGAAAGAGATTGCATTTATAATCAACCTGTTTTAAATAAAATATTGGTTTTTCTCTGTCCCACATCAGAGGGCTCTTCTGATTTGGGACACAAGAAACTCTTAACCTTTTCTTTTAACAATATGTCTGGGTTTAGAGAAGGAGCAAGCCAATTCCATCTCCAAAGCCAGCTTGATAATTTTGGGAAATTGGGCGTAGTTTCTCTTACTACTTCCTGCTGGATGGGGGCTCTGTATCTTATGGGGATACAAAGAAAATTTTAGGATTATGGAGTAGTCTGTGAGGGTAAACCTCTGAGCCAGTTGCCTTGAAACCATTCTGGATGTTGGATCATCTGGGCCATGGTGTCATCGGACACCTTTCAGGCAGTCTTGGCTGATCAAACCTGATATATCTTAATCTGGAACAAACCTCTAGCCTCTGGCTTTCTGTGGAAACAAAAGCAGAGACTCTTTTCCAAAGCAACATATCCTTATATCCAAATTTTGAAGTCAAGGTACCTTTAAAATTTACATATTTGTTTAGCTCAACAGCTTTTATGATCAAATCTTTTTGTGTAGTTAAAAATCCAAGAGAACAACACAAACCAGATTGTCTGTATAATATCCATCTTTGTAAGACTGAAATGCCTCTGTGGCTGCTGGCTCTGCCCACCTCAGCTTTCCAACATGGCAGTGGTACAGTTTACTGCCAGCTCTGGGTCTGGAGCCATGTGTACCATCAACTATCAGAAGCAGTTCTATCAAAGCAGTGCATAGCCCAGAAACCTTTTGTTTTTGTTTTTGTTTTTGTTTTTTTGTTTTTTGAACTAGCAAAGGCTAAATCCAACATGCAGCAGAGTAAAGTGCTGCTTGTAGATTCCTCATTCCCGCCACACTGCAGGTCAGATGCACAAGCCAGGAATCCGCCATGGTAGCTCAAACCAGCAGGCTGCTGCTAACTTAAGAGAGACAACTAGGAAGCTGTTTTTAGCTCCGTTTTAGAATATTTTTTCTCAGGTTTTAGGTGGAAACTCTTGCCCCACGTAGGGCACCAGATATTGGTGAAATTATTAAGGCCACTCCACATAGTTAAAAGGGAGGTTTATTTTGTGGGGTAACTTACAAATGAAGGGGTAGGTTGCAGGGTCTGGCAAAGGTATGGCACAGTCTGGCGGTATTCTCTGGAGAACTCTGCCTGGTCTACCTCCAGTGTCCAGGGTCCTGGAACCAAGAAAGAGACCTCCTTTCGATCCTCGGTCTTCTGCTTCCTCCTCTGCCCTGCCTTGTGGGCGTGACCATTACCAAAGCCTCAATGGCGGTTGGAACTTCCAGGCCAATGCTGGGATGGCTATCCACTACATATGGGGTGCTATGAAGAAGTTATATTCCTTTGTATTAGGGTGGAATGTTCTGTAAATATCTATTAAGTTCATTAGAGTCATAACACATGTTAGATCCCTTATTTATCTCTTAAGTTTCTGTCTGGAAGGCCTGTCCATTGGTGAGAGTGGGGTGCTGATGTGCTATGATTTTTTTAAATATATTTTCTCTGCCTTTGAGTTGGTATTCTTCTCTTTCTTCTATCCCTATTATTCTTAGGTTTGATCTTTTCATGGTGTCCCAAATTTCCTGGACATTTGTGTTATGACTTTTTTGGCTTTGGTGTTTATTTTTGACTGATGAGTCTATTGTATCCTCTATGCCTTTAAGAAATTTATTGATTTCCTCTGATTTTTTGTCCTTTCTTCAATTTCTTTAATGGACATTTTTGTTTCCTCTTTAACAACCTTTATCATCTTCAAAAGTTACTTTTAAGGTAGCTTTCTTCTGCTTCTTTTAAGTTGCGATGTTCAGGTCTTGCTGTTGTAGAACTACTAGGTTCTGATGATGCTATATTTCTCTTTATGTTGTTATATGTACTTTTGCACTGGCATCTACACATCTCTTCCTCCAAAAGGTGCAAGAGGTGTCTGTGTCTGAGGGAGCTGCTCTTGGTCTTATCTATGCTTGCTGTGTTTGTGTCTCTAGGGGCCACTTGGTCCAGTCATAACTGGTGGATTCTGTGTCTCAGGAAGCTACTGAGGTCAAAGGGGGGTGGGGTAGGTTTGGGATATAGATTGGGTCTTGTAGATTGCAGTTTCTGATATGAGGTATTGGTGGAAAAACCTACCTTCTGGAGTCTTCCTTACTGCCTGAAACTGGGGCAGCTATGGGTTACAGTTCCAGGACATGATTTCTGCCTCAGCGCCTAGGTTCTAGAAGCAGTATTCTCTGGGTGGGAGAAGAGTCACTCACCTCTTGGTCCAATCAGAGCTGGCAGATTCTGTGTCTCAGGAAGACACTGAGGTCAAAGGGAGATGGGTGAGTTTGCAGTAGGGAGAAAGTCTTGTAGATTACAGCTTCTGATGGGGGATGTTGGGCGGATGTTAGTGGGGTGGGTAAGCCTATCTGCATGTTTTCAGAATAATACAGGATAAAACTTCAAGTACAAAAATAATCACTAAATGGTCACAATTCTTTTAATGATAAGTTAAAGAATCACCAAATGATACTGGTTGCTATATTCAAAATAAAAGCCTAGGTAGATGACTTGATGGTTGTAAATACTGCCTACTCTTCCAGATGACTCAGGTTCAATCCCAGAATACCATGGCAGCTCACACTGTCTATAAATCTAATTTCAGAGGATCTGACAACTTCTCCTGACCTCTATGAGCAAGCTCCCATGCAGGACCCAGACACAATACTCACATATATAAAATAAGAATAAACTTTAAAGTTTTACATGCACACATACTTATATATGTACATATTTGTATGCATGTACACAGATACACAGTTATTCAAGACAGCAATGTGGTTACAAATTTGGAAGACTGATATATTTGGAAATAAATATTTTCTTAGTATCATTTAAAGAGACATTTTAAATCAGTATTGTGCCTACTTCTGAAGCAATACCCAACCTTGTATTCATCTTTAAAATGTCCAGTTTGTACCATTTGCTCTATAAGCAATTAGAACCTATGATACTATAGCATCCTTACCTCAGGACCCTGTGCAGCTAGCTTCAAAAGGCTTATAGATCCTGCTGGGAAAACACTAATGCAAATCACATCTGACACGAACAAAGAAGAGTTGAGGGGGAGGTGTTGAAGGACAATACAAAGAGGGGCATACAGGAGACCTAGGGTTCCTTAAATAGACAAAAGTGAACAAAGTCCTAAAATAAAAGGAAAAGGAGGAAGATAAGCAGGAAGAGGAAAAGGCTGCAGATAGGAAGATGAGACTTCACCAGTGGATGAATCACAACCATGTCCATATGGGAAGCACTAATTGGCCTCAGTGGGGTTAAATGAAAGATAAGATAAAAATTATGAAAGGAAAACATACATTTGGGAGGTAGATATGATGTGAATTACTGGGGCAAATATGAGAGGGGGCAATTGAGTGGTAGTATGATCAAGTTACTTTGTATGCATACCTACTTATAATAAAAGTATGACTTTATATAAAAAGATAGGCCAAACACATTTACAAAAGTACTGCATTCAGTTTAAGGTACTTTCATTTTTTAAATATTTTCCTAGCATGTATAACTTATATATGAATATAAATGCTTTATAAAAACTGAGTAATTTGCTAGAAAAACCTATAGTTTTTAATTCTAGACCTTATATTTTCAGATTTTAACTCTTATATAAATATAAAACTGTGATTTTATTTGTATAAATAAAGTTACCTGGGGGTCAGAGCTAATAGCAAGCCATAGCAGAAGTCTGGCAGTGGTAGCACATGCCCTTAATTCCAATCACATGACAGGCAGATCTCTGTGTGTTCAAGGACACCACCAGCATGGAGCTGCAGGCCTTTAATCTTAATACCAACCATAGAAGACATGGAGGTCTGTATAGACAGGCAGTGACAAGAAGGTCATGTGATTGTGTTTACAACCAATGAGAAGGCAGAACAGAAAGTCAATAAAAAGATAGATTCACAGGAAGTAGGTCTCTTTCTCAGGGGGAAGGATGGCAAAGGCAGCGAAGGGAAAGAAAGGGATTGTAGTATCTGCTCTTAGCTACTCCTCTGACCTCTTGGGCTTTTAACTCTGCATTTGGCTCTGTGTTTCTTATTTAATAAGACTGTTACATCTACAGAAAATAACCATCATCTTTCTTCCCCAGATATTTTAGACATAAGACTGCTCCACTCCAAATAAGATTAGCTAAATATGTCTCCTTGATCCAGAAGTATACAAAAACCATGTGTTCTTCTTTTTATATATGTAATAACCCTGCCTCTCTGTTCAACACTATCCAATAAATATGCTGAGTTCTAATGTGTTGTGGCTCCATCAGAAACCCCAGTCCACCCCACCCCAACTTTCGTGTGTGCTGTTCTGCTTGTCATTTCTTTACTCTCCAGTATGCCCCTAGTTAGTTTAGTCTCTGGAGCCTTTCAAAAATACAACACGTAATAAGTAAATATATGAGGCACAGTGCAATTACTTATCCATGATTCCATGACTAGAATTTAGAGCTTGGTTTGAACATCAAGCATTTTGATTATTGCATTTTCCTGTCCCTCCCGCCCCCCGCCAGGAACAAACAAAATAGTACAAACAAAGCAAAACAAATAATTGTATACAAGTATAACAAGTGTAAGCATATACATCAAGCCCCATTACCAGTTGTCTACTAGTTTCTGTAGTAAAATAGTTTATTTGAGTTCTGACAAATAAAGCTTGCCTGGAAATCAAAGGGTAGAGCGCTAGCAAACAAAAGAAAGTTTGAAATAAGCTATTGCAATGCCAGAATCTTAGCTAATATCAGCTTAATTTTATGTGTCAAAGTCTCATACACTTCTTTAAATATTATTTTAAGGATTAATTCCTTCAGGAGGTAGAGCCAGGCAGCTCTCTGTGAGTTCGAGGCCAGCCTGGTCTACAGAGTGAGTTCCAGGAAAGGCACAAAGCTACACAGAGAAACCCTGTCTCAAAAAAAAAAAAAAAAAGAAACAAACCAAAAAAAAAAAAAAAAAAAAAAACCAAAAACCCAAAATAATTAATTACAGCAAGCTTTAAGTAAAAGTTTTAATCTACCTACTTTTCTCTCTTAAGGACGTTCCTTGATATTTTTTTTTCAACATGGAACCATAAGTGAATAGAAAAAGTGCTGTCCACTGACAATTTTTAAAATAACATGAAATAACACACCTTCCAATCACGTCAACATACTGGAGAATGAAAATCTAAATAGTTTCTTTGGGGTTATCTTGTCTACCTCCAATGGAAGCAAATACATCTATACACAGTAATTAGTCCCCTAACCAAGTCTTGCATTTCTAGAAGTGCTAATGAGATCATACCTGTTTTTTATTCCATAATAATAATAATAGTAATAGTAATAGTAATTATTATTATTATTATTATTATCATTATTTTGAGACAGAGTTTCTCTGGTCAACAGATCTGGCCCTTCAGGAACTCACTCTGTAGACCATGCTGACCTTGGACTCACAGAGATCCACCTGCCTCTGATCCTGAGTGCTGGGACTAAATGCTTGTGTCACCACCACCTGGCTAAGATTTATAAAGCAACAATACATGCTTTTTTAATTTAAAATAAAATGTGATTAAGTTTACATAGTTGTGTAGCTAATTAACTGCATAGACAAAATGTTTTATAAAGTATTAATCAAAACCAAAATGGCATAGACTATTTTAATACTTATAAAGTCAACTAGTTTTGTTTGTGTTTGTTTTCATTCAAGTGCCTTACTTTAAGATGAGACAGATTTTTCATCCAACCCTCAACATGTTTCTAAATTTATGGTTCTGAATATCAGCAACACACAGGCTATGAAGGAGAATATAAAAGTAATTTTTTTCTGCATCTAATGTTGTCATGGAATTTTTGTTTTTGTGATAGAGAAGTGTGTAGCAGGAATCTTAAAAGTTCTTATTAATAAAAACAAACCTGGAGCCAGGTATTGGGGTGAATGCTGGAAGATCACAGAAGCAGAACAAGCCACAACTTCCTCACCTTGACAATTCCTCAGCTGATCCTGTTTCCTCAGACTGGAAGCCTCTTGAGTTCTTATCGGAATGAATCTCAGCTGAACTGTGCTGCTCCAAAGCCTGAAACCTTTACCAGCCAAATGCTCCTAGTTCCTGGTCTTCATACCTTATATACCTTTCTGCTTTCTGACATCACTTTCTGGGATTAAAGGCATGAGTCACCATGCCTGGCTGTTTCCAGTGTGGCTTTGAACTCACAGAGATCCACCTGACTCTGCCTCCCAAGTGCTGGGATGAAAGGTGTGCGTCACCACTGCCTAACCTCTATGTTTAATATTGTGGCTGTTCTATTCTCTGACCCCAGATAAGTTTATTAGAGTACACAATATTTTGGGGAACACAATACCACCACAGAAGTGCATAAAATATATTTGGTACTAAGATGTCAAATTTAATGTGAAGTTGTGCAGCGTCTGTGCTGAGTGTCTATTCAACAGCATAGACATGTATTGAGTTGTACACAACGGAGGTCTGGTAAATTTTGGTATGCAATATTTTATTTGCATTTTTTTGTAATAAACTTTGTAAAATTAAAAAGATAAATAATTATATAATAATTTCAAAACCAAAAAATTATATATAAGTATACATTTTGATTAAATCCATGCTCACTATTTTCTCTACAAATTTTCTGCTATTCTCACACTACTTTTCTTTCCCAACCTAAATGTTCATTTTCTTTAATTCCCTTGGTACACTTAGTGCTGTATTTGAAAGTAAGACTATCTACTGGAACATGCAATTTCTTACCAACAACATAGATACCATCGCTTATTTCATGTGTAGCTGTCTGCGAATACCTTCCAGGAAGCTGTATATGTCTACTTTAAATTCACATGTCTGTATCTTTGCCTTCTCATTTGTGAACTAAAGGACAGCAGAAAACACAACTCATTCATTATTTGTATGCTACTCCAGAGCATGCTTGGAACCACAGAAATAAATATTTCTTAACCCCCCCCCCAAAAAAAAAGAGAAATAAATTCATGTCAGGCTGAAGATCATCAGACTCAAACAATGCTCTTTGTGGCACTGAATGTGCAATTTCATTGTGATCTAAGTTTCATCACTCTGCACCTGTAAGACTGACAGGAGACAGCTTATTTAAAGTTGGAAAAACAAGAAGAACTGAAGAAAAATGGGCTATAAAGATTCCTTTCTGATGAAGTTCTTCACACTATAATATTATAACATTATCTTAATATCTACTTTGCATGTATTAAGAGAATTATTTTAATTTGACATCTTATGCAAATCAATACTAAGTTAACTAGAAGACAGAAAATACATATGTATGTAAATAAAATTTTAATGAGAATAAAATCTATTAAATTGCAATAAACCTTTTAAAACTTTGAGCCATATGTTTGCTAAAGATAATTTGTTATTTATTCTAGTTATATAAAGTTCCAAATCACTTAATTAGATAAGATTGAACACGTTACCAGATTAAATGTACAATTATATATCTATGAACTTTAATAATATTTCCATCATTAAACAATGCCTAATTGTGTTTAACAAATCTTTGTGTTTAAAACTTCTTTATTTAATACATTGCTGGTATATTAACACTGAACTTTGACAAACAGCATGAGAACTGACATTTTTTTTTCAATGTGTTTTTCTTTTCTCCCTAACTTATACCATGGCATTTTGAAATTAAGAAAACTTGCAAAAGTTGTGTAGTAAATGGGACCTTCCTTTTAAAGAGTTAAATTGTTGTTGGAAAGATCATAAAATGCAAAAGGCACATTTTTTAATATATCATGAAACTTGACAGAGTATAAGAGCTGAGGCATAAATGCAGAACACCCCTTAGCTTCATACCAGATATGAACACGTATGTCAGCTGATTATAATTTCTCTGTGTTCCACACATACGAATGAAACTACCATTAGTATCTAATTTGGGTTACATGCAAGTAAATGTTAGCATACAAGAAAAGCTAAAAGTATGTAATACAAAAGTACCAAGGGACTATTTTAATGAATATGCTTTACTCTGTATACTGAGAGGTGTGTATAAAAAAATATGTTGATGCTACTTTCACACCATGGACTAGTGATATCGTTTTATTAACTTTGTATAACAAACAGAAGTTATACATTGGTATATGGATGGCATTACTTATTATAATAACACTTAAATTAGTAAAGTTGCAATTGTTAACTTATACACCAAATATTTATACAAATCTGAGTAAATTGGCTAATTCAATAAAGAGTGATGAAAGAATTTTATATGTTCAACAAAACTTGAATTGAAGCATAGCTAACAAAATTTTCCATTTTTTTTTCCCACTATCAAACACTGGAGTCAGAATTAGAAAGTTTAATTATTTCTTTCAAATGTGCTTGCCTAACATTGATTTAGTCTTGTTTATGATGAAGCAAGATGACAGTTTGAAATGCCCTAGAATACCTGGGCAGTTGCGGTATTTGAAAAGAAAGGAGAAGGTTCAGGTAATTGAACATCACTAACATAAAGTATTTTTCTTTTTCTTTTTTTTTTTGGTGGGTTTATGATTGGTGTTTTCACAGAGGTTTTAGGCACACACTGAGAACTATAATTAAGAGAGTGGTTTCCATTTGTGCAGGGTTAAGGGTCTACTTCCATCAAGTCCAACCCCTTGAAGTGTGAATAGGATGAGGAGAGGAAGGCAATGAAATAAACTGAGCTGTTGACCAAGGAATGTCATGAAAAAACTTCATCCTGGAGGGAAAAATACTTCAATCTCATTCAGAGTTGTAGCTAAAGCCAATCGGATCAGCAATCTGCACGGGGATCTCTTCCTCTTGCATTATCCGACTTCAGACAGCTGTTATTTACCAACATGTGAGCTCCAGTGTCAATTATTATTGTGCAATGAGATAAGCTTCTTCTCTCCAGATGAACACACTATTAAAAGATACATTGTCCTTTGTCATTTACATTTTTCTACAATACTTTCAGAGCTATAGAATCTCTAAAAATGAAATATGCAATATGAATAACTGATAATGATATATATCTTCAAAGGGGAAAATATACCTCAAGGACAGGTGAGAGCATATATAATTGATTTGTAACATAATATGATTTTCCTTTCTAATTTTCTTTATGTCTAATTTCATTAATTATTTGTATTGTAAGCTAAAATACTTCAATCTATTTTATGGTTGTACCAAAACGTACCTCCTTTCCTGAAAGTTGGAGAAACATAATATTATCTAACAAAACTTTAGGGCATTTTAAAACACTAGAATTTATCTGTGTAAAAAGAGAAATCATTTACTAATCAGTGCTAGGTTACACTTTGTAAATATTAAAATATAATTACTGTTTCTTATAGAAACTCAATCAAGGATTATGTTATAATTAGTTTATTCATCAATAACAGCCATTCAACTGACTGGGCACTTTAAGAAGGCAGCTGAACACAATAAGCATGGATTAACAGCCAT
Organism: Onychomys torridus; assembly: GCF_903995425.1. NCBI lineage: Eukaryota > Metazoa > Chordata > Mammalia > Rodentia > Cricetidae > Onychomys > Onychomys torridus. The sequence goes on from NC_050451.1 coordinate 99,132,888, forward strand.
CCTTTTAAAATCCTGGAAGACAGAAGTGTTAGGGAATAGGGTGTGCTACTTTTGTTTATGTTGCATTTGTTTAATTCTGTGAAGTTATGTTACTTTGCCTGTCTAAAAACACCTGATGGTCTAATAAAGAACTGAATGGCTGTGGGGCATACAGGAGCTACAAAGATGGTACCCAGAGGAAGTTAGCTCAAGTTGTTTACACAGAGATTGGACACAAATGGAGCTGAGAGGAAGTGAGACCAAGTTATTTACACAGAGAGTAGATACAAAGATGGTGCCTAGAGGAAGTTAACTTAAGTTGTTTATACAGTGATTAGATACAAATGGTGCAGAAGCAAGTTAGCTCAAGCTGTTTACACAGAGATAAGATACAAAGATCAGGAGGTGGTGTCAGTGCATAAACAAATGGTAAACAATGAAATGAGTATAGGGTGACCTTTAAAATGCCTGGTTGGTTCCTTCTACTCCCTCCTAGGGTTCTGAGGTTTTTTTTTTGCTCTCAAAGGGGCTTACTGCCTAATAATAAAGGAGTTTTTGCTTGACTTGACTCCCCGCTGTGTCTGATTGTCTCCAGGTAAGAGGAAGGCTCGGGAACAGGGGAGTAGTGCACTTACCTTTCCTCTTCCATATGTTTCCGGTGGATCAAAACCTCACAAATAGCCAATAGCAAGGCAGGAGAAAAGATAGGCAGGGCTGGCAGGCAGAGAGAAGATATGAAAGAAGAAATCTGGGAGGAGGGAAGTAGCCAGAGGAGGAGGAGGACTCAGGGGCCAGCCATCCAGCTACATAGCCAGACAGGGTGGAGGAAGGAAAGAAAAGGAATACAGAAATAGAGAAAGGTAAAAGTTCAGAGGCAAAAGGTTGATGGGGATAATTTAGTTAAAGAAAAGCTTGAAAAAAAAAAAAAAAAAAAACAAGCCAAGCTGAGGCCAGAAATTTATAATTAAGAATAAGCCTCCTCCATGTGTAATTTATTTGCAAGCTGGGTGACAGTCCACCCCCCAAAAAAATCAGAACAAAACCAAACAACAACATTTTGGCATTTCAATGTGGGGCCATAGAAAGCTGAACAACACAGAAATGCTGAAAGCAGTATGAGTGGAGGGCTAGCTTAAAAGGTTTCAGAGGGGAACAATATTATCATCTTAGCTAGATATCATTCTTATGGTATTTTGGCAAAGAATGTGGTGGATCTTTTCTCTTGTCCTAAGAACTTGCCTGAAGCTAAATTGAAAATTAATAGATTGATTTCCCTGGAGGAGATTCTGAGAGAGTCTAATATTGTCCCTGCCACATGTTTATTCGTAGTCACTCTTACGTACTTCAACAACGACAAAGACCAAATCAGGTGACAAGAAATTCAAAATGTACAATTCGAAAATGAGTATAGCATTTGATAATTTGAAGCTGTAGCAATGGTTTGTGCTGAAAGAGGAGAGACCTTATCTGAAATGGACTAAGGGAGAGGTGCCCTCAGGTCACAACTTCACTCAACTCACTTGCCTTGCCATCTTGTAAAAGGGCAAAAAGGACCCGGAGGAATTTTCTGCCCCTAAAAATCAACAAGAAAACGGTTTCTTCAGATGCAATTTAAGGAGAGCAGTCTCCATCACAGGAGGTCAGTAGAACTTGGCAGTGTTTTCCAGGTAGTTCTGGCTTTTGATTTATGAGAATACAAGGTAAAGGGGTTATGCAATATTCCTCTGCAGTTAAAAGAGTGTCAGCCTGTGTTGACTACTCATTGAAGGCCTTACCTAATATAAGGAGTCAATGTGGAGTGGGATGGGGGAGGGGGAGGAATGGGAGAATGGGACTGGGGGAGCAGTGATTGGTATGTAAAATGAAAAAAAAAATAAATAAAAAAAAAGAGAGTGTCCCTGAGATCAGTTTTGACTGTGAAAAGTCATTACATGAAGCTATGAAAGTAAAGCCTGGAATCTGTTAGAGACCCCAGTGTGTTGGACATACCAATGCTGGGGCATACCTGCCAAAGAGTGGAACCAGTCCAAGATAGAAAAGTATGTTGTAGGCAGAAAGGCTGCAATGGAGGAGTCATGACATCAGGCTACAGGAGTTGGAGTTTGCCTTGTGAAGTTTCAATTTTACTTCATGTTAGTTATTTTGTCTGCACTCTTACCCTGCGAGGAAATGTCACAAACATGACAAGATCCATCCACTAACAAGAGTTTTTATTAAGATAGGAAAGAAAGAGACAGATGTGAGCAGGCCTGTGGAAAACATACATGGTCAAGGGAAAGTGAGGCCAGGGAACATGATGCTGGCTTCTAAAGGGTGGGCTGCACCTGTGTACACGAACCTATGTGGCTACTCCACGCATGTGCATAGATCACATGGCTGCGCATGCGCTTTATGCAACCATGGGAAGCCATGGGGCCCTGGTGACCCGAGACGTTTTGACCTGGATATGGCTATTTTGAACCGGAAATAGCTAGGTGCGAAGTGTCTAGGTCCACCGGGCATGCCCAACTGTGGGGACATGTTGTGAACTCATATCACTTCAATCTATTATTTTCTCTCAGTTTCCTCCATGCCTCAATTTTGTATTGGCAATATGTATTCTGTGCTATAGTGTGTTACAAGTATGTAATTTACTTTTAGAATTTAATTTTACAGGGAGTTACAATTAAGACATTTCCTTGAGTCCAAAGGAGACTTTGAGCCTATAAATTGTGTTGAATTTATTGAATTTTTTTATTATGAGGTGGCTACAAGTCATTGAGGATGAAGGAGTAGAATGTGTTGGTTTGAAGGAGATAGTGACCACCATAGACTCATATTTTTGAAAAGTCAGTCCCTAGAGGGTTGAACTACTAAGAAAAGATTAGGAGATGTGGACTTGTTGGAGGATGTGTCACTGGGAGGTTTCAAAATATCAAACCATTCTCAGTCTGTGTCTCTCTGCCTCATGGGTAGCAATCAAGATGAGAGCTTCCAGTTCTTCCTTTGCTCTGCCATTGTGACTCTATCCCCCTAATCCATAGGCCACATTAAATGATTTCTTCTATAAAAAATAACTAGACAAATATGCACTAAGTCAAGCAATGGCTCTCAAAATCACCTACTTATTTCTCCTCAGATCTTTGTAAAATTTGAAAACTGAAATAGACAAACGTGGAGATTCATGAATGTTATCAACTATTGTAACATTATTTAAAATAATGTTGCACACTCACTTATAATTTTCTCATACAATCAACTTACAGGATGTCTCTATTAAAACACATGTAATTTTTATTATTTTTATGTATTGTTGATTTATTGTTGGCTGTTGGGAGTGGTACATCATTGTTTTTTATTTTATTGAGGTTAGATTATATAATATATAATTCATAATTACCTTTCTTTGGCTTTCTAATGTTTCCATTGAAATAACTTTATGTGCAACACTTTCTTGCCTTTACACATTTTACATTGAGTATTAGTTAAGATCTTCTTCATTCATAAGAATCTAAAGTTTGGGATCCCACAGAGCCTCCAAAGTATGGCCTTATTTCATCTTGACTCAAGGTCAGAGAGCTTGTTTTGCCCCATCAGGCTATATAACTAGGATGCTGTGGCCAAAGACATGGCTACCAACTGTCTTCTAGTTCAAAGCCTAATTACAGAATGCTTTGCTGTAAGGCATGACTACTGGATGTTTTGAAAATAAGGAAAGGTTTACACTTGTCTGTACTTTGTCCTTGAGAAGGGGAGGTCTTTTGCCCTTCCCCTTGATGGTGTATAAAAAGTCAATGAGGAATAAACTCAAGGAGATTGTGATATTGACCCAGAACCCTCCCAATGCTACTCTATGCCTCTGTCTTTTTCTTTTATGTTGTCTACATCTTTATTTCTCACATCTATTATTTCTTAATCATTACTCCTCCACTCAAGCACCGTTAGATAGTCAGGTGGGAACAAACACTGAATATGCTAATGCATACCTTCATCCATCATGATTGTTTCTCCTTTCATGTTTTTATTTAGTAAATATGTACTTCTTATTTCAAGGCATATGGAGCACACAGCTTGTTTCCTTCCACAGTGCAATCACATAGCCCAGGTTTTTTGGGTTACACATTCTTCCCTTAACTCTTTCCAATGTTACCTACTCATTAAAAGTTTTCTAACTTTAAATAATTCTGTTTCATATCACAGTTGACATTTCTCTCACATTCAATTTTTGTCCTTACTTCTTAACCCATGACACACATTTAAACAATTACCCACTGAAGCACAGCTCACACATACCAGCAATAACTTAATCTTTAGATAATTTTTTCTTACATAATAAAAATGCTCCTTTACATTTTAAAATACATTCATATAGTGCATAGGATTTTTAACATTCCATGGCTCCTAATGAATTATGTATGTACTTTTTGTTTCTTTGCAGGTAGACATCAAATAACAGACATTTTATATCATCACTCAGATATTGATTATAGTTCTCTATGGGTTTATAAGAGAATACTAATATGTCTGATGATAGAAGTCATATTTGTATTGTGTTAGATGTGAAGATTTTTCATTGTTTGTTTATTATTGCTTTTCAAGTCTTACATGTGTTTATAATTTATATGATTTGAAGTGATTTTCTACAACCGATTAATTTCATTTCATATCTGTACTGCAATATTTCTCAATCATAATATGTTATCTACAGGTAAAAATTTCTAGCCTAATGAATATTTAGAAAATTTTGTTCATTTAATGATATACTTGATTCACATATTAATAGACAGACTCAAAACATTAAACATTCTAAAAATTTTTAAAAAACGTTTAATTTAAATCAACAGCAGAAATGAGACTGATGTCTTTGTTTCAGTGATGTGTCAGTTCAAATGTATAATGTCAGTCTTCAAAACTGTATATACCTTTAAAAATAATTTGCATATTGTAAGTGTTAGGTTAATTTGTTAGTTTATTTATTTTTATAGATCTATCAATGATGTTACTAATAATGGCCAGTGAAAGATGGCATTTTAAAATTGAAACTCAGAAAATTGAATTTACAATCTACTCACATTTTAGGAATATAAAATATGAAGATATAATATAAGAAGAGATGAATTTAAAATTCAGAATCTCATTTTCTTATAGAAGAGAAGAGACAGAAATGAAATATCTCTCAATTTTGGCAGTGTTAAAAACTGACATTGTCACAAAGTGATCCAAACTTCATCCATCAGTACAGGGCACTGGGAAATATGAACCTCAGGAGTATTGTGGATGGTTCATCTTTACACCAAGTTCACTGGATACAGTAAGACACTTTTCAATGTAAGCAAGTATCATTACTTATTTAAATGTTTAAGTTAATGTCTCTTAGTAGATAATGTTATCTCTACATTGGCACAATTTTCTTAATAATATTATTTTTATTCAGGTGTCTGTGGTTTCAAAGCTTTTCAAATACTGAAATGTATTGAAGTTACTAATAACATTCAAATCAGGCAGAAAAGCAAGGGAAACTGAAAATTAAGTAACTAAATAGTAATTACAAACATCACATAGAGCCGAAGTAACTAGATTAACACTTATTGTTTAATGTCTGTATCTATTTATGTCTGTCTATCTGTCTATCTGTCACGTTTGTAATTTTACTTGTACAACACCACTACTGAAAATAAATCCTGCACCCTAATAGCAGGGATTTTTGTAACATTTTTAGGACAGTACCAATAATATTTCTTTATATAAATATGCTTTGAGGACAACTGATCATTTTTGCCCACCTCATAAATGCCAAACCTTCAGCTGCAATGGAAGGTGATGTGTTCATGCATCATCACATTCCTCTTCCCATGGGATAGATAATGGCTTCGCTCCATGGGAATCACACACTCATACTGCCTATGATAGTTTGCCCACTGCTGTTTCTCTCAGTCCAGCATGTGTCCTGTGATGTGCAGCAGTGCCTCCGTGAATACTTGCGGCATGTCTTCTGCATACTCTGTGGAGTTATTTTCTCTCCTTGCCTTACGATCCTGAAGCTGTCTGTCACCCTCCTGTCATCTGTCCTCCCAGAGTATCTTCCTCAGTCCCGCTCTTACAGTGAGCATTGCCTCAGTACTCAAGAGTGGGCTGTGATTCAAGAACTTGAGTGTTTGTGAATGAAAGCCTTGGGCAATCCTCTGACTCATCCAAAGCATATTGAAATTAATGCAGAGCCCTGCTCAGATTTAGATATTTCCACAAAGTTGACTACAAAGAAATAGTCTGAATTCCTGAAAATTTTCCATGTTGATTTAGAGGTGGGAGGGAACTTGAGTAAAGATTGTAATAGAGTTATTGAAAGAAAGGGATTAGGGGATAAGGGTATTTCTAGAAAGAGAATTAGTATAAGGAGCTGCTTCAATGGGTTATAAAGGCTGGCAAGCTTGGAGGTGCAGCATAGGTCAGCCACGTCATCCTTGGGAAAATAATGTGTCTGAAGGCCAGTAAGCTAGTGCCGGGGTGATGCAAAACAATGTGAAGGTAGAGGAGGCTGGATTTTGTGGTTTGCTTGTTGTTAATTCCTCTTTTTCTCTTCTCTCTCCTTCTTTTTCTTAAGTTTCTAAACAATATACTCTGGTAGCATGTGTAGAATATTTATTTCTACACAAACCTTTCCAATTTAAATGTTCTTCTTACTTAAAGGCATCTTCCAAGTTGACCTAAAATAAATCACCATTTTTTTCTTTTCTTTTCTTTTTTCTTTTTTTTTCTTTTTTTTTTTTAAAGCATCTATAGTGCTTCTTTATTTATAAAGAATTCAGTAAGCAGGGATAGATTCATGTTATGTTCCAAATCATAGATCCTATCATTTCTGTTCCCAGATATGAGTTTCACTTCCTCTTGTATACCTTTTAGTCATCATTGATAAACCATAACAAAACAATTATCTTTTACAATAATTTTTACTCATCAACCATAACCCAACTTTCAGGCAACTCTTGTAGTTTCAAAGCCACTAGATAGAAAATCTCCAAGCCAGCCTGGGCAGACTGCTTTGTCCCAAGAAGTTTATTAACTCTTAATGGTCAGAGTGCCCAAGAAGAAACCTCAGGCCAAAGCTGCTGCAGTTATTATTCAAATTTTGGCATAAGACAATGTTTAGATTTTATATCTTTATAGAATTTATTTATATGTCTAATTCTGACATTCTTTTGTTTCTTGGTTATATGGCATCACAGTGGCCTTGTACAAGCTAACTCATTCTTTTATCATCTTTCCACATCATTCTTTGCCTGTCAATATAAGGTCCTGAGTAGGGCAGAGGTAGCTCCAGCTAGTCTAACTTTGTTGTGGTATGTGCCACATAATCACCAGAGAATAGAGGAGGAAGAGGCTTGTAATCTGTTCTTTGGCCAACTCCTCTAGCCCACCAAAATCTTGTTGACCTTTTAAAGTTTACTTTGTTTTGATTATCTTCCTGAGTAAGTGCAAGGATAGATGTTTTAAGAATGTCTGCAGAAGGTGGTGGCTCACACCTTTAGTCCCAGCACTTGGGAGGCAGAGCCAGGCAGACCTCTGTGAGTTCAAGGCCAGCCTGGTCTACAGAGACAGGCACCAAAACTACACAGAGAAACCCTGTCTTGAAAACTAACAACAACAACAAAAACAAAACAAAACAAAAAGAAGATAATGCTTGTGTTTTGTAGAATATTGGTTAGATTATCAATAAATTAACATTTATTTAAACATTTTTGTACCATTGACTTAATTAACTGTGCCTGGGTGGGAAACCTGTATTACACCTGATTCCAAAGTACATTGAAGTTGTTCACATTGTAAACGTGTATAAATTACCTAATTGTGGGTGGGTTTGGCAAAACTTGTAGAGATATTTTTCTTTTTTTATTTAAGAAATTTTTTATTCATTTTTCATAACAACCAAAGATCCTCCTTTCTTCCCTCCTTCCACCCCCCGCCCCAAACCGTTCCCTCCAACCCCTCCTCTGAAAAGGTAAGTCCTCCCATGGGGAGTTAGCAGAGCCTGGTACATTCAGTTGAGGCAGGTCCAAGCCCTTCCCCCTGTATCAAGGCTGTGCGGTGTCCTACCATAGGTGGAGGGCTCCAGAAAGCCAGCTCATACACCAAGGATAGATCCTGATCATATTGCCAGGGGCCCCTTAAGCAGATCAAGCTACACAACTGTCTGGATTATGCAGAGAGCCTAGTCCAGTCCCACGGAGGCTCCACAGCTGTTAACATAAAGTTCATGAGTTCCCACTAGCTTGCTATGGTTGTCTTTATGGGTTTCCCCATCATACAACCCATAGTGGCAGAGAAGCTTGCTAACAAGTAAGACCCTAAGAGGGATGCATAGATCATCCTGAGAAGGGGAAATAGATGAGAGCTCCATGGGTAAACTGGGGGTAAGAGGAGGCAATAGGAGATAGTGGATGGGAGATGAAAATATAAGGGAAAGGGATGTTTTAGATGGAACAGGGACATAGTGAGAGAGTAATGAAAGAGACCATGACAGAGGGAGACATCATGGGGATAGGGATAAACCTGGTGCTAGGGAAATTCCCAGGAATCCACAAATATGACTCCACCTTAGTCTACGAGCAATATTGGAGAGGTTGCCTGAACTGCCCTACCCCAGTAATCAGAATTATGAATACTCTAACTGTCCTTATAGACCCTTCAACCAGTAACTGATGGAAGCAGATGCAGAGATCTACAGCCAAGCACTAGGCCAAACTCAAGGAGTCCAGTCAAAGGATGGATTCAATGAGCAAGGGGCATCAAGATCATGATGGGGAAACCTACAGGTATTTTTCTTAATGAATGATGTAATTTTTTCACTTTGATTTATTCAGCAAAAAGAATAAATAAAAGATTTGTAATAAGATCAATATATTTCAAAACAAAATTTGAGGATGCAATTATTATTTAAGTGTTGTAATCAAATATAAATTTAATTGTATTATGATATTTCTATCAATTTAGGTTTATATATAAAGAACACTTTATATTGAGGGGTAGAACATCTCCAGTTTTATTGTGAGACCATTTTCAAAGTATTTTATTTTTTGTATGTTATCATCTACATATTCTTTGAGTCTTTTAAATACATTTTACATTAAAAAAGTAATTTGGAATATAGAAGTAGATTCTTTCTTAAAGGCAACATCATTATTTACATTTAAATATTATAACTAATGATAACAATTTTATGATTTACTATTATCAATATTCTGTCATGACAGTCACTATTAATTTTTCATTCCAGGACTATTATTTGAGTTTATATTTACATTTACCTTCCACTAATATGTGAAAAAAATATCTGTAGCTGTAATTGAATTAAATATCTGTTACTACAGGCTTAGTTAAATGTTTGACATACTCAAAATTCTTTAAAATAATTGTCATTTTGTTGAATGTATGGTAGATTTTTGGAAAAGCAAAAAATGTAAATCAAAATGAATTAAATATGAGGTATTTCTAACTTTCAGCCTTTTGAATATATGTCCTTTAAAAGGTTGGAAGAGTATAACAGTCTTGCTTTTATTATTTTCATTTATAATTGTTAACATGTATTGTGCTTATGTTAATATATACTGTGCTTATTTTTCTAGTTTTTAAAGAGGATAGAGCTAGACTGTGTAATCACCATTCATAATCACTATGGAGAAAGTAGAGGAGAGCCAAACAATCTGGAAAATGTGCACTGAGAAAAACCCTGTGACAAATGAGTAAGCAGACAAAATAATGGGTAAAGAGCATTGTCATGGTGTCCAATTTACACCTTGGTTCAGGTGTGGTATGGGTGCCCCCTGCTCTCCACATTAGAACACTAAATGAGCAATCAGCCAGCTCTTTGTGGATTCAACTGCTATTTCCAAACACAGGATGCCTGCCTCCAAAGTCGCTGTTGCTAAGTGCCTGATTACACGTAGAGAATGATGGGCTGCCAAGGCATTTCTTTACTTCAGCTTTAACACTAAAGCCAATAGACATTCAGTATGCAGAGCTGAACAGAGGCTAACATGGGCATTTGCAGATTTAGATTAGGTTGTTTCCACTTTATCTCCTTTCCTACACACATTTATACTTTAGTGGATTAAGAAAAGATCCCTGGAACCCAAATATTTTTAAAGAGAATATGTAAAGATTCAGTAAAAATAGCCCATTATATGTAACTATATTCATGAGACTTAAAAGTAACAGTAAGCTCTTCACATATCCAATTTCATTGGGCCAAATGATAATACCTCTTCCAGGCATATTTCATTACACTTAAAACCATAGCAATTGTTTCATGAAATTAATATTAGATGTTCATAAAAAACATTTTTGCTTTCTTTTTTTTTTTCCAGCACAGATAAATCTGGAGAACAGAACCTAAATTATTCTGTATTCTGTAAGTAAGGTAAAATTACATCATTTTCCTCATCCCTTTTATCCTTCTAGATCCTCACATTTTTGTGTGAATATGTTAATATTATTTCGTATACTTTCTTTTAAGCAGAAAGACAATAGTCATAGGAAAACATATATTGTATCATTCTATTAACATGCTCCTGAAAAGCAGTCAAATTACAGACAGCAGGTACAAAAGTGATTTTTAGGGAATGCAGTTAATAAGTGGCTGTGTGTTAAGCTAATGCATACAGAAACTAATAATGTAAGACAAATTATGAGATTTGTCAATATGACAGTTCAGATTCATGTAACAAGAATTATACATGATTAAGGAGATAAATACATTACATCCCAACTGAAGTTTCCCCTCCCTCCACTCCTCCCATTTCCCCCACAGACCTCCTGCTCCCTGATATCTGCTCCCTTCCCTTTCCTCCATTTCCTTGAATATCCTTCATTTGCCTTCTTTAGAAAAGAACAGGCCTCCCAGGGACATCAAGTGAACAGAGCATAGCAAATTACAATAAGACAAAACAAAAACCCTCTTTATCAAGGTTGGATGAAGAAACGCAGTAGAAAGAAAAGGGTTCAAGTATAGAATAAAGAGTCAGAGATACCTCCCACTATCTCTGTTAAGCGTTCTATTAGAAGAGCAAGCTATGCAACCATAACACATGCAGAGGACCTAGGTCAGAGCCATTCAAGCTCTCTGTTCTTTCAGTCTCTGTGACCTCTATGAGCCCAGCTTAGTTGATTGTGTGGGTTTTCTTGTTGTTTCCTTGACTACTCTGGATCTTATAATGCTTCCTTCTGCTGTGCTTCAGGGTTCCTTCAGCTCTGCCTAATGTGTGGCTGTGGTTCTCTGCATCTGCTCCCATCAGTAGCTGGATGAAGCCTGTCTGATGACTGTTGGGCTAGGTACCAATCTAGAAATATAGCAGATTATCATTAGAAATAATTTCATTGACATTCATTCATTCATTCATTCATTCATTCATTTATTTTGGACAATCAGTCGTGTTTGATTTTACCCTAAATCTCTGGGCTAGATGGCCAGGAAACAGAGGCTGGGTGTTGTCTATATTTTACTACACTTAAAAATATATATTAAACTATGAAAATATATCATGACCTTTTTGTCTTTTAGAAAATTCAGTCCAGTTTTTCCCTTATAATTCTTTGTCCCCTGGTGATAAACATTAAGGGAGTGATAGTGCAAAAGTCTGTAGGCAAAAATAAAGGTAGGGCTGTAGGATGGCTCAGTGGATAAAAAGCGCTTACCACCTCTCCAGACCCAGGTGACTTTGAGTTTAATATCACAGACTTACATGGTGGAAGGAACAGATTCTCAAAATGAAGGCAGAATGATTTTAGTAGTAATTCCAACAATCCTTGAGAAAAGTAACAATTTTAATGGAAATACATTTATTTTTATTATTATTATTATTATTATTATTATTATTTTTGGTTTTTCGAGACAGGGTTTCTCTGTGCAGCTTTGTGCCTTTCCTGGATCTCGCTCTGTAGACCAGACTGGCCTCAAACTCATAAAGATGCACCTGCCTCTGCCTCCCCAGTGCTGGTATTAAAGGTGTGTGCCACCACCACCCGGCTAAATACATGTATTATTATACAAGAAGAGAGTCTTTGCCAGTGACACATCCAATAATGAATTAATATACAAAATATGCAAAGGTCGCAAACCAATGTCTCAAGAAAAAATAAAACAAAACCACTAATAAATAATGGGCTGTAGAGTTGAAGAAAGTTCTAAAAAGAAGAAATAAAAAATGGTAAGAAATACTATCTTATTATTAAGGAAATACAAATTAAAACTACTCTGAAAAGTCATCTTATCCTCTGGAAGAATGGCTAAGATTAGAAATAAAACTCACAGCAAACTGTCCCAAGAAAGCATGGAAAGGAACAACCTTACTCACTGTTAATAAATTGCAAACTGCTGAAGCCCTGTGGAACTTAATTAATGCAGAGCATCCTCAAAAAGCTAAGTAGATCCATAGGACCCAGCTGTAATACTCTGTTGAAAGCTTTCTTGTTGACTACCTTTGGACCGTGGCCTCCAAATAATGACCTAGAGACTTATTATTAATTACGAAAGTTTGGTCTTAGCTATGGCTTTTTTCCCAACAAATTGTTATAACTTAATTACCCTACATTTTTCAATCTACACTCTTCCACGGGGCTCAGTTAACTTTTTCCGAGTCTGGTGGGAAATGCACGCCCAGATTCCTCCTCCCAGTTTGTCTCTCTGCCAGGAAGTTCCTGTCTTCCCTGCCTTGCGATTGGCCACTCAGGTCTTCATTACTCCAGACACAGCAATACATCTTCACACAGTGTACAAACATCCCACAAACCATTCTTGGGTGTATTCCCAATGTACTCATTTTCCTCTTAGTGATACTAGCTTCAGCAAGTTGATTGTTGCCCTAATCAAAACTGTAATCATCCTAGATATTTCAATTGATTGTTTGCGAAAATGTGGAATATATATATATATATATATATATTTCATATATATATGAATTAGGTTCAATTGTAAAGAGAATTAAATTAATGAAATTTACAATTAGCCAAAGATATGCACTTATTTCCTTATTCAAGACACTAAACAAAATGTCATGCTCCTCACAATGAACGAGGCATTAGTGTTTCTATTACCACTGTCTTCTTGCAAAAAGACAGATAGGCTGAAAAATCAAGACCATACAATAAAAGGACAGTCATTCATTTGCTCCTACAATCATATGTGTCATGCAAAGACAATCTGATTTCTGAGTCAATTTAAAACTTCAGTAATTATTTAATTATTTTAGATTAGTTTCCCAAATTTCATTTTTCCCATTTCTTTCACTTGGAATTCTAAACCTACCTAAACAATGACAATCTAAATGTCTTAGATTCTCATGTGGTTCACTTGTATTTCCAACATCACTACATCTATCCTTGCGTCTTTATTATCTTCCATGAATTCAGAAAATATTTTTTACCACTATAATAATTTGTATGTCTTCTGTCTGATACCATGAATAGTGTACAAAAATGATGGCCCAGATGCTTTGTTTTGAAGAATTCCTGGTTAGTCTAGGAGGTCATTCTTCCATTCTTCTGTTTCTTTACTGTGCTACAGATTAAATGCAGGACAAAATACCCAGGTCGCCTACCACTGAAAAATATTCCAAGTCCTTGCCTTTCACCTCTACTTTACTTATTGGTTAAGAAGCGACCACGCAATCTTAGTACTGAAATTTCATTGACATAATGCTATTTACCTACCAAAGCATTTTTAAAATGGCATATAGACTTAATCATCAGAGGCCTATATTATAGTAATTATGTACATTATTGATAGCTCAAATTCTTGATCATTAAACTATATTTCACTTCAAGCTATAGCAATGATAAGAACATCACTTACATTGAAATAATTATTGAAGGAATAATTAATGAATCATATTGAATCATAGCTTTGCCTATCTCTCTGAATCTATTCCGCCTATAACATAGCATTTATTATACCTATATATACCTTTAAAATGTAAATATATGATTTTAAGTGATAAATTTTAAATATACTTCAAGCTAAGTGAAAATTTGCACACATTGAGGAACAATTTCAAAATAAATAATAGCCTGTAATTTCATAATCATGGATTCCATAAGTCATGGATTTCCTCTGTGTGTGTGTGTGTGTGTGTGTGTGTGTGTGTGTCTGTGTGTGTGTGTGTTTTGAGATAAAGATGTTGTTCATATCCTACTATGTGCTTTCTAAATCTTAATCTTTATCAGTACATGTATTCTTTCATGTAAAGTATTTTGCTAGGTAGATTATAATGCACAACTTGAGAGATAATCATATAGTATAGCAGTTACAATCTTATGTAATACAAAACTCTTTGATTATATAGTTAAGATTCCTTTATTTACTACAAAAGAAAATCCATGTTACACATTTTTGTACATATCTGTTTGTTAAAGAGAAACCACTTTACACTGACCTTAGTTAATACACAAAACACATGATTTGGAAATTAAAATATTGACATATAATTATTCATAATCTTTTATGTTAAAAATCATCAGCCAGGTAGTGGTGGTACATGGCTTTTATCCTAGCACTTGGGAGGCAGAGGCAGGCAGATCTCTGTGAGTTGGCAGCCAGCCTAGTCTACAGAGTAAGTTGCTAGTTCCAGGACAGCCAGGACTTCACAAAGAAACTTTGTCCCAAAAAACCAAAGTAATAATAATAATAATAATAATAATAATAATAATAATAATAATAACAATAATAAATGCTTATAAGATTTTATTTGATCATATTACCAAATCTTTTTTTTTTTTTTTTCCAGAGCTGAGGACCGAACCCAGGGCCTTGTGCTTGTGCTTGCAGGGCAAGTGCTCTACCACTGAACTTAATCCTCAACTTACCAAATTTTTATAAGGATCCATATATAAACTTTTATAAGTTTGCATTTAAAATTTTAAAACCTTAAACCATTTTAGTTAATTTCGGGAAATTATCTTTTTTAATAAATATATTTTAAGTCATGAAATTAATTTGAACTATATCACAGAGGCTTATTAATTTTAGTATTTGTATTTCTAAAGTATGTGAAGATTTATACCTGTGTATATAAAGAAAACACAGAAACCATTTAAATGGAGCAATCTTGGCAATTTAACCATTACTAGAGAGAAGTTATGTCATGTAAAAAGAGATAACATGTCTTTGTCACTGATATATTATTCTTTTCCTTTCCAAAATTTTAAGCAACTTCAAAAACTGAAATGGAACCAGGAGATAACAGATGCAGGCTTCTCGACAGTAGTGGATCAGAGAAATTGTTAAAATGAATTTAATATCATTTCTGGATTTTCTATTTGTATGTTAAGATTTTAATATGTTTTAAATATTCATTCATTATTTTTAGCATTGTGCTTTATCTATAATAACTTTGAAGTTACCTAAATTATTCAAATGAGGAAAAGTCCTTTTTTCTTTTCAGATTTCTTAGAAACTAAATGTACTAAAGCTAACATTTCCCATATAGGCAATGGCAACAAATTTGGGAATCATGCCAAACTATGTTCATTCAGCCCTTGGTCTAACACACATTAATTACATGATGACGCCTCAGGTGTTCACTTTTGTACTATTCAGCTCATTTGGAAAACAGAACTAATAATTACCCTGTTTCATCACTTCAGAGGACCAAACAAAATGACACAGCCCTGAAAGTAACCAGTGCCCAGCACATCTCCTGTAACTACAAATGTCACATGTCTCCTTCAACATCTGCAATATTGCCTCCCCAGTATGCTCTTCTCCATTAAAATTAAAAACTTTCAAGGTTTACTATTTAACACTCTACAAACAGCTTTACTTATAGTCCTAGGTACATGTGGGCTCTACTCCTTAGCAAAAATACTTCTCTTTGCAATAGATGAGACCACTACAGAAAAGAAACCGACCAGTATGCAGTATCATGGAGCCCAATCACAATGGATACATCTAAAAACAAACAAAAACAGAACAAAATAAACAAAAAAACAACAATAATAGAAAACAAAACAAAAATGTTGCAATGAAGGGTCAAGGAACATTGAAGAAGAGAGGAAGAGGGGAAAAAATATTGTAATAACCAGAGGTTCAGTGAGTTTCCTTTGAGATTGTGTCTCCCAGTAATATCAGGCACTCCATACATTAAGTCTAACCAGCATCAAACCTGATCAAAGAAACATAAAAAATAACACCAATGGACATGCCAAAATGGATGGGGAAAAGCTCATGATGGCTACCCATGGATCTACACACACCTGCGGAATGCTGGGAGTGGGAGGAAGAATCGTCCTGTGGGAAGAGCTCTGTCATTGGTTCCACCAAACAGCTAGTCCTGCAAAGTGAAAACATACATACTAACATTAATTGTTATTTTTAGGGGATATGTATGTACGTGCATATACATATTTGCACACAATAACAATTACTGAGAAAGAGGCCATGATTTCGAAGGATATAAGGAAGCTGTATGTGTGGTGGGGTGCAGGGTGTCGGAAGAAGTAAAGGAGAGGAAAAATGATGTAATTTTAATCTCAAATTAATGTCTTAATATATTGCTTGATAAGCCAGTATTGTAGCATGCAATGGTGCTGCCCTGGTGAAGACGTTTGATGTCTTTTCTCCTAAGCAGTCTGTGTATCACCTCACACAGCACTATGAAAACTAGTGAAGCATGAGCAGAATTGCTGCTTTTAAATAGATCTCTGTCCTGTGTCCAAAGTGTGTGCTGTCTGCAACAGTTACCTTAAATGTCTGTTAGGAAGACAAGGGACATGACAATAACCTGTAATATTGGGAGATGTTGGCCATATTTTACCTCCTAAAGACATAATCCTGTGCCTGGTACCTAGATTCCATTAAGTAACCATCTTTTCTGAGGGACATTGTCTGGACAGACATGATAATTAAATTTGAACTCGATTTTTAAGTTATACTTTGAAATTAGTTTGCTATATAATGTGACCTTACTCCATGTTTTCACACAGCTTTAGTTTTGCCTTCTTCTCTGCATTAGTAGAAGCTGGGAGGCAGACAAATTGATGAGTGCTTGAGTTGCTTTTTATTCGCCTGTGTATCTGTGCACAATCCCTGTGCAACTCTTCTCCTTCATATATGCACATTACACACTGTGCTTCACCAGACCACATTTGGGTGGAATCATCCCTTTAGTATGTTGTTGGTGCCCTAGCTGTTGTAAACATTTGTTCATCTATCCAGGGAAGATTCAAGCAAGTGTGAGCTATAATCTGCTATGAAAAAGTGTGGAAATGGTTCATATTATTACAATGTCTGAAAAATCTTGCTTTCTTTTCCCATTTCTTTTTCATAGTGCTTCTGTGAACAATTTCAGCCATTCTATTCTCTCATAGCAATCTGTCCATTCTGGTTTCCCTGGCTGTTATTGTGTCGTTCAGTTTTCATGAGTAAAAAGAATCTGTGTCCTATATCCATTCTTTCAGTGTTATCACTTGTCACGTTATTCAATGAACACTGACTGTGTACAGCTAAATCTATAATGAATGAAGAAATACTTACAAAAATATACATGGAATATATTTATTTACACATAAGTAGCATTTATTTGCTTTGTTTATTTAAAATTGTTTAAAAATGCATTGTGATATATAATATTTGCTGTTATCTGTTTCTTCCATTAAATCAGTCAATACATATAATTACATGTAATGTTTTAGGGTATAAAATATATGTTTCTATGAAGAAAACTTGTTATGCTTTTAAGTACTATTAGGGATGAATTTGTGTACTAGAGCTTGATAAACTTTTTCTTATTATGCCATGCTAAATAGAGCCACAGAATTGCATAACTTGTTTTCATTAAACATATTTTCTACATTCTAAGTGATATCAAAGGCAACAATAATGTAGGAATACCTTCTATCACAGTTTCTGTGTCTATGTATTAAATCTTGAATCAATCAGATGTATGAATTTAGTGGACTACATTACACTTTGGAGCTTAAGTGGACTCACCTGTTGTTAATTTTAAATGAAAACATACATATTTCCTTTTCAATCAATATTAGTCAAATAATAATTTCTTTCTAAATGTTGAACACAATGATTATGTTTCTTTCATGGTACTACTTTCTAAGATTAAGTTGTAAGTGTAAAGACAATGTACCCGAAAATTTCCCTATAAGCAATATGCATAACAATATATATTGTTAATAATATATTAATAATGTACAATATCAATATATTTAAATAAATTATATATATATATATATATATGAATGATGAAAACACTCAATAATGCTGGACCAAATGTGTTTGGTGATCTGTAGAGACTGAGGAAGACAAAGGTTCATATATAGTTGATACACATATTTTACCACTGAATCCCAATATCTAATTTGTACTTTCTGTCATGAGGAGTCATAGACACAAGACTACCCTTCTTCTTAAACCTCTACATCAGTGTGAGGAGAGGAAGTGGCAAAAGTGGTTTTAGATTCAGGGCAGCAAGCAGGTCAGAAGCTGTCAGACAAGGACAGGGAAATGGAAAGCTCCATGATGGCCCTGATTTGGTCTTGAGAGAGTACATAACATATGCACAGGTAAGGTGCAGTGCTGACTGCCTCAGTCGCATTAAGCTGAGAAGACTGAAGTCAGAGGTCAGAGTTATTGAGATGGTTGGTCAGCAGTACAGACAAATCAGTCTGGAAGAAGCAGTTCAGCAGAGAAAACCAGACCATAAATAGGTAAAATCCCACTTTTCAGTTTCTTGTACAATCCCACGCATGCTTAGTGTCTTCAAGAGAATAAAGAAAAATAAGAACAAGGAAGAAATCTCCCTGAACTGTGACTCCTAGGGCTTAAAAGAGCTGGAAGGTAATCATAATCAGAATGCAGAGGCCGTGTTTGAGCTTCCACGTTCTGCAAATGCCTCAGAATGCAGTAGCACTAACAAAAAAATTCCTCAAATTTTATTTTCATACAACCAAAACTGCAATTTTATGTTCTTAGTAGGACTATACAATAAACCCTCATCTAGCAATCTAGCAAAAGAGGTTAATTTCAATAGTTATTGAGGAAAGCATACTAGGCATGAAAGACTATACTCAGGGAAATATTTATCTTGTCTTCAGAAGAGGAAGACCCCTAACTGGCCTATTCACTTACCACAACTCTCAGGGATTTTTGTTTCTCTGATGTAGAGGGCACTGCTTCTGATATTACAGTTAATGGCCTGTTGTATGTAAGCCACAAGTTTTTTTTTTTTTTTTCTTCCATAGGTCAGGCATTTTGGCTGCGTGCAGTACTGACAATTGTGAAGTTACACAATGAACATAGAATGTAGTTAATGTAGTTAATGTAGATACTGATTTCAATTCTTTGGAATGGAAATGAAAATTAGCAAAACAATGATGAGAAAGTGAGAGATATAAGAGACTGTATTTAAATTATAATTGACTAAGAACAGGTCACAGATAAACTTACAAAGTGACAGACCCATTCTGTAAAGTGGAAGAATAGGATGTATAGATGATACACAAATTTCAGGACTCACATATTCTAAACAATACCTGTGTGTAACATTATATGTTAATGTTTCTTCAATAAAAGTAAATACACTTTTAAATAAACAAATTGGTTTTCTATGGTAATGTAGCTTATTTATGCCATTTTACCTCTATAATTTATGACAAAAGCTTATGAAGCACATTAAAAACCACAGAAACTTTGAATAATTACCTAGTTTACGGCAAGTCATTATATAATATTTCCATAAGCCTACAGAATTATCTCAGTAAATGGCAAACTTGTAATCTCATTGCTTATCTAACTCACATAGCAGTGTTCTCTTTGAACAAGCATTAGCCCCAGAGTGAAGTTATTGCAGAAATAAAACATGACATAGAGTTTTAGTGCATGATTATAATTTTCTATACAAACAGAGAAGCTTATAGTATTGTTAATACAAGTTTGAATTTACTCTGCTGGCCAAAGTACTATAGCAATTTCTCTTAATCATGAAAAGTCCTTGTGTTTAGAATACAATGTACCCACAGACAAGAAGGAATGTTAGCAATTAATTGTGAAGTGGCGAGCCATGTGGGCACAATGAAGCAGGATGTGTTCCATATTGTTGCAAATCCCACAAAGGGGCACTGTCACCAAGAGGTTCAAAAATACTAGCTTCAAACATATACTTAGAATTAATACAAAGACTTTTGTCCTTGGCACCCAGCATGAGCCGCAAAGACCATTTCAAATACATGCTCAGTCTAATCTCACAGCAAGTATAAATCATGAACTTTTCTCATTTCAATTCTATTGAATTGTGGCTTGATTTTCTGATGGGCATTTTTTCCATCTTATAATTAAAATTCTGAAAAAAATGGAATACTTTTTGAATAAGCCTAAAATATTTCTTTTATCTGTAATCTGTTTTCTGAACTAATGTCTTTAGTGGTATACTGAAATTTGTAAATCCTATGTTTCAATTTTTTCCTTTTTAAGAACAAAAGTAGTCATTCTTATTTATTATAACTGTTCTTCATAATTATTCTTCTAGTAATAAAACTCAATCTTATATACATATATTACACAGTAATTTTCAATATATGACATATGTACATTATTTGTAAAAATACTTTTTTAAGGCTTGCATGGGAAAGGGCCACTGGTCTTCAAGGCTGTCCTCCAATACCCAAATATCCATAGTCAATATTGAAATACTGATCTTCTCTTCTTTATCATCTATGTTCAGGGATTATATAATTATCAGAAAGTACAATTATATGGGCATACATGATATATTGTAATTTTCTATTTGTCTGAGTACATTTACTATGTAAACATGTCATGGATAAATAATAATACCTGCAAGGTAGACAAATCTCAACTAAGAAGGCATACTGTTTGACTGAGGCATTAGCACCATCCCCATGTAAGGTAAGTCTCATTTCAAGAATCAGTGTGCAGTATACCAGACTTACCACAGAGAAAACACCCTAGCTCATTGCACACAATGATCAAGTTATATGGAACAAGAGCATGAATTTTAGATTCAAATAAACCACTTGAGTACAATACAGCATGAACTGGAGGTATTTTTTTTAAAGTGTCCTATTTTTTATCTTTCTTTAGTTGAACTAGACGTTTTACATATAAAAGCTTCTGATCATACTTTTTCCTCCTCCAGGTCTTCTGAAATTCCCCTGGTCTTGCCTTGCATCTGAATCCAATTCCTTTTTGCCTTTCCTTAGAAAACAGTTATCTAAGGAATGAGAAAAAATAAAATAAGACAGAACAAAACAAACAAACCAGACAAAATAGACAAAAAAAAAGTTAAAAAAAACAAACAAACAGGAAAATACATGTAAACACAGAGACAAATGTACATACACACATACTAAAAAGTGAGCTTAATTTTTTTTGTTACTTTCTTATATTATTGGTCAATAGACAAGTTTTGTCACAACACTGTTATAAGCCAAATTCGGTGATGCTTAGCACAGATATCTATTTTATATAAATACAGAGCCTGGAAAAATTAACTTAAGGCCTTGGAAAAGTCTGTTCCCTGAAACTGCGAAGAATAATCAGAGCTGTGAGTTTCTCCGAGTCTCTGTTAGTTTCTAGAAAATCTCTGAATGTTGTTCTATTACATTACTCAAATTATATCTTAAATATCACATGGTTGGTCAACTTCTGTAGTGTGTGTGTGTGTGTGTGTGTGTGTGTGTGTGTGTGTGTGTGTGTGTTTCTGCCAGCATCGAAACTTCTTTTTTTTTTTTCTTTTATCACAGCAGATTTAGGCTTCTACCTTAATCCACTACAAATGCATCATGAATTGATTATGTTTGTGAACACTTTATTTCTCAAAAACATTATAATTACAAGTTTACAGCAGGAAGGAACAGTTTGGGTTTACTCATAACAGAGTATCTCTTTTTTATTATTATTATGTGTTTTAATTTTATACATCAGGCATGGGTTCCCCTGTCCTCCCCCCTCCCGCATCCACCCCCACCTTCCCCCCAGCCCCTCCCCTCCATTTCCATGTCCTCCAGGACCAAGACACCCCTGGGGATTCAATTAAACCTGGTGGATTCAGTAAGGCAGGTCCTGTCCCCTCCTTCCAGACTGAGCAAAGTGTCCCTGTGTAAGCCCAAGGTTCCAAACAGCCAGCTCATGAACTAAGAACAGGTCCTGGTCCCACAAACTGGGTGCCTCCCAAACAGATCAAGCTATTCAATTGTTTCACTTATCCAGAGGGCCTGATCTAGCTGGGAGCTCCTCAACCGTTGGTTCACAATTCATGTTCTTGCATTCGATTGGCTATTTGTCCCTGTGCTTTTTGTAACCTTGGATTCAACAATTCACCCTCTTGCAGTACCTCCTCTTTCTCAACAGATGGATACCTGGAGCTCCACCTGGGGCCTGGCTGAGGATCTCTGCATCCACTTCCATCAGTTATTGGATGAGAGTTCCAAGATGACTGTTAGGGTGTTTGGCCAACTGTTCACCAGACTAGGTCAGATCAGGCTTTCTCTCGACCATTGCCAGCAGTCTACAGAGGATGTATCATTGTGGACTTCTGGGGACCTCTCTAGCACTTTGTTTCTTCCTGTTCTCATGTGGTCTTCATTTATCATGGTCTGTTATTCCTCGTTCTCCCTTTCTGTTCTTGACCCAGCTGGGATCTCCTGATCCCCTAAGCTTTCTTTCCCTCATTTCTTGAACTTCATTACTCCCAATGCCGTACAGGTTGTTCATGTAGATCTCATTCATTTCTCTGTCATTGGGTGACCCCTGTGTCTTTCCTAGGGTCCCATTTTCTAGGTAGCCTCCCTGGAGTTGTGTAGCAATCTAGTCATCTTTGTTTTACATCTAGTATCCTCCTGTGAGTGAGTACATACCTTGTTTGTCCTTCTGAGTCTGGGTTACCTCACTCAGGATGATTTTTTCTAGATCCATCCATTTGCCGGCAAACCTCATGATGTCATTGTTTTTCTCTGTTGAGTAGTACTCCATTGTGTATATGTACCATATTTTCTTTATCCATTCTTCAGTTGAAGGGCATCTAGGTTGTTTCCAGGTTCTGGCTATTACAAACAAAGCTGATATGAACATAGCTGAGCAAATGCCCTTGTGGTATGATTGAGCATTCCTTGGGTATATGCCCAAGAGTGCTACAGCTGGATCTTGAGGGAGATGGATTCCCAATTTTCTAAGGAAGCACCATATTGATTTCCAAAGTGGCTGTACAAGCTTGCATTCCCACCAGCAATGGAGGAGAGTTCCCCTTGCTCCACATCCTCTCTAGCATAAGCTGTCTTCTGTGTTTTTGATCTTAGCCATTCTGACAGGTGTAAGGTGGTATCTCAGAGTCATTTTGATTTGCATTTGCTGGATAATTAGGGATGATGAGCAATT
This sequence comes from Onychomys torridus, assembly GCF_903995425.1. Taxonomy (NCBI): domain Eukaryota; kingdom Metazoa; phylum Chordata; class Mammalia; order Rodentia; family Cricetidae; genus Onychomys; species Onychomys torridus. The sequence goes on from NC_050451.1 coordinate 99,156,238, forward strand.
CCTTAAATGTCTTTCAGCCATTTGAACTTCCTCTGTGGAGAATTCTCTGTTTAGTTCTATAGCCCATTTCTTAATTGGACTGTTGGGCATTTTGATGTCTAATTTATTGAGTTCTTTATATATTCTGGATATCAGCCCTCTGTCAGATGTGGGGTTGGTGAAGACCTTTTCCCATTCTGTAGGCTGTTGCTTTGTCTTGCTGACTGTGTCCTTTGCTCTACAAAAGCTTCTCAGTTTCAACGAGTCCAATTGATTGATTGTTTCTCTCAGTGTCTGTGCTACTGGTATTATACTTAGAAAGTGATCTCTGGTGCCAATGTGTTCAAGAGTACTTCCTACATTCTCTTCTATCAGGTTCAGTGTAGCTGGATTTATGTTGAGGTCTTTGATCCACTTGGACTTAAGTTTTGTACATGGTGACAGATATGGATCTATTTGCAGCCTTCTACATATTGACATCCAGTTATGCCAGCACCAGTTATTGAAGATGCTTTCTTTTTTCCACAGTACATTTTTTGGCTTCTTTGTCTAAAATTATATGTTCATAGGTGTGCAGTTTAATGTCAGGGTCATCAGTTTGATTCCATTGGTCCACATGTCGGTTTTTATGCCAGTACCAAGCTGTTTTTATTAGGGTAGCTCTATAGTAGAGCTTGAATTCGGGGACTGTGATGCCTCCAGAGGTTGTTTTATTGTACAGGATTCTTTTGGCTATCCTGGTCCTTTTGTTTTTCCATGTGAAGTTGAGAATTATTCTTTCCAGATCTGTGAAAAATTGTGTTGGTATTTTGATGGGTATTGCATTGAATCTGTAGATTGCTTTTGGTAAGATCGCCATTTTTACTATGTTAATCCTGCCTATCCATGAGCATGGGAGATCTTTCCATTTTCTGACATCTTCTTCAGTTACTTTTTTCAGGGACTTAATGTTCTTGTCATATAGGTCTGTCACATGCTTAGTTAGAGGTACCCAAGATATTTTATATCATTTGTGGCTATTGTAAAGGGTAGTTCTCTTATGCATTCTATACTTTCTATCTGATTCCCAAGTGTTGTTTTCTTAGATTGAGCTGATAAAAGAGGATACAGATCAGGAGTAAAAATCCAATCTTAAAAACATTAAGATAGGCCGGGTTGTGGTAGCACACTTCTTTAATCCCAGCACTTGGGAGGCAGAGCCAGGCGGATCTTTGTGAGTTTGAGGCCATCCTGGGCTACCAAGTGAGTTCTAGGAAAGGCACAAAGCTACACAGGGAAACCCTGTCTCAAAAAAAACCAAACAAACAACAACAAAAACAAAAACAAAAACAAAAAAACCAACCAAACAAACAAAAAAAAAAAAATACACACACAACAAAAAGCCACTAAGACAGGATGACTCTATGACATCACTGAGCTAAATAAACAAAATTTATCGCTCTGTGTAAATAAAGTTCTGATTGGCCAGTGGCCAGGCAGGAAGTATAGGCGGGACAAGAGAGAAGAGAATTCTGGGAAGTAGAAGGCTGGGGAGAGACACCACCAGCCGCTGCCGCCATGAGAAGCAACGTGTAAAGACACTGGTAAGCCACAAACCACGTGGCAAAGAATAGATTAACAAAAATGGGTTAATTTAAGAGAGAAGAAGTAGATAACAAGCAGCCTGCCACGGTCATACAGTTTGTAAGCAATATAAGTTCCTGTGTGCTTTTTTGGTTGGGTCTGAGTGACTGTGGGACTGGCGGGTAAGAGAGATTTGTCCTGACTGGGACAGGCAGGAAAACTCTAACTACAAAATCCTTCCTCAAAAAGCATCTGATGTAGTCACTGTAGGTGATGTATTAAAATATATAAAATGTCAACTCTACCTCAGTCTCTGCTAATATTTAACTTCAGAGTCTATTATGAGTCTTTATGGAGCAAATGAGGCTTAGTATCAGCCCATTTCTGTCTGATCATGCAAGTGTTGCCTCTGTGTGCAATGGAAATCAATGAAGTGTATGCAAGGAACGCAAGGACTGCTAAACACAGAATTCTTTCTCTCAAGATTACTACCTTATTGATTCAGTCTTTGCTGATAACTATAAGAATTTGCATTTAAATTAATTCCCCAGCAGCAGATTCTTACTTTAAAATACAAGGGACATGGCAATAGCCCAAACAACATAGGTAAGAGGAAAAGTAGTGCCTTCCAAAAAAGCAAAGCACAGAGAAGAGGTAAGGATTATTTTGGGTTTTCTTCTCTCTCTCTCTCTCTCTTTTTTTTCTCTCTCTCTCTCTCTCTCTCTCTCTCTCTCTCTCTCTCTCTCTCTCTCTCACACACACACACACACACACACACACACACACACACACACTGCTTATTTATATTGGGGGAAAATGGACTTAAATGCTGAAAGGTCATACACAAGTACTGAAATGTACTCCTATTGGAGTAATTAAAATATCCTATGGAGAAACTCATAATGAATGGGAAACATTCATAGTTTCTTTGTAGAAACATTCTTGGAAATGGAAGCTTTGGGTAGATGACCAATGGATATTCTTTTTTGGTCTTAAATTTTTGCATTTCTTTTGTATTAGAAAATTCTTCCTTCAGTTGCCGTGAATACTGAACAGTTTTACAGTGAGGTCAATTGAAATACTCAGTACAAAGTCTGCAGGGCATCTCAGCTTTATTGATAGCATTTCGGTACTTCCATTTATAAAAGGGAAATAAGCATATTTTTAGATGTGATTCTTTTTTACTGTCTAATAACTAATATTATACTATCGATTTATGGTAACTCTAGTGGACCCTCTACATATGTTTGAACTCTCCTAATTGCTCATCTCCCTTTGTGTGTTTCTGTGAAGGATCCTTGTCCCCTCGCTTCCACTGTTATACCAGAGCAATTACCATCATACACTTTATGAAGTCAGTTAGACATTAACCCTGGGAGCAAGCAGGCTCCCCTGGTGCTGACTACTACTACAAACAACAAACTTTCTGAAGCTCGTGAGAACAGTTCAGACAGAACCAAACGGATATGTACAATGGGGGAAAGAGAGCGTGTTCATGTTTTTCTTCTGGCTTTCCAAAGACCTAGACAACTTTGCACTCTTAAAGACAAAGTTGTTTGTCTCTTTTGAAAGTGTCCTCTTTTACATCCTCATCTCAATTGCCACTCCCTCTGTCTCTCTCCTTTCTTTCTTCTTCTTTTCTCATGTCCTTTGTCTGTTTGGTTTTTTATTGTCATGCAAGATATAATAATGATTACCTTATTGTTTAGTTTTACTTTTTAATTATTTTTCTTGTTTATAAAAGTAGATTTTTTTCCCACATATCATATCCAGATTTTGATTTATTCTTCCCCTAATCTTCCCAGTTCTTCCCCATGTCCCAGCCTATCTGGATCCACTACCTTTCCATCTCTCATTAGAAGACAATAAGCTTCTAAGGGATAGAAATAAAATATAATAAAATAAAACAAATCTATCACATTGAAATTGGACATGACAAACCCACAGAAAGGAAAATAGCACATGAGAAGGCACAAGAACCCTAGACACACATTCACACCCACAGGAATTCCATAAAAAACACTAAATTGGAAGCCATAATATAAATGCAGATGACCAGGTGCAGAACTGTGAAGCCCCTGTGCATGCTGCCTTGGTCTATGTGAGTTCATATGAACTTTGCCCTACTGATTTTGAAGATCATGTTTCTTGATGTCCACCAACACCTCTAAATTTGACACTCTTTCTGCCTCCTCTGTCATAGGGTTCCTTGACCCCTGAGGGGAGGGATTTGATGGACACCTTCCACTTAAGGCTGTGTGTTCCAAGTTCTCTCACACTTTCTGTAATGTCTGGCTGTCGTTTCTATATTTTTTTTTTCCATCTGCTGGAGGGAAAAGTATTTTTGAAGTGCTAATCTCATCATACTATATTCAGGGCAAACATAAATAGAATATGAACACTTCTTTGCTAAATTTCAACTGAAAAGATCTTATTTCCAAGCAAGATTAAAAGTTTTCAACACAAATTATTTTTAGGAAATATATCTGACAATGATAATGATAAAAAGAAACAATTTTCATGGGAATGAGCAGACCAGCAATGAAATCTATCTTAAATCTTACTTGATATGCAAATTTATAAAAATGCACATGTAAATATAACTGAATCATTTACCTGAGTCATGGGAAAAATGCATAGAAATACCATATTTTTATTCTCTCACAGAGTTTAATAGCTATATGCCAAATATAGTTTTTGCAGTCTGACCAATTCTTTTCAGAAGGAAAGGGAAGTGATTCCCTTAGAGAATACAGAAGGAAAATGTGTGAACTTTCTGAGAGAAACAGTACTTGAGGCAAATCCCAGAAGACATCCAAATATTTCTCTTGGAGTGTATAATTAAATAAAAAAAAAAAAAAAAAAACTATGTTCAATGAATTTTTTACAGGCTTCTTAGAAGCACTTATCAAGTTATATTTCATATGTATATGTTTATGTATGTGCATATGCACACAAACTCTTAGCATTATAAGCTTGGAATTGTCCACCATTAGGCACATGATTTCTTTTTTCTTTTTTTTTTTCCTTTCCTTTTTTTTTATTTTATTTCAAATTTTATTTTTTAATACAGATATTTGTGTTTTAATTTTACATATCAGCCATGGGTTCCCCCATCATGACCCCTCCCTCCCCTGCTCTCCTCCCAGCCCCTCCCCCCTTCCCATGTCCTCCAGGGCAAAGACTACCCCTGAGATTCAGCTCAATCTGGTAGATTCAGTACAGGTAAGTCCAGACCCCTCCTTCCAGGCTGAGCAAAATGTCCTCACATAAGCCCCAGATTCCAAACAGCCAGCTCATGCACCAAGGACAGGTCCCAGTCCCACTGCCTGGGTGTCTTCCAAACAGTTCAAGCCATTCAATTGTCTCACTTATCCAGAAGGCCTAATCCAGTTGGGACTCCACAGATCTTGGTTCATAATTCATGTGTTTCCATTAATTTGGCTATTTGTCCCTGTGCTTTTTCCCATCTTGGTCTCAACAATTGTTGCTCATACAATCTCTTCTCTTTCTCACCAATTATACCCCTGGAGCTCCATCTGGGGCCTGGCCAAGGATCTCTGTATCCAATTCCATCAGTTATTGAATAAGAGTTCTAGCATGATAGTTAGGGTGTTTGGCCATCTGATCACCAGAGTAGGTCAGTTCGGGCTTTCTCTTGACCATTTCCAGTAGTATCATTGTGGATTTCTGGGGGCCTCTCTAGCACTTTGCTTCTTCCTGTTCTCATGTGGTCTTCATTTGTCATGGTCTCTTATTCCTTGTTCTCCCTTTCTGTTCTTGATCCAGCTGGTATCTCCTGCTCTCCTAAGTTCTCTTTCCCTCGAACCTTGCCCTTCATTACCCCCACTCACCTCCAGGTTGTTCATGTAGATCTCATCCATTTCTCTGTCATTGGGCAATCCCTGTGTCTTTCCTAGGGTCCTGTTTTCTAGGTAGCCTCCCTGGAGTTGTGAGTAGCACTCTAGCCATCTTTGCTTTACATCTAGTATCCTCCTATGAGTAAGTACATACCATGTTTGTCTTTTTGAGTCTGGATTACCTTATTTAGGATTATTTTTTTCTAGATCCATCCATTTGCTTGCAAACCTCATGATGTCATTGTTTTTCTCTGCTTAGTAGTACTCCATTGTGTATCACTTCCTAAATATAAGACTGGTAGCACAGACACAGAGAGAAATAATCAATCAATGGGACCTGTTGAAACTGAGACGCTTTTGTATTGCAAAGGACACAGTCAACAAGACAAAGTGACAGCCTACAGAATTGGAAAAGGTCTTCACCAACCCCACATCTGACAGATGGCTGATATCCAGAATATATAAAGAACTCAAGAAATTAGACATCAAAATGCCCAACAGTCCAATTAAGAAATGGGCTATAGAACTAAACAGAGAATTCTCCACAGAGGAAGTTCAAATGGCTGAAAGACATTTAAGGAATTGCTCAACATCCCTAATTATCTTGGAAATGCAAATCAAAATGACTCTGAGATATCACCTTATACCTGTCAGAATGGCTAAGATCAAAAGGAAGACAGCTTATGCTGGAGAGGATGTGGAGCAAGGGGAACTCTGCTCCACTGCTGGTGGGAATTCAAGCTTGTACAGCCACTTTGGAAATCAATATGCTGCTTCCTTAGAAAATTGGGAATCCATCTCCCCCAACACCCAGCTGTAGCACTCTTGGGCATATACCCAAGGAATGCTCAATCATACCACAAGAGCATTTGCTCAGCTGGGCACAAGATTTTATCTACACTTCCTAGAATATTTTGTATAGCATTTTGATTTTGCTTGGGAATTACTATATTCATGTGAAATATTTTAATCAAATCACTCATCGCTATATCCTCTCCACAAATATCTTCTCTATTGTCCCACTGTCTTCCCCTATCAACTTAATGTGCTGTGCTTAAAAAACCCAGTGAATCCATTTAGTCTTGTCTGTATATGCAGCTATATCAGGTCATCCACTACATCTTTGGAAGCATTACATCATTTCTACATCTCTGAAGAAATGAATTGTTCCACCCCCTACTTCCACCTGCTGTAATCATATCGTCAATTAGGCATCAGACTTCATGAGCCCATTCCCAATCACTTCTGAGATTTTGATGTCATGGTCTTACACATGTCTCCTATACACAGCCATAGTCAACTGTAAGATTATCTGTGCAACTGCACTGTTATTTCCTGTAAAAATACTCTTTTCCTGAAGATGTCCATTGTCTCAGGTTCTTACAAGTTTTCCACATTCTTGTCCCAGTTACACATCCCTGAGCCTTGTGGTAAGGGTTTTTGACACATATGTCCATCTTAGAGCTGAGCGCTCCATGTTCTCTTACTTTCTCAACATTGATTAGTTTGTGGTCTCTGAATGAAATTGTTGAATACTTCAGAAAATATACCTACTTTGAAAAGGATTGAATAATGCACTAATAAATGGATATACAGAAAAAAACTGAGGTGAAAATTTATTATTATATACATTCCACAGAATAAGAATGTTAAGTTCTCAGATAGATCCTGAAGCCTTATCAATTAAATGTACAAGCTTTTTGTTCAATCTTGTGAAATGTGCTTTAAATCCAAGAACAAATGTTTGGTTATTTCTATAATGTTTTTACCACTATTACACCAATAGGCATATCTGGATAGGCCAGGATTTTTGTAGCTAGCAGGGTTCACAATTGCATAGGACAATTGACTATGTTTTCCCAAGTACTATATATAGAACATCCAAGCACTGTAAAAGTCACCCAGTTGCTTTGAAGTTTCTAGGATGTTACTAGCTTAGATTTTCTATTTCTACTGTCACAGTATGTTGTTGCTTCAGGAACAAGTTGTTACCATCAAATTCTAGAGTGTAACATATAGCAATGAGAATTAATCATAATAACTTTTTGTAGGGGAGTGGGTTCTACTAGACATTTAAATACAACTCAAAAAGAGGCAATCCATACCTACTGTTCATTGATTACCCAGAAGAACTTGATAATAAGTCATTTTATTGGAGCCACTATATATTTTTGCTTCAGGAGCTACAGAAATCAATCTGGTACTGATCTATGAGTTCCCTTTCTCCTTACTGTCATCTACTATGTTGAAAAGCACTATGTGGGCTGATGGGAAAAAATTGTCTGTAACAGACCTACCAACCTGTTCCCTCATTATCCTACATTACCAACACATCTCACAATGTATCCCCACTGGTTAAATGGTAGTATGTCAGTTATAGGTATAGCCAGGTGATTTCATCATTGGGTTTAAGGCTTTCTCTGAAGAAGAAAATGAACTCTTGGTATTGTCAAAAAGCCTGTAGAAGGGGAAAACATAGTTGTATTGGTAAACTTTTGATATTGTTTTACTAAATTCTTATGATATATGCTGGTAAAATTTTTCTTTTGTGTATTTGTGTTTATAGCCATAGATTATTGTTGCTGTCATTTATTTTCAGAGTATCCTATTTTTGCAGTGGTTGGCAGTTAATGACAAGAATCAGAGCTTGTCAAAGTTTGAGTATTAATGAAGATTAAATGTTCACCTTACATGGGATATCTCTATTTTCTCTCCAACACTTAAAGACTTTCATATAAATAGAGAGCAAATGGTTGCAACAGAAGGAGTGATTGGTGTCTATTTCCAGGATGCTATCTTATGGATATAGTATGGGCATTGCAATCTTCCACTAGAATTAGCTGTAATGATTAACAGGCTGCCTGCACAAAATTGAGCTCATTGAATATCCATCTTAGAGATGTGTTGAGGTTCATGAGTCCTGTCTTTTCATGAAAATGTGTAGGCAATTAACAGATGCTGGAATATTGGCAGGAAGGTTTGTATGCAGTTAACTATTAACAAGAGGACGGGATCACAAGACTCCATCCCTACAAAGTATATGTTCACAGTTAATAGTTTGTTTGGAAAGAAAATTTCTCCCCAAAGTGATGAAGCTGCAAGAACGTTGTCCATGTTTCTATAATAAGTCCCTCACTCATGGTCATGTAAATGAACCTAATTAAACACATTGGTCCATCAGACTTGACATGAATAGTGATTTTTTTTTTCTGATATGAAGATATGTGTTCATCTTTCCAGGAATAGTTCACATAATTATTGTGTCAGTGGTATAGCCAAATAATCCAATGAAGTATCAAATGAGAAACACACACACACACACACACACACACACACACACACACACACACACGTGAATAAAGAACCTTAATTTATTTTGACATAAAGTTGAGTTTCTTAGCCAAATCAAAGAAAAAGACTTCATTGGTTTAACTGTAGAATTGATTTTAACAAAAAATATTACTGACTTTTGATTTTCACACACACACACACACACACACACACACACACACATTTACTTCTGCAATTTGAGTTATCTAATTGTTGTATTATTCTGAATACAGTTTTGTCTCACATGGGTGGCAACAGTAAAGTCAAAATGTGCCTCCTCTACCTCTCAGTATTCTCCCTGCAGCCTCCTCAAAGAACACATTTTCCCAATGATGCAGCACACAAAAGTTAGCTGTGGGGCGTTGACCCACTAACCCCACAACTCCCCAGAGTTTCCTTGAGTGTGAGCAACAGGAAACATTAGATAGAAGGATTTAGATTGTGGAGATAAATAGATAGAAAATACAGGACAGTCTCAAGAGGACCTGGAACCTATTCCAACAAGTCCTGACTGTCTCTGCTTCAGGTATTTATAGAGACTCCAAGGGGTGGAGCAAAAGACCTCCCCCCAGCACAGCCAAGTGCAGACCATATCAGACACCTGTGCTCAGGCCCGTGGTCTAATCATCCTCCCTATGTGGATCTGCTGGGTAAAGCCACGAGGAACCTGAAAACAGGCTCCCAGGGTTAGCTCTGCATAAGACCAGGTCTGTGTGTGTGGGAGAAAGCCTCATAAGCATGGAACAGAGACAATTCATGCATAATTCACTTCAAAAAGACATAATAACAAAAAGTTTGATTTTTTATATGTCAATCTTTCCTCTTATATCCAATTTTACTTTTCATAATTTTAATTACCAGGAATCATCTGAAATAAAAAAAAAATTATTAAAAGTGAAATTTCTACAATAAACCATAGTAGATCTAAACCGTTGCCTTTCTGGATGGAGTGATGAAATTCCATGCTTCTCTGTGCTGTCTTTGCCGGTTTTCATCCTTACCTTGTCTGCTGTGTCCAGGCAGTACAAAACTCTCACAGCACTCACACTACAGCCTTCTCCTTTATGATCCATTGAGCTTATTGAACAGATCAGAACTACCCATACTTTGAATCATCTCATTCTTGGATATTCTTAGAATTAGTATATTCTTTATGGACGAGAGGGACTAATATATCAGTTTGTAAGTTATTGTAGACTTAATGTAAAAAGAAACTAATACAGATCATAAACATAAATATTTACATAATTATGAAAAATATACATTATTTTTTGTCTATAAATTGGATGAGATAACGAAATCTTCAAACAAAATTTTAACTTTGCAGTGATCCTGGGGAAAAACAAGGTTAACAGTACATAATCCTCATTATGGATTTGATAACTATAATATTGACAGAAATAGGCTATTAAGCTAGATACTTAGTCAATAAATATAATGAAATTAAATTTAGCCTCTAGAATATGTATAATTTGAGGAATTATAAAGTACTGACTATTTAATAAAATATGGAAATCGTATGTTCTTTAAATGATAAAATCTGATATAATGTAAATATAATATTATCATTTATAGTACAAATGACCATATAATTAAAATTGGCATTTTTAATTTTGTAAGGGAGCTGATATGACTAGATTACCTCAATCGTTCGGTCAAGTCTCATGAATACATGAAAAGTAGCAATAAGCACCTTCCACTTCTCAGTCTCAGCCATGATTGCATGCTCAATGTTCTGTTAAATAGTCAGCCACAGCCTTCTAAACACACCCCCAAGTTTGGAAACTTTTAGAGATGAAACAATCTCAAGACCATTATTCCTGTCTACGTTACCATCGGCCATTCATATCTGACAGGAAACTAATCTCTCTCTCCTGTAGTTTTTAACTTGCACACTTGAAAGAATGATTGACATTTGCTTCACAGTGGGGTCATGCTACAGGTCACAGCTGTTCTTAAGATAAAGGGACTTCTACGTGTCCTTTGCTGTACCCTGGAGCTCTTTACAAGCTGATTGGTTTATATCTTTCTGAATATAAGGGAAAAAGGAAATCAGAAAGAAATTCCAGTGGTTAATAACAAATTGAACATCCATCCCCCACATGCAGATGGTTTGATAAAAGAGTAGTCATTGGGATACCTTAATATTTCTACGGTACATAGTTTGTAGCTATACAGAAAGTGAAATGCTTGTTAATTTTAAAGATGATTGGAGCCTTAAGATAAGTTTTGAAACAATAGGTACAAACACTAAATTACAGTCTATATTGTGATTAATACTTATAGACCTGTTAAAAAATATGTGTATTATTAAGTTTTCTATTTGTCTTAAAGTTTTTATTGTTGTGAAGACACACCATAACCACAGCAACCCTTATGAAGGAAAATATTTAACTGAGGTGTTGGCTTACAGTTTCAGAGGTTCAGTCCATTATCATCATGGCAAGGAGCATCACAGCATGCAGGCAGACATGGTGCCAGTTACATCTTGATCAGACAGTATCAGGAAATAACCTGACAGTCACATTGAGGGAAGCTTGAGCAAAAGAGGCCTCAAAACCTGCCCCACAGTGACTCACTTCCCTTAACAAGGCCATACCTCCCAATAGTGGTACTCCCTATTGCCTTTGGGGGCACTAATACTCAAACTACTGCACTATTCAATTAAGATTTTCATTAGAACTTTCCCCAAAATATTGGCATTATTTCTTCTATATTTAATACAAAGGAAGCAGGAAAATTATTTTTATTAAATGTACATTGAGCTGTGTATTTTATTTTTCCTTAGATTTGAGATAAGATATAAATCTCAATATAGTGATGCTCCTGCCTCAATTTACTAAGGGGTGGAGTTGCAGATATACAGCATTTTTATTTTCAGGGAATGGAAATTTATTTGAAACAAGTGCTTGATATTTTATATCAAACACTTAGAAAGTACCATCAAATCTTGTCTATTGTACATATACTACAAATTACATTTATTTTTTATTTGAAGGTCATCAGAAAGATGAGTAACAAATCATTCCTTTAAGAATTAATCCCACATTGAAGAAAGACATTTACAGTTAATGTCAGTTGAGTTGCTTTTTGTGTTTGTGTGTCTATATGCTTGAATGTATAAGTGTGTGTGTGTGTGTGTGTGTGTATGTGTATGTAAGTGTGCATCTTTTCACACGTGCACAGATGCAGACATACATGCTAGAAATTAATCTCAATTATTTACATAAATTTTCTCAGAGTTGATTTTCAGAGTAAAACTCATCCTTGCTAAGCGGCATCACATCATGGAGAAATATCCATGGGTCACATTTTGTTGCTGTCACCAGAGCTGCTGACATGGACTTTATCTGTGCATCATTCTGCCAAAGATAGCCATGTCTGCAGGCGGTACCTGCTGAGATGTCTGGCTACCCATTGTTCTCTGTTCTTTGATCCATGCATTCTGTTCCATTCATGTCTAAATCCTTAGGATGTGTGATCATCTGATTTTCTGACATGCTGTCACTTCTCTCTAGGTGGCAAAGTGAATGAATGTATTATTAATTTTCTAAGCCCTTAAATATGAGCTTGTATAGGAGACTTCCTTTGCCAGTGGGGTTTTTGTAATATGTCCAAGCAGATGCTCAGGAAATGCATTCAGATGAGATCTTATCTTAGCTCCATGCCTCCTAGAAAAATGCAGCCATTAGAAGTATATGAGGAGAAGCTAGCCTTTTGTTGTTGTTGTTGTTGTTGTTGTTACTCATTGTCCTCTCTTGATACAAAGCACATTTCTGGCAGGTGACTGCAGTATATAAGGCTAAGGAGCCTGTGCTCTATCCATGTACAATTAGGCCCTCTATCAATATTTACAAACAAGAAAAATAATTCATTCCACACAAGAAAATGAAGTAAATGCTTTAATTTAGACTAGGAAAATGTGAGCCAACACTTCCAAAGTAAAAACTAGAAAAAGCAACTACCAAATTCACCAGGTCTTCATCAACAGTCTTTTTCCTAACTTCTGAGTTTCCTAAGAATAAAGAAGACAAACACCCTTGATTGTCAATCTATACTCTGTAAACTAAAATAAATTATGTCTCTATAAGTAAGGAAGAAATATATTAATGTACAAGTGGAGAAATTTTAAAGGAAGTATAGAGAAGTATACATTAAACTGATATATTATAGTAAGATAATTTATTTTTTAAAAATCAAACACAAACTTATTCTAATGTATTAAACATGTATGCCAATTATTTTAGGTTAAAAAGTAAAAATTAAGTTAAACAATAGTAATTGGAATAGAAATAGTAGATTACACTAAATCATGATTCTTTAATTAGAGAGTGTCTATTCTGAGCAGGAATATTCAAATTGGCTTGTTCTTTTTGAATGCATTTTCTTGTTTTATTTTATCAAAAACTTTATTTCTATTTTTTCTCCTTTTTTATTTATTATATTTGTGTCTTAATTTTACACATCAGCCATGAATTCCCCATGTCCTCCCCCCTCCCGCCCCACCCCCACCTTCCCCCAAGCCCCTCCCCTCCATTCCCATCTCCTCCAGGGCAAAGAATCCCCTGGGGTTTCAATTCAACCTGGTGGATTCAGTACAGTCAGGTCCAGTCCCTCCTTCCAGGCTGAGCAAAGTGTCCCTGTGTAAGCCCAAGGTTCCAAACAGCCAGCTCATGCACTAAGGAAAGGTCCAGGTCCCACAGCCTGGATGCCTCCCAAACAGTTCAAGCTATTCAATTGTCTCACTTATCCAGAGGGCCTGATCCAGCTGGGGGCTCCACAGCTTTTAGTTCATAATTCATGTGCTTCCATTCGTTTGGCTATTTGTCCCCATGCTTTTCCAATCCTGCTCTAAACAATTCACACTCTCACAGTCAATCCTCTTTCTCAACAATTGGACTCCTAGATCTCCATCTGGGCCCAGGCCAAGGATCTCTGCATCCACTTCCATCAGTTATTGAATGAGAGTTGCAGCACCTTTAGGGTGTTTGGCCATCTGATCACCAGACTAGGTCAGATCAGGCTTTCTCTTGACTATTGCCAGTAGTCTACAGTGGATATATCATTGTGGATTTCTGGGGACCTCTTTAGCACTTTGTTTCTTCCTGTTCTCATGTGGTCTTCATTTATCTTTGTCTGTTATTCCTTGTTCTCCCTTTCTGTTCTTGATCCAGCTGGGATCTCCTGATCCCCTAAGCTCTCTTTCCCTCGAACCTTGCCCTTCATTATCCCCACTCATGTCAAGGTTTTTCATGTAGACCTCATCCATTTCTCTGTCATTGGATGATCCCTGTGTCTTTCATAGGGCCCCATTTTCTAGGTAGCTTCCCTGGAGTTGTGTAGCAGTCTAGTCACCTTTGTTTTACATCTAGTATCCTACTATGAGTGAGTAAATACCATGTTTTTCATTCTGAGTCTGGGTTACCTCACTTAGGATGATTTTTTTTCTAGATCCATCCATTTGCCTGCAAACCTCATGATGTCATTGTTTTTCTCTGTTGAGTAGTACTCCATTGTGTATATGTACCATATTTTCTTTATCCATTCTTCAGTTGAAGGGCATCTAGGTTGTTTCCAGGTTCTGGCTATTACAAACAAAGCTGATACGAACATAGCTGAGCAAATGCCCTTGTGGTATGATTGAGCATTCCTTGGGTATATGCCCAAGAGTGGTATAGCTGGGTCTTGGGGGAGATAGACTCTCAATTTTCTAAGGAAGCGCCATATTGATTTCCAAAGTGGTTGTACAAGCTTGAATTCCCACCAGCAGTGGAGGAGAGTTCCCCTTGCTCCACATCCTCTCTAGCATAAGCTGTCTTCTGTGTTTTTGATCTTAGCCACTCTGACAGGTGTAAGGTGGTATCTCAGAGTTGTTTTGATTTGCATTTCCCGGATAATTAGGGATGTTGAGCAATTCCTTAAATGTCTTTCAGCCATTTGAACTTACTCTGTTGAGAATTCTCTGTTTAGTTCTATAGCCCATTTCTTAATTGGACTGTTGGGCATTTTGATGTCTAATTTCTGGAGTTCTTTATGTATTCTGGATATCAGCCCTCTGTCACAAAGACTTTATTTCTACTATGAAGTGTTATTTTACAAACACTAGGATTTTTTAAATTTTATTTAGAAAGATTATCCTAGGCATATTGTGTCTGATGATCTCAATAGAATTTTTCAAGTATTATTCATATAATAATGAATAACATCAAAATATAAGTGATAATGCTGAGGAAGATAAAAATAAAGCTCAAACTTGAGCAAAGAGGACTTAACTGTGAAGAACAGTAGTTTTTAATCTTCTTTCCTTTCTTTCTTTTTTTTTTTTTTTTTTAATTTTCACCTGGCTCTGCTTCCTGAGTGCTGGGATTAAAGGCATGTGCCACCACCACCTGACCTTTGCTTTCATTTCTGTAAGGGTGAAGTCAATTAACTGTGTAAGTATTTAATTACAACTCGAGTATAAACTATAGTTTTGGTAAATTTGCAATTTAATATTATTAAAAGTGCATTTTTCTTTTCTTGATGTTGAAGGTAATTTGAAGCTTGACATTTAATAGCCAATAAGCTTATTGGATTTTTAATTATCTCTCATGAATTCAGAATGAAATATAAGCAGAAATTGCTGGTAAATATTGTTTTATTCAACTTCTTGAGCAATCAACAAGAGAAGATTCTTTCTTTAGTTTTAAATTCTAAGGAGTGCAATTAACCCTTACTTTATTAATTAATAAGCAGTGATTGGCAAAATTGCAAAAGAGTAAAATGTTTAATAATATATTATTTTCATTGTATTTGGGTAATTAAATATTGAAATGTTCACACTTTATAAGATCTGTAACCACTACAAAATAAAATTTAGAGTAGAAAATTCCACATGTGTAAAATATATGCCTATTCAATTAAAACGTCTGAGAATAAATAAAAATTATTTCCCAAACAAGATATTTTGATTGTATAAAATTATAAATATGTAGTAAGTGAGCTGCGGTAAGGTAATAGATGAAAAAAAATAGAATAAAGACTGAAAATATAAATTTACATACATGATTTGAATTGCTGAAAGTTCACATTTGTACTCAATTTACTCAGTTGTGTTCCTTTTTGAAAAAAATAATCTATTCCAAACTTATTTTGGAACAAATAAAAGGAAAAAAACTTTGAAGAAGTGATGAATGGAAATGCAACATATATTTAAATTGTCTTATTAAAAGAAAGAAAGAAGTAGTTAGAGAAAACAATAGAAATTTTATAATTTCACTGCATCCTAAAATAGATGGCAACCATGTATGAGTGGACTGCAACTGTTCTATATAGCTTAGTTTCTTCTACTCAAATGTTCAGTTGAATCACTTTCCAAAAGTAGCCAGAATTTGCTATTTGCTAAAACACATTTATGTGTGTGCAGTTGGCAGAGTGTCTTAATTTTCTTTGAGATGAGAAGAACTGATGTGAATTCCATGCTAGTAATTTTGGGCTAGGAATGTGTCCTGTGTGTGCATGTTTAAATGGAATATTTGTTGAAATCTTTACATTAAGCCAAAATTTGTTGTGAAATTATTAAAGGCTATAAAGAAAGTAAAGGGATCTAAAGGATTTTTGTAGCCCATACTTCAGAATTAAAAAGCTAAAAGGAATATATACATCTGTAGAACTGAACTCATAGCAGCCATGAGTCTGGCCATGCATAACTGCAAGGTTTTAACATGATTGTTTTACTGCTTGAAACATACAAGGAAACTACAGGTCTTGTTGTCTCTAGAATGATTCTTTGCTTGGTGAAAGTGGAAGAAAGGCAAGAAACAAGTTTAGCAAGGTGTGATTGATCACAGTATCTTAAAAAGACACAACCCCCATTGTAATTGTATAATTGTGTAATTGTATAATTGTTATAAAACAAAATAGATTTATAAATAGAAAGAGGCAATAAAATGGCTATTGTGAAAACCAAAGGAAATTATCTAAATTATTTTAGAAGATGAGTCAAAGTGATCCAAAGTTATGCCAGCAGCACAGACATTGTGAAGGCTTTGTTAAACCAAAAAGAAAAAAGGAAATTCTGGAACTGCTTCTGTGGGTTGTCCAGTGTAGTGTGTAGAGTAATGGGTTTCATCATTGAACTTGCACTCATACATGCACTTACATATACCTCAGAGAGGACTTTAAACCTAGAAAATGAAAGAGTTTATCTTGCTGAGACTATTAGAGTACATATTGTTTTACATCAGATGGAAGATTGTGTCTAATATACAAGTTTATAAAGAGTATTTAACCACATTTTACTACTATGTAGTGGAGGTGGTTCTATTTATGTTTCATTACTTTGTTTTACTTTATGTATTGATGTGGGCAGTCATGCAAGTGTGTGCACATGCACATACCATAATGCACATGTGAGGTTGTGAAGATGCCTTGTGGAAGTATGATCTCTTTCCTCCTGTTGTCGGACTTGGCGACAGCACTGTTACATACCGAGTCATCCCTCCAGGTCCCTTATTTGTCTCTAATGTTCTGTGATTAATTCATTGAAGTTTCTTTTATAATAGCAGATTACAAGTTTTCAATTTATCAAAAATTCTCAACTTGCAAACTTTGATAAACTATTAAATTATGTAATTTTGAGGACTTTTGCATATGTATTTGAAATTTTACTTTAAAATAAGTAACTTTTCCATGGGTTTAAGCAATATTACCAGGACAAATGTCAAAATTACCATCTAACGGGAAACAAAGCAGGTTCAAAGAAGTGGATATACATTTACATTCAGAACTTTAATATCAGAATGTCTATATTTGCTTTTATTTACCTTTAAATAATATAATTTTGTGAAGAATCATTTTTCAAATTTTGATGAATTATATGTAAAATTGTACGGTGTTATGCAGAAAACACTTTTTGACATGAAATATCATATATCTTTCATAAACTTTTTGATGTTTATGAAACATAATTTTATCTTAAAAAAATAAAAATTAATAATACAGTGAAAAAGTGAAATGTTACAGTACTTGTAAAATAATAGTGACATTAGTAAGAAATGAACGATTAGTAAAGCAATAACTATCATTCTACTATGATGTGCAAAATGTTTAAGAATGTCTGACAATATAAATTAAAAATATATATTGATATTTTAATATTGTTCTAACAATTTTACTCTGTGAAATTTATATTTTCTTATGCAAATAGGCATCTTGGTAGAGACATGCATGGCATTTTAATTAATTTAAATAACTCTAAAATAAATGTCTGTTAAGCAAGACTAATAAAATACTACTTTTAGGCATGTCATATGCAAATATGCAGGTACTTAGAAGTGAATATGATCCAAAACACTGTGATCAGGTAAAAAATGTTGCAGAAAAACAAGTACAATTTTAATATGGAAAAATGAAATATACAGCATCAGTGTTTAGATGTTTACATATTTTCAAAATTCCCATGAGGTAACAAGCTTGTCGAGAGCCAGTGATGAAGGGAATGGGAAGAATTGTAAGTTGGCATCAAGTGAAGGCAGAAGGAAGGTTGTATATTAGACTATGTCTTTCAACCTAGTAGGTTATTGATATAACCAGATAACTCAAAATTACATATAGTGTAGATTGCGAAAACTGATGATATCAGATTAAAATTTAAGTGAAACCAATTCATGATTTTATAATTTCATGGCTCATGTTTTACTGTCCAGCTGTTACAATTATGAAATTCAAATATTATAAACTGTTAGTCAATAAGTTATATTATTTTATAGGGCTTTGTAAGGCATTTTTATTTATGAAGATTAAAATAAATTTAAATAATTTTCAAATATTCAAACACTAATAAGATTATAGGAAATCAGTTTACCAATAATCTTTATTAAGGTAATTTATCTTGGCTTTAGATTTTTTTAGTTTTAGTTTATGCTCACTGTAGAAAACAATGGGTTTCAAACAAAGCCCAGAGACAGATGGTGTTAGAAGAGCTCGTACCAATCCTCCTAAACTATACTATGAAACAGACAGAAGGTACAGAGCCAAATTCATTCTATGAGGTCACAGTTACCCTGATACCCAAACCACGTAAACACTGAACAAAGAGACTTACAGGTAAAATTCCCTCATGAACATTGATGTAATAACATTCAATAAAATACATGCAAACTGGAGATGGAGAGATGGCTCAGCAGTTATCAGTACTAGCTGTTCTTCCAGAGGACCTGGGTTCAAGTCCAGCAACCACATGGCAGCTCACAACTATCTGTAATTTAGATACAACAGATCTAACACTCTCACACAGACATACATGCATACAAAAGATCAATGCACATAAAATAAAAATAAAAGATATATGCAAATGAAGTCCAAGAACACATCAACAAGATCATTTACCATGCCCAAAAGGACTTTATTCCAGAAATGCAGGGATGGTTCAACATATGAAAAACTGTCATTGTAACCCACAACATAAACAAACTGAAAGATAAAAAAGACACATGGTCATTTCATTAGGTGTTCAAGAGTCCTTTGAAAAATTCACCACTCCTTCAGGATCAACATCTTCAAGAGTTCAGGAATATAAGGAACATACCTAAACATAATAAAAGCAATATACAGCAGGACAATAGCCAACATCAAATTGAATGGAAAGAAACTTAAAGCAATTCCACTAAAATTAGAGACAAGACAAGGCTATCCACTCTCTCCATATCTATTCAATATAGTACTTAAAGTTTTATCTAGAGCAATAAGACAATTTAATGAGATCAAGGGGATACAAATTGGAAAGGAAGAAGTCAAATATCAATATTTGCAGAAGATGTGACAGTATACATAAGTGACTTGAAAAATTCTACTGGGGGAACTCATACATCTGATAAACACCTTCAGCAAAGTGGATAGATTAAAAAAAAATGAGTATCCCTCTTATATACAAATGATAAAAGGGCTGAGAAAAGATCAGGGATACCACACCCTCACAACAGTCACAAATAATATAAAATTTCTTGGTGTAATTCTAACCAAGCAAGTGAAAGATCTGTATGACAAGAACTTCAATTCTTTAGAGAAAGGAATTGAAGATTATATTATATCAGATGGAAAGATATCCCATGCTCATGGATTGGTAGAAATAGTAAAAATGGCCATCTTACCAAAAGCAATCTACAGATTCAAAGATATGCCCATCAAAATTCCAATACAATTCTTTACAGACCTTACAAGGACAATACTCAACATCACATGGATAAAGAGAAAAAAAAAAAAAAAACAGGATAACTAAAACTACCCTATACAAGAAAAGAAGTTTTGGGGATATCACCATCCATGATTTCAAGCTGTCCTAAAAAATAGTAAGAATAAAAGCCATATGGTATTGGCATAAATACAGACATTTGGATCAATGAAATAGAATTGAAGATCCAGATGTTAACCCACATATCCATTCACACCTGATTTTTTGACAATGAATACAGAAATAGCCAATTGAAAAAAAGAAAACGTCTTCAACAAATGGTGCTTGTCTAATTGGATGTCAACATGTAGAAGAATGCAAATAGATCCACATTTATCACCTTGCACAAAATTCAAGTGCAGTTGAATCAAAGACCTCAACATAAAACCAAATACACTGAATCTGATAGAAGGGAAAGTAGGGAATAGCCTTGAACAAATTGCACAGGAGACAACTGCCTGAACAGAACACCAACCATGCAGGCACTAAGACCAAAAATTAATAAATGGGACCTGATGAAATTGAAAAGCTTCTGAAAGGTAAAGGACACCATCAAAAGGACAAACAGCAGCCTATAGAAATGTAAAAGATCTTCACCAACCCTGCTTCTGATAGAGGGCTAAGTTCAAAAATATATAAAGAACTCAAGAAACTGGACATCAACAAACCAAATAATCCAATTAAAAATGAGGTACAGCTCTAAACAGAGAATTTGCAACAGAGGAATCTCAAATGGCCAAGAAATACTTAAATAAACATGTGATGTCCTTAGCCATCAGGGAAATGTAAATCGAAACTACTCTGAGATTCCATCTTACATCTGTCAGAATGGCTATGGTCAAAAACACAAGTGACAACTCATGCTTCAGAAGATGTGGAGAGAGAAGAGCACCCCTCCATTTCTCGTTGAAGTTCATACTCATACAACCACTTGGTAAATCAAAATGTTCTTGTCTCAGAAAATTGGGAATCAACCTACCTCAAGACCCAGCTATACCACTCCTGGCATAGAACCAAAAGACTACCTACTCAGCTATATTCCTAGCAGCTTTATTTATAATATCCAGAACCTGGAAACAACCTAGATGTCCCTCAACTAAACAATGGTTAAGGAAATGTGGTACATTTACGCACTGGAATATTACACAGCTGTTAAAAGCAATGAGATCATGAAATTCGCCAGAAGTGGATGTAACTAGAAAAGATCATCCTTACTGAGGAAACACAGAAAGAAAAGACCCAGAAAGAAAAAAAACATGGTATGTACTCACTTATAGGGTAAAGAAGTCAAGTAACAAGGAGGTTGGGGGGCATGAATTGTCACTGTGAAGGAGCGATAGAATAGACATAACAGGTACATGGAGGAGGTGTTAAGGATGGAGGTGGGTGGGCATGGGAATAGGAGAGATTAGGTGGGTGGAAAATAGATAATGAGTATTGGAAAAACCACTGGAATCAAGGGAATAGCTGGGATGAGCTAGAAACTTAGTGCATTGGAAAAACCCCAGGAATCTATGTGCATGACTCTAGCTAGTACTCATAGCAATGAAGGATAAGGAATGGCCATCTCCTGTAACCAGGCAAAACTTAGAGTGGAGAGATTGGGACTCCAACCCAGTCAATATTATTTGACCCACAATTTGCCTTACCTACAAGATATGCTGGGATAAATTTGGTTTACTGCAGAAATTATGGGAATGGCCAACAAATGATTGCTACCACTTACGACCCATACCAAGAGAGGGAGTCCATGCCTGACAATGCCTGGGAGACCAGAACCCAGATGTTGAACAGCTGAGAGATATAGGATAGAACAAAATATGACTGGAAAAAAACAGTCAAAGAAATGATTCTGAATGATAGTTTGCGAAACTCATAGTGGGTTGCCTAGTCCAACTGCCATCAGAGAGGCTTCACTCAGCAACTGATGGAAACAGATGCAGAGACACATACGCAAGCATTAGGCAGACCTTGTGGAATCTTGTGGAAGAGGGAGAGAAAGGATTATGGAGCCAGAAAGGCCAAGGACACCACAAGAAAATCCATAGACTCAATTAACTTGGGCTCATAGGGACTCACATTGTCTTTGTTTCAAAGCAGAGAACTCGTAAGGGACTGACCTAGGCCTGCTGCCATGTGTTACATTTGTGAATTTTTGTCTTCTTGTGGGACTTTGAACAGGGCTGCCCCTGACTCTACTATTTGCATTTGAGAACCTTTCCTCCTATTGGTGAGTTGGCTTGTCCAGCCTCAATAAGAGAGGAGGTAACTACTCTTACTTCAACTTGATGTGGGGTGGCTGGCTGATATATGGAAAGCCTGTCCTTTTGTGAAGAGAAAGGAGAAGGATGGATGGGGGAGCGGGGAGAAGAGGAGGGGGGGACAAGAAACTGTGATCAAGCTGGGACAAATTAATTAATTAATTAATTAATTAATTAAAAAGAAAAAAAGGAAAGAATGGGTTTCATTTTTATATTTTCCTGTATGTATGTCATCTACTTTGATCATATTCAATCCACATCTCTCTTTTGTCTCCATGTCTCCTCCTTTTTATTTCATTTCAATAATTTTCTTATATATTATAAATGAATGACTTCACGCAGGCTCTTCTAGTATTTAAATAATAATCAGAATTTAAAAAAAAACAAAAGAACTATTCTTTAAAGAATTAGAAGAATTAGCGAGTAATTATAACTAAAAATAGCACATAGAATATAAACAAATACTTTAGGCCATATTATTGTAGTTATAATTATGAACAGATTATATACAAACATTAGTTAACATCCCTGTTACCCCTAAATGCTAATTTTAATGACAATTTGGCTCAGTACTGTCTAGAAATAGAAATGATTGAAAATAATTACTATTCATGAGAAAAATTTCTGAAGTACACAAAAATCTCACACACATAGTGAATCACCAGAAGTTTTCTAACTATCAATAAATATTCTATTTCCAAACTACTATTCAAGCATTAGTTTCTGCTTTGTCTCAGATTTGGAAAGTTAAAGAGATGTGGAACACTAAGAGTAGTACAAAGTTAAATAACAGAACTAAGCTAGTTATTTCTGCTTGACAATAATGTTGTTAATACCCAGTTTTTATCAGGGCAATAATATACTTAGATTTTTGGGGACCAATGTATTAAATCAGCATTCTGGTAAAGAACTGTAAAAAAATGAGAAGTGGAGGGATCAGGTTAAAGCTAAGACAGTACTTGCCTAGATTGTCTGAGGTTCTAAGTTCCATCCCAGCATTACTAAAGATATATTACTTATACACTGATAATGAACATGTAAGAAAGGAAACACAGAAAAAAATAATTATTTTGTACAAAATTAAACAATGGATAGAAAAGGGGAAGGTGATAAAATTGAGGAAGGTGATAGAATGGTGGAGTAGTGAACATCATAATACTATCTGGGAATAGGGGAAATGTGGAAAATAGAAAGAAGGAAAAGCAAAGTTCCTTGGACTGCTTCTTCCATGAACTGGGACTATGTGGTAATGGTTGGGTCCTACAGTGCTTCTATAGACGCTGCATTTGGTCCATGTGAGTACAAAACTGAGAGGGAGGGAGAGGAAAGAGTGGAATAATCACACCCAAGTTATCAGTATGAGCTGCCAGTCAGGTCTGTTGAGTTCCCATTTTCCAGTGTGGAATTGAAAGAATTTTCTAGAAGCTATTGTTATTATAGCATTTCTCAATTTAAAATGTTTACTGCTGAGCTGCACTGATGAAAATAATTGACTTAACTGTTGTCATTTATAACAAGCAAAAACCAAGGAGCTTCTGTGTAAACACATCGCAAGCAATTACAATAGGGTTGTGAATCAGAAGGAAGAAGTGATATTAAGAGTGAAAAGGGTATTGTGGCAGTGATCATGACGACTGAGAATTTTATGTATAAAATATCTATTTGGTAAAACTATGTTTAAAAATTTAGGTTTTAGAATTAAATTCCTGAAAAAGAAAGAATTATATGGATAATAGAAGATAAAAGTGGAGCTCAATAATTGAAAGTTATTAAAAATCTCATTTTAGTCGGGCAGTGGTGGTGCACACCTTTAATCCCAGCACTAGGGAGGCAGAGGCAGGCGGATCTCTGTGAGTTCGAGGACACCCTGGGCTACCAAATGAGTTTCAGGAAAGGCACAAAACTACACAGAGAAACCCTGTCTCCAAAAAATAAAAAAAAGAAAATCTCACTTTAATTAATGAAATTTGAATTGTCATTGGTAAGTAATTAGACATATGGTCATATCTCTGATAACATAAAAAAAACCTGGACTCATACAATTCCATAACATATATTCACTAGAGTTTAACCCTTTTGTTGAAACAATAATCTGATAAATGTACAGGAATATTCCCACAGAAGAGTCTGCATTCAGTAACTATAATTTCATAATTACTGCTAGGATCGGGAATATACAATAGAGAACCAGGGTAGAGAGTTTGTTTCCTTTACCTCTTTCTTTAAAAAAATTAAATATGCAAACAATTTAAAAATTTATATCTAAAACAAAGCCAAATCTTACAATTGGTAATTAAATACAATAATCTAACAAATACTTTTCAAAAGCTTGAAATTCAAAATAAACATATGAAAGCTACATATTTCCTAAATGAAAATAATCAACTTGAAATATTTTATAACAAATGTTATATACCAGCTTAATATGAGCCTCCTGACAAACTTTTAAAAAGCAAATAAATATGCTGAAAATATGTCTTTCCTGTAGTTTGCACAGATAAGAAATTAAAACTTATTTTTCTTTTCAGAAAGACTGGAAGTATGAATGGATTAATGATGTCCACATTGATATATTTCCTTTTGTCTGGTTCCTTACTTGTGTAGAAAATGCAGTGAGAGAAAAATTAAGGGGCATCTGGGGGAGGTAGTATAGAGACCTAATACAGAAGAAAATCCCTAAATATACACACATGTGAAGATGATCTAAATGAAATTCCCAAATAACTGGGAACACAGAGATCTAATTGGCCATTTCTTGTCAAGAAGTGAAGATTCTAGAACCAGAATTAGGTTAAATTTAATTGAGTAGGTGGCAAAAGGGCTCCCATGGATATTCTTAAACAGCCCAGGCAGTTAAGCAAGGCTGAAAGTTGCTCTTTACAAACTGACAGCAAGCGCCCATTGTTAAAGAGAATACCTACACCGGAGAGCTCAGTGCCCTAGAGAAAACTGAATAATACCGGTCTAAAAAAGATAAAATAATGATTTAAAAATAACTGTACTGTAAGTGTCTTTTAACATAGTATGTTTTTTTTTTTTCTTTTTTCTTCTTTTTCGTTTTTCGAGACAGGGTTTCTCTGTGTAGCTTTGCACCTTTCCTGGAACTCACTATGTAGACCAGGCTGGCCTCAAACTCACAGATTTCCGCCTGCCTCTGCCTCCTGAGTGCTGGGATTAAAGGCGTGCACCACCACCGTCCGGCCATAGTACGTTTTTACTAGCTCCGAAAATTATGTTATTTAGTTGCTAGACTTTAGTACTTGTAATAGTATGCAACTAAAGAATGCTAAAGTACCTCAAGCCTTTTACGTTTTAGATATGGTACCTTTGATCTTAAAGTAAAAAATTACCTGTGATTAAAACACAAGTTGAGTGGCAGAAAATGAAACATATTTTGGTATTTGCTAATGAAAGAACATAGTATTTAATATATTGTTAAAACTCTGCTGATGCATGTAAGACAAATTGCTAAACAGTCTTATTAATAAAAACCCAGGGCCAGATACTGGGGTGAAAGCCAAGCGATCAGAGGAATAGGACAAGCCACAGCCAACCTCACCTCACCAACTCCTCAGCCTCCAGAAAGACCTACCCCCACCTGTAAGCCTTTCTATCCCTGCCATCTCACTTCCTCTCTCTGCCCAGCTCTGTCACTCCTGTGTGTCTTTACAGACCTCCAGACCTTTATGGTTAACTAGTGTTGGAATTTAAAGGCATGTGCTACCATGCCAGGCTCTGTTCCCAGTGTGGCCTTGAACTCACAGAGATTTGGATGAATCTCTGCCTCCCAAATGCTAAGATTAAAGGCATGTGCTACTATTGCCTGACTTCTATGTTTAATACAGTGGCTGGCTTTTTTCTCTGATCTTCAGATAAGCTTTAATAGGGTGCACAACATATTGGGGGACACAATATATCACCAGAGATGAATATGTCAGATATGTATTGTAATTTTACTGTAATATATTCTTGAATTTAGTTATATTCAAGAAATATTTATATTCTAAAATATATTAGGTTCATTTTAAAGTGGACACTGCTCATGCTTTGATGGATATAGACATATAAAAATTTCCAGGGCTAGTATTAGTAATGAAAATAAGCTGCTTAGAAACAACAGAGGCTACAGCCATGAAACCACAATATATGTGCCTATGTAAGAATTAAACAATTATGCTTATGTGTGTGTGTCTGTCTTTTTTTCTAATTGTCTGTCCATGCATGCATATATAAATTATTTATATGAAGATATATCTTTGGGATGAAAATCTTTCCCCAAGAGCCATAGACTATAAAAATTTCTGGTATCAGGCATGGAAAACTGCACTTTGAGTTCTTGATTAGGTGAGTCCAGGAGATCCTAAAATAATATATGTTCTGTTTTCACACTTCAGAACTTTCCAGAACTTGAAGGTAAGACTTTATTGAATGTAACATGTGCTTTGCACCCATGAATTGGATGAGTTGAGCTGGAACTGACCTGAAAGCCTCCTCCAGGAGGACTAGTTCTCATAGTATGCATCTCAATGTACTATGAAAGCTTTCAAGAAAAAAAAAAGAAATCAATATACTACCTGGATATAAAGCATATGAACCACAAAAATGACCATCATTATAATCTATTACCAAAAGTTCAATGTGGGAGTTCATCTAATTGGACATAAGGCCCACTCAGTAGAAGGGCATTCATGCCTGATACTATAAACATAGATAAACACTGTCTTAGTTATGGTTACTATGGCTGTGAAGAGATGCCATGACAATGCAACTCTTATAAGAAAAACATTTAATTGAGGGTGTCTTCTTTACAGTTTCAGAGGTTCAGTCCTTCATCATTATGGTGGGGAGCATGGTAGCATGCAGGCAGACACGCTGCTGGAGGAATAGCTGAGAGTCCGACATTCTGTAGGCAACAAGAAGTCAGCTAACAGTCATATTAAGGAAATCTTGAGCAGAAGAAACCTCAAAGCCTGCCTCCACAGTGACACACTTCCTCCAACAAGACCACACCTCCTAATAATGCCCTTTGGGGGACATCTTCTTTCAAACACCAAAAACATTTTGAATAAAAGTACTTGAGGTGGAAAATAATTATTTTATCTAACATTGTAGAATCTACTATCAGGTTAAATCAAGGAAGAAAATGATATGGGACAGGAACCTGGTGTGAAGAACTGAAGCAGACATATTTAAAGAAGGCTGTTTATCTACTTTTTTTGTTTGTCTTTTTTTGTTGTTGTTCATTTGTTTTGTTTTGTTATTTAGAGACAGGGTTTCTCTGTGTAGCTTTGGAGTCTGTCCTGGAACTCACTGTGTACACAAGGCTGGCTCAGAACTCACAGAGATCCACCTGCCTCTGGCTCTCAAGTGCTGGGATTAAAGGTGTGTGCCACCACCCCCATGCTGGTTGCTTGGTTTTTATATCTCCATGGCTGAGGTGGCTTGCTTTTTCATGAAAACTAACCATCATACAGATTTCTTCTTAGGGTAGATGGTAACTAAAATTATTTTTGCAGCAGGTGGATACAATTTCATAAGTCCAGTCAAACCAAACATTCAGAATTTCAACGTAGTGAAATATGGCCTAAGTGCACTGTTTGTTTTAAAATTAAAATAACAGTGAGATGCTGTGAATTTGAAAGAGCGCAAAGGGAGAGTGGTGCACAGGGCAGTGTGAACGAAGTAAAGGGAAGGGTAAATGGTATAATTGTATTATAATCTCAAAAAGTTAAAATATTATGAAAAACTATAAAACCAGTAATCAGAAAACAATATTAACTACAATAAAACTGAATGACCTATTAAATGGAGGACAACATACACTTATATTTAGTGTAATCATGTTGCAATATTTTTACTAATGCAATTTGAATATGGTAATATACACATATAAACGATTTGATTCAATTTTCAAGTTAACTAAATAAATTCATATTTTGTGTCCTCACTACCACCACTTTAAACTGTTTATTTTACAAAACTAATCATACTTGTTTATGAAATATTGACTTCCCATTGGCTCTTCACTCATCATAATTAGAATTTTACCTTCTGTCTCAGACTTTTAATGACTTGAGCAATTCATGTTAAAGAAAACATCCAGTAATTTTTATGTTAGCAATATTTATTATATTATATTGATGTGTGTGACCTCTTATTTATTCATTTTTTTTTTTGTGTGTGTGTGTGTGTTTGAGAGAGAGAGAGAGAGAGAGAGAGAGAGAGAGAGAGAGAGAGAGAGAGAGAGAGAAAGAGAGAGGTCTTTTTTCAAGACTGAAGAAAACTGTGTTATTAATGTATATTGCATATTGTTAACATTTCTGTGGGCAGACAAGTGATTCTCTTTCTTGCACTCTGCTATGAACAATGCAGATTTGAACATAGATATAAAATAACTTTTGAGTTCTTTCTTTTAATTGCTTCAGATAAATATTAACAATTTGGATACATGATTAATCATTTTCAATTTTTATAGAAATAGATTGCCATTAAGTATTCAAGAAGCACACAATTTCTTTATGTTCTTGCCAATATTTTTTGTCACTAGTGGCTATTCTAATAAAAAGAAGACATTATCTCATGAGGTTTTTAATTTGTATTATTATTATTATTATTATTATTATTATTATATTTATGTCTTAATTTTACACATCAGCCATGGGTTCTCCTGTCCTCCCCCCTCCCACCTCCCCCCTCACCTTCCCCCCATCCACTCCCCTCCATTCCCTTCTCCTCTATGGGCTAAGAATCCCCTGAGGCATCCAAGCTGTGGGACCAGGACCTGTCCTTAGTGCATGAGCTAGCTGTTTGGAACCTTGGGCTTACACAGGGACACTTTGCTCAGCCTGGAAGGAGGGGACTGGACCTGCCTGTACTGAATCCACCAGGTTTAAATTCATGTTTTTTTAATTATTACATGTAGGAGGCACAGAGGTCCTTGTGATCACAGATTAACACAAGAGGACCCAGGAATGTTAAACACTGAGGATTTTTCCTTCAAAAGAAGGGATGCATAACCTGCTTATCTGCCCAGAAGGCTAGTATTAGACATAGTTAATAGACTGGTGATCTTTGTGCTATATGTGTGGCCCAGATCCACAACTGGATCCACCCTCAGACCCTCATAGTGAGATTGGCTTTTCTCAGCCACTCTATAGAACCTACCTTTATGAATGGAGTAACATGCATGTTAAAAGTTTTGATGTAGTCATATCTTATCTTTATTAAGCTTACTTTGTTTCTCATGGGGATTTATATGCTTCCTTGTACAAAAGGGACTGAAATAATTATCACCAGGAAAGTTTCACAAAATTTTGCTCTGCTTCAATACACCTAAAATAAACTTCTTGGGGTCAGACTGCCAAAGTTCGAATCAACAATGTCTACTTAGTTGTGTATAGTCAAACTTACTTCTTACCTCCTACAGATCATTTCTCTGCTGGCCACAGTGGTAACAGTCTCCCAAAGCAAGACTGTACTAATCTTATTATTATACTCTTTTTTTCCTCCCAACAATTTTTCTTAAATTTATTAGTAATAAGTTTATCTTCAGATATGTCTTAGTAACTTATCTATTGCTACAATGAGACCCCATCACCAAGGCAAATCCTAAAAGAAAGGCTTTGATTAGGCTTATGGTTTCAAAGTTTTAGAGTCCACAATGGCAGCATAAAGGCATGACTGCAGGGACAGCTGAGAGCTTATACCCTAAGCTGCAGGTCGCAGACAGAGAACCACATTGGGGGAAATAGCATGAACCTTTTGAAATCTCAAAATTCACAATGACATACCACGTCCAACCAGGCCACACCCTCTAATCCCTCACAAATAGTACAACCAACTGGGGTCCAAATATTCAAACCTATAGACCTATGGTGACCATTCTCATCCAAGTCACCATATTGTACCTATAGATGAATAAAATAAATCATTTTGATGTATTGTCACTAAAAATGAACCAATTTAATTATTTCTATTTAATTTATATGTAATACATAATATTTAAACAAAAAGTATTTCAGGCTTTCTAATAAAGTATAATACCTAAAATAGGAATTTCAGTCAGAATACATCAGATGTTTTCTATTTAAAACGTGTTTAATGCTTGTTTTTGCATGTATGTTTACTAGTTTGTCCATTCATTTGAACTTCCTACTTTTAGGCAATAACTCTGAAATTTCTTTAACATATTAGAACTTATATTTGATGTTTGTTGATTTTTCTCTCCTGAAACTCAGTTAATTTAAAAGATTTATGGTGGATTGTTATCAGACTTCAATAAATGTACATGCATTTTTATACTTTTTTTTTTTTTTGAGACAGGGTTTCTCTGTGTAGCTTTGCGTCTTTCCTGGAACTCACTCTATAGACCAGGCTGGCCTCAAAGTCACAGAGATCCACCTGGCTGTGCCTCCTGAGTGCTGGGATTAAAGGCGTGTGCCGCCTCCACCACCGCCGCCACCGCCGCCGCCGCCGCCGCCGCCGCCACCACCACCACCACCACACAGTCATTTTTTATACTCCTTAGTGGGAGAAATAAACTGAATTAAACATGATGCTTCTTTTTCATACTAGCAAGGGATGTATGTGTGTTTACTGATATGCACATTTCACCTGCTGGCTGTTATTGTGATTTATGTAGACTGAAATCTTATTCAAAGTTTGAAGTATTTGATGCAGGAGAATTTGATCTCAGAACTACTATATATCATTGTATTCTGTGGAGTATTTTCCATGTTCAACAACAATAATGGAGTAATAAACTATTTATACTACTATATATAATGTTATATGTCTCCTGACTCTCCATCAATTTAGGTATTGAAGCACTATTTTAAGAGGCAGTTAACTTTCAGTTATCAAATCATTTTTTTAAAACCAGTATAAAATATGTATTTCTTACAACCACAGTGGAGATGATTGCCCTGTTAGTATTTTTTTTATTGTGATAAAATCCTTGGCCAAATGCAACTGATTAAAGACTAATTTGGTTTGGCTATAGTTTAAAGGAGTAATAGTCCAGCATGACGGAGAAGTGTGGCAGCAAGCTGCAGGCACAGTGGCAGGATAAGGAAATGGATATATCATCATATCAAGCAGGACATAGGATGAGTTGTCTAGAGTAATGTCTACAGTCCCTCTAGAGAGGTCATACCTTCTCTAGTCTTCACCAAACATTACCAACAACTCAGAACAAAATGTTCAAATGCCTGAGCATGGGGGGGCCTTTCACAAGGAAACCTCCTCAGAAGTCAAGGAATTTTCCTCAACCAATTTGGTTTTCATTTTTAAGAGTGAGTACATAAACCTGTCAAACTTCATCCTAATGTAAACTTTATAAATAATAAATAGTTCCTTTGAAGGATAACGCATTTTGAATAGGATTGTGCTTTAGTTAAAGTTTCTGTTGTGACAAGACACCATGATCAAAAAACTCGGGCAAGAAAAGGTTTCTTTTGTTGTATAGCTTGTCATCCCTCCTCCAAGGCAGGAATCAGGACAGAAATGAAAAGCCAAGAACTGATGCAGAGCTATGGAGGAGTGCTGCTTATTGGCTTGCTCACATTGCTTGCTCAGTCTGCTTCCTTATACAACCAAAGGCTACCCGCCAATTGGTAGCAGTTATCAGTGAGCTGGGCCCTGCCACATCAAGCATTAATCAGGAAAATAAACAACATACTTGCCAACAGGTCAGTCTTTTGAAGACACTTTCTCATGTACGATTGAATCCCTCTTCTTGGATATATCTGGCTTTGTTTCTCATTTATGAAAACCAGCAACATTGATGTGTCTGTAAATGCATTGTATCTGCTGAATGCTAGATTCTGTCTGTGGTGCTTAAAAGTTGATTTCTGAATAACCATATACTGTGAGGCCCAGTGGCTGCCCTCTACTATCATGTTTCATACTTGCAAATATTGCCTGGACTTGTCTTGGCAGTGGAGACAGTATGCCAGCATGCTGCAGTACATATCAGTCAAATGGAATCACTAATGAGCTGAGTGACTTTTTAATAGCAACTGCCAGCAAGCCACCCAGAGGGACTGCAGATGGCTTCTTATCAGGTAGCCATTTCAACACCAAATTTACTGATTTCTTATGTGTCAGTAAGGTAAGAAATGGATAGAGTTTTCAATTTTTTTTTATATCAGTCCATTATGTTCCACTACAGTAGAAAATTTTACTTGGGACTCCCAGTAATATACTGCTGTTAAGATTTACTGCCAAATCACCATATTTTCCTGTAATATCTTATTAGGTCTCCTTTATAATTACTGGAGCCAAAAATATTGCATTATATTTTTACTACATTCTGAAGTTTTATTTTTAATTGTGTAGATATAGATACAACTTGGTATATTTAAATGGTTTAAGTCTCAGATGATAAGAAACACAAGTAATCTTGGGAAAAATTCCTCAAAACTACTGTTTCCACTTTAAGAAAAAGTTTCTTTGATGAGAAGTGAGATGTACACAGCAGTGTGGATATAAGCACAAGTATTTCAAATGCAGTTAGGATTTATACCGATTTATGAAAGTAGCACTAATATGTTCTCCTCTAAGGCCCATGCCCTCACTAGCCACATGCAGTTGGCTAGATTTACAGTTTCTGCCATAATTTCCCTCCTGAGAAGCAGGTCTTGAACCCATTTTTAGAGTTGGTGGTTTATTGGGAAATTTATTAAGCAACTCCACATAGTTAAAAAGGAAGTTTATTTTGTGGTACATTACAGCCAGTAAAGAGGTTGATTATAGTATCCGGGAGAGGTGAGGTGCAGTCCAGCTAGGTTCTCTGGAGAATTCCACTCGGTCTACCATCCAGCATCCAGGATCACCAGGAACCAAGAGCACTGGTATATCTAGATCTCAAGTCTTAAGGGATCTCGTCTCAGCCCTGCCTCAGTGGCAGGTCATAGGTAGGCACAACAGTTGCCAGAAGCCTCACTGGGGGTAGTACTTCCGGTCAAAGCTGGAACAGCTACCTACTAAAGTGGCTACTGCTGAGATATAGGTGGCACTGTCACATCTTTAAAGGTATCTTGGCATGCTGGTCATTTTTGTGGTTTTTAGGCATCACAGCAGGTTAAGACTATTGACTACCTTTCTCCTCCAGAAGTTTTCACATAACCAGATGGAGAACAATTTAGAAAGCCACAACTAGTCAAAATACGGAGAACAATGGAACATCTAGTACTCAGCCAAAATTGGTATATCTAAGACATAATCTTTATATCTAAGGCTCATGGAATATCATAAAAGAGGAGGGAGGAACACAGTACAAGAGAGGGCTAGGAAGTGTGCTGTGAGATTGTGTCCATGAAACATGAACAAGAAGACATAAACAATTCCCAAACAATAGATATACCAACATAGATAGGAAAAACGCCATAGGATTTCACCACTACATAAAGAGGTGTACTTTACAACGGTTGAAAGTTGGGGAAGTAGTCAACCCCAGGGATGAGCCGCAGAGTGGTTATCTACTACAAATGGTCAGGCTTAGAAATATTAAACAAATCAACACTGAATGGATTCAGTGGGTTGCATTTACATAATTATTCACTTATAAGTAAGTATATGTTTTAATATTTTTTTAAAGAAAAGGACACAATTAGACATCCCATTGATGGGGGAAATGTCATAAGATTTCACCTGTATATAAATAGGTATAAACAATTTAAAACTGTTAAGAGGTGGGATGAGCCCCAGACTGGTTACCCAGTAAAAAATGTCAGGCCTAGAAACATTTACTGGAAGAAACACTTAGTGAGACAATGGATTGTATTCATGTGTTTATTCATTTGTAAATTGTTAATGAATTGGAGGTTGTGAAATTAGGAGGGATCAAGGGAAATGTGAGATAGAAATGGAAAAAAGATGGAAGGAGAAATGATGAAATTGCATTTTTATTATATTATAAATCAATAAAATGACAGAACAGTCAAAGGAATGGATTTGAAATAAGAATAATATTTTGAGTGTTCATGCCAGGGCATTGCCTAATGGTCAGGATCCTGAAGCTGGATGGCTCAGAGACCTAGGAGAGAGCTAACATGACTGAAAAATGGCAATGAAATTATTCCTAATGATATTTTGTTATACTCATAGGATCAGTGCCGAGACCAGTTGTCATCAGAGAGGCTTTCTCTGGCAACTGATGGGAGGAGATATAGAAATCCACTGCCAAACATTAGATAGCATTGGAGAAACCTCAGAAGAGGGAGAGTAAGGATTATAGGAACCAGAGATGTCAAGGACACCAGGAGAACACAGCATCACAGAATCCACGAAGCAAGACTCATAAAGAGTTACAGAGACTGAAGTGGCAACCAGGCAGCCCATATGGGTTCAGCAAAGGTCCTCTGAATACATGCTGTGGTTGTTTATCTTGGGATTCTGTTGGATATCGCTCTGTATAAATAAAACGCTGTTTGGCCACTGGCCAAACAGGAAGTATAGGCGGGACAAGAGAGAAGAGAATTCTGGGAAGTGGAAGGCTGGAAAGACGTTGCTAGCCACCACCATGAGAAGCAACATGTAAAGACACCTGTAAGCCACAAGCCACATGGCAAAGTATAGATTAATAGAAATAGGTTAATTTAAGATAGAAGAAGTAGATAACAAGAAGCCTGCCACAGCTGTACAGTTTGTAAACAATGTAAGTTTCTGTGTGTTTACTTGGTTGGGTCTGAGCATCTATGGGCCTGGTGGGTG
Source organism: Onychomys torridus (assembly GCF_903995425.1). Taxonomy (NCBI): domain Eukaryota; kingdom Metazoa; phylum Chordata; class Mammalia; order Rodentia; family Cricetidae; genus Onychomys; species Onychomys torridus. Next base: position 99,191,154 of record NC_050451.1, read on the forward strand.
AGAGAGGCCAGGCCGAAAAATTCTAACTACAGTTGGACTCTTAAGTATAGGAGTGAGGGTGCCTCTGACTATTTTGCCTGCCAATGGATCCTTTTCTTTCGCCTGAGTTGCCTCATCCAGCCTTGACATGAAGGCTTATGTCTAGTCATTCTGCATCTTGTTATGCTTGCTCTGTTGGGTTGACTCACTGGGAGGCCTGTTCTGTCTTCAAGGGAAACAGAGGAGCAGTGTGTCTGGGAATGAAGGGAAGGGGGAATTGGGAGGAGGGGAGGGGAGGGATGCATTGTATGAGAGAAGAATAAATGTTTTTTTAAAAAAGATATTTCATAAACCATTGTGTTTGGGGATGTAAGAGCTCAGTAAAAAAAAGAAAAAAAAAGAGTCAATTGCCACTATATTTATTGGGAAAAGAATGGTTCTTCCTCTCCATAAACCTAGGAAGTGCAAAAAAGAGAAAAAAGAGCAGGTTTCTGTTTCTCAGGTATGATGTAAACTGCAAAAAAAAAAAGAAAGAAAAATTAAAAAGAAAAAAATTCAGTGGACACTAAACTTGTGACCCGATGCATTCCTTCCTCCTTGTCTTCACTTCCATTACGTTTTATTAGCAATGTATAACTGACAACTTTCTCTTCCTGTGAGTACTTTATCTTTCCTATAAAAGGGACCTCAAAAATCCTGGAGCAGTTACTCTCTAAAAGTCTCTATTGAGGGTTGGGGATTTAGCTGAGTGGTAGAGCACTTGCCTAGCAAGTGCAAGGCCATGAGTTCCATCCTCAGCTAAAAAAAAAAAAAAAATTAAAAGTCTCTATTTAGGGAAAAGCAGCTGGCCTCACCAGTCCCAGGTGCACCCCAAAATAAATTTTACTTCAGTTGGAGAGTTGTGGATTCTCTCCTTGCAATTTTTTTTGTTGTTGTTGCAGACATTTTATATGCAACAGATTTGCGGATGAACCTGGGGGATCAGATTTGCTGGGGAGGAGGGAGACAGAAAGATCTGTAGTTTGTCTACCTGTTCCCCTAGCCTAAGTGGCCTGTAGTTTAAACTTAATTATCATCTGAATATTCACATATCTATGCATATATATGGATTATTATGCTTTAGAACAGAGACAAGGACTCTTTGTGAACTCAGAGTTTAAAAATTCCTGGTGTCCTACCTAAGCTTGCCCCAGAGATACCAAGATTTGTCCATAGAGTGCTGGACTTACAGACATCCGTCACTCCTGCCCAGTTTTAGCAAAGTTCTGAGGATTCAAATTCTGTTATCTCAAAAAATAAGGCAAGGATTGGCTGAAGAAGATAGCAGACAACAACCTCTGGAATTTCCATGCCTTCATAGGCAAACATAAACCCCCAAACACACACACACACACACACACACACACACACACACACACACACACACACACGGGCACACACACACACCTACAAAATGGGGGAGAGTAAGGAGATACTTACACTTTCCCTTTTCAGGGCTTGTATAATGGAGAACAGCTTTTTGTAGTGACATTTTAAAATGCAATGATTACTTTTTCATAATTCTTAGTATGCTCTGACTTGAAATCTTACTGTTACCACGTTAAGTAGACAGCATCCAATAATCTAGCTGTGACTTAAATCACATTTTTACATACAAAAAATTCAAATGCCTCTAAAATATCTCCTTCATTTACCAATATCCCTTCATAATCTCCAACTTGTATAGTTTAATTTCCATACAGTAACAAATTAAAACACATTTTCCATATAAAACTATCACTTCCAGTGTTTCCATTTTATTTGCATGAAAGCATTATCTCAGAAAATTTTCTGCTGCTGGATGAAATCTCCTAGCCGAAGCACTTAATGCAGTTCACAGTTCATGTACAGCCCATAATAGCAGAGACTTACAGGCAGAGGGAGAATGCAGCTGATTATATCTTATCTATAATCAGTCAGCAGATGGCAAATAAATTCATGCTTTTGTCCAGTTCCCCTTCTCTATTTATGCAGTCCAGCCTCCTATCCATCATAGATGTAATTAAAGTCATCTCTCTTAACTAGCTCAGCCACCTCTCCAGCCAATAAAGTCATCTCTGATTGGTAAATAATTCCTCCTCACCCTCAAGTGTGGAGACCTGTCTTTCAGTTTCTGTGAAAGTGACAGTTAGCATTAACAATCATAAATATGTAAATTCTTTATGATTACGAAGAGCTCTGTTTTTGTTTGTTAGCCACTTCTTCCTGATAGTTTTGTGAAATATAGGGGTTGCAAATTCAGCTCAGTGGTAGAGTGCTTGCCTAGCAAGCACAAGGCCCTGGGTTTGATCCTCAGCTCCACCAAAAAAAAAAAAAAAAAAAGAAATATAGAGAGATACATTGTCAGAAAGCAGGTTCTGCTCACATATTTTAAACAAGTTACTTAAAACTCATCAATATAATCCATTGCTTTATGATTTTTCAGGTAAGAACACCTAAACATTTTTTTCATAGATCTTGTTCTTATTTAATTATGTGATAATAGATATATTATTTATAGTATTTGGAAAAGGTTTATTTCTTATTCAATACTTAAAATTCTTTCAAAGACATTTGAATTGGAAAAATGTCAATAAAAATGTGAAATGCTTGTTTCTTTATATATTTAGAATAAAGTAGTATAATTGACTTCAAAATTAAACTCACTTCGAGTTATTGCTACTCAGCATGTAAATGTCATTTTATTAGCTATTCATGTTTTCTATGTTCATTTGACTTTGATTTGTTCTATTTATATGTGAAAGCAATTTTCTAAACCACCATCTAATTATGCTTGCTGAGAATATATTTTGAACTGCTTAAACTTGATATAAACTAAATGAAAAGTTTGCAATCTAAGTGTCTTTTAAAATATATGCAGAAATTATTCTGAAGAATTAATAGCATACCAAGATGACTAATACATGGCTGCCACAGTTACTCAGACATCTGAGTATAATCCTTCAAACATGAGAGTGCTCTATTTTCTGTGCAAACAATATCAAATCTTGAAAACATATTACAAAAGATATCATTGCACATTTTATGAAAGGGACCATGCTTGAATAAATGAAAAGCTTTTTTGTGAAAAATATAATAAATAATATTAATCAACTTTTATTTAAACATTAAAAAAGTCTATCTGCAAGAACATAAAATTTAAATATGGGACATGACTTGCTAATAAATTTAAAGAAATTAATAATTGATCATACATATTAATCCAAATATTTTAAGATGGCAACTTTCTAAATAAATTGTTTAGTCTATAGTTACTATGGATAATACCAAATTCTAACCAATCACATCCCCCTGATACTGTGTTTGGAGATATTTATTTATTTGAACTTAGCTGTTTTTAATTAATTTTAGTATTTTAGTTCATGCATTTAGTGAATTCTGATTATTTTTTCTGTTCTAAAACTATCAACTTCTCTCCACAAATTCTGCTTCTATATTCATTTAGTTTTAATTTTTTCATATATCATTTGAATTAAGCAAACTGATTAGATGAAAAAATAAAATATAAAGAACAAAAGTAGTTGATTTATGGATTCATTCTACTGAAGTAATTTAAAACATGCTTTAAATACAAGTTGATCAAAAATTATTGAAAGTTGACAATGACAATGATATAATTTTGAAGGACACTTAGTTGAAGAGAACAACATAAGTCAGACCCAAGAAACATAGAACATAATGAATGCACAGTGATTAAAAAGAAGTGCTAAAAGATATGGAAACAAAGTAGGAGACTTGTAGATTTGACAAGAGAAGTTTGACATAAGTCAAGGTATAAGAAACCTGTAATCACTCTCAGAGTCAACAGCTTAAGCTAACTTCCTCTGGCATCATTTGCATAAACAGCTTAAGCTCTATTTGTCTAACTTCCTCTCAGCACCCTCTTTGCAGCCCATGTATGCGCCACAAATCACACAGTCCATTCAGTGAACTGTAAGAAATAGTAATGTATAGATTAAAAATCAAAAGTTTTACGGATATTAAAAATACATATTGAACCAGGTTGAGCTGAATCCCCAGGGGAGTCTTGGCCCTGGAGGAGATGGGAATGGAGGAGAGAGACTGGGGGGAAGGTGGGGGTGGGGCGGGAGGGGGGAGGACAGGGGAACCCATGGCTGATATGAAAAATTAAAACACAAATATAATAAAAAAGAAAAGAAAAAAAACACACATTGAAATGTTCAATTATCACATTTCTGGATTATTTTCATTATTTAAATTTTGTTTTTATGTAATTAACAGAAAACACTAAAGTCAAAACACAAAAATTTTTACAGTTTTTTACAAAATCTTTTACAATGCAGCATACTTTTGTTGCCTTATATATAAGATTCCTCAGAACAGCTTACATAGTGTGATATTGATATTGGTTGACATGATTGATTTATAATAAACTAAAATACACACACAGACACTCATAACAAATAAATAATTGTAAAAATTAAAAGATATATTTTTTTAGCATTTTTAAAATATTATTGCATATTTCCAAATTCATTGCATGGCTGACCACAGCATACTATTATCAACAGTGGAAGACTATTTCCATCAGTCTTTAAGGTCAAGCCAAAATCAATGTTGTTGTAATGTTTATTATCTGTGAGAGTCAAAGATATGTCTTAGGTCTTTATGATATTAACTTTTCAAATCTTAAAAATTGTATCAGCTTTCTCACGTCCATCCAGCTTATTCACTCTGTAATTTCTTATGTGTTCATTTAAATGTCCCTCATTGGTGTCTTTCCTTTCATAACTCCTGTCTTATTCACTGCCGTATTTCTTGATACATTTGTAGTTAATCATTGTTCATATCATGTTTTTTAACTCTGAGTTGTTAGTTTTATTCACATAACTTTTACCTTTAGCATACTAAAATTTAAAATTGGACTATATAAGAAGGCTAAATCTACTTCAACTAAATGTATGCAATATAATCTTCCACAAATTTTATTATTCAAATATATTTTTTTTTCCTTTAGAGATGTCCTAACTTTAATTTTAGCTTAAGAATGAATCTGCTTCACATTTATATGTTAATATGGAGAATTTGACAAAAGCCTCTGAAGAAAAGCACTCTTTTCTCATGACTTACCTGGACTTTATATTTTTCTTCTTTAAACATCTAAGAGTTCATTATTATTATTATTTTTTGCTTTGTTTTGTGTGTGTGAGGGGGGTCAGATTATGGTATTTTAATAAATGCCACAATATTTTTGAAGTAAATGTTTTCAGTTAATTGGTCTTAGGTCTTAAATTTGTATCTATCTTCATATTTTAATTGGATTTTAAAATAAGTTTGTGTAGTGTTCTACACATATGCATTTAATACATGAAAATGCCAGACACTGGGAAATTCATCTGATTGAAATAAAATGTATAAACTGAATGACTATAAAAATCATTAAATTATTACAACTTGAATTTTATAACATTATATCTTTTAATCTTGTAATGCTTCAAAAAGTTAGAGTTTGTGTTTATTTTATTTCTTTGGTAAAATACTTCTAAAAAAAGCAAGTGAAAGGATGAAAGGTTTCATTTTGCTTATAGTTTTAGGAAACAGGTTATTGAGTTGAGGGAAGTATGGTGGCAAGATGTAAAAATGTTATGAATGCTGGTCTTGCTCACTAGTCAAAAGCATCATCATCATCATCATCATCATCAGTAGTAGTAGTAGCAGTAGTAATGATGGTAGTAGTAGTATTTGTGGTTATACTATTATTTAATTTTATTTTGAGATTCTGATTATGTCATTTCATCCTTCTTTTAAAGAAAACCCCAGTCAGCCGGGTGGTAGTGGTGGACACCTTTAACCCCAGCACTCGGGAGGCAAAGGCAGGCAGATCTCTGTGAGTTTGAGGCCTGCCTGGTCTACCAAGTGAGTTCCAGGAAAGGTGCAAAGCTACACAGAGAAACCTTTTATCAAAAAACAAACAAACAAACAAACAAACAAAAAGAAAACCCAAGTCAATCAAAATGCAGTGTCTTGTCTAAATAAGTGTAGACACATGAGCTATTCAAATCCCACACCTAAGTCTTGCAGACTATAGAAGAAGAGGATGAAGAAAGAGTTCAAGAGCCAGAGGATCAGAGAGTTTGCTGAGATTGTGTCTCCTAGGAATGTCAAGAGCTTCATTATAGCTAACTTGATACCATTACCTGTGCGCCTGCCTCGACCAGCAAGGATGATGCAACAACGGGACTCTTCTTAATAGTTTATTCAGGACCCTTGTTAGTTGCATTGTCTCTCCCCGGGGCAAGCCTCTCCCAGCCCCTAAGTAGGTCTGGGCTACCAACCCCAATCAGCCACGTGGGCACTGTCCACAGGTCCACCCATATGCCAGCGGCACACGAATCCAGCCATAGCCAAATAAGGAGCTGTTTACCACAAAGAGTGTTTGCCATCCGAAAGGCAGAGGGTGGAAGCCAGCGCCATCTTTAGGGTGCGGCTACACGTAGCTCTCTACAAAAACCAATTGACTTCACAAAAATGAGTTGACAGAGGACAACAGTAGACATGCTAACATAAATGTGGGGAATTTTTCTTCTTTTTATTCATTCTTGGGCTTAGCATATGGAAGGGTGCTTCCTACAACTCAGTGTGGGTCATCTCATCTCAGTGAGTTCAGTCTGAAACCTCTTAGGCTTGGCACCCAGATGATTCTCTGTTATGTCAATTTGACAATCACTGTTAATCATCACAGATACTATTTCTTTCTATTTTAGATGTTCTTATTATTTGATATTTGATGTAATTGTAAAGAGTATTTGTTTCTAATGTAAGATCACATTTCTAATTTATGGCTAATATTAATAAATTGTATTAAGTCTACTTTTACATACTCATATTTCATGTGCATATATATCATAATTATAATATTTTCAGATTCACATTAGCTAATAATTTATATCTTGACAAACTATCTTATTTGTCCCTAGTAAGTTTTTGAGATAATTTTATTTATGTGCAAAATTCATAAGGTGCTATTTTTTGGGGGGTCTTAATGAAATATTTTTATTTTATAACTAATTTATTTTTACATATCAGCCACACATTCCCCTGTCCACCCTCCTCACACACCCCCAGCCTTCCCACCCAATCCACGTACCATTCCCACTACCTCCATGGCAAGGTCTGCCCTGGGGAGTCAGCCCAGCCCATCAGATTCAGTTGAGGCAGGTCCAGTCCTCTCTACACTAAGGCTCAGCAAAGTGTCTCAGCATAGGCCCTAGGTTCCAAAAAGCCACCTCATGCACCAAGGACAGGCCCCGGTACCACTGCCTGGGGGCCTCCTAAACAGTTCAAGTTCATCAACTGTCTCACTTATCCAGAGGGCCTGAACCAGTTGGGGGATCCTCAGCTATTGGTTCATAGTTCATGCGATTCCACTAGTTTGGCTATTTTGTTCCTGTGCTTTTTCCAATCATGGTCTCAATATCTTGTGCTCATGTCATCCCTCCTCTCTCTTGCTCATTGGACAACCTGGGGCTTGGCGCTTGGATCTCTGCATCTGCTTCCATCAGTCATTGGATGAGAGTTCTATCATGTCAATTAGGGTGTTTGGTTATCAGATCACCAGAGCAGGTCAGCTCAGGCACTCTCTGGACCATCACCAGTAGTCTATAGTGGGGGTATCTTTGTAGATTTCTAGGGACCTCTCTAACACTTTGCTTCTTCCTATTCCCATGAGGTCTTCATTAATCATGGTAACTCTTTCCTTGTTCTCCCACTCTGCTCCTCATCCAGCTGGGACCTCCCACTCCCCTAAGCTCTCTTCCCCCCCTTGCCCTTCATTACCCCCACCCCCACCCCCAATTTGCTCATGGAGATCTCATCTATTTCTCTGTTGTTGGGTGATTCCTGTGTCTTTCTTAGTGTCCTCTTTACTAGGTAGCCTCCCTGGAATTGTGAGTTGCAGTCTGGTTATCCTTTGCTTTACATTTAGTATCCACTTATGAGTGGGTACATACCATGTTTGTCTTTGTGAGTCTGGGTTACCTCACTCAGGATGATTGTTTTCTAGTTATATCCATTTGCATGCAAACCTCGTGAAGCCATTGAATTCTCTACTGAGTAGTACTCCGTTGTGTATGTGTACCACATTTTATTTATCCATTCTTCAGTTGAAGGGCATCTAGGTTGTTTCAAGGGTTTGGCCATTACAAATAATACTGCTATGAACATAGTTGAGCATGTGTCCTTGTGGTATGAATGAACATTCCTTGCGTATATGTAAGAGTGGTATAGCTGAGTATTAAGGGAGGTTGATTCCCAATTTTCTAAAAAAGCACCATATTGATTTTCAAAGTGGCTATACAAGTTTGCATTCCCATAAACAGTGGAGGAGAGCTCCCCTTGCTCCACATCCTCTCCAACATAAGTTTAGTGTTTTTGATCTTAGCCATTCTAACAGGTGTAAGATGGTATCTAAGAGTCATTTTGAATTGCATTTATCTGATGACTAAGGATATTGAGCCATTCCTTAAATGTCTTTCAGCCATTTGAGCTTCTTATGTTGAGAATTCTCTGCTTAGTTCTATAGCCCATTTCTTAATTGGACTGTTGGGTATTTTGATGTCTAATTTCTTGAGTTCTTTATATGTTCTGGATATCAGCCCTCTGTCAGATGTGGGGTTGGTGAAGATCTGCTGTGGATATCACTCTGTGTAAATAAAGTTCTGATTGGCCAGTGGCCAGGCAGGAAGTATAGGCGGGACAAGAGAGAAGAGAATTCTGGGAAGTAGAAGGTTGGAGAGAGACACCGCCAGCCGCTGCCATGAAAAGCAACATATAAAGACACTGGTAAGACACAAGCCATGTGGCAAAGTATAGACTAACAGAAATGGGTTAATTTAAGATAGAAGAAGCAGATAACAAGCAGCCTGCCATGGCCATACAGTTTGTAAGCAATATAAGTTTTTGTGTGCTTTCTTGGTTGGGTCTGAGCGACTGTGGGACTGGCCGGTAAGAGAGATTTGTCCTGACTGGGCCAGGCAGGAAAACTCTAACTACAAATGGCGCCCAACGTGTTGGCAAGAGTTTCCACCTAAAACCTGAGAAAAAAGATTCTAAGACGGAGGTAAAAACAGCTTCCTAGTTGTCTCTCTCACATTAGCGGCAGCCTGCAGGTTCGAGCTACTATGGCGGGTTCCTGGCGTGTGAGTCTGACCTGCAGTGTGGCGGGAATGAGGAGTCTACAAGTGGCACTTTACTCTGCTGCATATTGGACTTAGCCTTTGCTAGTTTAAAAAAAAAAAAAAAAGGTTTCTGGGCTATGCACTGCTTTGATAGAACTGCTTCTGATAGTTGATGGTACACATGGCTCCAGACCCAGAGCTGGCGGTAAACTGTACCACCACCATGTTGGGAAGCTGAGGTGGGAGGAGCCAGCAGCCACAGTGGTGTCTCAATCTTACAAAGATGGGTATTACACAGAGAATCTGGTTTGTCTTGTCTTTGGGATTTTTAACCACAGAAAAAGATTTGATCATAAAAGCTGTTGAGTTAAACAAATATGTAAATTTTAAAGGTAACTTGACTTCGAAATTTGGATATAAGTATATGTTGCTTTGGAAAAGAGTCTCTGTTTTTGTTTCCACAGAAAGCCAGAGGCTGTGGATTTGTTCCAGATTAAGATACATCAGGTTTGATCAGCCAAGACCACCTGAAAGGTCTCCGATGACACCATGGCTCAGATGATCCAACATCCAGAATGGTTTCAAGGCAACTGGCTCAGAGGTACACCCTAATGGACTCCTCCATAATCCTAAAATTTTCTTTGTGTCCCCATAAGATGCAGCGCCCCCCTCCAGCAGGAAGTAGTAAGAGAAACTACGCCACATTCCCAAAATTACCAAGCTGGCTTTGGAGATGGAATTGGCTCACTCCTTCTCTAAACCCAGACATAGTACCAAAAAAAAAAAAAAAGGTTAAGAGATTCTTGTGTCCCAAATCAGAAGAGCCCTCTGGTGTGGGACAGAAAAAAAAACCAATATTTTTCTTTAAAGCACGTTAATTATGAATGCAATCTCTTTCTAAAGAAGAAAAGGGGATATGATATAGAGATAATAGGATGAAAGGGTAGATTACGGAAGGAACTTACTTCTAAAGAGCAACAACTTGTTTAAAATGTTTTACATTGGTATAGATTTTAGTTTATTGATACAAACTTAAAGTTAATTTTGTTATACTGTGTGTATATATCTAATTGTGTTTAAGGTATTATGTTTGTATAGCTCATTTTAAATTGAAATGGATAATTAAAAATGGACTAATAATTAGTCATCTATGATAATCATACTCGTAGCCGTGTTAGTTAAGTCTTCTAGATATACATAGAGAGATTTCAGATAGATAGGTAATCGTCAAATACATCAAAGACCTACAGAATATGGCATTTAACATACTTTTAAAATTTAGACTTTCTGGACAGTGAGACATGTCTGCTCCTGGCAGCACAGATTTACTTCTGAGAGGAGGATGGGCATCGAAGACATTTCATATGGAGTTTATCTTCACCTTGGCAAAAATAGCCATTTGGGCAAGAAACTGTTCTTGCCTGGACTGCTCGATCAACTGGACATGCAGGACCCATAGGAAGGTAACCACTGAACTTTGCTTGACAAAATGCTCCTTCAGGTTCCTGCTTCGCAGAGAAAACTGCCAGACATTCTACAGGACACTGAGAAAAGTGATTGAGAGACTCTAGCCCTGTGGACTGAAGACAGATGCCCCAACTTTACAAAGGAACATTAGGTGACTGTCCAGGCTGCCAGCTGTCTCTGTCTACCCTGCAAGACTCCCGAAAGGTGCTTGTATCCTTCTCCCATTTCTCAGGTAATATTATATCCTTCTGAGGTCTTTGATGTGGTTGAAGACTAGATAGTTATAATTTCCTCAGTTATGATAAAAGATAAGTTAGATATACAAACCTTAGACTCACAAATATAAGATAGATAGGATATCTTCTTTAATATTCTAACTGTAATTCTTGCTTGATAATGGTTTTGTTATATGTCATTGTACTATGTAAAAGTTAAAACATTCCTTAAAAAAGAAGAAAAGGGGAAGTGCTGTGGATAGAGCTCTGTGTAAATAAAGTTCTGATTGGCCAGTGGCCAGGCAGGAAGTATAGGCGGGACAAGAGAGATTTGTCCTGACTGGGCCAGGCAGGAAAACTCTAACTACAAAGATCTTTTCCCATTTTGTAGGCTGTCACTTTGTCTTGTTGACCATGTCCTTTGTCCTACAAAAGCTTCTCAGTTTTAAGAGGTCCCATTTATTAATTATTTCTCTCAGTGTCTGTGTTACTGGTGTTATATTTAGGAAGTGATTTCCTATGCCAATGCATTTAAGACTACTTCCTACTTTCTCTTCTATCAGGTTCAGAATAATTTCATTGTAAAATTTCCAGAATAAAGTTTGGAGATATGAATGAAAGAATTTTACTTGGTATTACTTGGAGAAAATTAATTTATTTATAAATAATACTATTTAGCCATTTGGCAGCAGCAGTGCATACCTTTAATCCCAGCACCCAGGAGGCAGAGCCAGGTGGATCTGTTTGAGTTCAAGGGCAGACTGGCCTACAGCGAGAGATCTAGGACAGCCATTAAAAAACTGCACAGAGAAACCCTGTCTCAAAAAATCATAACAAAATAAATAAATAAAAACAATACTATTTTAATTTTACTGTATTTTATATTCATAAATCATTGATCAGAATTATTGAAAAACTATTTATATCTCCATTCACAATTTCTAAAATTTCAAATAATTAATTAGAAAAATAACTGGCTGTATATACCTTGTGAACCAAGGATTCCTCTCATGGATTTTTCCTCACACCTGTTTCAAATCGAATACTTCTCAAATACTCCTTTTATTCCCTATGACATGCATGGCTGACTTGGTTTCACATTGTCCATGCACACTCACATAAATTTCCATGAAATTTTGAGCCAGCCATAGATAATGAGGGGCTAAAATGAGAGAGAGATAAATAATCTGCTATGCTGGGACTAGTTTAGTAATATTATGTAAAAGAAACACATATCCAAATACACTAAGAATCTAAATGCATCTAAATAGTGCCATTATTGGTAGTATAATTGGCAGAAAAACTGGACTTTTTCATATGAAATAATTAGTTATGTGTGAGAAACGGAAATATTAGAATAAAAGCCTACACCGGTAGCATGAATTTTAAAGAGTTATGTTAACAGAACAAACCCAAAGCCAGGTATTTGGGGTGAACGCTGGATAATCAGAGAGACAGAACAAGCCACAGCTTCCTCATCTTGCCAGCTCCTCAGCTGATCCTGTTTCCTCAGATTGGATGCCTCTGAGTCTTCATCAAGAATAGATGAAAGCTTAACTAAAAGCTTAACCAGCCTAGTTCCTGGTTTTCACACCTTATATACCTTTCTGCCTCCTGCCTTCACTCCCTGGGATTAAAGGTATGAGTCACAATGCCTGGCTGTTTCCAGTGTGGCCTTGAACTCACAGAAATCCAGAGAGATTTCTGCCTCTGGAATGCTAGGATTAAAGGAGTGAGTACCACCATTTTCTAGCCTCTGTATCTAGTGGCTGTTCTGTTATCTGACCCTAGAAAAGTTTATTTGGGCGCACAATATTTTGGGGAACACAATATCACCATATATACCATCTGATTTTCTTTATATGGAATTTTCTCTTGTGTATAAGAAAATGATATATAAGGCAATATTTTGAACAATTACATTCCCAGAAGCTTAGTAAGAGCAATTCTGAGATCTGTTCTTTTCTATTAGTTTGAATTCCATGTCAACAGAACTGCATAGTTCTAATCATTTCGATATGAAGTAAGATCGAAGTGAGACATTACCAGTTGTCCAGTGTTGTCATTTCTTACATTATATTGTCTATGGAGTAACTTCGATTATAAAAAAAATAAAAACAGAAAAAATGCAGAAATTGTAATGATAATTTGAAGAGAAATAGCTTGAAATTTTGTGTAAAGCCTACTGAAATATTAATTAATAAATATATGTGGACAGATACACACAGCTTATAGTAATAAGAATGTGATTTTTGTGTCTATTATATTATATAATAGGCATTAGTGGATAAAATATTTGGATTATTTTTAACACAATAGCCTTAGAAGTAATTAATCATATATTTGATGTTTTTGCTATTTTTACATTAGGTAAATGACTATGACCAGTTCTCATAATATTTCTAGGCTACTGTAAAGTCTGTGTATTACTACATAACATAATTCTAAATTAAAATCACATTTTATGAATGAATTATTATAATTTTACAATGCATGACACATTAATGTATTCCAATTTATGGGTAGTAAAATAAAAACACTTGAGCATTTAATAAATATAGTATGCTGGGGGTTGTCAATGATAGTAATAGCAACCACAGAAAAGCTTGCTCTTTTTCTAAGAACAAATAGAGAAGTAGTTCTTCATTTCAAAATCTATTTTGGTGTATTTTAAAATATCTGTGATTAGGGATAACTTCTAACCCAGTAAAAAAAAATAGTCAAAGTTCACAAACAACCATAATAGGACAATAATAATTCAAATGAAATTCATGTCATGTAGATGTATTTTGTACATGAAAATCTTTCATAAGGCATCATTCATCCAAGGAATTTTCCTTGACTTATCTTCTACTGAATAGTACATCTTTTTCACCTTCTTTTTAATTGATCAATTTTTGGTAGCTCATTATTCAGATTATTTGTCAAACTTAGTGGAAATTCACACTTGGGCATTGATAAGTCTGGCAATTCTGTGATTTTTCTACTTAGTGTCCAGTTCTGAGCCTGCTGACAGCAAATACAGTCTTTAGTGATCACAGTATCAGAGAACTCTGTTTGATGGGATATTAGCACTTTAAAATATAACTGAGAATTAATGACTTGCTCAAGTTGCCTGGAAATGGATCTACATGTGGCCCAGCCACAGCCAGGAAATTATGCAAACTATTTGAAGTAATAGACGTGAACTGGATCTAATGAACACTACAAAGCAAATGAGAATGTTATGTTCCTTCCATTGCCATTATTGTATGGTCATCTTTAAGATCATTCAACAACTGTGCTCATTTATATATTTTAAGGCAAGTGTTTTGTAATAAAGTGTTCTGAATTATTAATCACAGCATGATTTATGATAAAAGACTAGGAATCTATTGCCAAACAAAGCTGGAGCAGTCATTACAATTGAATAAATAATATATTTTCTAGCATATAAATTATAGCATATAATGTTACTTGTGTGTATGTGTTATCAAGTGTGAAGATTTGGCATTGGATAACCAATCGGTTTTCTTTTCCATGGTGACATCTACTAGAAGCCTTGCTCCAGATGAGTTTGATGACCTGGGATGGATGTGTGAAGTCTGCTCCATGAAGAAATTATGACAACCTGTTGTTCAAACAAGTGGGCCTTGATTGCCTGGGATGCCTTTATTTATACAATTTTAACAGTTTGCATGAATAGATTTACAATCAGTTTTCACTTCTCAAGTTTCTAAAAATGGTTACAAAATTTGCCAGTTTATTCCTTTCTTCTTTCCTTGTCTGTCCCCCAACTTTTCCACCTATAACCATTACAATTTTATCTATATTGCCACTCATAGAAACATAAGCAGTCTTGCAAGCTACAAGGGAAGTTTTCTAACTAGGCACACCTACAGGTAGAAGAGTATGCCCACTTGGCACCCTATGTGGTTACAGAATCATGCAGGGTGAGAGAGAGTTTTGTCTCTTGCAGTTAATATTTACATTTGTTATGGTCTGGATTCTCCTGATCAACTCAGCAACCAACACTGGATAAATCCATTCTACATTCTGTACAACTCTATATCCTCTGAGGATATACCAAATTTTTCTATTTATCCTGTAGAGAACATAACCTGGAAACTTACTCTTAACAATTGGCACTGTCCATCTCCTGTTCTTATGTTCATTTCTCTTAACTCCTCAGCATATTAGCATGGCTATAAGAAAAGGAGGGGAACTGTGGGTTTCAACAATTCTACTTCATCCCTTGTTCCTAGACTGTTCCCACTTACTCTTTTTGTTTGTTTGTTTGTTTTTTGTTTTTGTTTTTTTTTTTTCGAGACAGGGTTTCTAAGCGCTCTACCACTGAGCTAAATCCCCAAACTGCCCCCCCCCAATTAACTCTTGATATCATTGATTTAGTGACATTTCTCAGAAGCTCTTGTGGTTAAAACCATTCTTTCCAGAAGAGTTATGCAAAAATCTGATATTAAACGTCATGACCTACTGTGACTCACTCAGTCCAGCAGTGTGGTTAGCTTAGTGAAAGCAAGGGGGTACACAGCACACACCATCCTGGGGTCATGCCCAGAATCATGCAGTAAACTGTCCACAAGTCTTTACTAAGTGGGACAGGGTCTCCAGGTTCTTGCCACAAGGAGCTGTTCATGCTGTTCTCAGGCTTTGTCCCATGAAGAAATCACATAACTCCTGCCAGAAATCCATTTCTTGCCCCATTCCCATTAGAATGTCTATTGGTGTACGTTTTCAGCTCAGGTGTAGGAAATCACATAGGTGAAAAATTATGAGGGTAGCTTCTGACATTTATAAGAGACACAATCTCATAGAAAACTTCCTGTTCCTCTGGTTCTTACAATTTTTCTACCCTCTCTTCTGCAATGATTCCCTGAGCCTGATGGGCAGGAGTTATGTGGAAGATATATCATTTGGCACTGGACTCCACAACTATGCATTTTGGTCAGTTGTAATTTTCTTTAATAGATTTCATTATAAAATTTTTCACAGAATAGGTTATCTTATCCAAAGCAGTTAGGGGCAAACATATAAACAGTAAATGGACTCAGACATCAGACACTCAGATGTGTGTGTGTGTGTGTGTGTGTGTGTGTGTGTGTGTGTATCTGTGTGTGTGTAAGGAGAGGTCAAAGATTTGAGAAAGAATATGTTCAAGAGAGGAGTTGGAAGTGGAGAAGAAAAGGTGGGAAGAATACACTACTCATTTATGAAATAATTTTAAAATTAATTTATAAAGCAATAAAATATGAAGATTTCAATAATAGCAAAATATTGCCTGTAAATATTGTTGAGAAAATACCACCCTTTAGATACAAATATGAAAACTGATTGTTAATTTTCAATGTCAAATTGGTTAAAATGAGAACTACAAAGAAAATAATCTAGTATCCA
Organism: Onychomys torridus; assembly: GCF_903995425.1. Lineage (NCBI taxonomy): Eukaryota > Metazoa > Chordata > Mammalia > Rodentia > Cricetidae > Onychomys > Onychomys torridus. The sequence goes on from NC_050451.1 coordinate 99,207,385, forward strand.
CTTATGAGTGACTACCTACCATGTTTGTGTTTCTGAGTCTGGGTTGCCTCACTCGGGATGATATTTCTAGTTCCATCCATTTGACTGCAAATTTCATGATGTCATTGTATTTTACATCTGAGTAATACTCCATTGTGTATATGTACCATATTTTCTGCATATGGACACAGTTGTGTAGCTGATTCTGTTTGAGGGGCCCCTGGCAGTGTGATCAGGATCTATCCCTGGTGCATGAGCTGACTTTCTGGATCTCATTATCTGTGGATGGACACTTCCTCACCCCTGATAAAGTGGGGAGGGGCTCACTGAATGTAAGAGGCTTAGCTGTTCTCCCATGGAAGAACTTACCCTATTGGAGTTGGGGATGAGGGCACACATGTTTGGGGAATTAACAACAACTGCTTAATTGTAGTTAATCCCACTGCATGAAAGAAAACTCATACCTAAACCTGACAAAGGGGCCAATAAGTAGAGACTATGGTAATATAATGATAAATTATATTCCAATGAAAAATGGACTTAGGGAAAAACCTACTACTTTTATTCTGCTTAAGAAATACTGTAATGACATGGCCCCTAATGACATATTGCCATACTCATAGTTTAGTGCATCACTCAACCCTTCTCAGGAAAGCTTCTTCTCATAGGAGATGGCACTTGACACAAATATCCACCAACAGACAATGCACAGTGAGAGAGTTTGAAACTGTCATTATTAAATGGAGCACCTTTAACAAACTCCTTCCTTAAGGATTCGGGGTCTATGGAGAAGAAGTAAAAGATTGTCGAACCCAGTGGTTTCTAGTGATTCCAAGTAAGCAGGGTCTTCCAGAAATAACAAGACTGATGCACACTCTCTCAAGCACAATTGTTCTTTATTTACTGTTCTCTTTGATCTTGTCACAGTCATGAAGTGTTCAGATTCCTATTTATTACCTCAGCCCTTGAAATAAAGATTCACAACAAAGACTGTCAAAAGAGTGCCCAGGACATTAGCTTCAGATTAGGGTTACCTTCTTGAATCTTTGGGTGATCTTCTAGGACTGAGAAGATATTAGTTTCCTTTACTCAATAAGCTGCTAGACAACCATTGTCAGATGCTATAGCCTCTCACTATATTAACAAATCTACTAATCCTTTTTTTTTTTTGCAATTATGTAGACATTTAATTAGTTAAATTCTTTCAGAGAATCTTGGATAAATTACATATGATAGTATCATATAGTTTCAATTATATCAACTAATTTCAAAATTATAATCTGCTGTAACAGAATGGATATTTGTACTCAGAATTATACTTTATATTAAGTAACCATACAATTTAACTTTTTAATCAATTAAATATGTGTGTTGAAAACACAGTTTTGGGGATTGAAATATGGCTCAGCTCCGGTCGCTGTTTTGTTTTCACTCTCACAGATTACATCCTGATCCCAGCTGCCTCCCCTCTCTTCCCTTCCCACAGTACCCCGCCACTTCTCTTCTCCACAAATTCACTGCCCTTCAGCTTCCCTTCAAGAAAGAGCAGGCTTCCCACTGATCTCTAGTGAGTAGTGCATAACAAGACACGATAAGACAAGGAATAAACCCTCATAACAAGGTTGAACAACCAGGCAACCCAGTAGCAAAAGTGTCACATGAGTAAGCAAAAGAGTGAGAGACAGCTCACTCCCACTGTTAGTAGTTTAAAAAAAAATGCTAAAAACACCACAGCATCCACAGCATGTACACAGAGGGCCTAGCCAGACCCATTCTGGCTCCATGGTTGCTATTTCAATCTCTATGAACCTCTCAAGGCCCTGCCTAGTTGACTGTGTGGGCTACATTCTCCAGGTGTCCTCCAACTCTCTCCCTCCTACACTCTTTCCTCCCCATCTCTGTGAACTTCCTGCTCTGAGATGGTCTTTCTGTATGCTGTAAATATGTGTTGCTATCATTGGTTAATAAAGAAGCTGCTATGGCCTATGGCGAGAAAGGTCACAGCCAGGTGGGAAATTCAAGAGAGAGACAGGGAGAAGAATGGCAGAGCTGGGGCAGACACCATCCAGCTTCCCTAGGAGCTACATGCCAGCAGACTAGTAATGCCATGGCCATGTGGTAATACATAGATTAATAGAAATGGGTTAATTTAAGATGTTAGAGCTAGCTAGCAATAAGCCTGAGCCATAGACCAAAACAGTTTGTAAATAATATTAAGCTTCTGACTGGTTATTTGGGAACAGGCAGGCAGGAGAGATTTGTCTGTTTATAGGTTCCCCAAACTTAGATCAAAGTTTGGCTGTGAGGCTCTGCGTCTGCTCCCATTAGCTTCTGGAGGAAGTTTCTCCAACGATTATTGGGATATTCTCTGACCCATCATTGCACCAGCACATTTTGTCGGCAGGATAGGTTGTAGGCCAAGGGTTTTGTGGCTGGTTAGTGTCTCAGTCCCACAATAGGAAGCCTTGCCTTGTTACAAAACAGAGCTGGTTAAGAATCTGTAATCTCCTGTGCTATGAGTCCTTGCTAAGATCACCCTCATAAGTTCCAGGCAGTTTCTGCTGCATAGGTTTTCATATTGTCCCTAAATGCCACCCCCCAGAATATCAGTCCTCTCTCCCTGTACTCTAATATCCACTTTAAGTGAGTACAGGCCCAGAAAAAAAAATCCTAAAAAATCATTTTCATAGGATCATACATAATTTAAGAGAAAGATTTCAAAATCCACTTTGAGGATTGAAAGACAAATAATAATAATTTAATGTATTCATTGATAAACCCTAGGCAATAGTAGTAGAATATTGAGTATCTTTTAAGATTCATAGTAGATAAAATTTAAAGTGTATTATTATAAATGGGCATTGTTAGAATTCACATTTTATCAAGTGGTAATTATTAACTGAAAACAAATGGAAAGAGTATGAGGAAGATGAGGAGAGGAACAAAGAGAGGAATAAAGGAAAAGGGGGAAGGAAAGACACACAAGATGTACTTGAGTCTATCATTCATAGTTTTTGTAGTGTGAATTCAAGTGGAAACGGAAAAGAAATGTGACTCGTACAAGTCACTTATGAACATGAGACACTAATAGAAACTGTCAAGCACTGTGATTTGCTTTTGAGTTATAGTGAGCAAAGAGTTGAAGCTGAGGAACATGTGAGGAGACTTACTAAGGATGAAAGAGAATGTGTTGCATGAGGAGAGCATGACAAAGCCATTGGATTGTAATCCAGAATCTGCCCTCACCATTCTGAATTCCTACCAACCTTGTCTGGCTTTGTGTGTGGTTTACATGTTTGTTCAAGTTCTTGCTGATATGATGTGATCCAACATAATGGAGGCCACCATAGATGTTGATTCTAAATGTTTAGAGTGTGCTTGTTTCATATTTTTTTTAATTCTTTTTTTATTTTTACATTTCTCACTGGTGGAAATCAGAAGTTCAAGTTATTTTCATTTTAAAAGAATAGTAAACAATGAATTAGTGAATTTTGTGGAAAGAGTTATCACTGTCTTAAAAAGTTAGAGGTTGGTGAACAGCTAACTAAAAGGTTAATGGGAATTGTAATGTCAAATTAACATTTCCTTTTATTACTGAACTTCATTAATGCTAATCTGTACTTGATTTATAGCCAGTGTAGACAAATCTAACAGGCAATTATTGAATATGCTTTCTTGATGGAAACAAGTCATTTTAGTTATTTTAAATTATGTGACTTATATATGTTGTCAGCAGAAATTTTTTAAGAAAATTCCCAACATTTCACATATACAACATACATTGTAAATGAATTATGATTTGATTGAAAAACTATTTGTGCCTAATTATATTCAATTATGCAATATATAGACTATTCTTAAAATAAGTAAATGAAAGATACTATTAATAAGGTATCTTCCTCTGCAAATAGCTGATTATTTATGTAAACATCTATTTTGTCTATAATATTAAATTGTTTTCATTCTAGTAGCACATTGGATGCGTGTATGTTTGTGTGTGTCTTTTACACACAGAGACAAACAGAGAAAGAATATACAAGGCACTCTTCATTGTAGAGACATCTGTTCAGCATCCAAACCCTACACTTTTAATTTAAGAATGATTTCCCAATACCCGTAGTTCTAATTTAAGAATAAATTTCAAATTTAACATGTACACTTTCTGTACCTATGTGTTATCTCATGCACAGTGGTAAAGGCACCTGTTATACTTTGAAAATTGGAGTTTGGATAACCAATACCCATGTTTCATACCCTAACACAAGTATCTGAAATGTCAGCATGTTCGTAAAGCAAAGTGAGAAGTGAATATAAGACAAAATTCTAATGTTTTTGGCTCAGTACGTCAGCTTACACCATTGAAGAGACTATTCTAAATAAGGTGGAAAGGCAAGGACTATCAGCTGGCAGTTCATGAGGGTAAAATATAGGTAACCCGATGAAGGCTGAGAATTCCAAAGTCTCTTATTTCTGGATGTTCACCAGTTGTGAGATTTGTGTTAATTGTCATCTACTATGAGAAGAGAAGCATTTCTAATGGAGGCTGAATGAATCAATGACCCACATCTACAGCTCGATGTCAGATGCTGCAACAGTCATCACACTTGCTGCTCTCAGTCGACCTCAGTGATGCCATTCATTCTCTGTGCTACCTGAGAAGAACCATTTATTTGTTCTGTCTTCAGTGCCGTGTTTATTGTGAGTAGGTGTTTATTTACACGTATTCAGGAAAAGCCCGATGTCATACTTTGTCTCCATGCATGGGTATGTTTTCCTGCTGTTGAAGTGAGTCGCCATCAAACTCTAGGGCTTTATGTCATGAATGTGAAAATGCACCTTCATCTTTCTTGTGATTTTTCAGGCTTTACAACTCAGGCTGGATGGATACTTTACTCTCTTTCTTATTCTAAGGTGTCTGGCTTATTAACTCAATGATATTGGTTTCCCTGGATCTTTAATTAACAAACATTGTAGCTATTTCAGCAACAAAAGCACATGAGCCAATGTAATATGTCACCAATATATAATTATATGAAATGTTGCTTTATTTATTTTGAAAACTTGAGCAACATATATTGATTTTAAACTTAATATCCTACCATAATTAATGGTCCACAGCAAATGCTCTAGAACCAAAATATCAATAAGGCCTGCTTTATTGCAGCATTTGTTTTATTCTGATGACCTGATATTGAATTCACTATATCTTTAGATTAATCAGCTGTATGATTACCAAAAAATAATTTAAAATAATGTGGCTTAATGCTGTTTTAAATATTAAATTACTATGCAATATTGTATAATTGAGATTAAGATCATGAGTTTGTTTACCAGCCAATATACCAAGTATAAGGTTCCCTGAATGTAATGAACAGACACTAAAATATATGTTAAAATTAATTCAGATATTAGAATCCTTTAAAATCTAGATCTTCAACTCAACCTAAAGAACCTCCACACACTGCAATAGATGACTACAGTGCACTGTAAATCAGACTGAGAATTCAGATGTTCCCTTAAACTGAAATTCTGTATAATTTTCTCCAATGTTTAATGGCTAATGCACTAGTTAGGTCAATGAACACCCACACACACACACACACCCACACACACACACACACACACACACACACACACACACACACACGCACATTCACTTATACACACACACCAGTTCAGGGCAGACTCTATGCTTAAGCATTATCAACTGACACAATTTGGAATCCAAGTTTTGTTTGTTTTGTTTTGTACTGTTTAGCTTTCTTTTAAGAGAGAGAAACAACATGATGTGGCAGAGGAGGTGGTACAGGATTTGGGAGGATACATAGGAGGGAAAATAATGTGATAAAATATATTGTATGAAACTTTCAGAGAATAAATTAAAAAATTAAAAAAATAAAAGATAACACACACACACACACACACACACACACACACACACACACACACTGTTCCTCTAGCTCTGCTAATAATGAACAAAACCACATCCTTAGATCTCCTTGTACAGCTTATAGGCAGTCCAGCAAGCCAGAGCACCAGTTGTAACTGCTTATATAACCTGGGCAGAAAACCTTCTAAATCCTTTAAATCTTAGAATATTTTTGAGTCTTGAACATTTCTGAGCTTCCTGAGTCTTTTTAATATCTCTGGTTTCTCTAGGAGTGAATGTTTTAATTTGAAGGAAATAGTTTCAGAACAAAGGGATAATCAAAATATCAGCTTTATGTTTCCTCATATTTTTCTTCCGATTTAGACAATTTTGTATTGGAATTTTATGTTCATAATCCTGGTGTGTCTTTGGCATCCAGTCCACCCATTCCCATTCACTCTACAATTAAAAAAAGCAAGCAAACAAACAAAACAAAACCCAACTTCAACACAATGTTTATTCCTTAAGTGTCTTATAATGTGAAATGAAGTTATGGCCAAAAATTTCAATATCAGCATTGTCATTAAACACATACTTTATTTATTAAACCAAAGTCTACTGATCCTCTTTTTGTAGGAACATGCTGCAGGGTTTTGCTACAGTCTTAATGAAAATGACTGACTAGAGTTATGGATAGTGAACGTTACTGTGACTTTGAGAACTTCTTAAAATAATGGGTTAAAAAATGATTTTTAATTTTATTCAAGGAATCTTTTTCCTATTGCTTTCTGTGGTAGTTGACAACATTTTAACAAGGGCACGCCTTCCTTCAAAATTAGATTCAACCCTCTCAAAACCTGTCACTGCATTATAAACTAAGTTTATGTAATATTCATAATTCTTTTTTTGTCATGCAAAATATCTTCACAAGCATCTTTTCAAGAGTAGATTCCTTGTCAAGAACATAGTTCTGTTATTTATCTTTAAGAAGTAATTCTGCATCCACACAATTTTTATCCAAAGGTGGAAGAAAAGTTACCAGCACTCAAAATTTCACCTCCAATTTCAGTTTGCTCATTGTTTATATCAAATGTGTAACTACTGGGATATTGAGTTCCTCAAAGTCCTATCATTGATTTAAAATCCAGCTTTTTCCCCCCAAACCTTGCTCATATCATTATTTTGACCATTTGCCAAAAACTGTAAATGGTTTTAGTGACATCTATGGTGTCAAAAGGTTCTGGTAATTTGTAATGAGTTACACACTGACCTTTTAATACAATCACTATTTATAGCAGGTGCACCCCTACAAAGTGCATTTAATGTATTGCAAGTATTTAAAGTTGAAATTAGTTTCTTTAGTTGTGAGCTGTAGAATGGATATTTCATTGTCAATCAAAAATGACATTAACCTCATAGTTCTGAATCATATGATCACATCTGTTGGGTGACCATGTTTAAGGCTGATGAAAATGAATATTTTGAAACGAACATTTCTTAGAGAAGTACTTCTTAATGGTAGGCTTAAAATATTCAGCCAACTGATTCAAAACATGTCAAGTCATCTAGATTTTGTTTTTCTATTTGTAGAAAATAGGCAAAAAAAAAAAAAAAATCAGCATCCTACCCTGAGCTTTCAAAGTGGCAAACTGGCTTCAATTCGAAGCCACCAGCTGCAGGAGACTCATATAATGCCAACCTATCCCTCAAAACTCCAGAAAAGGCACTGAGTTCACTTTAATTATGAAGTCCTGAAAGGTGGTTTCCAATACTATGTTCTGCAGCTCTACCACCTACACTGAAAATCTTTTGGGAGGGTAGTCAGCTCTTGCAATGTCTGGATCAGAAAGGCCTAATTTGCTGGAGTTTCTCCCTTAGCAATTGGCTCCCCACAAACTCTTAAGGTGTGGAGATGTTCCTCCCATTCCATCAAAGTTCATTAACTCAGCTCTCTTCAGCTGAGACTTCCTTAACCTTCCTGGACTTTTTTAGTCTGCGTAGAATGAAAAAAATTTAAAAAAAATAACACTGGCAAATCTTTGTCAAAGGAGGCCTAGCTTTTGGTCCATCATAGAGTTAAATATAGTTTGTTTTTTTTTCACCAAACTTGGTTATTTTTAGTACATTTTTTTATTCAAAGTGAGAACAAATTACCATTGCATTTGTAAAATTTGTTCTTCCAGCAAAATTATTTTTAATTACAAATAATACTGTTGTTATTTTCTTACAGAATAAGAAAGTCCAATGATAGGGGGCAGAGACATCAGAACAGCTGAACATGTGTAAACAATTATCTATTTAGTTCATTATTTAATGGGATTATGGTTCAGAATGATTCAAAAATCACTAATTCCAGATTATTCTAATACACAAAATAATATTCAGTTGTTTGAAAATTTCTTGTTTTTGCTTTTTTTCCTCTTTTTTATTTATTATATTTGTGTTTTAATTTTACACATCAGCCATGGGTTCCCCTGTCCTCCCCCCTACTGCCCCACCCCCACCATCCCCCCAGCCCCTCCTCTCCATTCCCATCTCCTCCAGGGCCAAGACTCCCCTGAAAATTTCTTATAACTGGGGATTATGACATGGTACAGAAAACAAGCATTTGTAGTTGGGAATATTGTGCTAATGGACTTGCTTAATACAAAATGCACACAAGCTGTGCATTTGTATAAAATGGAATTGTGGTGATATTGTGCTCCCGAAAATATTGTGCACCCTAATAAACTTATCTGGGGTCAGAGAACAGAACAGCCACTAGATATAGAGGCCAGAAAACGGTGGCACTCATGCCTTTAATCCTAGCATCCCAGAGGCAGAGATCCCTCTGGATCTCTGTGAGTTTAAGGCCACACTGGAAACAGCTAAGCATGGTGACTCCTGCCTTTAATCCCAGGAAGTGATGGCAGGAGGCAGAAAGGTATTTAAGGCATGAGGATGAAGAACTATAGCCTGGATAAACTTTTAGGCTTTTGAGCATCACAGTTCAGCTGAGAGGCTTCCAGACTGAGGAAACAGGATCAGCTGAGGGAGTGGTAAGATGAGGTAGCTGTGGCCCGTTCTGTCTCTCTGAACTTCCAGAATTCACCCTAATACCTGGCTCTGGATTTGTTTTTATTAGTAAGACCGTCTAACAATTTGTGCTATATCTGGTGCCCAATTTGTCAGGTATGAATTCTCAAAAAACTCCTTGCCTGTGGCCTTTCGGGCCCCAGCTCAGACCGGAGCTACACATGCTGGTTGTGGTCGCACACTGGTTGGATTTACTGAAGGAGGCTGAGGCAGGAGGATCCCAAGTTTGAAGCCAGCCTAGGAGCCTTGTTAAGGAGAAGCTGCAGCCGGGGCCCAGCCACAATCGGGACCTTGGAGGCAAGGGCTGCTGCTCCAAGTTGGAGGCTGCTTCTCATCGTGTTGGTGCCTGCAGTGATGCTGCTACCTGGGACAAAGAGAAGAATTGCCAGGACCATCGTGTTACAAGAAAGCAAAGGCAAAGGTCAGTTTGGAAAAATTTGGCAAGATAAATGGTGGGGAGAAATTGCTGGGAAGATTTTCTCTTCTTGGGAAGAACATTCATGGTTCCGAGAGACAGATGTTTATCAGACTGTGATTGCTCCAAACCACAGAGGATGCACAAAAAAAGTAAATTAAAAAAAAAAAAAAATGTCTGCAGGGAACCATGACCATGCCAAACAGCAACTTTGAAATCTTCAAAAGGATGATGGGACTCCACAAGGATGATTCCACATGGACTATGATAAAGACATTAACATCACGAAAGATCGACTTTGGACTACAAACTGCTCTCAACAATTTTGAGATGGCTAGCTGTGATGATCCAGCCTGACAGACTACTGGAACAAGGACTTGAAACAAGTCCTGCACTTTTTTTTATTATGCAGCGACTGGGCAAATGATACAGGACTTGACAATTAACCCAATAATTTTCTTTTCAGGATTCCCTAAAGATGTCTTCACCCCCAGAAAGTAGAAAGTAATTTTAAGAAAATGACACCCATATTCCCAAGAGGTGGGAAGGGAGGCTTTTGGTTGTTTAATAAGTTATGGATATTGTCATTGTTTATGATGGCTGGTTACAAGTTGTTAATTGTTAATGGTAAGGAAAAAAATAAAGAAGGAGATTAGATTCAGAGTTTTTGTTTTAGAAAAAGAAAAAAGAGAATATAGAAGTGAGGTAGATCATTGAATCTACTTTGAGAAAAAAAGATAAAGAAATATAAGGATAAGTGGGTAGATCATTGAATCTACTCTAAAAAGAAGAAGGGAAAGATATAAAAATAACAAAAGGTAGATTATTGAATCTATTATGAAAAGAAAAAAGAGAATATGGATATGATAAAATAAAAAGGTCAATTATTGAATCTAATTTTAAAAAGAAACTACTTGTTTTAAATAGGATAAGTAATGAAAATTTTTTGTCTGAGTTTATCAAATGCTAATAGACTGAACATTGTTAATATATATTAATAGAGGTTTTCATCTGAATCTGTCAAATGTTAATGTACTAGACATCATTAATGTAATTCTTGACTGTATATATTGTATATACTTATTGGATATAGTTTTTCTTGTATTAGGTATAAGCTTTTTTAAATATTAGACAAAAAGGAGAAATGTGGTGGTATTGTGTTCCCCAAAATATTGTTCACCCTAATAAACTTATCTAGGGTCAGAGAACAGAACAGCCACTAGACAGACATAGAGGCCAGAAAATAGTGGCACTCACACCTTTAATCCTAGCAATCTGGTGGCAGAGATCCATCCATATCTTGGTATTGAGTTCAAAGCCACACTGGAAATAGCCAAGTATGGTGACTCCCGCCTTTAATCCCAGGAAGTGATGGCAGGAGGCAGAAAGGTAATTTAAGGGATGAGGATGAGGAACTATAGCCTGGTTAAATTTTTAGGCTTTTTAGCAGCACAGTTCAGCTGAGAGGCTTCCAGTCTGAGGAAACAGGATCAGCTGAGGAATTGGTAAGATGAGGTAGCTGTGGCTTGTTCTGTCTCTCTGAACTTCCAGCGTTCACCCCAATACCTGGCTCTGGATTTGTTTTTATTAATAAGACTGTCTAACAATTCATGCTACATGAAATATTTACTAAATCAAATGTTTCAAAATGTAATTAAATATTGTTTTTCTGTTATACTGTTTACATGCACAGAAAGAGATATAAAATCTTAATTAATTTAACAATGTGAAGGACTAACCTCTAGCTGGTGGCTATTCTGTGAAGATGTATGTGGTAGTTTGGATGTAACTGGCTGTCATAATCTCATAGGAAGTGTCATATTAGAAGATGTGGCATTGTTAGAATGGCAATGGTCTTATTGGTGGAAGTATGTCACTGTGAGGTGCTGTGCTTAGGATACCACCCACTGTCTTAGTCAACTTTCTTTTGCCTGCAAGATATAGCACTCTTAGCTCCAGCACCACATCTGCCTGCACGCTGCCATGCTCCCCAGCACAGTAAAAATGAACTGGACCTATGAAACTGTAAGCCAGCCACCCCAATTGAATGTTTTCTTTATAAGAGTGGCTGTGATCATGATGTCTCTTCATAGCAATAAAAATCCCGAAGACAAGGTGCCATATATTGTTTAAATTTAAATAAGTAATCTATGAAAGGTGTGTATCTTCTGAACATGCTATTATCATACAATATATAAAAGTGTAGAGGAGCCAGGCAGTGGTGGCACACACCTGTAATCCCAGCACTCGGGAGTCAGAGGCAGGCGGATCTCTGTGAGTTAGAGGCTAGCCTGGTCTACAGAGTGTGATCCAGGAAAGGTGTAAAGCTACAAAGAAACCCTGTCTCACAAAAAAAAAAAAAAAGTGTAGAGGAATGCTGATGGTGAATATTAATGATATAACATAAATTGGATATAAAAACAGCTTCACATTTGAAAATTGCAGAATATCATACATATTAAACCTACTAAAATTAATATGGAATTATCAAAAATTAATGAAATGAGTCATAATCTTTAATATATTAATCTTTCAAAAAATCCCAATTCTTACCATAGCATTTACTAACAAAATCTTCAGGACAAGAATCTTTCCTATGGCCAAATCTGGGAGTTAGGAACAAATTATATAAGAAAGTTGGAATGTTCAGTAAATGTTATTAGAAATGACCAAAATTTGCCCCAAATCAAGAAGTATGTAAGTGAACTCAAAATCACTGTCAGTAATTCAGAAATAAATAGTTGAGAGACATAGGAATGTCTTCGAAAAACTGTAGAATTCACAGTGTCCTCAAGCTCATACAGAATACGAAATAAACAGAACATAAAGGGACATAAAGTATAACAAAATGCAACAGGAAAAAATGTCTTATCTTATTCAAAAATGAAATAAAATGGAAACCTTATGGCAGAAAGATAACTAAAATGGTGCAAAATATGTGGGTATTAAATAACATGTTTCTGAATAATACATGGACTAAAAAACAATAAATTGAAATTTATAAAAAAATCAATTAAGTTGAAAATTAAATTAAAAATTTCTATATTTATACAACTAATGAAATGAAGTACATTTAAATTGCAAACTAAGTTATATAATGTATGCTGTTAAAATAAATATGGGCTTATTACAGAAAAAACTGAAATAAGAACTAATGATAATGTATTATTTTTCAGTATATCATAATAATTCTTACCATTGTATTGACTAAAAAAAAAACTTAGAAAAAGTAGTCTTATCTCTTGCAGTTAAGAAAATTTTAACATAAAATGAATATTTCAAAAAAAAGATATTTCTGTAAATATTCACTTATGCTTCAATGTAGGAAAATATGAAAAATAACAAGAAAATAATTGTAAGTTAATGGAAACAATGTCAATAAAATAAAGACCAAAATATTGAAACTGAAAACAAGAAACCAATAGAAAAAAATATATATCATAATGTTTCCTTTTTATTTAAGAATACTAAAAATCAATGAGCCTTTTGTCTTCATAAGTAAGCAAACCCCAGAAGGTGAACATAATTAATATCAAATTAAAACAGGAGACATGAAAGCATATTAAAAGAATAATATGCAAAATGGAATTTTATTTAACTATGAAAAAGAATAAAATTACGATTTATTGAAAAAATAGTACAGTTAATTTATGAGTATAATGATAACTCATTATAAGCTGATTTAATACTGTGTCTCTTTAGAAGAATAATAGTAGCAGGTTTTCATCAGGGCCTATAATCTGTCTAACCTGGGGATCTTGGCTTCAGTCATGATGCCAGGTATGGGTTGCACCTTGTTAGTACAGACTTTAGTCTCCGAGAAAATGGTTAATTCCTCTGGTGTAGAGGGAAGGAGAGGGAAAGTGGGTTTTCTTAGAAGGGTAGCCCTTGGTAGATTGGCTATACTTGACTAGAAGGCCACAAATTTGGTTTACAGATGTACAGAAGAGGTTTTAATCTAGGAGAAACTGGGGGAGGGAACTGGATATGTGTAACATGAATTGCTACCCGGTCTTATTAATAAAAAACCCAGAGCCAGATATTAGGGTAAAAGCTGAAAGATCAGAGAGTCAGAGCAGCAGCCACTAGTTCTTATCCCTAAAATCCTCCCCTGAAGAGAGGGAGCTTCCCTCTTCACCCCACCTTATCATTTCCTCTCTCCACCCAGCTCTATCACTTCCTGTCTGTCAGGAAGTGTCTAGATCCTCCTTCTGATTTTTAGGCAAGCTTTATTTGTTAGATCACAAATAAATTTTACTACAAATATGATCAAGACACACTGAACGCATTTAAAAAATATATATTGGAAAAAAAGAGAGAATAAATGAGCATGGCAGTATCATACAGACATCTTTCTTATAGCACTTAGGTCTCATTGAGAAATGTAAGTATTCTTAAAAATATACACTCCACTGTTAATTTTACTTAATTTAAATATTTTACTGATTTTCAATTTCTTCACTCTATGAGTTAGTACATCTAGAATTAAAAGAAAAATTTGAGATTCTATTCTTTACAAAGGTCTTATGAGTACAGTAATCTTTTATAGACACATAAAAAGGGTTGGCTCAACCTGCTAGGCAAAGCCTATGGAAAAGTAACATAGTAATGTTAAATGAAGCAAGAAAGGCCATAAATGTGCACAACAGGCTTCCATTTGAACTTCACATTTTAGGAGAAGATACTGAACTCAGAAACCTCAGAAACGTTTGTTTCAGAGTTGTAGCAGGAAAGACAATATGAAACACGGACAATAGTGAATGAAAGCTAAGCTAAGAAGATTCATGTTCAAATACAACTTAAAGCGTTGGTTTCAATCTCCCGAATTCTTTGACCGTTTAATATACCTCCTCATGTTGTGGTGACCCCCACAGTTAGAATTATGCTACTGTTATGAACTGTAATTAATATCTGATATGTTACCCCCAAAGGGGTCATGATACACAGATTGAGAACCACTGCTTTGAATTAATTTTAGTATAATGTTTTTATACACTGTATAATGAATTCTTATTTTATATATATGCTATAATTAGTATATTTTATACAATACAATATTCAATTTTATATCCCATGTAAATATTCTATTATAAACTATATAATTATGTACTATTAACATAATGAATATATGAATAATTATATATGAATTATATACTGTATAACATATAAATGTAATTAATATATGATGAAAATATGAATATAATGAATGAATATAATTAACAAACATAATGAAAGAATGTAATGAAAATTAAATGAATATAATAAATATAAATACTATAACAAATTAAATAACAATGCATATAAATGGTACAATGAATATAATAATTAATATATGATAAATATAATTTTATGTAGTATAAAATGATTTTTTATTTTTATAAGTACTTTATTATGAATATTTTAGTATCATAATAATTTAAGTATGTTTTTATCTTACAAATGTTTCCTTTTTTGTCAAATTCAAATAAAGTACTCGAAGCACTTGACGAGTTAGTATAATAGCAACTATAAATATTTTCCTATGCTGGAATGGATGAATCTCTTACCACATGAAGGAAACTTGGACTCATCCTCCTCTGTTACTTCTCTGTCCTCCTGCACATCACCAATGCCCATTCATTTGCTGTCTGACCTCCTGACCCCTTATCAGTTTCCTAAAGTTTCAAAGAATTTACCCTGCATCATCATTGTAAATTGCCAATGTACAATGATAAGGTATTAAACAAAATAAAATTAATTTAGAAACCCCAAAAAAACTCTTAGTAAAATACTTTTTTGTTCAGAATTGTCATTGGGATTTACCTGACTTCTGGAAAAGCTTTATTGCAGGACGACCGTTTTCACGTTAGTTCTTCAGTCCACGATCAGAGCAAGTATTTCCGACGTTTCTTTTTTTTTTTTTTTTTCTTTTAAATTTCGTATCTTAAAATGTTCATTTTAGCTGGGCGGTGGTGGCGCATGCCTTTAATCCCAGCACTCGGGAGGCAGAGCCAGGCAGATCTCTGAGTTCGAGGCCAGCCTGGGCTACCAAGTGAGTTCCAGGAAAGGCGCAAATCTACACAGAGAAACCCTGTCTCGAAAAACAAAAAAGAAAAAAAAAGTTCATTTTAGCAGTCTTTTCTTGCCATGGTTATGTATTTTCCCACTATTTAATTTATTTTCTGGCTGCTTCATTCCCAGGAAATCTTTTCAGTCTATTTGTCATTGGTATATAGGACGACTACTAAATTTTGTGTGTTAGTTTAATATCCTGCCATTTTGCTGAAACTACCAACTCTAAAAGATTTTTGGTGGAATATTAAAGGCCTCATTTTATAAAGTATTATAGGATCTCCAAGTGGAGATGCATTGACTCCTCTTCCTATTTATATTCATTTCATTTTCTTCTCTGTCCTTGTTTCTCTAGAGAAGACTTCAAGTACTATATTGAAAAGGGGTGATGAGAGGATACCTTTACCTTAGTGAGAACTCATTAAGAAAAATAAAACTAAATCTTCTCCACTCATTGGGCCATAAACTAGATAGCAAATTGATCAAGAACTTCAACATAAGACTGGATTCTCTGTGACTGTTAAAGTATTTGTAGGTAGAAAAAAGACTTCAACTTGTAGGCATAGTGGGAACCTGTTTTTGGGTTCCTTGTGGCTTTACCCAGCAGGTCCGCATAGAGGATGATTAGGGCCACAGGCAGGTGTCTGAAATGGTCTGCACTTTCCTGTGCTGGGGTAGGACGTCTTTTGCTCCACCCCCTTGGCGTCTCTATAAATACCCTGGGCAGAGACAGTCAGGGCCCATTGGAAAAGGTTCCAGGCCCTCTGGAGTCTATCCTTTATTTTCTATCTGTTTATCTCGGCACTATAAATCCTTCTACCTAATATTTCCTGCTGCTCACACTCAAGAAAACTCTGGGGATCTTTGGGGTTGGTGGGTAAATGCCCTACACATAGGTAAGAAATTTTTTGAAACAATAGCACAGAACATGAGACCAATGAAATTAGACAAGCGTATCTTTTGTGCTATACATAACACAGTCCATTTTCCTAATTGTCCTCGGGCTGTGATTTGTACCTCAACTGTCTTATATTGTTAGAAGTCATTATACAAGAATGTGCAGGCCTATGATATTCTCTTACTAGATCTCAGTGGCTTGAAGTGATAACAAATTTCCAAGTTTATTTGAATATTGACGCTTTTTGAGCAGAAGAAACCATAAAAAAAAAAACAAAAAAAAAAAAAAAAAAACGGTGGCCTTTCATTCTAAGGGGGCAGAAGAAGGAGGATGACCACTTATTTTAGTAATTCTTTGATTTCACAGCAAGCTTCCACCAGTCAAGGTGAAAGAATCAAGTTTTGGAATCTTATCTCAATATCTTAACTAGCTAAATCAGGAATTATGAAAGTGAAGAGTGGAGACTATTTTTATCTTCAGGACTACAGAAATGGACAAGTAAAACTGAGTTGCCTCTGTTTTCTCTCTGTTTCTTTCCTCATAGTTAGTGCTAATTCTATTATTTAGTTAAGGAACACATGTAAAGCTAAGATGTAGAAATGTTTTATATTAGCTATGGCTCCCTATATTAGAAGTCTGTTGTGTTACAAGTCTCACTGAAGAAGCCAGAGGTGCCTTCAGTTGCCTTTCCTACTTTTCTGGGCTCTGCTCCTTCATACCTCCCTCCTCCTTTAAAATCAGCAGCGATATTTCTCGGGCTGGCTTTCCCACCAGCTATGCCAGACTTAAAATAAGCAGAGAAAAAACAGATTTGAAGAATGCACCTTACTAGATATGGATAACCAAGAAAATCTAAGGAAAAACTGCTTATCTCAAGGTAATTTAATCATATTTGTAAAATTGATTTTAACATGAAAAGTAATATATTCATAGAACCTACATATTAGTATGTGGACACTTTAGGAGCTTATTTTCAAGGTTGGCACCACAATTTAGTAAATTCTGTTGAGGACAAAATGTATAGAAATATAAAGAGTAAAGATTAGTTATAATAATGAAATCTATTTACAAGAGCAGGGTTTTGTTTATTTTTTATATTTCTTATAGCAATCAAATAAGGCAATTAATATATATTCTGAAAACATGAGAAATATTTTTATTTATTTTAATCAATGAATTACTTAGATAAAAAGTCCATAAATTTTAGTTTATATGCTAGATGTTTTCATATGCTTCCTTTTTGCATGGTTTTTGAAAGAAGCTAGAACTTACATTGTAATGTGGAGAATCCATATTCATTCACAATATTAGGATGTGAACTACATATTAAGTATTATCTAATTATTCTTGGTTTTCAATATCAAGAGACTTAATCAGTTTATAACAAAAAATTGGTATAAATAGTGTATGCATAAGGAAAAACTTAGATTTTCTTTGTCCTTCAGTTATCTTGGCTTCTACATAACATCAAATTTGATGTTAATGGTTAGACTATTAAATCTCTTATATAACACAGAAAATATTTTCTTATAACTAATATTTTTACCATTAGTCCTACAAATATGAAAATATGGTAAATATAAGGGTCATTTTTATTTTGCAATAAATATATTTCTAAGAGTTGTTTCTCTTTTTGTTGATAAATGAATTAATTATATTCAGGGTTGGTATTTGTTCTACTGAAACAAAGTTTCTATGAGAAAGAGAATAGTTTTTGTTAATCCATCTGGAATAAAGAGACTTCTGTTTTCAGTCTGTGGAGGTTTGTCATTCATCCTTCATGTGAGAGGAATATTATTATTAAGCAATATTGTGTGTTATAAAATGTATTTTATAACAGGTATTGTGCATGGAGGCTTAAGCCTGCAGTATCATCATTACTAAGGTTCAAGAAGTAATGTGATTTTGAGAAAAAGTTGGGTTGCTTTATATGGCATACTGAGCCCCACAAAGAGGCCCTGATAGGAAAGAAAAAACAAGTGAACAAATACAAAAGAAAAAAGGCAAAACAAAGTAACCAATAAAAAGAAAACAAAGAATCTAAAATTCCTTTAAATTTTTCTGAATAAAGGCGCAAGAAACCTGAAATTGTAAAATATATCCATCACAAACTTTTTAATATGAATTGATGCCTTCCAGAGTTTTCTAAGTTTTCCCAAACACGTTCTCTAGTAATCTTTCAGCATTTACACTACAATCATTGCTCATTTTAATTTATTCTTTTGAAACAAATGGCATACCTGAGATCACTCTGAGCTTTGGTAAGAGAGAAGAAAACATGGAGGCAGACAAAACAATGGCAAAACCAAGACAGAAGGGTGGACAGAATTTGCAGAATTAAAATGTGAAGAACAGACAGTGTGACTTAGATTAAGATTTGTTTAGACCATAGTAAGATTCATAAATGTAATGTGACTTTGCATCCAAGAATAACAAAATTCTTGAGACATGAATGAATGTGCATAACTGATCTTATTTTTCAATGCTACATAAATGATTTACAATACAAGAACAAGATACTATGTTTTGTCTAGAGTTAAGGAAAGAACCCATCAAGAACTATCTAGAGATGCTTTGGCTTTCTTGTAACACGATGGACTTTTATTGTTGAGTAAGTCCTTCATATGTTGTTCCAAATGGTTTAGTCTTGAAAACAGTTCATGTTTCATTTTCTGTTATGATAATAGCCCTGGAAAAATGAACTGATGGTACAAGAGCTCCAATTGTGATTGTTAAAAGCATTAAAAAGCTCTTAATCACTAGCAATTATGTTCAACAATAATAAAGTGAAGAAAACTGAAATTCTAAAAATAATTACTCTTTGAAAGTTCTATTCAGGCACAGAGAATATTTTACGATATTTTACAGTGCTTGCCCATTACTCCTTATTGTCTAACGCCCACTTCCACTCAATTCCTTCTTAATTCTTCATTTTTATAGGTGTGTGAATGTGTGTGTGTGTGTGCGCGCACACATGCATGTGTGTGTGTGTGTGTGTGTGTGTGTGTATTTGTGTGTTCAACAAATTTAATCTGGGTTGCTTTTATGAAGAAGCATGGGAGCTCATTGGATGATAAGAAACTTACCATCGCTCATACTACTGAATAGAATGACTCTCTGATACTCAGCAAGCATTAATGTTCTATAGCTTTTCTGGGATGTGGGAGGACATGAGCCACTCTCCAATTCATAATGGAAAGTTGACACCCTGATTTGTTCAGGTCCTGGGCAAATAAACACAGCTGAATGAATATACTGGCCATGTGATGAAGCTTAGAAGACAACATTTTACGTTCTTCCCCATCCTCTGGCTCTTGAGTTTTTCTTTCTCTTTTACTATGATGTTCCCTGAATTCTTATGATATATATGCCCCATTTAAGGTGAACACCCATTTACTCTTAGCATTTAGACTAAGTGTCAGAATTTTTTAAAAAAATCAATTAAAATATTTATTCACTGAAGTTATTTGAATAAAATATGTAAACACAATACAGAGTCAATAAATACCATAAAATATATATTGTAAATAGTAATATATATGATGAATAAATCATGTCCTGCATAATATATTGATCAAATATGTAAAATTATCAGTTTCATAACAGAAAATATTTAATGTTTTTCTCTGCAAATTGTACTTAGAACTGATTCGAATGAATTAAGTAAGTTTGAAAAGCAATGAACCTTTTCCTCATATGGAAAATTTGGAAACACAGGTTTTACACCCAGTGTCCATTTTGCAATCATTAATTTTCATAGGCATTGAAGAGCAAAGGCACCAAGAAGAAGCCTGAGCATTTAAAGTTCATGATTTCTTCCTTAAGGATATGCAACTTTCCACTAGCTGGTTCAGCCTCCTCAGAATTTATCAGTAAGTTAAGTAGAAATAGCAATATATGACTATTGAATTCCATTCATGTGTTCTTGTTTGAGTACTTAAGGAATTTTTAAGAACTATGAACATGAACAGAATTTGGCTGTTAAATGAACCTCTGACATTTGAACAAAGTTATTGACATTAAATTTGATAGAGCCAGAGTAATTAGATAAAAACTTAAATACCCTGGATTTTATTAAAACTAGAAGACAACATAAATTATTTTAGCATTTCCTTTTAATTTTTACTTATGTGTATTTCTGTGTCTGTCTGTCGCTATGTATGTATGTGTATATGTATGTATATATGTATGTGTCTACCATCTATCTATCAAGTTTTCTATTAGTCATTTACCTACCTACACATACACACACACACACACACACTCATACACACACACACACACACACACACACACACACACACATTTATCTATATACAGATAGTTAGGTAGACAGACAGACAGATAGATAGATAATGCCATGTATATAGGGGTACTCACAGAGGGCAGAAGAGGGTGTTAAACTCCATAGGGCTGGAGTTATATGTCGTTGTGAATTGTCTGACACAGATAATGGTAACACAACTCAGATAATCTGTAGTTACTATCAACTTCTAAGTGATCTTTCAAGCCTCATCATCAAAGAATATTTAAAGAATATAGAAACTGAAATTTCATAATTATACAAATATAATTGTTTAAAGTTCTTCTTCCTAAGCTAATTGCTGAATTTCTCAATTGACAAATGTCATGTTACTTTTCTATACAACTTTAGAAACAGTTACAAATAAAAGTATAATGTGTAATTAAATAACAAAAAATTTCATGGTAGGAAGTAGCTGAGTGAACATATAGAAATCAAAATGAATGCAGCATTTTTAGAAGGTAATCATGAATATATAGGTAACTGGTGTTGGAAGTTTACACAAGTTTAAACCAATACATAATCAAGTTTAGTAAAAAAAAAAATGCACAAATGGAACCAACTTATTAAGTGTCCATTCTATACTACAATACTGAATTTGCCATACTTCACAACTGTCATGCCTTATGTTGGCATATGTGTTCAATGTATGAAAACTTGTATAAAGACCCTAGTAATGATTAACACTATTATTTCAAGCCTTTTAAAATGAATTGATATAGATTTCTCTATGCACCTGTGTTTGTTAACTGAAATATAGGTCTTCTCTACCCTTCTAGGCTTAATTTAGTCACAAGAACATAATCTAGTTTCTATCTCCAAAATCAACAGTGAGATACAAGTGGATGGACAGTCATCTTACATAGCCAAAGTAAGTTGAGAAATGTTTCTTATTTCTACACTTCAGGTTGATTTCATGGCCTAAATCTTATGTTCAAGGAAATATTCAAGAGCAAGGCATTTGTGTCTTCATTATACATTCATTGCTTCATTTATCTGTTAGACGGCATCTCTCTAAGTATCTCTAGATAGTCTCAAGTTCAAAATCTTTTCAACTCAGCCTTCTCAGTGCTATGCCAAAATACACTGACAAAAGTGTTTGCATCTTCTATTTTTAAACAGTGGCTAAAATGTAGATATTTCAGTGGTAGAGTGCTTACAGAAAATGCACAAGGGTGCAGTTTCAATCTCAGTATGTATTTGTGTGTGTGTGTGTGTGTGAGAGAGAGAGAGAGACAGAGACAGAGACAGAGACAGAGAAAGAGAAACATATATGTGGAAATTATTTGTTATATATATATGATATAATAAGTATATATATTATCATATATATGTGGTATCCAAAAATTTCATACTGTGTTCTCACTATGTACTTGTTTCTTGGATATATTTTAAAGGACTGTACGCTATCATGCCAAAATTTAATTCATCATTCAGAAAGTATAAGCAAGCCAATTTCTGTGAGTATGAGTCCATCATTGACTACTTACTAAACAAAAGTCCAGCAAGGGCTGGATAGTGAGAAATCTTTGCAAGAAGTAATAATATCACATTGTGTGAAATTTTCAAGCATTGCTTTTCTCTTGCCAATATTTACTTCCCTCACTGCTGAAATTTCTCCAGCCACAGACTTCTCTATCACATATAAAAATATTACATATATTTTACTAATTCCTCACTTTTCTCTGAAGGCCTGCTCATGTTACTTTCCCTAATGGTTCTTTTCCATCTATCCCAGAAATGTGCACTATGTTAAATTCTCTAGTCTGGAGAGAACTCTAGTCTTTCCTTGACCGGGTTACCTGACTCAGTGGAATATTTTCCAGGTAAATCCATTTTCCTGAATTATTTTATAATGTCACTTTTATTAGCACTCGAACAAAATCCCATCATGTATTTCTTCATCTTTTTGCAATTTATCCATCAGTTGGTACACATCTAGGCTACATCCATTCATCCATCTCCTGTCTGTTGTGAACAGAACAGCAATGGCAGGCAGATACGTTTAATGCTACCTGAATTTCTGATCTAAGGCCTTTTAGAAGAAAGAACAAAATTTGCATTTGTATGTATACTAACTTGAATATTTATAAAATACATTGTATAACTCCTAGTCTTGCAGTGGCTTTGATTATTTAATATGAGTTTTGTGTAGATTTACTTGTACTATTTGCATTAATATTCACATTCAGTCTCCTTGTTTTCATCCCAAATTGAGAATTTTGTCACTTTAAACATTTTCTTAAATTTTTTATTTATAATCAGACTTGTTTGGAGTGCTATTACTGGTAATCACACATGTACAATATTTCAACAGTGTTTAGATGCGTATACTTTTGCATCTCTATCTCTGTCTCTGTGCCTGTTTCTGTCTGTCTGTCTCTGTCTCAGTGTGTGTTTGTTTGTGTGTGTGTGTGTACATTTTAGTTCATGCGGGTAATAAGTACACTAAATGTTGAATATTGAGTGAGTATTTTCATACATGGTAGCAATCTTTATGATGTTCTGCTGGATTTTGCACTTGAACCTTTTTATGATAAGTTGTTCTTAATATGTTTCAGGCAATATTCCTGGAATCAGAAGTTTTAACACACTATAACTAACAAACATACTTGAGCTGCATAATTTCTCTTGACAGTAAATTGGAATACTTAGGTTTTTAAAGCTAATTGCTCTCTCATTTAGTTAATGAACATTTTCAGTAGCAATATTATGATTCTTGTTTCTTTGGGAAAGAGCAAATGATACTTACAAAGTATTCAGTTGTACTGCATGAGACATGTGGCTACTTGGGGATTTTTTAAAACTTTTAAAACAATTATCTTAATTTTACACTGCCAATTATGTCTTATGGAAATCTAATCCTTTACTGCAAATGCATTCATAATGCCTAGAATAATGAAGGTGCTGTTCAGCAACATCATTACTATTCTAAAGAAAAATTGGCTTGAATATATCAGCTGTAATTATTTTTTCTTTACTAACAAGATTCTCTCTGGCTAAGATCAGTAACTGACATCTCTTCATTTAATATGGGATAAAAGAGCAAGAATCATTTTAAAACACTTAGACAATGATGGTCATTTTTAGAATTATTTCAATCATTTTTATTAGTCATCTTTTTAAATTTAAAATTAATTAAAATAGGATTTTTTGGCATTTACTTCCTTCTCTGTCCTCCCTCCACCCTCTCCCAGGCCCCCCCATCACTCTATCTTTAATTTATGAGCTTTGTATGGTTGTTACATATAAATAACTAATTACTTAAACATAAATACATCCTGCTGGGTATTTTTAGTATGGCTTGTGTATATGTGAATTCAGGGATGACTGCTTTGTACTGAGTAACCAATTGAGGGTTTTATTCCTGGGACAATTTAATTCTTCCTCTCTCTGCATTTATTAGATGCCTCTAGTTTTTATGCTTGGCATTTGCACTCATTGAAATTTCATGTTAGCATGTCTATTGACAGAAAAATTGTTCAGATCTTTCTTATGTTGAAGTATCAAGGGTTTAATATAAGACTTAGGAGACATCAAGGAACGTGGGACAGAAAGACTCTGTTATTTTTTAAAAATATGATTTTATGTAAGTGAATTGCTATTAATGTTGAAATTTAGTAATCTTTAAATATTTTAATTAAAATATAATTGCATCATTTCTCCATCCCTTTTCCTCATGCTAAACACTCTCATGCCCCATGTCCTAGCTCCTGTTCAAGTTCATGGCTTCTTTTCCTTGATTAATTATGTTACACACAGACACACACACACACACACACACACACACACACACACACACGATATTTATTTCATTTTGTATCTTTTAAACTTTTTAACTTTGAGATTGAAATACAATAACATTTCCCCCTTTCTTTTCTACCTTCAAACTCTTCCATATAGCCCTTCATGTCTTTTTTTTCTCCTTTTTTTAAATTGAGATTTTCTATTCACTTTGCATATCAGCCACAGATTAACCTCTCCTCCCTCCTCCCACCTCCAAGCCTTCCACCACAATCTACCCCCATTTCCACCTCCTCCAAGGCAAGGTCTCCCTAACTCTTCATTTCTTTCTTTGAAATCCATAGCCTTTCCCCCCATGAACTGTTGTTGTGTGTGTGTGCGTGCACACACACACACACACACACACACACACACACACACACACACACATATATATATATATATATATATATATATATATATATATGAATTTCCCTGAAGAAAATTAATTTATTAAAGTTATTTTACAGAAAATTTCAGTAAGTTTTTCACTAAGTTCTTGAAATAACTCTTGACTTCTTTCTGAATTAACTTTCTACGTGCTGGATAACCAATGTGAGTGACTACATCAGACTCATCTTTCTAATTTTTATTTTATTTCTTGTCAATGTTATTCTTTTTTAGGTTTTTCATCTTTTACTGAAAATAGATTTTTTTGTAAGGTAATATACCTGATTGCTATCTCCCTTCCTTCTCCTTCTCTCTGTCACTCCCACCTCCCCTCCAAGGCAGACCCACCTCTGTTCTGTCTCTCTTTAGAGAACACCAGGCTTCTAACAGATAACAACAAAATAGAGCAAAATAAAATATCCTAAGATAAAACAAAACCAACCACATCAAAATTGGACAAGAGAAACCAGAAGGAAGAGCCCCAGGAGAAGGCACGGGAATCAGAGAAGTGCTCATTCCGCACACTGGAATCTGTGAAGGATATGCAGAGGTACAGATCCATGAAGCCATGTGCTTGCCGCTTCTGCCTCTGTGAGTTCATAGGAGCTTTTCTCCTTGATTTACAGGGCCTTGTTCTGCAGGTGCAGCCCAGCTCCTCTAGGTTCCATACTCCTTCAGCTTTTCTTCTCTGGATTTCCTGGAGCTCTGCAGGTAGGATTTGATGCAGATATCTCATTAAGACCTGTGTGTTCCAAGGTCAGTCCGTCTCTCTCTCTCTCTCTCTCTCTCTCTCTCTCTCTCTCTCTCTCTCTCTCTCTGCCTCTCTGCATAATGTCTGGCTATAGGTCTTTGTAACTCTTTTAAGAAGATTTTGTCTTATAATCCAAACATTTGTGAAAAAGGGATGAGTAAATATTATTTTCCTAAAATGTCATCTCTCCCTGAAGGGTATAGTTAGGGTACAGAATTTCACTAGAAATGCCATGGGCTGTCTGTTACATATTTTAAATGTAGAAACATACCATCTACAAAAGGCAGTGTTTTGGGAGTAAGTGGTGTCATTTTAATACCTCATATTCATTGCAAATTTAGCCATCCATCCTAACTTTAATTTGTTCCACAAGTTGGTATCTTAACTAACAAATTTTGAAAATGAGAATTTTTAATAAGAATACTATGATAAATCATATTGTGGATGTTGTTAGTGTAAATTTCAGTTTTAATTAGTTTTATAAAATGTTATAATAAAAACTTCATTCTTCTTCATTAAGATAACAATTAAAACTTTAGCTAGTCTAAAAGATTTGTAATCTTTACAGCATCAGCTTTCTAACCTGAACAGTGGATTCAGAAATGACAGGGTGCAGGGAAATGGTTGAAATTGTAAATGTGATATTATTAATAATAGTAGTAACAACAATAATAATAATGATGATGCATAAAATAATTATCACATTTGTTTACCTCCATACAATATATTGGCTTTCATATTGATTATTATTTATTTTTCTTTTCTTTATTTTCTTTTAGTGAAAATAGATGCTTTTCTCATATATCATACCTGAATCTAGTTTTGCCTCCAACTACTCCTCCCAGGCCCTGCCCTCCAGATAAACTCCCTTTCTGTCTCTCATTAGAAAAGAACAGAGAGCTGGTTGGTGGTGGAGCACACCTTTAATCCTAGCATTCAGGAGGCAGAGCCAGGCAGATCTCTGTGAGTCCAAGGCCAGCCTGGTCTAGACAGCAAGATCCAGGACAGACACCAAAACTGCACAGAGAAACCCTGTCTCAAAAAACAAAAAACAACAAAAAAGAAAGAAAGAAAGAAAGAAAGAAAGAAAGAAAGAAAGAAAGAAAGAAAGAAAGAAAAGAGATAAAAGAACAGAGACTTCTAAGAGATAATAACCAAACATGAAAAAAAAGTCACATATAACAAGATGAAGGAAAAAACGATTGAATTGAAGATGGACACAGTGACTCAGCAGAAACAACAGGAGAAAAATTCCCATGAGCAGGCAGGCAACAGAATCAGAGACCCACACGTTCTCAAATTCAGGATTCCCATACTAACCTAACAGCTATAATACATATGCAGAGGACATATTGCAGACTTCTGCAGGCCTTTTGCATGCTGTTTCAGTCTCTGTGTACTCAGATGTAGCTTGTTTAGTTGAACCAGAGGGTCTTGTTCCCCTGATGTCCTCTGTCTCATCTGGCTCCTCTTCCAGGGCATTCACTAAGCTCCGAGGGGAGGGATTTGATGCAGACCTCAAACTTAGACTCTCCACATAATGTCTGGCTGTTGGTTTCTGCATCTGTTCCCCTCTGGTGTGTGAGGAAGTGCTGTGGATATCGCTCTGTACAAATAAAATGCTGTTTGGCCAGTGGCTAGGCAGGAAGTATAGGCGGGACGAGAGAGAAGAGAATTCTGGGAAGTAGAAGGCTGGGGAGAGACACCGCCAGCCGCCGCCATGAAAAGCAACATGTAAAGACACCGGTAAGCCACAAGCCATGTGGCAAAGTATAGACTAACAGAAATGGGTTAATTTAAGATAGAAGAAGTAGATAACAAGAAGCCTGCCACAACCATACAGTTTGTAAACAATGTAAGTTTCTGGGTGCTTTCTTGGTTGGGTCTGAGCGACTGTGGGACTGGTGGGTAAAGAGAGATTTGTCCTGACTGGGCCAGACAGGAAAACTCTAGCTACAAGGAAGCCTCTCTGATGACTGGATAAGGCACTGATTTGTAACTATACCACAATATCATCAGGACTCATTGTATTGATTTTTACAGCAGTTTTTGTTTGTTTCTTTTAATCTAGGTCTTGGGGCTATCTAGTCTGAGTCTCTGTTGCCCAACTGTATCTGGTAAGAGTTACTTCTCATGGAGTAGCCCTTAGGTCAAATCAGGCAATTGGTTGGTTACTCCCACAAGTTTTGTGTTACCCTTGAACCCCAGCATATTTTCTAGGCAGGACAGTTTGTAGGTGGATGATTTGGATGATTTTATTGCTGGGATGGTGTCCACATTTCTCTTTCAGTATCCTGCAATGTTCCTTCCTGAACTGAAGAGACTAGAGCACAAGAGTGAGGGCCCCGTGTGGGCACCAGCCCACATTTTCTATGCTCAATGAGTTGTATCAGTGTCATCCTTGGCAATGGGGCCCCACTGTTTGTTTACAGAGATGAACCTTTTGTATTAGAAATAGCTAGAGTTATTAAGAAATTTTTATGGAACCCCTGGGCCAATAACTCAATTCACTATAACTAGTCTGGCCAATGGAAGTCTTTCCGGGCTACAAGAGATTAGCAGTTGAGACTCTGTATTCCCCATTGCCAAGAGTAATCAGTATGATCACCCTTTTAGGTTCCAGGAAGCCTCCACCAAACCAAATTTCCAAAAGACCTCCAAAACCCCTTCCCCAATTCCAGACATCTTTTTTTGTACCCTTTCCCTCCATCCCATCTTGTTTCTACTGAATTCCTCTGCTCCCATCCCCATTTGTCCACAGTCTACCTGTAAAATCTATATTCTACTTTGCCTTCCCTGTGTCGCACTGCTCACACACCTCTCTTCTTTACCTAATATCTCTGGTTCTACAGAAGGTAGCTTAGTTATCATTGACATGATGGGTAATGCACTCTTATAAATGAGTACATACCACATTTATCTTTTAGTGTCTGCATACTCCTCTCAGGATTGTTTTTCTAGTTTCATCCTTTTGCTGAAATTTCCTGATGGCTTTTGTTATTGTTGTTTTTATTGTAGCACTTTGATTTTTCATTACACAATGAAGTGTGGCTGAGGCCTAACATTCTCTCTGGACAGTAGAAAAACATTGTCATTTTATATATAGTTGAGCACAAAAACCTGATATAAATTAAGACAGTAAATGCATTTCCAGATGTCAATTCAAATACTTCCCAACTCAAGGCAAGTATTAGCCCAGAGTGGTCAGGAGTGAAAATACCAGGAGGGAAACTAGATCTTAAGTCTTGGACTTTATAACCATTTTAGACTGGCAAGATGAAAGTGGTAACTAGTTCAGGAACCTTTGCCTTCCTAGAGGAATTCTGGAAGTCAGCTGTCTATTAATACCCTGCACAGATCACTTCATGGAGCTCACACAAATCCACCAGTCTGGGGAATTCTTTTCCACGATGTGCTCTCCTCAGCTACCATGTCACATGGACTAAGGAATAAATCACTTTATCAATAGGGTAGTAAACATATATCAAGGGAAGAGTTAACTTGAATACAAGGTCAAAAGTCGGCAACAAGTTATACTATTCAGTGCTGATTTGGATACATTTCAAGGCCTTCTTTCACTGGGTCCTGCAGCAGGTGCTTGGCAGCTGCTCAGTCTGTCTAGTAGTAGTTGCAGTGAACAGTGGTGGGGCCAGTAGTGTCTTACTGTTTGCTGGTTCACATTTGCTGGAAGATGGAGAGCGAGGTAAAGACCAAGGCACCAATCCAGACTGAATACTTGTATTTAGGGGCATCACAGATCTTAATGTTCATTGTGCTGAGTACTAAGGCTGTGGTATCCTTATGCATCTTGGGTACATGATAGTGTACCATCAGACAGCACAGGGTTGGTGTACAGATCCTTGAAGATGTCCACATCACACTTCTTGATGGAGTTAAAGGTGGTCTTGCAGACACCACAAGACTCCATGCCAGGGAAGGAAGACTAGAAGAGCACCTCTGGGCACTTAAACCACTCATTGCTGGTGGTGATCATCTGCCCCTCAGGCAGTGCTTATTTCTTGCTCAAAATCCAGGGCAGCATAGTAGAGCTTCTCCTTAATTTCATGCACAATTTCCCTCTCAGCTTGGTGGTGATGCTGTAGCCACACTCAGTATGGATCTGTATAAGATAATATGTCAGATCCCTACCAATCAGGTCCAGACATAAGATGGCATGGGGAAGAGCAGAGACCTTGAAAATGGGCACTGTGTGCATAAGAGAGACCCCCTTTACCAGAGCTCATGACAGTGGTGTGTCCAGATGCATACAGGTACAGCATGACCTGAATGACCACATACAGGGCTGGGATTTTGAAGGTTTCAAACATTATTTGTCTTTTTTCTCATGGTCCCCATAAGATTGCCAGTACCCCCAGTCAGCAAGAAGCAGTAAGGGAAGCTACTCCCAAATTCCCAAAATATTGTTTATGAATGTTTATTTTTATTTAAAGTCTATTGATTACAAATGCAATCTTTTTCTAAAAAAGAAAAAGGAATATAGATATGATAGGATGAAAAGGTAGATTATTGAATCTGCTTTTAAAGAACAGCAACTTCTTTGAAAGGTGTTACATTGCTATGGATTTTAGTTTATTGATACAAATTTAAAGTTAATTTTGTTATACTCTCTATATATTTCTACTCTTGTTTAAAGTACTATGTTTATGCAACTCATTTAAAATTATAATTAAAATTATAATGTATAATTAAGAAATATAGATTAATAATTATTCATCTATGAAAATCAAACTTATAGTCATATTAGTTAAGTTAGATATATAGAGATATATTTCAATTAGGTAAGTAATCTTCAAACACTTTAAAGGCCCACAGAATATGGCATTTAAAATGTTTTAAGAACTTAGACTTTTCTGGACAAGGAGACACATCTGCTCCTGGCAGCACCAAAATTGCTTCAAAGACAATGATGGGCATCAAAGAAACTCAGTATGGAGTTTGTTTTCTTTATGGTGAAATTTAGCCACTGGGCGAAAAAGTGTGCTTGCCTCAACTGCTTGACAGGATACTGTATAAACTGGACATCCCGGACCCATGAGAAAGTGACCACTGAACTTTGCAAGGTGAGATGGTCCTTCAGGTTCCTGCTTCACAGAAGAAACTGCCAGACATTCTACTGGACATGGGGAGAACCAACTGATGAACTTTGTCAGAATGAGTGGAACAGGCCTTAAAATTTCCTGTTTCACTGAAAGCTATGCCAGAGACTCTAGGCTTGTAGGTTAAAGAGAGATGCCTCTGTAGCTGGAGAGTTTCTCTCCAGGTCCCACCAAGCCCTCGAAGTCCCACAGCCCACTTAAAAAATAATCACTCAGAAGCTTATGTTACTTATAAACTGTACGGCCATGGCAGGCTTCTTGCTATCTAGTTCTTATATCTTAAATTAACCCATTTCTATTAATCTATAAGTTGCCACAGGGCTCGTGGCTTAATGGTATCTTTTTTTCTTTTTTCTCCTTTTTTTATTTATTATATTTGTGTTTTAATTTTACACATCAGCCATGGGGTCTCCTGTCCTCCCCCCTCCCACCCTCACTGCCACCTTCCCCCCAGCCCCTCCCCTCCATTCTCATCTCCTCCAGAGCCTGCTTCTCATGGCATCGGCTCACAGTGGCTCCTCTCTCATCCTTCCTGTTCCCAACCTACTACTCTCTCTTTGTCCTGCCTATCCTTCCTGCCTGGCTACTGGCCAATCAACACTTTGTTTATTAACCAATCAGAGCAACACATTCACAGCACAGAGAACACCCCACAGCATGCCTCAACATTACAAAGGGACTTTGGATAATTTTACAGGTAGCCAGATGTCTCTGTCATTTCTAGAATTATGGAAATTCCTTGCCCTACACTTCCTGCTTACTCAGGTAATACTATATCATTCTGCAGTATTTGATGGAGTTGAAGACTAATTTTAATTTTTTTTATTCATGATAAAAGATAAATTAGATATAAAATTTTAGACTCACAAAAATAAGATAGATGATAGAGTATTTTCTTTAATTTTGCTAAATACAAATAGACTAGATATTGTAACTGTAATTCTTACTTGATAACTGTTTTGATATATATAATTTTACTATGTTAAATTAAAAACCTTCCTTTTTGAATAAACAGAAAAGAGGAAGTGCTATGGGATGTCTTTCTGTATGCTGTGGATATGTGTGGCTCCCATTGGATAATAAATAAAGCTGTTTTGGCCTATGGAAAGAAAACTTACATCCAGATGGGAAATCTAAGCAGAGATATAGAGGAGGACGGAGTTGGGAGAGATGCCAGTTGCCACCCAAGGAGCAACAAGATGCCAGCAGACCAGTAATGCCACTGGCCACATGGCAACATACAAACTAATAGAAATGGGTTGAATTAAGTTGAAAGAGCTGAATATAATATAATATAATAAATATATAATATAATATAATGTAATATAATATAATATAATAATATAAGCTGAAGCCATAAGCCATACAGTTTGTAATTAACATAAACCTCTGAGTGATTATTTTTAAGTGGCAGTGGGACTGCAGGTGGGAGAGATTTGTCCAGACCACCAGGCTGGGCAGGACCAGAGAAACTTCCAGCTACAATTGTCTGCATCATCTTCTCTTTGTTAGTATTTAGGGTTCAAGATCGCCTCAGTCAGTGGTGCTCTGTGCTCTACAGGAGCCACACACTATTTACTGTAGAACATGTGATGCCAGATTTCTATGTTATATCAGTTGGTGACAATGACATTCTTGCTGGTTTAATTCAGGGTCAGGATACTCCTCTTGTTCTAAGCCCAGCCATCCATGTAGTTGTCTTTTGGACCCATGCCAACAATGTTGCCCTGCTGTCAGGGAGAAAATGATGGAAGAAAACATGGCACTCAGGGCATTGTGAGCAGCAAAACCTAGTTTACACATACTTGATTTATTGTTCTAATGCGGCAGCTGAGCAGTGAAAAGACACTCAGAGTAATTTGGCAACAGAGAGTGAGTGAGATGAGACCCATGATATTGTTTTTAACAGCTGAGTTATTACTCCATTGTGGAAATGTACCACCTTTTCTTTATCCATTCTTCTGTTGAGGAACATTTAGGTTGTTTCCAGTTTGGGGATATTATGAATAAAGCTGCAATAAACATGGTTGTGCAAGAGTCCTTGTGGTAAAATGGAGCATCCTTTGGCTATTTGCCCAAGAATGGTATAGCCGGATCATGAAGCAGATGGATTTCCATTTTTCTGAGGAACCACCACATTGATTTCTATAGTGGCTGTTAAAGTCAGTACTCCTTCCAGAAATGGATGAGTCCATTGCTCCACATCCCAGCATAAACTGGCACTAGTTCTCTATTGGATGTGGAGTTGGTAAAATTGGCATCAAAAATACCTTTTTTTATGTTATTTTCTTGAGAACAGAATACAATTGAATCATTTTTTTTTCCTTCCAAAACCTCATATATAACCCTCCCTGCTCTCTCTTGAATCCACAGCCTCTATTTTCATTGATTGTTGCTACAAGCATAAATGTGTGTGTATATGCATACAGATTCCTTATTATAGCATGCTCAATGTATACAAAAACTGCTTGCATATACATTTTCAGGGCTGATCATTTGATACTGAATAAACAGTTGGTGTGTTCTTCCCTGGGTAGGACTATTTACTCTGCTCTCATTATTCTTTATTTTCATATATTTCTTCTTGCAGGTTTCAGATCCTTAGGGTTTTCTCTGTTTACTTTGCCATAACTGTTTGTGTTATCCTTGTTCAGCTCCTAGTTGTACAGTCATGTCAGTAATATTTTATGGCTATTGCTTTTGACATTACTAGAAGTCACTATCTTACAGCAAACACTCTACTCTTCTGAAGTTATAAACTTTCTTTCCCTTCTTCAATATTCCTTGAACCTTTGGTCTTCGAGTGTTTTTCCAGATAAAGTCACTGGGACTGGACTCCACAACTTTCCATTTTAATTGGTTGTATTTTTTATGTAACAGTCTCTATCTCTTGCAAAGTTAAGTTTCCTCAAAGAGGGGTGAGGAATACATTTACATGTGAGTTTCAGGACAAAAATTTAGAGATTAGTTAAGGATTATTCTGTTTAGTGAAGTTGTGGCTATAATTGCTCTTCCAAGACACATGACTGCCCTGACCCTCAGAAGATGTCTACATTTCCAGTAGCATGCATGTTTTCAATCTTTTTTATTAGGTCTTAGGTCAAATTAGCAAGCTGCTGGTTACTGTCAAGGTATGTGTGTCACTAGATATCATAGCTTGGTAGTACTGTTTTTTGCTTCACTTCTATGGAATGTTTCATGGTTTCTTCTGATACTGTGAAGCTAATATCTGGGAGAAGAGGTTCAAACCAATGTCAACCCAGAGGTTTCTGAGCCCTATGAGGAAATGCATAGCATCTTCAGCATTATCCAAAGATTTTTCATGTCTTGTGGTCAATTAAGAGAAATACCAATTGTACATACATTCTGAGAGTCTCTTGGACAGACGCACCAGCAACTCAATGGAGGACTCTCATGCCTGGAGTTTAGGGTTTTGTTAAGTAGACTCTTAGAAGGAATTGTTAGCTTAGATGAGAAATTTTTATTTAAACTATCTATGTATTTATACTCAAATTTAAGTATATTATAGATATTTTTAAGGTGAATAGTTAATAGTGTTTGTTGTGGCCTTTTCAGACATTCTTATTATTATTTACCCTCCTCTCTCTGTATTTATTTCCTCTCTTCACTAATTAGAGCTCTCCCCTTTTTTTCCAATCAGATTATATCGATTTTAATAATTATGATTTAATAATCATTATTGCATGCAAGAATACTCACTCAAACTTCATTATCTAGTAATTGTAGAAAGTATTATTTGCTTAGTA
This sequence comes from Onychomys torridus, assembly GCF_903995425.1. Classification (NCBI taxonomy): domain Eukaryota; kingdom Metazoa; phylum Chordata; class Mammalia; order Rodentia; family Cricetidae; genus Onychomys; species Onychomys torridus. Next base: position 99,241,783 of record NC_050451.1, read on the forward strand.
GAAACTATTTTCTGCATTACCTTAAAAATTTCATGTTTTATGTATTAATACATCAAACAAGTATCACAATTTTAAAATAATTTATAAGTATTTTGCCAAATAACAAGAGTGACTGTCATAATAATTATAAAACTTTCTAGAAAATTTATTATTGCTCATACAGTATAGCTCATATATAATTGTTTTGGAAATACAACTAAATTCTCATAGAGATTTTGAAACGTCAAAATTCTTTTTTTTTTTCTTTTTCAGAGACAGGATATCTGTGTAACAGTTCTAGCTCTTCTGGAACTCACTTTGTAGACCAGGCTGGCCTTGAACTCACAGAGCTCTACCTGCCTTTGCCTCTGAGTGCTGGGATTAAAGGCATGCTCTACCACTGTCCAGCCAGTGTTCATTTTCTTATGATTTCAATTTATAGCTTAATTTTATAGAACTGTATATAGAAAAGTTCATTTTCATTGTCCATATTTACAGAAAGAATTGTCTCTTGTACATTAAATCAGAAAAGCATTCATGTGGTAAAATCTTGGTGGCCCCAGATGGTCCAATTGGTATGTGTTTGGATCTTAAGGACTCTGCTTCTAACCCTAATGAGTCTATAGGTGTATTCATAGTTAAACATTATTATCAGGAGGTAAAAGATCTTGGGGACATGGCCCAGATGAAGAAGATGAATTGCAACATGTCTATTTTTGAAGGATATGTTGCTGCTCTAGCTTCTTTCATTTCTCTTTCTATTTATTATCCATATTACCATTGTCTTCACTAAAATAGCACTTTATTAAATTGCTTAGAGAATGAACAGGTATCTATGGAGTGTTGCAGGAAGGGTGATTGATTGACAGTTTCTTAGAAAAAAAAATACAGTATGCATAAGTTAATGAGACATGATTTCCTCAAAAAAATGAATATAAGCAGTGATTATAAAATGGAGGTTTTTGTTCAGGCTAAAAGCTTTCTACTTTTGATTAAAAATAATTTTAAAAAAAGGAAGACATTTTACTGAGGTACTTTTCATTTGCATTTGAATATTGAATCCCTTGGATTCATTCTTTCATAGATAAAGAATTTAGACTGTTTTTAAATTAAAGCTAAAGAGTGTTATTGCCTTTACCTAAATTATCTACTTTTCTCAATGTTATTGTACTCTATGATGATGTACTTGTATGTATTTGTGCTAACACTTCACTATATATTTATTTGTACTCTGGCAGTAGATATATTTGCCCAATATACAAAGCAATAGTTAGCTATCTCTTAGTGTTTCTGTATATGCAGTCTTTTGTTTTGTGTCTCTGCTAATGAATATGAGAGTATATAAATATCCATAATGGACATGCTGAGAGTTTTATTATGAGTAAAATTAACATATAGATCAACTTATGACATCTTAATAGCAGCAAACCCTATCACTCATATGCATGATACACCCTGGTCACTTATTTAAGATTTCAGTTTCTATCAGTAATAGTTATAATTTTCAGCTCTGATAAATTTTTAGTTTAAGCTTTGAGAATTCCATACACGTCTACAATGTACTTTGAACATATCCACACCAACAGCCCTTCTCTAACTCCTCCCAAACCTCTTTACCCAAACTTCATTTCCCATTCTTCTTTTGTTCTAAAATGGTTCACAAGGTCCAAATTTAGTGCAATTGAAATGCACCTGAGTAGAAACCCATCTCATGGGTCAAGGCCAAACTACCTCGGCCACACATGAAGAAAACAACACTCCCCTTCCCAGCAACCATGACACTGGCAATAGATTGTCAGCAGCAGTGTGGTGAGGCCCTCAGGCCCTCTTTTCATCTATGCTAAGATGTTTATTAGCTTGATCTTGTGCAAGCTGACATAGTTCCAATGAATTAATGAGTGCAAAAGCCCTGTGTTGTTCAGAAGATACTGTTGGGCAAAAGTCTTCCTTTTCTGCTTGAAGGAAGAAAACTTGAAATTGTATAACCACATCTTTCATGATATTCCCTAATCCTTGGAGGAAGAGAATTATATGGATGTAACATTTGGGGATGAACTATTGATACTTGTTTTGTGCACTTTGACAAACTGTGAATTTTAATGCAGTAGAGATCACATAGAGCTGCTGTGGGATGTTCTGTATGTCAAATGTGTTGCTCTCATTGCTTAAAATAAATAAAGTACTGATTGGCCAGTAGCCAGGCAGGAAGGATAAGGTAGGCAGAACAAGGAAGAGGAGAAGGCTGGGACAGGAAGGCTGAGGGGGACTGCCAGCCACGGCCATGACAAGATGTAATGTACTGGTAAGCCACGAGCCACGTGGCAAACTATAGATTAATAGAAATGGGCTAAATATAAGAGTAAGAGCTAGACAATGGTAGGCCTGAGCTAATGGTCAAGCAGTTTAAATAATATAAGTGTCTGTATGATTATTTTATATGTGGGTTATGGGACTGCGGGGGCTTGGTAGCACCTGGAGAGAAGCTCTCCAACTACATAGAACATTCTCTCCATCCCTGCCCCTTGTAACTTCCATAGCTACAACTTAACCTGCTCAGTCAGAACACCAAACATAGGTCCAGCTTGGGATCATATAAGGTGATCCCTTTGTCCTCATAGCCTATGAACCCTGCCTAATCCTTGCACATGGCCATGAGCATTCCAATCTCCCTCCTACCCTTCAGTCTCTCCAGAAGGTCCTTCTTACTGTTGTTTTATGAGCACCGCACGGGTATACTGAAATCATATAGCAAAAGTCACAACAACCTAATATCAGATGCCCAGTCTCACTCAAAAAATACACATAACAAAAAATATAAAAAATACACTACACAAAAAACAACCTCATTGTTCTAATAACGTAAAATTTATTATTTTTTCTTGTGTGTTTTATATTTTGTTGACATTTAATGGTATTGCTTCAGTTAAACTTCTTTCTAATCTTGGGAAACAAAAGTAGCATCTTTTCAGATTCATTGACCTTGAATTACACAAACTTGGTAAGTCACTTCAAAATTTGACTAATGTGAGTGTTAATTAAATGTATATTTTCATCATTTTCAGGAAATTTATATTTATTATTTGTGATACTTTCATTGATTTCTGAAAAGAGGTCCAATCATTTTCTAGCTTTACAAAGCTAGAAAATAATGCTAATATAAAATTTATTCCAATAAATATCAAGAGAAATAAATTTATATGGAAATAGAACTTGCTCTTTATTTTCTGTTTCTAAAATGAGAAAATGATTACAATTAACCAATTACAATATTTTAAGCATTAAAATATTATTATGCAAAGCTCTTGAAATTGCCAAGAATTATAACTCATGACAATGTACTATGTAATTTTTTTCATATGCATGCATAATTGTTAAAGAATTGAATCTTAGAAAAATAGATGTTTGAGGTGAGAGCAAATATTACCTGATTATCATTGAAACAAATATGTTTTATTTACTATATATTAACTTTTTATACATTCCAATATCACTCATCAATGATAACAAAAGGGTTTCTACTTCTTTGCTTTTATTTTTACAACAAAAGTATATAAATAAATAAAATACTGGAATAAAATATACTTTCCAATATAAAAAATAATATTTTCTGATTCATTTTACATGCCTTTTTTTTAACTTCTTTGAAACTGTGTCTTTGGTAAGCCATTTTGGTGAGACATCATGGTTATAGCTTCTGCTGTTTAAATGTAAATATATTCAAAAACAATTACTGAAAAAGAGGCCACAGATTTTAAGTAGAACGTGAATTGGGGTAAATAAAAAGGCTTTGAAGAAGGAAAGGGAGGAGGAAAGGATGTGATTACACTCTAATCTCAAAAAATAAGAGAAAATGTAACAAGGTTATTTTGTATCTGCCTGTGATCTCTGCAGTTCCAGCATCTGCTCACACAGCCAATGTAAATGATGTATAGTTAGTGACTTCTGGGCTATTTTGGCCAATATACCTAAATACAACAAAATTGTTTATTGTATTGCATTGCTATGTAGATATTTTATTCTAGCCATGCAAAGACTTAAAATGAAGCAAATTAATAGCATTGTAAGGTATGTAAACAAAAGCATTTTGCCATGCATGGATGAACAAATATTTTCTTGAAAATGAAAGTGGTGGGGTCTGGTGTTTTGAAAGTTATAATATAGAATATGGTTAGACAGGTAGAACAGTTATGTTACACTTTTGTGTATGTAACATCAGAAAATCATGTCAAATTCTGTATGTAAGAATTGTGCAGTCACTGATGAGTGAGCAGAAAGATTGTTAGACCCAGAGGATCAATATGTATGCTCTAAGACAGTATCTTCTGAACATGACTGTGATGTTATGTCTGTGAAATATCAGTCACATGATTTCTCACTTAAGATCTACTAAAGACATTCACTCTCTCTCTCTCACACACACAGGCACACACATGCTTGTGCATACACGCATGCCTAAAACAGCAATGATCATAGAAGAGGCCGTAGATACTAGAAGGAATGGCAGTGACTGGAAAGGAAAAGGGTTGGGCAGAAATCATGTAAATATACTACTCTGCTATGAAATTCTCAAGAAATGGCCAAGAAATTAATTAACCAATCAATAAATAAATAACTTGTGTGGTACATGTCATTTATCCCAGGACTCTGGAGTCACAGGTAGATCTCTGAGTTCAGGTCACCTTGTTCTACTTAGTATGTTCTAGGTTAGGCCAGCCCTGAGATACTGTCTCCTGAAGAAAAGAGACAAAGAGAAAAACTATATTCTAAAAAAAAAATATGAAAAGCGCTATTATAAAACAGGAAATTAATAACCAAGCCCAATTTAATATATGAAGTCAACTTTTCAATTAATGGTAGGTTCTGAAAAGCAATAAAGGGGGAAAAGCTTGGTTTTTATTTAAGCATGTATGTTTACCTGAGCAGTTTTTGCAAAGGACTTTGGGTATCATATTATGGATTGATTTTTTTCTCAAGAGTTTTATTGTGGAAGTATTTTATGTGATTTTTAAATGCACGCCCAAGACATGACTTGATACTACTATTCTTTTTTTCATAGTTCTATATGAATATCTACTCTAAACAAAGAAGAAAAATGGAATGAATGCTTATATTTCAGGGAGACAATGCTTAAAATAAGCTTTACATACAATAGCTGAGGAGCCCCCATGGTACTGAACTAGGCCCTCTGGATAAGTGAGACAATTGTTAAGCTTGAACTGTATAGGGGGCCCAGAGGCAGTGGGATTGGGACCCATTTGTAGTACATGAGCTGGCTCTTTGGAGCCTAGTGCCTATGTTGAGACACTTTGCAAAAAGAAAAGAAAAGAAAAGAAAAAAAAAAAAAAAAACCAAAAACCAAAGCCGGGTGGTGGTGGCTCACACCTTTAATCCCAGCACTTGAACTCACAGAGATCCGCCTGGCTCTGCCTCCCAAGGCCAGCCTGGTCTACCAAGTGAGTTCCAGGAAAAAGGCACAAAGCTACACAGAGAAACCCTGTCTCGAAAAACCAAAAAAAAGAAAAGAAAAAAAAAAAGACACTTTGCACAGCCTTGGTGCAGGAAGGAGGAGCTTAGACCTGACTCAACTGAATGGACCAGGCTCTTCTGACTCCCCATGGGAGACCTTGCCTTGGAGGAGCTGGAAATGTGGGGTGTGTTGGGGAGAAGGCTGGGGGGTAGGAGGAGGGAGGACAGGAGAATCTGTGGTTGGTATGTAAAATGAATAGAAAATCTCTTAATAAATAAAATAAAATGGTGATCTCCGTTTTTTAAATAGCTTTATCATTTTAAATGGGAACTCAATGATCAACTGAAAAACATTCTTCAAAAACAAGATGTACATATAAGGACAAATGCTCCCCAGCCTCCTTGGCAAAGCACCACCTTCTCGTCACTTTGCCTGTGTGCACAGCTATAAAAGTAGGGAAGCAATTTTTAGAGTTATGCTGATTGGGATAATCTTCATGATATGCTGATCTCCAAAGCCTGGTATCCCAAGGGTTGAATTTGGAAAGATGTAAATCGGTTTCCTAACACTACATTTTGCAATGTGTAAATTAATAGCTTGACATTTCACAGCTGTTTTAAAGGCTATGCTTTACAGGATAAAATATCAATCACAAACATACGTCTACCCAGAAATGTCAAATCCCGCCCAAATGAATACCACTGCAAATTAGCAGCAGGTCATATTGCTCTGCTGTCTTTCACGTGTGATGCATTTCCTTTCTTTCCAGGTTAAGCGTTCCCTGGGAGAGGCTGAAACCTATTTTCTACACCATATAAAGATGAGTAGTAAGCTGCTTTAATAAAAGAAGACAGTAACCAAATTCTAAGCCTGTTTGAGAGAGGCATTGTGGTTTTCTTAAAAAAAGAAATTAAACTAGAGTTGCAAGTATCTGGATTGAATATCCAAGCTCACTTTCAATATTTGTTTGTATTTAATGCCTCTCCAAATCTGGTTAAATTCTTATAACATTATTTTAAAATGTTATTAAATATGTTTATGTTGTGTGTGTGTGTGTGTGTGTGTGTGTGTGTGTGTGTGTGTGTGTACCTAAGTGCGTAGCAGGAAGAACACTCATGTTCTTGTGAAGGTCAAAGTACACCTTCCTAGATTAGTTCTCTCCTCCCATGAAGTAGATCTGGAATATAGAACTCAAGCAATCAGGATTAGAGTTTCTATCCTCTGAGCAATTTTGCTTGATTATATTGAATTATTTTGAATTGCTTTGTTCATCAAACAGAGGTTCATGAATTTCATGTAAGCTAAGAAATTTCAGCATTTTTAAACAATTAAAAGGGATTGTTAATTATATGAAAAAGTATGTTTCCTTTATTTTCATAGATGTTTTGGTCAATGTCTGTATCCAACACATGAAATCCCAACGGGAATGAAAAGTTGCCTCATATAATTCAGAAAAGCTCTCGTTTTAGTATTCAAGTCCATCTGAGATAAATATGAGCCTAAGGTACTCTTCTAAATTTCATGTCAAAGGGACCATTGTCCCCACTTTAACCATTTCAAATGATGCTCCAAAATTTTGTACTTCTCTTATGTCCTGTCATATTACCAAGCAATGGTTAGCCCCATTTAATTTTTAACATAATTCTCTACTAATTATTCATATTGAGTTTGAATAATAGTCAAGATTAGATAAGTTTTAACAATTGTACTTGGTGGTTAGTCCCAGATATTCTGGCATATTTTAAGGTCATTGCAGGCATACCACATATAACTCATATGCTTAGTTGGCATTTCACAAAAATTATAAAGGTGAAGATCAAACTTCACTCAATTTGGAGAGGCCAAATTCAATTGACTGCAATTGATTAGGATGCAGGAACAGTTTCACCAACTCCACTATGTATTCTTAAAAAGTGGATAAAAATCAGGCTTTCTCTTGACCATTGCCAGTAGTCTACAGTGGATGTATCATTGTGGATTTCTGGGGACCTCTCTAGCACTATGTTTCTTCCTGTTCTCATGTTGTCTTCATTTATCATGGTCTGTTATTCCTTGTCCTCCCTTTCTGTTCTTGATCCAGCTGGGATCTCCTGCTCCCCTAAGCTCTATTTCCCTAGAACCTTGCCCTTCATTACTCCCACTGTTGTCTAGGTTGTTCATGTAGATCTCATCCATTTCTCTGTCATTTGGCGATCCCTGTGTCTTTCTTAGGGACCTGTTTTTTAGGTAGCCTCCCTGGAGTTGTAAGTAGCAGTCTAGTCATCTTTGTTTTACATCTAGTATCCTCCTATGAGTGAGTACATACAGTATTTGTCCTTCTGAGTCTGGGTTATCTCACTCAAGAACAGGAAGAAACGTAGTGCTAGAGAGGTCCCCAGAAATCCACAATGATTCATCCTCTGTAGACTGCTGGCAATGGTTGAGAGAAAGCCTGAACTGACATAGTCTGGTGATCAGATGGCCAAACACCCTAACTGTCATGCTGGAACTCTCATCCAATAACTGATGGAAGTGGATGCAGAGATCCTTGGTCAGGCCCCAGGTGGAGCTCCAGGACTCCAGTTGTCGAGAAAGAGGAAGGACTGTAAGAGTGTGAATTGTTGAGCCCAAGATTGGAAAAGCACAGGGACAAATAGCCAAACTAATGGAAACACATGAATTATGAACCTAAAGCTGTGGAGCCCCCAACTGGATCAGGCCCTCTGGATAAGTGAGACAATTGAATAGCTTGAACTGTTTGGGAGGCACCCAGGCAGTGGGACCCGAACCTGTCCTTAGTGCATGAGCTGGCTGTTTGGAACCTTGGGCTTACACAGGGATACTTTGCTCAGCCTGGAAGGAAGGTACTGGACCTGCCTGTACTGAATCTACTAGGTTGAGATGAATCCCCAGAGGAGTCTTGGCCCTGGAGGAGATGGGAATGGAGGGTAGGGGTAGAGGGGAAGGCGGGGGCGGGGGGGGGGGGAGGATAAGGGAATCCATTTAATTTATGTAAAATTAAAACACAAATATAATTAAAAAAAGAAAAAAAGTGGATAAAATTAATTTTTGCATAGTCTGGATACCAATCATAGTTTTCTTAACAGTATTGACACTGAATAAACACAATGGATAAATAAATAATGCACTCATTAGTTATATATTACAATTAATGTTAGCATCCTGAGAATCAAACAATATTTCTCTATTTAAGGAAATATTCATATGAAGGATACTCTTAAGGAAGTGTTCTATGTCATTGATCAATATATTGGAATGAATAATATTTAATCTTTTTGCTTGTTTTTCTTTACGACAGAATCTCAGGTTTTCCAAGCTAGTCTCAAAATCAGTGTATAACCCCTGATGGCCTTGGCTTTGCATCTTTATTCCTCTACATTCATAATTCTGAGATTACAGTCATGTATCTTCATACACAAATTATTCAGTTATGGTAATCAAACCTGAGCTCTTTATATTCATAGGCAAGCATCTTATTGACTTAGCTACAATCACAACCACATAAATTTAAATTATTAAGGTGAATTACCTTGATCAATACATACACCATGTATGTATTTCTTTTGGATAAAACATAGAAGTTTTGATTACACTATCATATTGACTGTGAGTTCATATGTGCAAAATGTCTTGCCTCCAGAAAACATTGTTTTCTTGATATTATCCATCACTTCTTGAGTTCATGATTTTTTTCCTAACAAATTTTCTGCAATTATCCCTGAATCTTTGTGGAATAGAAAGCAATATAGACATCCCATTTAAGACTGAGATTTCCCCAGTTACTATTTTTCTTCATGTTGAGAGCTGATAATCTGTGTTAACTGTCATCTACTGAAATGAAAATCCTTTGTTGAGGCTGATCTGTAGTGCGATAAATCATTATAAGTCATTTTATTACTATGTCTATTTAGCAGAATAATAGTATTGTGTTCTCCTCTTAGGCCTGTAACCTACCTAGCCACAGAATAGATTGACCACATACTTTGTCGGACCCTACTTCCAAGTCCAATGGTACAACAGAAACTGACTTCATGAGGGGCATAAGAAAACAAAGTTAGCTGAGTAGGGAAGGCAGTGTGGAGAGTGTGGTTACAGGGGTAGATGGGTAAAGGAGGTCAAAATCTTAAAAATACATTTAATAAAATTCTCAAAGAATATAAAAATATATGAATATATTACATATGTATATTATATACATATAACATATATGTATGTTATATAGAGAGACAGAAAGGAAAAGAGAGAGAAAAATAGAAAGAGACAGAGAGATAGAGAAAGTGTAGATTAGTGGCTGTTAGAGCTGAGACTGTAGCAGACTGAGAGTCACAGCTTAAAATGTGAGTGATGTATATGCTGAACTAATAGAGTTATTTTTATTTTTCTTGTTTTTGTTTTTATAAATAAAAATATATGTGGAATAGAAATGGAGTAAATAATAAATTTCATTATATATGGAATTTTAAATGTATAGTGTTCTCATTTTTAACACTCAGTGCTTTGTCTTACAAAGTTATCATATATATATCAAATATTACAGAATATAATATGTGCTTTCTCTTCATATCATTCAATTTCATTAACTGGGATCATATGAGATATAGATTATAGTTATTATTGTATGTTATTTTAACATAATTGTGTGTTTGATTATAGGAAACAAGTTACCATTGATGTAAAAAAAGGTATATTGACTTCCCCATGTGATAGTATGGAAATCCAAGAACTTTTTGAATTTTGTAATTTTATTTTAAGGGCTATTTTTGTAGCTGTGTGGTAGCACAATCATTTATGTAGTTTGAGGTCTTTGGTTTGATCTCCAGTGCTGAAAACATAACATTCTCTGGTATTGTGATTGACAATATTCTAAGTGAGACTTGAGAAACCTGGGTCTTGGTAAGATATTTCCAAAGTGTAAAAATCTGATAAACATAGACATAAATTATTCTTCTGAAATTTGTGTTTTATTCAATAAAGTCTTTATGAAGCCTGTATGTACTTTTTAATAACTTATACTTAGAGGAACTTATTTAGGAAAAAAAATGCTTAGATAATTCTCTCATACTAAAATAAAGCCACAAAACAGAGAATGAATAGGGGATAGATTATATCCAAACATGTAATATACATTTATGAATATTTAATAAATAATTTAAGGAAGCTTCAAAATTAAAACAAGTAATGTTGAAAGATGAATATGCATAAGCAGCATTAATTGTGGTTGCTAAGAGGTATATTAAAAATGTAACAGTCAAGTTGTAGGAATTTATATGTCATGTCAATAAATCTACACAACAAATAATGAAATTTATGAAGTACAGTCTTAAATATAATTTAAAAAACACATTTCAGTCCTAATATTAAGTACTTATTATATACCCTGGACATCCTTTTACTCTTCCTACATCATTGTAATTTAAACAAGAATATTTGGTATTTTAAGTACATTTTATTTACTAATGAATAAAATTTCTGTCTTCTCCAAATTTCTACTGCCATAACTAACTTTATTTCTGTATTTCATTTTACTTTTTAATTGAAAATTCATTCTCCATATTCTGATTACAGTGTCCCTTCCTCCCTCCACTCTCAGATCCTCCCCCTTTCCCTCCTATCCAATACCAAACTTCTTTTTCTCCTTCTATAGTGAAATATCAAAAGATGAAAATAAACCAAAATGAAAACAAGAGAGAAAGCACAAGAAACATAAATGCACATACACACACATGAACAAGCAAACAAATAAAAATCCATTAAAAACACATTGGAGGGCTGGAGAGATGCTCAGAGGTTAAGAGCACTGGCTGTTCTATCAGAGGTCCTGAGTTCAATTCCCAGCAACCACATGGTGGCTCACAACCATCTGTAATGAGATCTGGTGCCCTCTTCTGGCCTTCAGGGATACATGCAGACAAAACACTGTGTGTGTGTATATATATATATATATACAAATAAACAAATTAATCTTTAAAAAACAAAACACATTGGAGACCATAATATACAAGCAAAAGAACCATAATAGAGTATATGGTGAAACAATGGAATATAAGCCAAAAAATCTACTAAAAACAACTTTGATTTGCTTGTGTTAGCCATCAGCTGCTGAGCATGGGACCTATTCTTTTGGGTGATTATATACCCAGTGAGACTCCATTGAGACTCCCTTTTTTATTTATTTTGTTACTGATATATTTTATTTTATTTTATCTGTTTTGATTTTTGCTTTTTGTTTATTTTTCATTTTTGTTAATGTATTTTATGTTTTTTTTTTATTTTGGGGGGATCTTTGAGAGAGAAAGAACATAAACTTAAATGTGTAGACAGATGGAGATGATCTGGAAGGAGTTTTCAGAGGGGTAAGAACCTAATTAAACTTTATTATATTATATATATTAAATTTATTATATTAAATATATTAAATATTAGCTAAAATTAAAACAAATATATTGATAAATTGACCTAGAAGTGATCATCTTGAGAGAAGTAACCCAGATCCCCAAAGTCAAATGTTAAACACTTTCTCTTATCTGTGGATGCTAGCTTTTAAGCTTTAGAAATGTGTCTTACTGTGAATAGCCATAGAGGTTAGGTAGTTAGTAAAGGAATGTAAGAAAGAGGAAATCTTTCAAGGAAGAGCAGATAAAGTATAGTGTTAGCAAGAGGTAAAGAGAAGTAGAGTCGGAGGATTAGATGGATCTGTGGAAAGTGAAAAAAAGAGAAAGAAGAGCCCCAGGAAGTGGGGCATCCAGAATTTTCCAGATACCATGGCATCCTTCCTTTCTAAGAACTTGCTAGTGAACATTGCAATGGCTTTTGTAGAATGCTGTCCATCCCTGATTTTCAACTATGTGACTCTTTTGACTAGTCCTTGTACTAAGTAGAAAATACATAAAAGAACATGTGTCTTCAGTAGATTTATGTCACAATTTACAACGTATTTTGTTTAATTATGAGACTTTTTGAGTTGGATTATCAATCAAAATGGAACATAGTTTCTCTAAACAAGTATTTCTGCCAAGCTAAGTCCAACTTACCTGTTTCTAATTCTGCATACAATAAAAGAAGTCATAAGATTTTTTTTCCTTTTCTCTCATTGGGAACATTACATGGACACAAAAAGCAGAAATAACATTTTACAACTCTGAAATATTTAAATTATATTCAAATGAGAATTTATGATTAACAGTCTTTGCCAGATCTCAAATATCACTCTTGAAAATTAGTTATCATAGCCAGAAAATAGTTAACTGCCTTCAGAATTTCTGCTATGTTCTTGTGATAATCAGCTGTGTATCTCGTCTATTCACTTGTCCTTGGAAGAGTGTAGATGTTTCTCTAACAGCACAACTGTAATTTTATGTAAACTGTTTTATCTCTAAAGGCCATAGGGACTTGCATCAATCATTCCTGTTGTTCAATTTTCCAGACGATAAAACAGGGTAATTCTTCTACCTCTACATTTTTGCACAATATACTCTTCAAACATCTAATGAACTTGATTTTAAATCTGAATTTGTTTCATGAAGCAAAACTTCTTACACTACATGTCTGCAGTATCAGCTTTTATTGATTGTGATGAATTCTGCAACAGATGATAATTTGCGTAGATTTCCAAACCAATGGAAGAAGTGAAAATGTGTCACAGGCTGCACATTTACAATTTTGCTTATAAAAAATAACAAATATTGTATAATTCACATCATACCTCCAGACAATTATAAACATAATTCAAAAAATATTTACATTGTTTACTACTGAATTCTAGGTTTGCTTAAAAGAAAGATAACCGGTATCTACAAAAAAACTTATAGAAAATTTTGAGGCCAGGAACATTATTATATTATAAAGCACCAATTATGTATTCAATATCAATTTTACATCTTCCATAATAATAGTTCCTACAACACTTTACCAACAGTGTTTACCTCTATGTGCAGAAAAATTAGGTTTGAAATGGGCCAGTTAGCAAACCCAGCTACCTTTTTTAGATGATAAAATATTTGTAGAATTCTAAAGCTGATGATGATCATGTAAATTATCTTCCTTGTTGAAAACTGTATGAGTAATAGAAGTTCCAAAAAAGATATCCTTTTAGTACTCACAAATAAATCATTCCCAATTTCGAAAAATTTAACTGATTAGCTCTTTCTTTTTTCAATCAGTAATATGGGCTGATTATAAGAGCTTTTATACATTCATATGAAAATATACTATATAAAGAAATCATGATGAAAACTTTAATTTCTCTCTCAAATAGATCAAATTCTGATTTTGGGGTGTCATGATTCATATACAAATTTTACCACTTGTTTTTATTTTTCATTAAGCGAGACTTCAGACAGACCATTAACTCAGAACTCTCTATTTCTAAACCATTGCTCCTTAGGAAAGTTTATTGGGCTCTCTAAATTTCTTTTGGTGAATCCTGCTGTGATTCTGCCTTCTTTCTATAAAAGAAAGTGAGAGAGAGAGAGAGAGAGAGAGAGAGAGAGAGAGAATGAGAATGAAGGAAGGGAAACAGAGAGAAGGAAAGAGAGAAAGAGAGGAGGAAAGAGAAAAAGAAAAGAAATAAAGAAGAAAGAATGAGATGTTTTTTTTCAACACGGCCATTTAAAAAAGGAACAGAAATGCCGTAAAAGAAGTCAGGGTAAAATTTCAAGCATTTCCATTTTGCTTGAGGCATTGATCTTCAAATGCATCTTTTGAATAACCATAGTAGAACACTTAAAAAAATAAAATGAGCAAAAGCTGTTTACTTGAGAAATAAGTATGTAAAAATAATAATGGTACAGTGATCCCAGGATTTGTATTTGAAGAAATAATTTTATCTTATTCTTTATAGGGTTTTGTCAAATTCATTTTACAAGCCTAGAACAGGGAACATAGAAAAGAAGGTATTAAATTTGGAGTTAAAATTTGATGGATTTAAGATAACATAGAATACAATCCATATGTTCAAAGGAACATCTACTTTCAAGTAAAATGTACATTCATACCACTTTTCTGTTTTACAGTTTTAAAATAAAAACTGAGCAATACTAAAATATAGATTGGTGTAGGCTCTCTTACTGGTACAAGTTGGTTGGAATAATGCTGAAATATACTTGATAACTCAGCCCAGACCCACCACAGATTGCAGGGGCTCCACTGCCTATGTTTGAAAAGAGGTAGGAAAAGTGCACAGAATCATGATACTCTCCCATGTTTTACAATAGTCGGCCTTCCACTGAGCACTGTCATTTTGATAATTACAAATAACATGCAGGGCTCTGTTTCCCCAGACCTAATCCCTCTGTGTAGTCCACAGCACTGCAACAGAACACCAGCTGAAGCCTTTCTTCCCCTTGCCCTCATCTCCTGTGGATCCCACAGACTTCGTCTCAGACTTCACTTCATCATGTACTTCCTGCTACCCCAAGGCCACTCCTATCAGGGGAAGGAGCAGACTGAAGGCAGACACATACCTCTACTACTGCTCCTGAGATCCCATGATCCACCTAGCCCCACACTACATTCTCAGCTCTGTAGCAGAAAAGTTGTTGTGGTCTCTCTTTCCTCTCTAACACCACCCCCAATGGATCACAAAGACCTCCAATTTTCCTTCTCTCAACTCATCCCTCTATCATCACCTCTAACACAAGCAGACATGTCCTGTGAACACACCAGCTGAACAAGTCAGGAAAACGAAAACGGTGAACACATAGGCATCATTCTCTCCAAAATACAGAAAAGTAACAGAAACCAAAGAAGAAAACATCCGCCCCAAAGCCACAAATCCAAAAAAATCAACATGTAGACATAGAAACTTCCCAAAGCCAGATGTCAAGATACCAGCATAAAACTGCAAGCAATGGGGTCCCAAACAAAGCGTCAGAGACAGCAAACACTTCCACTCCTAGGAGTTTCACAAGAAGACAGAGCCACACAACTATAACATGCGCAGAGAGCCTCAGTCATTCACATACAGACTCCTCGGTTGGCGATTCAGTCTCTGTGACCCCTATGAGGCTAGGTTAATTGATTCTGTGGGGTTTTCTTGTGAGGTGCATGATCCCTCTAACTTCGACAATCCTTCCTACCTCTTTTCTGCAGATTCCCTAATGTTTGACTGTGGGTCTCTGTACCTTTTTCTACCGGTTGCTGTATGAAGCTTCTTTGATGACTATAATACAACCTAAGGCAATCTAATACAAGGCCAGATACTTAGTCTTACTACAACTTGATATGCCATGTTTTGTCAATATCCAGAGTAGTCCCTGGATATGCCCTTTTGGTGAATAAACCTGAAGTGGAGTAATGGAGCAGGAGAAGCAGAGGAGAGGTGGGTCAGGGAGTACTGGAAGGAGAGGAAGGCCTGGAAACTGGTGGCAATGGGAAATAAATGAATGAATGAAGGAATGAATAGAAAAAAGCACAATCAATAACAGCCAGGACTCCACAAGAGCTCATCTATCCTACTACAATAGCCCTGAATAGTCCAACATAGCTGAAACACAAGAAAAATCACTTCAAACTCCCATTATATGATAGAGGTTCCAAAAGAGGAAATAAATAAATCCCATAACAAAATCCAGAAAAACACAAATGAACAACAAAACGTAAGGAACTGAAATTGTCCAAGACTTTAAATTGGAAATAGAATCAATAAAAATAATAATAATAAACTAAACTAAGGGAATAAAGGTAATGAAAAATTTAGGATTTCAAACAGGAACTTCGGAAACATTTCACCAAGAAGAAATGGAAGAGAGAATCTCAGCCATTTAATATACTATACAAGAAATTGATACATTAGTCAAAGAAAATGTAACACATAAATGGAGTTATATTAGAATTTTACTGGACTTCTCAATGGAGACTCTAAAGCCAGAAGAGCCTAGACCTCTATGTGAGACAATCTAAGAGACCAGAGGTGACAGGCAGACTGCAATACACAGCAAAATTTTCTGTCATCATAGAGAAATAAGATATTTCATGATAAGTCAAATTTAAACAACATCTTTCTATAAATACAGCCCTAAAGAAGGTATTTGAAAGGAAACTCCAACATAAGGAGGTAAACTAAAACCAGGAAAACAGAGGAAATAATCTCATACTAGTAAACAAGCCAAATCAAACAAGGGAAGGAAATACACACACACACACACACACACACACACACACACACCACCACCACCACCACCACCACCACCACCAACAACAACAACAACAACAGCAAAAGCAAAAGAACAGGAATCAACCATCATTGGTCACTAATATCTCTCAATATCAATGGTCTCAATTCCTCAATAAAAAGAATTAGGCTAACATAATTGATGAGAAAACTGAAACCATCCTTCTGCTGCATCCAAGAATACCTCAATATCAAGAATAAACCTTGTGCTGCTCAGGTCTTGCTCTCACTAGTATTGCAGCTGGTAAAGGCAGGGACAGCTCTCATGCTTTTATGACTTCAGGGCCAGCTCTCCCACCTGTTGCAGGCCAGG
This sequence comes from Onychomys torridus, assembly GCF_903995425.1. Classification (NCBI taxonomy): domain Eukaryota; kingdom Metazoa; phylum Chordata; class Mammalia; order Rodentia; family Cricetidae; genus Onychomys; species Onychomys torridus. The sequence goes on from NC_050451.1 coordinate 99,258,712, forward strand.
CATTGAATAGGCAGAGGGGGTTATTTCTACTCTGCCTATGCCACCACAAGACAGATGAGTAATTCAGACAGCTCTCCAATGCTCACAAACTTGGGACTGGCTCACCCACACTTTCTCCAACAGGATTGGCTCTACTCTACTGTGCTGCCCAGAAGAGGTACACAGTTCACTTTCCTGAGTGCTGCAGCTGGTAAGGGGGAGAGTCTGCTCTCTCATCCACCACATGAGGCAGCGGCAAGGTTGGGGGGCATCTTTTGCTTACCCCTATCCCACTAACACACACTCAGGGCTCAGAGCTATCTCGCCCACACTTTTGACAATATTAAAGTGTGGGTAAGCCAGCCCTGAAATTGTGAGCGTGCAAGAGCTGACTCCATCACTCATCTGCCATGCAGTAGTGTGGGCTAGAAAACATGCCCTCCCCCCTTACCCCTGTCCCACACGTCCTAGGACAGAAGAAGGAGCTGAACCCTCCCCTAACCAGCTGCAGCACACAGGAAAAAAGGTCCTGCCTCTTGCCTAGGCAGCAGAGTTAACCTGGTTGGCAGAGGTGTGGGTGAGATAGTCCTCAGGGTGTGAGGGTGAGTAGTTGGCCACCCACCCATTGTCTGCCATATGGTGGTGAGAACGATGGAAAGATGCCCTCTGCCCTTGATTCTACCATCTGTGGTGGGGCAGTGAGCTGACCCCCCCCCCCCTTACCAGCTGTAGCACTCTGGAAATTAGACCCTGTACCTCACCTGGGCAGCAAAGTAGAGAGAACTCTGTTGGTGGGATTGTGATTGAGCCAGCCCCAACGTTGAGCAGGGGAGAACAGTCCCCATTACTCATCTTTCAAGTGGCTGCATGGGCTAAAAGGGAAATGCACCCCCTCCATCAACACCTGATGGCAGTTGGGGCAGGTAGAAGAAATGGCCCTGAGTTCAGAAGAAAGGAGAGCTGTCGCTGCCCCTCATCAGCTATAACTCTCAGGAGAATGCTGCGTACCTTGCCAGGGCAGCACAGTACAGCTGGCCCTTAGGTCATAAGAGTGGGAGAATGTGGTGGTATTGTGTTCCCTAAAATATTGTGCATGCTAATAAACTTATCTGCGGTCAGAGAACAGAACAACCACAATATTAAACATAGAGGATAGGAAGTGGTAGCACATGTCTTTAATCCCGGCATTCCAGAGGCAGAGACCTACCTGGAACTCTGTGTGTTCAAGGATACAGCCAAACACGATGACTCATGCCTTTAATCCCAGAAAGTGAGCCTTTAATCCCAGGGAGTGATAACAGAAAGCAGAAAGGTATATAAGGACCAGAAACTAGGAGCTTTTTGCTGGTTAAGCTTTCAGGCTTTGGAGCAGCAGTTCAGCTGAGATTCATTCTGGATGAGAACTCAGAGGTTTCCAGTTTGAGGAAACAGGATCAGCTGAGGAATTAGCAAGGTGAACTAGTTGTGGCTTGTTCTGCCTCTCTGATCTTCCAGTGTTCACCACAGTATCTTGCTCCAGGTTTGATTTTATTAATAATACCATTTAGGATTCATGCTACCAGCTGTCCCTGCCTCTTACTAGCTGCAGATCTTGAGCACCTCACCTGGGCACCAAAGTAGAGCTGGATCTGAATGTGTAGGTGTGGGAGGATTGACCCTGAGAAAGTGAGAGCAGGAGGCCTGGACCTGTCATTTATTCATTGGTGCCAGGAGTGAACTAGCCACAGCAATGCTGGAGAGATCACCCTGGTGGGAAAAACAAGGACAGCCGGTGGGCTGACAAACCCTGCAACTACCCAGGCCCAGAAGCAGGGAAACATGTTGGCTCACTCCAACATCTACCTCATTTGTGATTTTCTGGAGCACAGAGGCCAGGAAGGGTGTCCTGTGACCCAGGACTGCAGGATCTCCACAACACAGGGTAACGACTGGGTGTCCAGGAAGAGTTCCAGAGAGAGCCCAGCATCAATGGTGTAGCAGAGACCAGGGGCCTTGAACCAGACCAATTATTCTTTGTGATGAACACCTACATGTGATGAATACTTACAAAGTCTGGATAAAGGGGTTTACTGTGTGACTCACTATGTCACACTGCAGCTTAAAAAAATAAATAAATAAACATTGCCTCAGGGTAAAGTGGTGTTGGAAAATGATATACCATGCAATTGAATGGAACCATTTTAATATCTAACAAAATAGACTTCAAGCCAAAATTAATCAAAAGCATTGCAGAAGAACACTACATAGACATCAAAGGAAAAATCTACCAAGCTGAAATTTCAATTGTTAACATCTATGTCCCAAACACAGTGGCAATCAAATTTGAAAAGGAAACACCATTACAGCTTAAATCACAAATTGATATTCATATACTGATAGGAGGAGAATTCAATACCCCATACACACCAATGGACAGATTATCCAGACAAAAACTTAATAGAGACATACTAGAGCTAACAGATTTTTTTAAACCAAATGGACCAGAAAGGTATTTACAGAACATTTCACTGCAACACAAGAGAATGCATCTTCTTACTAACACCTTATGGATCTTTCACTGATATAAACTGCATACTTGGACACAAAGCAAGTCTCAGGAGACACAGGAAAATTGAATAACTCTGTTCATTCTGTCAGACTACCACAGATTATAGCTGAATATCAAAAACAACAGAAATCTTTCATACTCATGGAAACGGAACAACTCTCTACTCAATAAAAAATGGGTCAAAACAGAAATGAAAAAAGAAATTAATGTATTTCTACGATTCAACAAAAATGACTACACAGCATACCCAAACTTATGGGACATAATAAAAATGGTGCTAAGAGGCAAATTCATAGCACAGGGCCTACATTTAAAAGAAAATGCAGGGATATAATGCTAGCAACTTAGGAGCACACCTGAATGATCTAGGAAAAAAAAGAAGAAGTAATCACACACAAAAGAGCAGATAGCAAGAAATATTAAACTAAGGTCTCTATCAATAAAATAGAAAAATGAATAAAATACAAACAATCAATGAAACAAAGAGTTGGTTCTTTGAGACAACCAAAAAGTTGGACAAATGCTCATCAAAAATAATTAAAAGGCAAAGAAAGAATAACCAAATTAACAAAATTAGCAACAAAGGGGATACATAACAACAGATATTGAGGAAATCTAGGGAATCATAAGGACAAACTTAAAAATCTTTACTCCAACATGATGGAAAAAGTAAAATAAAAGGATAGCTTTCTTCATAGGTATGACTTAACATCAGTAAAGCAAGATCAGATCAACAATTAAAAACAAAAAACAAAAAACTATAACTCCTAGAAAACAGCCTCAATCATTAAAATTTCCCAACCAAAAGAAAAACCCAGGGCCAAACAGTTTTAGTGCAGAATTCTACCAAGCTTTCATAGAAGAGTTAAAGCCAATACTCCTCAAATTATTCCACAAAAATAAAAGAACTTTTCCCACTTCATTTTATGAGTCCACAGTAACCCTGGTACCAAAACCACACTAAGATTTGACCAAGAAAGAGAATTACACAGCAATTTCCTTTATGAACATAGATATAAAAATGTTCAATAAAATACTTGCAAACTGAATCTAAGAACACATAAAGAAGATCATCTAGCATGGTCAATCTGGCTTCAACCAAGAGACTTAGAGATGGGTCAATATATGTAAATCCTTAAATATAGTCCACCATTTAAGCAAAATTAAATACAAAAACCACATGATCATGAAGCCAGAATTATTAGAAGGTCTTATCAATAAATAACAAACCTGGAGCCAGGTATTGCAGTGAATGCTGGAAGATCAGAGAAACGGACAAGCAACAGCTTCCTCACCTTGCCAATTCCTCAGCTGATCCTGTTTCCTCTGTGTCCTCATCTGAATGGGTCTCAGCTGAACTGCTGCTCAAAAGCCTGAAAGCTTAACCAGCCCTAGTTCCTGGTTTTCAGCCCTTATATACCTTACTGCTTTCTGGCATTACTTCCTGAGATTAAAGGCATGAGTCACCATGCCTGGCTGTTTCCAGTGTGGCTTTGAACTCACCAAGATATGGATGGATTTCTTCCTCCAGAAGGCTAGGATTAAAGGTGTGTGTGCCACCATTTTCTGGCCTCTATGTCTGTCTAGTGGCTGTTCTGTTCTCTGACCCCAGATAAGTTTATTAGGGTACACAATAGTTTGGGGAACACAATGTCACCACATTTCCCTTTTTTGTCTAAAATTTTAAAAACAGCTTATAACTAATACAAGAAAAAATATATCCAATAAGTATATAAAATATATAGTCAAGAATTACATTCCATCATACATATTAACAATGTCCAGTCCAGTAACATTTGATAAACTCAGACAAAAAAATTCATTACTTATCCTATTTAAAACAAGTAGTTCCTTTTAAAAAGTAGATTCAATAATTGAGCTTTTTGTCTTATCATGTCCATATTCTCTTTTTCTTTTCATAATAGATTCAATAATCTCCCTTTTGTCATTTTTTATATCTTCCCAACTTTTTCTGTTTAGAGTAGATTCAATGATCTCTCTCTCTCAGGCGAAGGACATCAGCAAGTGGTAAAATAAGGTGGTCTTAGCTCTTGCCTACTGCTCAATCTCTGGGCTTTTTACTCTTTATTTGGCTCTGTGTTTCTTATTTAATAAGATCATTTAGAATTATATCTACATGATCATCCATCTCATTAGATGTAGAAAATGCCATTGACAAAAATCCAACACCCCTTCACAAAAAAGTCATAGATATATTAGAAATACAAGGGATATAAGATTATAGACAATATTCAATTAAATAGAGAGAAACACAAATAAATTCCACTAAAATAAGGAACAATAAAAATTATACCCTCTCTCTAAATCTATTTAATATAGTTATTTAAGCTTTAGCTAGAGCAATAGGACAACTGGGAAACTGAAGAAGATCAAGGAAATATAAAGACATTATAGTATCACTATCATTATTTGCAGGTGATAGAATAGTATGCATAAGTGACACTAAATATTCCAACAGGGTACTCTCAAAGATGATAAATACTTTGGCTAAGTGGATGGATACAACATTAACTAAAAAAAAAAAAAAAAAAAAAAGAAAATCAATAGACTTTATGTATACAAATGACAAACAGATTGAGAAACAAACCAGGAAAACAACACCTTAGCCTTAGCCTTAAATAATATAAAATATCTTAGGCTAACTCTAACCAAGCAAGTAAAAATCATGTTTGATTAAAAACTTCAAGTCTCTGAAGACAGAAATTGAAGAAAACATCATAAGATGAAAAGATGTCCCAGCCTCATGTATCAGTCGGAATGATAGACTAAAAATAGTAATCCTATCTATAGCAACCCACCTGTTTAACATAATCCCCATCAAATTCCAACCTAATTCTTTACAGACCTTGAAAAGACAATTCTCAAAATCACATGGAAAAACAATAACAACACAAACAAACAAAGCCCAGGATACCTAAAACAAAGCTGAAAAATGAAAGAACTGCTGGAGGTCCTTCTATTCCTAATCTTAAGTCTATTTCAGTGCTATAGGAATAAAATTTGCATTATATTGGCATAAAAAGACACATTGATTAATCTAATTAAGAAGAGCAGACATAAATCCAGACACATGTAAAATTAATGTTTATTGAGAAGCTAGAAATACACACTAGAAAAAAGACAGCATCTTCAACATCTTCGTTTATCTGGATATCTGCATATAGAAGAATGCAAATAGATCCACATTTATCTCCCTGAACAAAACTCAAGTACAAGTGGATCAAAGATTTTAACATAAAACAAGATGCACAGAAACTGATATAAGAGAAAGTAGGGAATAGCCTTGAACACATTGGCATAGGAGAGAATTTGCTAACCAGTAGCACAGGTACTAACATAAATAATTAATAACTGGGACTTCATGAAACTGAAAAACTTCTGTAAGGTATCTATCTATCTATCTATCTATCTATCTATCTATCTATCTATCTATCTATTTATATTTATCTACATTCTGTCTACCTATAATATACATACATATATGTACATATATTCATGAAAAAACAAATAATCCAAGTAGATATATATGTACTTTAAATAGATATAAAAATAATTTAATTAAAATGGAAGGACAGTGAATTCTCAATAGAGGAATATCAAATGGCTGAGAAACACAAAGAAATGTTCAACATCCTTAGCCATCAAAACTACTTTGATATTCTATCTTACCCCTGTTAAATGGCTAAGATCACAAACACAGTGATTACTCATCCTGGCAAGGAATAGGAGCAAGTGGAACACTTGATTGCTGGTAGGAGTGACACCTTTCTACAGCCACCATGGAAATAAATATGGTTGTTCCTTAGAAATTGGGATTGTATCTACCCCAAGGTCTATATATGCCACTTCTGGGCCTACACCCAAAAGATGCTCCATCCTAAAACAACTATGCTCAACTACGTTCATTACAGGTTTATATATAATATCCAGAACCTGAAATCATTCTGGATGTCCCTCAATGAAAGAACAGATTTTTTTTTTAAAGTAGTACTTTTACACAATGGATAATTACTCAATTGCTTATATATATATATATATATATATATATATATATATATATATCTTAAAGAAAAAATGTCATGAAGAAATTTTCAGGCAAATAGATGGAAGTAGAAGAAATCATAATGAGTGAAGTAACATAGACCCAGAAATATAAATATTATATGTATTCACTTATTAGTGGATAGTAGCCATTAAGTAAATAATACCTAAGCTACAACCAGTAAACCCACAAAGGATACATAAAGAGGAAGAGTTTAGGGGAGATGAAGTGATCTTTCTGGGAGGAAGAAATAGAATAGGTTCCCTGGGTTGACTCTGTAGGGGAAGAAGGAACAAGGGATATGGTAGGAGGAGAGATGGGGTAGAGGGAGAGAGTGCTGGAATTGGGCATTTGGGGGTCGTATGGAAGCCTACTGCAGAAGCAACTTCCTAGTATCTATGAAGGTGAACCTAATTAGGTCCCCTAGTAATGGGAGATATGCATTCTCAACTGGCATCTCTTACAGCCAGGCAAAGCTTCCAGTGTCAGGACTCAGTTGCAGTCACTTGAATTGTTGGCCAAAAGGGTTCCATGGAAATCTCCAAATAACTCAGGCTTCTTTAAAGTCAAAAGGTTGCTCTCTAAGTACAGGTAGTGTGGACTCATTGCCAAGGACAACATCCATCTAACTCATTTAACATTGAGAACTTTAGCTTGTTCCTACATGGAACCTTTGCTCCTACATTATAGTCTCTTTAGTGCCAGAAGGTAGGTACTCTGCTGAATATTGAGAGAGAAAAATGGATACCAATCCTACCCCAAAACCTTTGACCTAAAGATTGTCCTTCCCGCAAAATATGCTAGAACAATAGTGGCACAGAACTTGTGGGAATAGTCAACCCATGATAAACGTGACATAAGGTCCACTCCACTTAAAGGAACCATACCTTTACCTGCTTGGATAACCAAGAACCAGAGACTACATAGTCCAATGGCTTAGTAAAACCAAACAAAACTAGTCTTAAAAATAAATAAAATGATTCCCAATGGTATTCTGCTATACTCCTAGATCAGTGCCTTATTGAGTCATCATTGGAGAGGCTTCCTTGAGCAGCAGAAATGGGAACAGATGTAGAGACCCACAGACAGGCATTATGTGTAGAGATAGTGAGAGATCTTCATCAAATCCCTCTTTTTATAGCTAAGGGAATCCAGAGCAAGATGAGGTGGAAAGATTGTGTCAGAGGAGATGGAGGACACTGGGAGAACCTGGCTCTTTGAATCAATTAAGTAAGGTGTATAGTTCACAGAGACTGAAGCAGCACTTACAGGGCCTACTATATATATACCAGCTCCTCTGTGTATATAGCATAACTATTAGTACAATGGTTTATGGAATTCCTGATTGTGATAATGAGTGAAGTGCATCTCTCACTCTTGTGTCTGCTCTTGGGACTCCTTTCCTCTTGTTGGTTGCCATGTCCAACCTTTATAATGATCATTTTTACTTCATCTTATTATATTTTGTTTTGTAACATTTAGTTGTTAACTCTTAGAAGCCTGTTACTTTCAAATGAGAGACAGAAAGGTATTGGATTTGGAGGTGAGGGGACCTGGAGAGTAACTGGGAGATAAAGAGGGAGTGGACACTACAATCAGGATATAATGTATGACAGACAGATCTATTTTCAATAAAAGAATAAAACAGGAAGTAAACTGTTTATTAATTTATATTATCATTTTTTCATATTTTTCTGCTATCTTGTGTATCCACATACACACTAACCCCAACATCATCCTATTTTTCTCCTTCCCTCCTTATTGCTAGGCATAGGTAAGAAATTTCTTACATTTAATTTCTGTGAAATTTTGTATTATTTCTACTGTATGGCCTATTTTGCTGTGGATAACACTCTGTATAAATAAAATGCTGATTAGCCAGTAGCCACATAGGAAGAATAGACAGGAAAAACAGAGAAGAGAATTCTGGGAACAGGAAGGCTGAGTGGAAAGACACTGCCAGCCACCGCCATGAGTACCAACATGTAAGATACTGGTAAGCCATGGGCCATCTGGCAAGGTATAGATTTATAGAAATGTGTTTATTTAAGATGTAAGAACTATATAGTTAGAAGCCTGAGCCACTAGGCCAAACAGTTTAAATAATATAAGCATCTATGTGTTTTTTTTTTTCATAAGCAGGCTATGGTATTGCCAGAATAGCAATGCTGTTTCTTCTCCATTTCTCCCAAATTACAACATTTTTTGTTACAACTAATCCTTTTGATTCAGTTTTTATTCTTTTGAGGATGTGATACATAAGTTCAAATTTATATCATTTCCAGCTATCCTTCCACTTCCTCTTAAATTCACAACTTCTTAATAGCTATTATTGTTCCATATACTGAGTCAATTCATTTTTATTTTTTATGTGCATGTGTTTAGAGTTGAGCAGATGGGTCTGGATAGGGGTTGAGAAGATTATAAGAGTCAGAAGACCAGGATATTTGATGCTAAATGGTGTTGTCTAGTCATGACTGGGAAACTGAATCCCTCAAATCTCAAAAATGTGGCTGCTCAAAACAAGACATAATAATGACAATTGCAGTTCTGCAAAGGAAAACTTTTGATGTCACAGGAAACATTAGTCTTGGGTCTTACACACACACACACACAATCCTGGTTTAGAACAAAGTTAAGAAGGCAGAGGAGACAAAGCAAAATGCTAAAATGTCAGGACTGATAAATTTCTCAAATAAGCTCTAACATGAATATCTTCATCTTAGGAGTTATGTTTTCATGGTATTTTTTTTTTTCACATAAGGAGCTCATTTGTTTCTGAAGTTTTTCTCTGTTTCTCTGGAGATCAGATCATTTTGCCTTACCTCTATAAAATATTTTATTGGTTAAAAACCCATGATGTCTACCAAGAATGTCAATTTTGGAAGCAATAGTACTGAGCTGGCAGTCTCTTACTGTTATCAAGTATAGATTTTGTATCAACGATGAGTGAGGAATGCTCTAACAAAGTCAGTAGAAAAAAAAAAAAAACCTTTGGTGGTTTTCTCTCTGAATATATTTTCTAAAGAAAACTTTATAATGTACTTTTGATAAGTCCTCATCTTTAAACATGTATTCTGGTTGTTTACTGGTTCTTCTTCTTAAAGATGGCCTCCCTCCATAGTAGCCCTTTTTCATTCACAGTACATTTAATTCTTTTCTGGCTTCAGCTTTCCGTTTTTGTAACAGGCTGGAAGTTTCTAAGATCAGGTTATTTAAGGGGAAACAAGGCTTATGGAAAAGTGATTCCCCTCAGAATGACAGGTCAGTTAGCAAAGTTTCTTTGGTTCAGTACTTATTTTTCTGGTGCTTTTCTTGATCTTTCCAGATTATGAAAGAAGTAATTTTCAACTAGTTCTCCTAGGCTAGGTCAATTACAGAACATTTCTGACCTTTACTCTAATTCCATTGCCCCTACACAGTTTCCAGAAATTAGAGTGGAATTTACTTCCAGGTATATCTGCAGGTATGATGAAGGATGGGAAGGAAAGAGAAGGCAGGAAAGCAGGTCTGGGCAGGGAACATGTAAATATAAATGTAACATCATGTAAAATAACTATAGATGTTTTTGTTTGTTTGTTTGTTTGTTTATTTTTTTCCAAGACAGAGTTTCACTGTGTAGCTTTGCGACTTTCCTGGAACTCACTTTGGAGACCAGGCTGGCCTCAAACTCACAGAGATCCGCCTGCCTCTGCCTCCCAAGTGCTGGGATTAAAGGCTTTCGCCACCACCGCCCGGCAGATGTAGTGTTTTTAAATGTATTGTAACTGTTGTACAAATAACTCTGAAACATTGGAATGTTCTAGTGATTAGTAGTTATTTTTAAATGATGAACCACATTTCAAAACATAATATTAAAGAATAATAACCCTTAAAATTAAGTTACAATGAATGCCTTTCTTCTGCTTTTGTGGAACCATTATCTTCAAAACCATGTAAATTTGAAAAAGTTTTGTCGTAAGACAGATAACTTATGCATACCTACCCAAACAGATTTTGAACATGTAATATTTATGAAAGTAAAAAGAGGGTAAGAGAAATGATTGCCATATTGTTATTTTTATCATTAAAGAGAATATACTGTATACTGAAATAATCAATGCAGAATATATACAGAAATACATATGCACATTTATTCTGACATGGTTGGCAAGTTAGAAAGAAAATATTACCTAACTAAATTTATGAGTAATTGTTAAAATTCATTTTTCTATATAATTTACAAAAACTAAGGAAGTGGAAAGCCAAAAGGGACAAAGAAGAGGAAGAAGGAAAAAAGTGAAAGAAGAAAAGGAAAAGAACACTAAAGAAGTAATTAATTGAATTATACTATAAGACCAATGTACTTGAACTAACAGAGTGAGCAAGATAATAATAGTGGTTCAGAACTTAAGATGTATAAGATAAAATTAAATCAAATATTTTCTTAGACTAATAAATTTTCCATAACATATCTCAAAATTACAATGTGTGAATAGTTTTATAAATCTTAAAAACAGAAATGGATTATTTAAATAAGGAACTGATACATCTAGATATTAAGTCCAAAGAGTTAAATGGAAAAATAATATTAAATTTAAAACACTAATGAAAAAAATTTGTATTATCTGATAATAAATGATTTCCCAGGTTGGAGAGATGACTCAGAGGACCATCATTCAATTCCAAGCACCCATATGGCAGCTCATAACTGTTTCCAACTCCAATTCCAGGGAATATGACACCCTCAAATGGACATCCATGCAGACAGAACACCACCACACATAAAATAAAAATAAATAAATCATTAACAAAAATAAATTACTTCCTAGGAATTTAAACTTTGGGGAAACATTACTTAAAAATCGTGTCCTACTGTATCTCATGTAAATTTCTTCATGAAAATTCCCTTAATTCTAAATTATTTCAGTCTTCACAATAACAGTCTATTGTATCTCTTGAAAGGACCATTGATATACTTAAAACCTAAAGGTGAGAATGCTTTATAATCTAGAACTAGTAGCAAGTTAATCATTTTTTCTTTGAGATTAGGGTGGAGTCCCAGGTCATCTGAAATTGACAGTCATTTTGGAATCTAGCTCCACTGAATGCCTTTCATAACGTTTAATTGATAGTCACATATAGTGATGCTCTTCTATACTTTCATCAGCTTTACAAACACATTTCCATCCCCACAATAACTTTAATCATTTCCAGTTGAGTATAAGAATCCTTCATATATCTTTTGTGGATTGCTACAATTTGAATATTTACTTATGATGATATAAGCATTTCCAAAAATACACAGGGAACTTGATAATTTTAACATTATGAATTATGTCTGCATATTCATCTTAAGTATTTGTGGGGAAGTAGACTCTAACAAAATCTGCAGTGTTTCACATACTTTATATAAATTAGCATAGCGCTTGCATACAAGCTATATGCATAATGTTTGAACTTTAAATATTCCTTATTCTTAAAATTATTTTGTTTTTTTATTATTGTATATATACATTTGTGTTTGCATGCATTAGCACAAATGTGAAAGTCATAGAACCATTTGTTGGATCCACTTGTTCAAGTCTACTTTGGTTTTTTTTTTGTTGTTGTTGTTTTGTTTTTCAAGACAGGGTTTCTCTGTGTAGCTTTGCACCTTTCCTGGAACTCACTTGGTAGCCCAGGCTGGCCTCGAACTCACAGAGATCCGCTTGGCTCTGCCTCTGAGTGCTGGGATTAAAGGCGTGCACCAACACCGCCCAGCCACATCTACTTTTATGTGCACTCAATGTGTAGAACTCAAGTCACCATGCTTGCACAGTAAGAGCCCTTATCCACTCAACTGTCTCAGGGGCCCAGGTCTCTAATTTTTAAGAGTATTTTATTGCTAGTAGTCTAATCTGGGGTTGTCCTTGTTGATCCTTGGGAATTTCCATAGCACCAGGTTTCTCTCTTACCCCATAATGTCTCCCTCTAAAGATATCTCTTTAATTGCTCTCCCACTCTGTCCCTCCCCCAGCTACTAGCAACAGTGGTGAGGGTGTCTGAACTGGCCTACCCTGATAATCAGATTGGGGAGTACCCTAACTGTCATCATAGAGCCTTCATGGAGTAACTGATGGAAGCAGATCCACAAATCAACAACCATGCACCAGGCAGAGTTCTGAGAGTCCAGTCGAAGAGAGGGAAGAGGGATTATATGAGCGCGAGGGTTGTGGGTATGTGTGAGGTGTGTCAAGGTCATGATGGGGAAATCTACAGAGACAACTGAACCAAGCTCAAAGGAACTCATGAACTTTAGACCGACAGCTGTGGAACCTGCATGGAAAAGGACTAGATCCTGTGCATGAGGGAGACAGTTGTGTAGCTCTCTGTTTGAGGGGCCCCTGGCAGTGGGATCAGGATCTATTCCTGGTGCATGAGCTGGCTTTCTGGATCTCATTACCTGTGGCTAGACATCTTGCTCACCCCTGATACAGTGGGGAGGAACTTAGCCCTGCCACAACTGAATGTACCAGGCTTAGCTGTCCCCCTATGGGAGAATTTACCCTGTTAGAAGGAGTGGGAGGCAGAGTGGGGAGAAGGAGGAGGGATGAGATGAGGATCTGTGGTTGGTATGTAAAATAATTATAAACTTTTTAAAAAACAGAGTATTTTATTATTTTGTATGTATGGGTGTTTTACCTGCATGTAAATCTGTGCACCATGAATGTACCATGTGTGTGCCAGTGAAGGTCTAAAAGAAGGACTCTGGTTTCCTGGAACTAAAGTACGAACCACTGTGTGGGTGCTGGGAATAAAATCCAGGTCCTCTAGAAGAGCACCAGTTCTCTTAACCAAGGAGCCATCTCTCCAGTACTATTGACACCAATTTTTTAAATGTTTTTTAATCCTTTATGATTCAGCTCCACAGATATAGAACACATATATATGGAAAGAAAATACTTACCCTCCCTTTTAACATTCCTTTTGAATCTGTTTTCTGATGCAGACCTAGCAGCATTTTCTATACTTAATATATCTTCCTGGTTGATACATTTCCATTGAAATTGCAAGAAAAATAAAGCAACTCCATTCTTTCACTCTTACAGTAGAAATAAATTATAAACTAACAGAGGCTAGTACAGTCACTAGAGGCAGGTCCAAGCTCCTCTCCCTGTACCAAGGCTGTCCAAGTTGCCCACCATGGATAATGGTCTCCTAAAAGCCAGCTCATGCACCAGGGATGGATCCTGATCCTACTGCCAGGGGGCCCCTTAATCAGATAAAGCTACACAACTGTCTTGCCTGTGAGGAGGGCCTAGTCCAGTCCCATGGAGGCTCCACAGCTGTTGGTCTAAAGTTCATGAATTCTCACTAGTTTGGTTTGGTTGTCTCTGTAGGTTTCCCCATCATGATCGCGATGTCCTTTGCTCATAGAATCCCTCTTCTCTCTCTTGACTGGATTCCTGGAGCTTGGCCTGGTGATTGACTGTGGATCTCTGCATCTTCTTCTAACAGTTATTGGATGAAGGCTCTATGATGACAGTTAGGGTATTCACTGATCTGATTATTGGGGTAAGCCAATTCAGGTACTCTCTCCACTATTACTAGTAGTCTAAGCTGGGGTCATCCTTGTGGATTCCTGGGTAATGTCCCTGAATGTTCTCTGCTCTGCTAACTCATCATGGGAGGCCTTACCTTGTTGGATGAGGGGAAAGGGGGTGGGTTGCTTGAGGTCGGGAGGAGGGAAGAGAGGGGGCTTTGTGGTTCATATGTAAAATGAATAAAAATTTCCTTAATAAAAAATAATAAATAAGTAAATTGATAGAGGACTTAAGCAATTGAATTTCAACAATCTCCTGGAATAACCTCACATCAGCACCTCTAGTCAACATACTGAAGGCTTTTGTTCATGTGACCTGGTACTTAAGTATGAAGGAATGAGTGAAACATTTAAAGAATCAAATTGGGGCACAAAAATAAGCAGAGTATTATGTCTATCCTCTTATTTCTAGGTAGAAGAGGAGACATTCTACTTTTTCTAGGTAAAAGCCAGATAAAAGAGATGGGTCTATACTAACAAATGTAGGCTTCTGAATTACTGTTCCCTCTGTGTTAGAAATGAGAGATTTGAATCTGGTGGATTCAATTCAATTGATATATTACTATAGCTAGCAATTAAGAGGTAAGGTGGAAGGCAGAACACATATGCTTCGTCCAGAAATCCCCAATTCATATGTACATCTAATTACTTATTCATCACCATGACAGGAGATGCTATAAAGTTTATGACTCAGCACTAAATAAACACTATCATGAAAATGCACTAAGGGAAAAAAACATTAATCACATATAGAACATATGGTACAGGAGAAAAATCATTTAAAATTCTACGTGGTAAAGTGCATGAATAATGAAATTTAGTATGTTATACAACTGCACAGGAGGGTACATAATCTTCTAAGGGCACTTTATAAGCCTGGTGAAAGAAAATTATTTCTGAATAATGGCTAAACATGGAAAGGTGAATGAATCATGAACGGAAGTGGGTATAGCAATAAAATACAGCATTTTGTGCAAAACATAGCATTAAAAGAAATATAGAGTCACTCAGGAAATGAAAGATATTTAATTTTGTGAATAAGAGATTACTTGTAAGGTTGGTTTGTAAAAGGCAGGAAATTAGGTTTGCCAGGAAAACAGGGACCACATTATTCAAGGTGACTTATCCCTGCTAAAGAGGTAGATCATTTTGAAAAAGCAAGGAGAACTCTTGAAGATTTTATGAAGTAAAATTCCCTCTAATTTGCATTTGAAATGATGCTCTTCCCATGTTGTTTGGAAAATGGATTAGAAAGAATTAGAGACCTAGTTAAAAGAATGTAATTAGTAAGAAGTTGCAATAATGCAAATAAGAAATGCTATTTACCTAGACTAGAAAGTGACCCTGCCAACAGAAAAAAAAAGGTGGATAAACTCTGAGAACAAACACAAACTAGAAGAATGGAAGACTGGCATATTTTGAAAGAAGGAAGAATTGAAAAGGAATTCAATCTTATCTTGAGGGAAATTAATTGAATTTTGAGGTTTCTCACTAAGATCTGAAACCTATTCTGAGGGCATAGTAAAATTGAGGCATAAAATTAAAACACAAATATAATTTAAAAAATGCAAAAAAAAATGATGTTGTAAAGTTTGAGCTGATAATTTTGAAATGAGGTGAGCATGCTTCCACAGGCTGATATGAAGTATCAAGGTGGATAGGCAGATTCAAGTGATTTCCATCTTAGAGAATAATGCTAATTTGAGTGTGAAAAGTTCATACCAGGAAGGAATTTGAAGAACTACAATAATGAATGTACTAAAAGGACAGATTTCAGCATGGCAATCATCTCTTGGAATTCAAAGCAACCTTGTGAGATGTTCCTGCATTGATGAGGTAGAGAACCCATGATACCACATTGAAGACTGAGACTCTATGGTCTCATATCTTCCTTTGCACACTACCAAGTACATAATAAAATCTTGAGGCTGTACTATCTCATAAAATAAATTGTGTGATACTTACCCGAATCAGTTCTTAAATGTGGAAAACAAATTATCAGTTAAAATTATACGAAGTCTGTGTTACAAAATCATGATGTACAAGAAAAAGAAAAAAGAAGATCTAGAAAAGGGTAGATCATTGAATCTACTATGAAAAAAGGAAAGATATAGAAATGATAAGATAAAAGGTAGATTTTTGGATCTACCTGTAGCACAAATCATAAAAGGTCTTGTTAATAAGAGCCAGGTATTGGGGTGAATGCTGAAAGATCAGAGAAGCAGAACAAGCCACAGCCACCTCACCTTGCCAATTCCTCAGCTGATCCTGTTTCCTCTGTGTCCTCATCTGAATGGGTCTCAGCTGAACTGCTGCTCAAAAGCCTAAAAGCTTAACCAGCCCTAGTTTTGGGTTTTCATGCCTTATGTACCTTTCTGCTTTCTGCCATTACTTCCTGGGATTAAAGGCATGAGTCACCATGCCTGGCTGTTTCCAGTGTGGCTTTGAACTCACAGAGATCTGGATGGATCTCTTCCTCCAGAATACTAGGATTAAAGATGTGAGTGCCACTATTTTCTGGCCTCTATGTCTGTCTAGTGGCTGTTCTGTTCTTTGACTCCAGATAAATTTATTAGGGTGCATGATATATTAGGGAATACAATATCACCACATCTACTCAAAAGAAAAAGAGAATATGGATATAAGATAAAAAGGGAGATTATTGAATCCACATTTAAAAACAAGGAACTACTTGTGTCAAATAGGATAAATAATGAAGAAGATATTTTTATCTGAATTTGTCAAGTGTTAATGGACTGGACATTGTTAATGTAATTCTTGACTATATATATTGTATATACTTATTGGATATAGTTTTTCTTGTATTAGTTATAAGCTTATTTTTAAATTTTAGACAAAGAGGGGAAATGTGGTGGTATATTGTGTCGCACAATATATTGTGCACCTTAATAAACTTATCTGGGGTCACAGGACAGAACAGCTGCATCTCATACCTCCTAGCCTTCTGGAGGCAGAGATCCATCCAGATCTCTGTGAGTTCAAAGCCACACTGGAAACAGCCAGGCATGGTGACTCATGCCTTTAGTCCCAGGAAGTGATGGCAAGAAGCAGAAAGATATATAAGGTGTGAAAACCAGGAACTAGAGTCTGTTAAGCTTTTAGGCTTTTAGCAGCAGTTCATCTGAGATTCATTCTGGATGAGGACTCAGAGGCTTCCAGTTTGAGGAAACATGATCAGCTGAGGATTGGTGAAGTAAGGTTAGCTGTGGCTAGTTCTGTTCCTCTGATCTTTCAGTGTTTACCCCAGTACCTGGCTCCAGGTTTGTTTTTAGTAATAAGACCTTCTAAGATTCATGTTACAGACAACTTTTCACTCACTACTTTGTGATATGTATCCAAAGGACACCAAGAGTCAACAGAATTACATATTAGAGAAAAATGCTGTTTTCCTAAAGCCCTTCATATGCACACATATGGCTTTGATCCCTATTAACCTGAGAAACAATGTAAAGACTTAGAATGGCATTTTAATGATCTCAGAGAGATAATCTTCTTTGCTTTATAATGGCAGAAATACAATTAAGTTATCCATGAAATGGAAAATTTTAAATATATGAATAATTATCTGGTGGCTTGATATATATGGTGATTAACTCATTTTTATTGATTGTGATAAAGTACCTATAATAAAAATGTGTTAAATACAAGATGTAAATTAAAAAATAATTTGTAGGGGATATAAATGCATCAAGATATTCTGAGTTCTAGAATAAAGTCTCATTCTCATGTTACCTCAAACACAAGTACACAGTCAAAACCTCCAAGTATTAATGATTTTTGTTTGATTTGTGGCTTTTTATTTTGTTTTAAAATATTCTGTGAATTTTATATATAGTTGGTATATTTAAATAATTTTCATTCCATCTCCTGTCCTGTTCAAATTCCTGTTCCCCCTACTCCCTATTAAGTACAGGATATCTTCTTTAATTATTATTTTTACACACACAGGTGTACTACCTGCTGAGCACATTTAGTGTTCCTTATATGTGTGTGTTTAGAGCTGAGTATTTAGAGTTGGATAGCCTATCATGGGGCTTATTGCTGGAAAAGACTGTTTATACCTCTATCACAAGATAATAATTGCCTGTCAGTGCATATAAGGATGATACCTTATGAGTCTTCCCCATCTGGAACTTGTGTTGTCTTTTTGCACATCTTGTCTAGGCAGCCACATTGTTGAGAATCCAGGTGCAGCTCTTCTGTTACAGAGAGAAGATACCATCTCACAAGAGATGTCTACGTCCTCTGGCTCTTCCAGCCTTTCCATCCCCTCTTCCACAATGTTCTATCAATATAGGTTGTTTTGTACATGTATTGATTGATTGGGGTTCGTCACTACACAATCATTTTTATACTAAGTTTTGAGCAATTGTAGATATATGTAGCCTCTATTTTCTGCATAATCTTTCATAAGGGGTGAAAGCTACACTTCTCTGTGGGTATAAAAATTAGTATTTAGAATCCAGTTAGAAATTGTGCTGATTTTCACAAGTAGCAATAAAAAGTTTTCTTTCCAGGCCCATGGCCTCACCAGATATAGGTAGTCACCTTGGTTTTTCACACCAGACATGAATTCCTTCTTATTCATATTATCTATCAACTTATAGAATAGTTGGTTAAAAACTAGCTATCGGTGAACTTTTGAATGTATCTTATTAGGTCGCTAATTGTTGTGGCTCTTAGGTGTCATCGCTAGGTTGGATTACAAACGGACATTCTGATATTATGAGAACAACTCCGGAAAAGGAGCTCTCAGTTCCATTTCAGCTTTTTTTCTTCTAATTCCTGTGTCTAAATTATATGGTGTCTAAAGGCCAAGAATCTTACTGTCAAGATTTTGTGACTGGGCTGTTACCTGGACTTCTCTTTCCAGAATCCAGAGTACATTCTGGCACTAAAGAGACTAGAACATAGGGGTAAAAGCTCCATGTAAGCAACATGTCAACTTCTCTATGCTCAATGAGTTGCATGAACATTGTCCTTAGAAATGGGACCCTTGTGTTAGTTTGCAGAGAATAACTCTTTGTCTTAACATCATTCTAGGTTGTGTGTGGGTTTCTATGGGACATCCTTGAAGAAAAACTCAAGTAACTGCTGTCCAGTCTCTTCACGGGAAGCCTCACTTATCTACAAGAGATGGTCAGTTGAGCCTATGTATCTCCTATTAATAGGAACTCTCATTAGGACCACCTTTATAGATTCCAGAAAATTTCCACTGCACTAGGTTTCCACATCACCCCCCAACAGTCCCCCTTTTCTATCCTTCTCTCCCTACAGTCTCTTGCTCACCACATCCTCCTAATCTGACCCTCCCCACTCCAGTCTTACCCTCCCCCAGCACATCTATACATCTATTCTATTTACCCCTATCAGGGAGATCCTTCTGTCCACAATATAACCCTTCTCTTTACCTAACCTCTGTAGTTCAGTTATTATCTACTTAGTGGTTAATATCCCCTTGTAAGTGAATGCATACTATATTTGTCTTTCTGGGTCTGGATTACCTCACTCAGGCTGATTTTTTTTTCTAGTTCCATTAATTTGCCTAAAAATCTGAGGACATCATTTTTTAACAGCTGAGTAATATTCCATTGTATAAATGTACCACATATTCTTTATCTGTTCTTATGTTGAGGGAAATCTCAGTTGTTTCTAGTTGTGGGATTTTATTATTAAAGCTGGAATTAACAAGTCTTAAAAAGGTTCTTTGTGGTCATATGGAGCATCACTTTGGTAAATGCCCAAGATTGATGTAGCTGGGCCTTGAGATACATAGATCAATTCCCAGTTTTCTGAGGAACTACCATATTGATTTCCATTGTGGCTGTACAAGTTTACACTCCCACCAGCAATAGAGAAATGTTCTCCTTGATCCACATTTTCTCCAGCATGACATGTCATTTGTGTTATTGATCTCAGCCATTCTCACAGGTGGAAGATGGAATCTTAAAGTAGTTTCGATTTGCATTTCCCTAACAGTTAAGGGTGTTGAGCCTTTCTTTAAGTGCTTTTTTTTGTCATTTGAGATTTACTATTGAGAATTCTCTGTTTACATCTTTACCCATTTTTTATTTAGATTATTTGGTTTTTGACATCTAGCTTATTGAGTTCATTGTATAAATTTTGAATATTAGTCCTCTATCAGATGTGAAATTGATAAACATCTTTTCTAGTTCTATAGGCTGCCACTTTGACTAATTGACAGTGTCCTTTGCCTTACAGAATCTTTTCATCTTCATGAGGTCCTATTTATTAATTGTTGATCTCAGTGCCTAGGCTATGATAATTTTGATCAATGGTATTGAACTTAAAACTCAGACATAAATTTAAAGATATGTGGATACCTGAATTTTTTGCCAATGGTCATATCAAAGAAGCAGCAGGTGTCTGGTAGGTAAGGTCCCAAGTGCTTCAGCTCCAGAATGCCTCTTGCTGATGCTGTGTCTTTACATGTTTGCCATTACCATTTTTTTTCTGGTTTCTGGTATGGTAGGATTGGGTGTAGGAGTGATCCCCATGGCCTTTAATGTAGTGTGATTATCTCTCATGGAAATATCCTATCCTACTGGGCATTTTTATCTGTGGATTATTATGAAGATGGTTTCCTTTTAAGCTGTACTGGTTAACTGAAGCAATTACTTTATACAATAATAGTGTAAGTTTAAATAGAATTATGACAATCAAGGATTTTTAACAAATATAACAAAGGGTTATGATAGAGATAAGTTTAGTGGGAAAATAAATATAGGCAAAGTTAGGATTATAGATTTGCCCCTGCCTCTGATAAAGCAGAGGGCTGGAAAGAGTAAGAAATATGGACAAGGAAGTGTCATATAGACAGGACTTAAGATTTTCTCCTGAGGAGCTGCATAGACTGTATGGCTTAGGTTAATGATTAAGGAAAACAATCACATTCCAGGAGTCAGGCCAGCTTGAGTTCTTTTAATATTGATGTTGAGAAATGTGTTCAAAGGTTTCAGTGTGATTCATAGCTAAAACAAAGTTTTACATATGACTTCATGAACTAAATAACAAAGAATTGGACAGTTAGTTAAGATGGTTGCACAGATCTCTAAAATATGAAAAGCCAAACTTGTAACCTGTTTTTGTGGCAATTATAAAAACTACTGCCTATGTGAATGTTTGTGACTGAAAGGCCACTGATCTGTGAGGTCTAAAAGATAAATCTTTAACTGAGTATGGGTTTCCCAAAAAATGCATGAAGATGTGGTTAAGAATGTACTGGGGTTGACTTGCTCTAGAAAAAAAAATATGTTTTTAGAGTGATTATGTAGTAACTGTGTAACTTGTTGTTATGGAAAAATTCTTCTTTGTAATGAACTTGGTATGAGGAATATAAAAAGGGTGTTTTTCAAATGAAGAAGAGAGGACCTAAAGATGTGGGTGTTCCCCTTGTTAACTGTCCCCAGAAAGATAAATTTTGCCTCATTCACCAGCCCCATAAAATGAAGTGATTAGACTCCTGACTCTGGGGCTCCCCTTCAATTCCTGAGCTGCTGAAGGCTGGTACCTTACGGTTGCTATTTTTGATAAAGAAGAAAAAAATACACACTGAAATAAAGCATCTTCAACCAATGGTGCTGGTCAAACTGGATGTCTACATGCAGAAGACTGCAAATAGATCCATAATTGTCCTCCTGTACAAAACTCAAGTCCAAATGGATTGAACACTTCAACATAAAACCACTGAGCTTGATAGTAGAGAAAGTATGGAAGAGCCTTGAACAATTTGGAACATCAGACAACTTTCTAAACAAGACACCTATATCTTTTCATTAGATTTGTGCTTTCAAAAGTTGTGCTGTTAGACTAGATCACTGCAACCACTGCATAGACTTACAGAATAAAACCTGTAAATTTTCCTCTGACTTTTCATATTTCCAGAATGGTGATGAGTGATCACTTTAGATATCAAATGCTCAGAGTTCTTTCTGGACTTGTTTACCTAGTTATCCATGTTGTTAGCATTCTTGTTCACCCAGCGACCTGACAATGTTATCTTATGTAAAGTCCTCTTTAAGAGAAAACCTCCCCCCCTTCTCTCTCCTTCTTCCTCTCTTGCCACAAGGGAGTGCACACCTCTTCTCTTCCTTTCCTTTCCTCTTTGTCTTTTTCCTTTCTTCTCCTTTGACCTTGCCCGTTTTCTCTTTCTCCTTCTCTCCCTTCCCCCAACTTAATAAAACTTTCCACATGGGTGCTGTGTCTGCATGCCTTGAGATACTTTGCACTGTGCCCCCTTGGCTACCACCTGCCGAGTCTATGTGTGCATGGTGTGTCTCCCTCACACACCATGGGGCATCTTGGCTCTACCCGCCAAGGTCTCTCTACCCCCATTTTACAAAACATGTGACATGTGTAATTGAATATTGAGTGGATTTCTCAGAGTCAATGTATCAGGACATACCCATTCCTCCTCAGATCTCATCTAGCAAAACCTGGCAAGTTTTGTGATGCCAGAAACTGTCCTTTAATATCCTGATTTATATTATTAGTATCAACATTTAAATTTTTGGCCACATAAAATTATCAAAAAATATATTGCCAATACCTTATAAACATATCAAAAGATCAAATGATGAACATTTTATCTGTATCTCTAAAGATATTTCTGCTATAGAGATTGATCTGTCCCTAAATATGTGAGTGCATTCACATGCACATACATATAGGCTCACTTGTGAATCTTTCTATATTTGAACTACATTATTTTCAAGATAATATCTTATATCATTTTCTTTCACTTTCAAGGTAATAACTGTCTTTATGAAGAGCTTATCTGAGACTGGAATGAAAGGTTAAAGTAGTGACTGCAATTATCTGAACATAGTCTTTATCTAAAAGCATGAAGATTGTCATGTTGTGTCTTTTTAAACTTTCCAAAATTTAATTCACTTATGTATGATTGGAAAGCTTACAGATAATCTGAATCTGGTTAATTTTAGATAAAAAATGCTTTAGACTACTATTTATTGATCAATTATTTGTTGTATCAGTTATTGTTCATACTCTTGCTAGATAATCTGAGTGTATCTTGCTTCTTTATTGTTTATGACTCCTCCTAATTCTTCAGCCTTCCATTAGATCTGTACATGCTTATTTTCTGCAGTAATTGCATGAGATCTGACATGGATATTAAATCTTTGCTCTATCACTCATAGTGCTTCTATTCCTGTGATTAACACTGATTAATACGTCTAGTAACACCCTCAGTATAGTCCTCTTTACAGAATCATTTTTATTTTATCATCCTCTACTCTCAATACCATTAGACCATTATTTAAGATAGGTCAAGTTAGTGATTATTCAGTTTTTAATCCCGTTCTTGTTTCTAAACTCACTCAAGTCTAAAACTCAATCTTAAGAGTTTTCAATCTCTGTTATCTGAACTCCATTTCTATCATGATGCCCAGACTCACTCTTTTCCATCTACTTATAAGGAACATTTTGATGTTTGTAAAATGAAAATGTATTCTGCAATTTAAGTAATATGTTCTACAATTTATGCTGCATTGATTTGTCTTCCCTGGGATTATAAGATGTTCCGCCTTTCTTCACTAGTTTTCAGTTCCTGTTTGTATCTTATCTTCTTCACTTATTCTGTTCCTCCCCATATTCTTTGTGTCTCCTTACTTTGAATTTTCATTTTTTAATTAAAGTTAGTATAAGTCATTTAAACATGTCCCCATGATTTATGTCTATCATCTGAATTATATGACCACAAGTTCATGGTTACCCATATATGCCAAGTTTATGAGTAAGAAAATACTTTTCATTCATCTAATTAAAGTAAGCCAGGCAAATGAGAGCTTATGGCATTTATGATGATATAAATGTTAAATTGACTAGCAAGTGCTAGAATCTAAGTTAAATATAAATGTGAGTGTGTGTGAATGTGTGTAGAAAGGTAATAAAGTAGAATTAATTTAAAAATATATTATTTAATTTTTAAGTATGTTTATCAATTATACTAGTAAGTAACCATATTTTGATAGAACCTAACCCTGATTGGTAAATGTCATCTACATTTGGAAATCTGATGGAAAACCAAATACTCCTTATCACTTCAAGGATGCTATAAGAAATATATATTGTCATACTATAGGAATTGATCCTGTTATAAGTTTTGTTAAGAGTGGGATAGTTTCACCATACTTATTTCAAAATTGTACACTATTAGTACAGTATATAAGTAATATCACTTCTTAATAAGAAGTTAATATTCGTGTTGCTTTTTTATTATGATTATGTGTAAATTTATCCATCTGTCTCGTAATATAACTTTTATTATTAGAAACTATACATCTGTGTTTTATTCAGTGTTTAGGGATATCTTTCTGTGTGCTTAAAACTATATTTGATAGATTACCATGAAAATTAATCATATTAAGTAATCAAAAATAGAAATATTTAATTTTAACACAAAGACAATTTAAAAATTAATTTATGTGTTAGTGATAAAAGGACAAAGATCTTTCTGGTTTAACATCCATTGCCATACAAAGGAAAAGAGTTTAAAATCCAAATATCAGTAAATGTCACTCTGTCTGAGAAATGAGCTCAGATGTCCCCTTGATGCTCTCCAAGTCTGGATGCAGAGATGAATTCAGAGGATGATGAAAGAGTCCAGCAACTTCACCTCTCCTGCTCCTCCAAATCCCCTAGTCTCATCTCCAGCTATACAACAGGACACTGGCTGCAGCCTTACTTAAAATACTTCTCCCATCTCCAAAATCTTTTCCTCCTAACATCTCTCCCCTAACTCTTTGCTTTCTCTCACCTCCTAACTCCAGCAGGTACTCTCTGAGAAACCAGATGCCACTCTGGTTAGGGAAACAGGATAACATCACATCTTCACCTCTTCCTCCATTTATCCAAGCTTACTTCCCTGGTCTCACCCCCAGACCAGCAGCAGAAGAGCTGCAACAGCTTGCCATAACGTCATTTCTCATGGATCCTACAGATCTTCCCCCACTAATTTCCCTATCCTCACTCATTACTTTGTCTCAGCTGCCAACTCCAGGAGAATCTGTAAATATGTGCTGTATAATCTAAAAGATCAAAAAGCCAGCACAGACCACTATGCCAAGCCAAACTTTTCAATTCTCATAGAAGGAGAAAATAAGATGTTTCATGGTCAAACCTAATCTGAGCAGTACTTACCTACAAATCCAGCCATGCAGAAGGAGCGAAAAGGGAAACTTAGATGTAAAGAGGTTTATTACATCCAAGAAGACTCAAGGAATAAACAATCATAGATCAACACAGTAAAAAGAAGGAAGCACACACGACAAATAAAAAGCAACAACAGCAGCAGCACAGTAAGGAAGTCAGCAATCATTGGCAATTGATCTCTCTCCATATGAATAAATTCCAAATAAAAAAGACCTGGATTAACAAAGTGGATCAAAAGATGACCCCTTCTGAGTCATCCTAGAAACATGCCTTATCTTTAAGGACAGATGTCACCTCAGGCTCTAGTGCTGGAAAAGGTAATCTAAGGAATGGATTTAAGAAGGAAACTGGTGGACCCATTTTAATATCTGACAAAACAAACTTCAAATAAATCTAATCAGAAATAAAAGGAAGGATACTACACACACAAGGGAAGAAAATTCCAAGTTAACATTTCAAACATATACATATACATTTCCAAAACAAGGGCATCAAAGGTAGCACATAAAACACTGCTTCAGATTAAATCATTAATTGAGCTTAAACACTCATAGTGAGTGATTTCAATACCGCATTATACCAATTGTAACTGGAAATTTTCTCCAGTCCCACCAATCTCCCACAGTTCTGTGGCCCGCTTATAAAATAATCATTCAGAAGCTTATATTAATTATAACTGCTTGGCTATTAGCTAAGGTTTGTTACTAACTAGCTCTTACACTTAAATTAACCCATAATTCTTACCTGTTTAGCCACATGGCTTTTTACCTTTTCTCAGTTCTGCCTTCACATCTTGCTTCCTCTGTGTTTGGCTGGTGATGCCTGACTCTGCTCTTCCTCTTCCCAGCATTCCTTTAGTCTGTTCACCACCTTGCCTATACTTCCTGCTTGGCAACTGGCCAATCACCATTTTATTAAACCAGTGTACAAAATCATTATCCCACAGCACTTTCCTTTTCTGTCTCAATAAAAAGGAAGGTTGTGGTGGTATTGTGTTCCCCAAATATTGCGCACCCTCGTAAACTTATCTGGGGTCAAAGAACAAAACAGCCACTAGAAACAGAGGCTAGAAAATGGTAGCACTCACATCTTTAATCCTAGCATTCCAGAGGCAGAAATCCCTCTGGATCTCTGTGAGTTCAAGGCCACACCGGAAATAGCCAGGCAAGGAGACTCATATCTTTAATCCCTGGAAGTGATGTCAGAAAGCAGAAAGGTATATAAAGTGTGAAGACTAGAAACTAGAAGCTTTGGGCTGGTTAAGCTTTTAGGCTTTTGAGTAGCAGTTCAGCTGGGATCCATTTTGGATGAGGACTCAGAGTCTTCCAATCTGAGGAGACAGGATCAACTGAGGAATTGGCAAGGTGAGGTGAATGTGGCTTGTTCTACTTCTTTGATTTTCCAGCATTCATCCCAATACCTGGATCCAGGTTTGTTTTTATTAATAAGACCCTTTAGGATTCATGCTACAGGAGGATTTAGTTTTAACATAGTAAAATTACATATAATGGAACAGTTATAAAGCAAGAATTACAGTTACAGTATCTACATTTTTTATATTTGACAAATTTAAAGAAAATATTCTGTTTATCCTATATTTGTGAATCTTGGACACCATGGCTCTAAGAGCTAAAGGTAACTTTCTATAGTTACCTCTTTATAAAGGTATAATTAATATAAGCTTCTGAATGATTATTTTATAAGTGGGCCACAGAACTGTGGGGGGTTGGTGGGACTCCAGAAAACTTCCAACTACAACCAACAGAGAAGTTATCAAAACAAAACTAAACAGAGATATATTGAAGGTAAATATATGGACCAAATATTTACAAAACATTTAACCCAAACTAAAAAAAATGTTAACTTCCTCTCAGCACTTCATGAAACTTTCTCCTAAATTGACCATGTACTAGGAAACAAAGCAGGTCTCAAAAAGTAATTGTAATAAAACCATTTATCCTATCAGAATACTTCTGATTAAGACTGTTAATTAACAAATACAGAAAACCTTCAAACTCATGGACACTAACTTATTCAGTATTGAATGAAAAATGAGTTAAGACAAAAATTAAGAAATTATAGATTTTCTAGAATTCAAAGAAAATGAATGTACAGTATACCCAAACTTATGGAATACTTAAAGGTTGTTTGTTTGAAAAGGAAGGTTTATAGCTCTATAGGTCTACATGATAAAAAATATTGGAGAGATTTTATACTAACAACTTAATATCATATCCGAAAGCTCTACAAAACAGGAAGTAATCACACCCAAGAGAAGTAGATGGCAAGAAATAATCGCACTAGGGACTGAAATTAATAAAATAGAAAAAAGAGAACAATACAAAGAATCAATGAAATAAAGAATTTGTTCTTTGAGAAAATCAAAAGATAGACAATGCTTATCCAAAATAACTAAAAGGAAGAAAGAGAATATGAAAATTAATATAATCAGAAATGAAAGTGGGACATAACAACAGGCTGAGAGGAAATCCAGAGAATCACAATGATGTACTTTAACAACTTGTGCTCCACCAAATTGGAAAATCTAAAATAAATGGATAATTTTCTTGATACATAGCATATATTTATACATTTACCATCATTAAGTAAAGATCAGAAAAACATGCAGACCTCTAGTGAAACAGAAGAAGGCAATGAAATTTTCCCAACAAAAAAGGCCCAAGGCCAAACTGTTTGTGGACAGAACTCTACAAGACTTTTAGAGAGTTAATGTTAATACCACTCACCTCATTTTACATAGAAACAAATTAGACACTGGCCAATTCATTTTAGGAGGTTACAGTTAATCTAATGTGTAAACCACAGAAAGACCTAATAAAGGAAGAGAATTACAAACCAATTTCTCTTACAAACATAAATGCAAAAAATACTCAATAAAATACTTGAAAACCAAATCCAAGAACATATCCAAAAGATCATCCATTATTAAGTAGGCTTTATCCCAGAGATACAGGGATGTTTTGATACATGTGAGTCATTAAATATAATTCACCATATAAAGAAACTGAAAAACAAAAACATGACAATTTCATCAGATAACAGAAAAAGCCTTTGACAAAAGTCAACATCCCTTAGTGATAGAAGTCCTAGAAAGATTATAGATACAATGATATACATCAACATAATGAACTTAGTTAACAGCCATCATATAGCCAGTATCACTTTAAGAGGATACAAACTCACAGCAATTTCACTAAAATCAGGAATAAGATAAGGTTGTCCATTGTCTCCTTACCTCTTCATTATAGTACTTACTTAGTGTTGGCTAGATCAATAAGACAGCAGAAGATAAAGAGATACAAATTAGAAAAGAAGAAGATATGATAGTATCAAAAAGTAATGTGGAAAAATTCTACCAGAGAATTTCTAAAGATGGTAGATTTTTTCCACATCACTTTTTGATAAATTAATATAA
Organism: Onychomys torridus; assembly: GCF_903995425.1. Classification (NCBI taxonomy): domain Eukaryota; kingdom Metazoa; phylum Chordata; class Mammalia; order Rodentia; family Cricetidae; genus Onychomys; species Onychomys torridus. The sequence continues at coordinate 99,287,516 of NC_050451.1, forward strand.
TCAGAAATGAAAGTGGGACATAACAACAGGCTGAGAGGAAATCCAGAGAATCACAATGATGTAACTTTTAAACACTTGTGCTCCACCAAAATTGGAAAATCTAAAAATAAATGGATAATTTTCTTGATACATAGCATATATTTATACGTTGTGATGATTTCTGATGGTAACTTTCTCTTTTACCTCATCATGAAAAAAATCCTCTCTGAAAGTCTGTCTTGCTTTCTCTCCCATCTAGCTACTCATCCTCCCTCCTCAGCTCCCTCTGCGCATACACACACACACACACACACACACACACACACACACATACATACACACACACACATACACACCACACACACATACATACACACACACATACATACACACACATACATACACACACATACATACACACATACACACCACATACACTACATACACACACATACACACACACACACACACACACACACACACACACACACACACATATACACAAACACTCACCTCTAGCTCTTTATACATCAGTTCTCTACATAGCTCTTCCAAACCACAATTTCACAGCCAAACACCACACAAATATGACTTACATTTTTATGGTCACAAAGCATTTCTTGCATAAACAATCAGATACAGAGCCAAACTGATACACATAAGGAATCACATAGTTTCTCTATGGCTAGGAAGGTTACATTGACCAGCCAGTGAGTAATGCTTGGCCATGCATGTAGCCTGAGTGGTTAGCATTCCCAGTCATAGAATGACGTGGAAATTCAGGACTTAACAATAACTGTAAGCTGGCTGAACCTTAAGTGGTTGAGGTACATGCAGAAGTACAATTACTGTAGGGAGTTATGTCTACCAGAGTTGTTTCAAGTCTGACTATGATTCAGAAAATACACCTGGAAAATTGTCCTTGTGTATTCTCTGCAGGACAGCTATTCTGCTTTGAATTTGCTCTAAGGTCTTAGCTAAATGTGTAAAAGTTTGTCCATGTAACTGAGAATACTGTTACTTTCCTATGTTAGTTATGAAAATTATTCTAGTATTATTTTTATTTATCAGCATTATACAGCTTAAACAGAAGTCATCTTCCTGACCATCCACAGCTATATGTGTGCCCAAACATGGAATAGTTTCTTGAGATAAACATACAAGCAGTGGGGAAATTACCTATAGGAATTTTTAGGGAAGAAGTGTAGTGGAACATGGGAGGAATGTCAGACAGGAGTACCAGGTCATTTACAGCCAGGTAGGGCTCCCCATCAGGAAGTTAATTTTCTGGTGAATCAAACTGTTGAAAATGAATTGTCACCTGCTGTATACTCCCATGGCCTCCTTCAAAGATATTAGATGGAAAGCTAGCTCATGTTCACGGATCTATAGAATTAATACAGTAAAAATGGCCACTCTACAAAAAGCAGTCTACAAACTCAATGCAATTCCCATCAAAATTCCAAAACAATTCTTCTTCACTAATCTTGCAAGAAAAATTTTCAGTGTCATATTGAAAGATGAAAAATCCAGGAGATCTAAAACTATCCTAAATAATAAAAAGAAAGCTGGGGGGCTCACCATCTCCTATCTTAGCTGGTACAATAGAGTGCTAGTAATGAAAACAACACATTATGTCAAAAAATGGAAACATTGATTGGTGAAAACAAATATAAGACCAAGAAGGAAGTCTACAAACATATGTACACCTGATTTTTTATTTTTAAAAAGCCAGAAATATGCACTGGAAAAAAAGACAGATCTTTAACAAATGGTGTTTGTCAAACTAGATAGTTGTATGCAGAAAGATCTAGTTAGATCCATAGTTATCAGCCTGCCAAAATTCAACTCCAAATGGATCAAAAACTTCAACATAAAGCCAGATACACTGAACCTGATAGAAGAGAAAGTGAGGAATAGCTTTGAAAACACTGGCACAATAGAGGATTTTCTTAACACAACACTGTTAGTTCAGGAACTAAGATCAACAATTAATAAATGGGACTTAATGAAACCCAGAAGCTTCTGACTGACAAAGCACATTGCCGGTCTGACAAATTGTGATGAAAGAGGGTAAATTTTTTATGTTATCACATCTATATGCATATGTAAGTGAATGCTTATGTATGCATGTGTATATAACTAATTTTGAAATTTCTTAGGAGTTCAAATTGGAAAACAAGCAAAACTTATATTTCTTAGTTGAATGTACTCTAACTATAAAACCAAAAACTGCATACTTATACTCCTAGATTAATTTTGCATTAATCTCATAATATACAGGAAACTTTTCAACAATGACTGGATTAAGAATACATATTTGGCCAGGCAGTGGTGGCGCACACCTGTAATCTCAGCACTGGGAAGGCAGAGCCAGGTAGATATCTGTGAGTTTGAGGCCAGCCTGGTCTACAGAGCGAGATTCAGTACAGGCACAAAAACTACACAGGGAAACCCTGTCTCAAAAACAAAAACAAAAACAAACAAACAAAAACCATATTTAAGATGCTTTTCAAATTTTCTGTTATCTATATATTTTTCTAATTCTAAAGGTTTTATTGAAGTACATGAGATGGATTCTAGGGAGAAGAGAAGTTATTGACTTCAATTATGAACCCACTGATGACCCTAGCAAGCCATAAAGATAGCTTCAATGCAATGGTCACACAGGTGGCCCCCATTAAACAAAATAGGTCAGAAAACAAATCCTAAATTCTTTGATCTGAGAATTGCGCAGATAGAGAGTTGATGACTTGATAGGATGGCAAAGGAGGTACAACTGTATGTCAGGAGAGAGCAAATGATATATTATACACATACATAAAATTATCAAAAAGAAAAGTGAATTAACAGTAACAGCTCCGATTACTAAGAATTTTGTGACATTTGGAAAAGCAGTCATTTACTAAGTGAAATTTTTGAAGAAGCAGGTTTTCCCGCATGTGCTGTTGAGTGGAGTTGAATACACAGGAGAAGCACAGCTGATATAATTAGCAGAGAGCTGATGCTCAGACAATGAAATAAAATGCCATTTGCCTCCTATCTAGGAGAACCTGCCATCTATGATATGATAGTAGCTGGTAGAGTAATTTGGTTTGTAAATCTGGCTGTTCATTTTGAAAATCAGAGACTGTTAGGGCAGGGTTCTCGGGGTGACCCTGTTGAAGCCAAAATGGAACACCTCCTGCCAGGCATGCACCTTAGCCTGACCTGTTGTCACTTCGAGTTACTTCCCATCGGCATCTGTGGTTATTTAGTATTACAAGTTAATTTGGCTGACTTCCAGAACAAATAAACAAGTGCAAAACTGTCTCCACACATTCATTGTGCTTGAATGATTGAAGGCCCTTTTGTGTGTGTGTGTGTACGGCTTTAATGTTCCAGAATAATTTTATCTAACAGCAGGAGTCAGCTAGACTTACAAACAAACTGCTCTTTTATTGTAAATGATAGGAAATCTATAAGAAAGGGACATTCGGTTTTAATTACAATAATAACAAATAGAAAATGACTAAAATATCTTACAGAAAATTCTAAGCATAACACAATAACCATAATAACTATAACAGTAAAATACAAATGGGAATGTTCATAGAAGAGCTTGAAATAATTAATGGAAAAGTAGAAATTTTGAACTGCTAGAAATAAATTTATAATAATTTAATAAACAAAATTAAAGCTGCTAAAAACAATGAAATACTAAAAAAAAATACAATGCTAAGTAATGATTTTTCCCTATGAGAATTCCAAATTACATACTATCTAACATTATCAGGCAAAAAGAAAGTATTTATCCATCATGGCTATGGAAAAATACAAATTCTGAATTTCCTTTTGTAACTTCTTAATAAAGACATCATCTACACAGTGGTGGTTGGAATGACCAGTACCTTCACAGACTCTTATGTTTGAATGTTTTGCTCCCAGGTAGTGGACTTTTAGGAAGAACTAAGTGTATGCAGCTTTTGTGGAGGAGGTGTGTCATGGGAATTCTCTTTCTTTAGGTTTCAAAAATCCCATGCAAGTCCAATTTCCCTCTCTTTCTGCTAGCTGCCTTCAGATGAGGATACAAGCTCTCTGCTGCTGCTTTAGTCCTATGCCTATCTGCTGCCATACTCCCTGCCAGGAAGATGGACTATCTCCTGAACTGTAGTCAAGTCCCCAATCAAATACTTTCTTTATTCCCTGCCTAGACCGTGATGCTTCATCAGGAAAATGAAAAGTATCTAGCACACCCATTTATACAATTGTATTTGAAAAGAGTTACTGAAGATAATTGGCATGATGTTGTGCTAGTTCTTTGAACACCACTATTCTCCACCTATATTCATATCAGACATATGACTTAGTGTCTTTAGAACTCTGAATAATAATAAAACATATATTAGAATCATAATAAAATCTTCACACCGAGCTTGTAACAACTAATTATTCTATTTTTATTTCTAGAAAATACTCTTAATATGATGTCTGATGCAGCAGTTGCTGGAAGATAACTAGAAAATACCAACTTCATGTAGTTCACTAAATAGAAAAAAAAATTAAGTAAGTAGAATAATACACTCATTTGAAAACAGAATTGTCTGTTCACATATTCTGTTAAGGCACAATTGACTTGTGAGCCTTACAATCATGGCAACAGGTGTGAGGGCAATGCTCAGTCTATGGAGCATAAATCCCCATTCCACAAGCAAAAGTGACTATAACTATTGCTGAGTACAGAATTTCCTAGTATCAAGACCATTACACATTTCCTAAATTTTCATTATTCAGCAATAAAGAAGTTTGTATTGCTGAGCATGTTAACTGCAGTGAATAGCTTCTGTACTGGCTAGGTGTATGTTAAGATGAAACAAGCTGGAGACATAAGAGAAGAAGGAGCCTCAGTTAATAAAATGTCTCCATAAGACAGTAGCTTGGTCTACTTACAAGACACCCTGGCAATAGGATCAGGATCCATCCCTGGTTGATTTGGGGGCTTTTTTGGAGCCCATTATCTATGGAGGGACACTTTGTACAGCCTTGATGTGGGGGAAGGGGCTTGGACCTACCTCTACTGAATGTACCTGGCTTTGCTGACTCCCCATGGGAGACCTTATCTTTTCAGAGGAGGAGATTGGGGGTGGGGTGGGGAGGGATGTATCTTGAACTGGTTGTTTTAAGATAGATATCTCATAATCTGAAAGAAAATCTCTCTCTCTCTCTCTCTCTCTCTCTCTCTCTCTCTCTCTCTCTCACTCTCTCTTCTTCCATGTGTGTGTGTGTGTGTGTGTGTGTGTGTGTGTGTGTGTGTGTGTGTTTACAGTGTGTACAGGATATAAAACTGGAGTGAATTACAAGAGAAGAAGGGGAACAGAGCTGTTCAGAAAGGGAGGGGTTTGTGGGCAGTAATAGAATATATCACATGAAAGTACCACAGGCAACAGGGGGACAGTGAACACGGAGGAAAGCAGAGGACAGAGAAAAAGGGGGATCAAAGCATTAAAAGCTTAGTCACAGTAACTGTGCCAGTTCTTCAGTGGGAGATGACTTGTGGAAATATTAATACATGGGTATTCACTTGCTGAACTGAACACAATATGTAGGTGTTTTGCCCTTGGTCAGATTGGGCCATATAGTTATGGAGTCAGCCAACTTTAACATACTTACATTCTCTTCACACAATCCTAATCTATGGGAATAGTTCTCTTTTAGCTTTTACTGCTCCCAGTAGCAGAAAATGCAATAGCCTGAGTTTAACTCAGAGGACCCACATGGTGGAAGCATAGAGCAGACTCCAGAAAGTTTTCCTCTGACCTCCAAAAGTGAAGAAATCTCCACTCATACATTATTTTAAAATGATCCTCCAAATTAAAAGGCTAAACTAGTTTTGTATTAGCATTCTCCAGAAATTTTGTGAATATGTTGGGAACAACTAACAAAACTAACAGAAATCAATGATACACTTATAAAGGGTAGCACTGAATTACTATGAGAAACAGTAATAATAATAAAAAATGTAATGATATGAAGGATAATATAAAAATGGGGTTTGAAATTAATCCTTCAAGAATTAACCAGTAGGTGGCTTGCTATTGAAAGTTAATTTAATTAAGGACTCCTAGCAAAAGTTGTCCTCAAACAATTATCACAGTATTTAGTTAGAACAACAGAGTTAATGCCATCAGTATAAGAAAAAAGAAAAAAGAAAAAGAAGATAGCCAGGTGGAAGTGGCACGCACCTTTAATCCCAGCACTTGGGAGACATAGCCAGGTAGATCTCTCTGAGTTCAAGGCCAGCCTTGGCTACCAAGTGAGTTCCAGGAAAGGCACAAAGCTACACAGAGAAACCCTGTCTCAAAAAAAAAGATACAATGCCTGGCTATATCCAAATGATATAGTCTAATTTTATTCTTAGACAAAGGTAGAATATAAAATAGAATATTTTATTATTAAAAAATAAATTGGCTAATTAAATGTAAGTCCAAAAGCTACATTTTCAACAACACAATGTATTTAAGAAGTCTTGCGATGAATTTATGTAGATAAAGCAAACAATGAGCATCTTTACTATGTAGCTAATACTGGTGTGTATTATAGAATAGTGGAATGTTACTATGGGCTATACGATAAATAAATCAACTTGGTTGATTGGTTGCATATACACTTACATAGCAGCAACACTGAGGTTTGAGTATGTGTTATGGTGTTTAAATAATGAAAACATAAATAAGCAATGAATCTTCCAAAATATAACCCCATAATTAAGTAATACATGATTTTATACAAATATTTTCATTTATTTAAATATGAATTGCAACGTAAAACTCCCAGGAGTAGACGCTTTTTAATCAATACAATACACAACTGTGTTTCATGGTAATAAGTCTGGTATGATATGAAAGAGGGGACTATGCAATACAAATGAAAATTGAGTTTTTGTGTAATTTTGTTATATTTGTCATATATTTATATATATTTGTGTGTGTGTGAATATTTATGTTGAATGTGCATGTACATGTGAACCAGAAGAAACATATAGAGAAAAGTGAAAAAGTTATGAGAGACTTGGTGCTCTCTCTCTACCATGTGATTTCTGGGAAGACTGTCAAGGATGATAGAACTTTTACAATTTGAACCATCTTGCTGACCAGAAAATGCAGTTATAAGATCACAATTTTTTACAAATTGTTCATAAATGAAATGTAAACTTTTTATCATTTTATTTCAGTATAATAAGCTAATAAGAATATCTAGTTAAATTCTCATAAGTATAGAATTAATTTAATTTAATTTAAAATTTTAATTATTAGAATCTCAACATCATATGTATTAAGGAGTATAATATAAAATCACAAAATTAATAAATGAACTCTTGCAATACATTATTTCTTTAACTTAGACATCATGAGATGAGCAATATTAAAATTATTTTGTTGAATGTGCTTTTTTCCATTATTAATAAGTTTGAGCATTTAAACTAAGAATTAATACCCACTTTTTTCACTTATTTATTAATCTTTTATGTCTTTTCTTTCTCTGTACAGAGTCTCTTGCTTACTGATCCTTGAAATGTTTTAAAATACAAACATACTTACTTTGCTTTTCATTAATTTGTTTAAAATACATATTACAGTCTATTTCCATTTTGTTTTATTCATATATAAATTTTTATCCTTAGAGATTTGCTTTCACACTTTACAAGGAATTCATAATTCAACTCATTCTGTGGCTTGTTTTATCTTCTCTTCTCTTTTTGATTGCTGTATGTGTGAACGACACACAGCAGCACAACTATAGAAACACAGACCAGGGAATTTTATGGCCACTATATCAAAGCATGCCTATCTAGCTGAGATGACTACCAGACTTGGCCATGCAGCAGTGAAATTAAGAAACAAAGCCCCATATGGTGTTCACAGAGATGGGAGCAGAGGAGCATTATGGTATCATACGGCAGAACTGTACGGTAGCCCAAATTATGGGCTCTTAATTTTGTCACTGCTGACAAGGGTAGAGGACAGCTGGTACCATCATCTTTCATGCTTATTCAATAAAATTGGAACATAGGTGCTGCTTTGAAAGTGTCTTCAAGATATAATTGAGGTCCGTTGTCATGGGAAATTGAGAAAAGTCTGTTATCTTTGATAAACTTAAACCACTCATGTGTCTGATTCATTAACCTTTTGAAGGCAAAGACATTGTGAGAATGTAGGTACCTCTATAATGTGATGTCTACTTTCACAAATTCTTTTCATGACATTCTTTTATTCCTTCTAACTTTCTAATATGTAGCATTTATCTCAGGCTCACATTTTATTTGGCAATATAAGCACTATGATATTTACAGAAATATTTTTAACCATTTTTGTTCATTTTTATTTTGTCATAGATTCAATGTTTTGGGGATGGTATGTTGTAGATGTAAAATTCTGAATACAATGCTTTCTATTCCAACAACGCACAGTATTATTATGAGAGCTAAGAAAGTTATACCTCTTTTAATGTGAATTGCTAATGTCTTTTCTGTGATGTCTTAATCGCTTTGCATCACTGCCTGAAGTAACTCCTCCTCCATCTACATTATCATGACACAATGCAAGCATCCTTTATACTCCTCAGCATTTTATTTTGCTGAGAAATGGCAGTAATTTAGCTTATTTATTTTCTAAACTAACACTATTTCTGTAAAATAAAGTGAGTGGCAGAGGCAAAATGTGTATAAAGAATCTTGTTCATCACAAGGATACATACACATAATAGTAAAGTGAAAACAATTGTTTCAAAGTGAAATATACAAATCAATTCATATTTCAAATGAAATATTAAATGATAGTTGGATAACTCTGGAATATTCCACAAGATGTGATGAGTAATTAATAACTATCTATACCAGTTTCATAAGTATTAAATTGTAAAACAAACAAAATTTATCTCGCTCAACAGAAAAAAGGACAAAATTTCATCTTTAGAGTTTGCACTAATTACTTCCAAACCTGATACATAATCATCTTCAGCTTGACTCTGACTTATTTAAAGCATGGTTTCTCACAGACATCTTCAAAGTCTCTGATCTGATTTCTGAAAGTCATAGTCACATTGTTTCTGATTTTTGGTTTCTTTCAGCCATCATCATAATGCGCTTGTGGTCTATGACACATTTTCCCCTCATGTATTATGTTTCAATAATTAAACTTAGGAATACAATATTTGACAAAGAATGTCCTGTTTTCTTCAGGTTCAAGCTCAACAGAAATATAATTGTTCATAATTTGTAATTATTTTCATACAGAATATTAAAATTCCCTATATATAAAAATCATTTATATGTATGCATTTTATAAAGCATGAAAAGCATCTATATTGACTAATATTTCCTATTTAAAAATTAAAAAAGAGTTAATAATAATTTGCGAAATTAATGTTCATTTGTCATGTTGTGACTAAATGTTCCATAGAGGCATTTCAAAAAAATGTATGTTTTTAATTTGCTTTTCAGAAGTAAAGTGCACATAAATTTGTTTTCATTTGTTCACTGTATTTTACTTCCTTTTCAAATTTCTGTGCCATCACAGAAGAATGAATGATTACTCATCGTTATTCTTTTACTACCATGCAAAATGTCTATCCATGAAAACACAAACAAGCATACAAGAGCAAACATTTGTGAAAAACAATTTAAAAAAAACGGATACATTTAGTGCAACCATGAATATGTCTTGCTACATGTAAATCAGTTTGGGGTTTCTTTAAAATAATGAAAAAACTTCCATATGAGCCAATGACCCAGATACATGATTTCTAGATATGGATAAAAATGCTAAGATTATTACACCACAGGGTTACTTCTATACCTGTTGCTGCACTTATCACAGAAGCCTAGATATGAAATTAGCCTTGTGTGGTGGCACATAACTCAGTCTCATCTCTCCAGAGTCAGAGGGGAGCAATTTCTGTAAGTTCAGATTCAGTTTGATCTACATAGTTTCAGGCCATCTAGGCCTACAGAGTGAGACCCTGAATTTAACAGAGAAAATGTAGTTAGAGTTTTCCTGCCTGGCCCACAGTCAGGACAAATCTCTCTTACCCGCCGGTCCCACAGTCGCTCAGACCCAACCAAGAAAGCACACAGAAACTTATATTGCTTATAAACTGTATGGCCATGGCAGGCTGCTTGTTATCTACCTTTTTTATCTTTAATTAACCCATTTCTGTTAATCTATACTTTGCCACATGGCTTGTGGCTTACCAGTGTCTTTACATGTTGCTTCTCATGGCGGCGGCTGGCGGTGTCTCCCCCTCCTTCTACTTCCCAGAATTCTCTTCTCTCTTGTCCCGCCTATACTTCCTGCCTGGCCACTGGCCAATCAGAACTTTATTTACACAGAGTGATATCCACAGCACTTCCCCTTTTCTTTTTTTTTTTTTTTTGAAAAAAGGAAGGTTTTAACTTTTACATAGTACAATTACATATAACAAAACAATTATCAAGCAAGAATTACAGTTACAATATTAAAGAAGATATCCTATCTATCTTATATTTGTGAGTCTAAGGTTTTATATCTAACTTATCTTTTATCATAACTGAGAAAATTATAACTATCTAGCCTTCAACCACATCAAAGACCTCAGAAGGATATAATATTACCTGAGAACTGGGAGAAGGATGTAAGCATTTTTCAGGAGTCTTGCAAGAGTAGACAGAGACAGCTGGCAGCCTGGACAGTCACCTAATGTTCCTTTGTAAAGTTGGGGCATCTGTCTTCAGCCCACAGGGCTAGAGTCTCTTGGTTATTTTTCTCAGTGTCCTGTAGAATATCTGGCAGTTTCCTCTGTGAAGCAGGAACCTGAAGGACCATTTTTTCAGGCAAAGTTCAGTGGTCACCTTTCTTTGGGTCCTGCATGTCCAGTTAATCAAGCAGTCCAGGCAAGAACAGTTTCTTGCCAAAATGGCTATTTTTGCCAAGGTGAAGATAAGATATGAAGTTTCTTCAATGCCCATCGTTGTCTCTGAAGTAAATCGGTGTTGCCAGGAACAGACATGTCTCACTGTCCAGAAAGTCTAAATTTTAAAAATATTTTAAATGCCATATTCTGAAGGTCTTTGAAGTATTTGAAGATTACCTATCTATCTGAAATATCTCTATGTATGCCTAGAAGACTTAACTAACATGGCTATGAGTATGATTATCACAGATGATTAATTATTAATCTATTTTTAATTATCCATTACAATTTTAAATGAGCTATACAAACACAATACCTTAAACACGAGTAGAAATATATACATAGTATAACAAAATTAACTTTAACTTTGTATCAATAGACTAAAATCCATACCAATGTAACACATTTTAAACAAGTTGTTGCTCTTTAGAAATAAGTTCCTTCCTTAATCTACCCTTTCATCCTATTATATCTATATCAAGAAAACATAACAGAAATTAGCCCAGGTAACAAACAACACACAGCAGTAAAAGGAAATATGTAGTAAATGTTTAAAATCGATGGTTGTTCAGACAAGAAGAAAAATTGAGCCATCACTTTTGAAAAAAAAATGGATGAAAATGAATTATTTTCTGCTAATCAATATAAGCTATACATGAATAGAAAGCATCATGTTTTCTTTTGTATGTTACATTTTGATTTTTAAAAAGAAGTATAAAAGAATATATTGGGAAGAAGAAATTGACATCCACCACCATGTAAGAAAATGCAACAGAAGTGACTGAAATCAAAGGGGATTTTATATATGTGTGGGAATGTTGTAGTAAATAGCTCAGAAAATTGATATACTATAGCAAAATTTTGAAAGCTTTGCATCACATTGAAAAATGCAAATTAATACTACCTTTAGATTCTATCTCGTGCTAGGCTTTGAGGAACTAGGAACTCAGAGTCACTGTTTGCAGGAATAGAAATTGATACAGTCACTACAAAAATCAATATGAAAATTTCTACAACATCTAATATAAAACTAATTGTGATATAATATCCCATAGCTGTGTGTCTACCAAGATGACTCTGTATTGCACAACTGAATTTGATTTACATCTATAGTTATTACTTCTCTATTCACAAAACAAATGAGACAGATTTATCCTAGCTATTTATCAAGAAAAAAAAATACTGATTTCCAATGTGGCTGTACAAGCTTGCATTCCCACCAGCAGTGGAGGAGAGTTCCCCTTGCTCCACATCCTCTCCAGCATAAGCTGTCTTCTGTGTTTTTGGTCTTAGCCACTCTGACAGGTGTAAGGTGGTATCTCAGAGACTGGACCTGCCTGTACTGAATCCACCAAGTTTAAATGAATCCCCAGGGGAGTTTTGGCCCTGGAGGAGATGGGAATGGAGGGGAGGGAATGGGGGGAAGGTGGAGGTGGGGGCGGGAGGGGGGAGGACAGGGGAACCCATGGCTGATATGTAAAATTAAAACACAAATACAATAAAAAAAATAAAAAGAAAAAATAAACGTTTCATACATACAGAGTGGAATTTTAAGTATAAAATGGAATTACAAGGAAGTTACTATCATTAAATTGTTATATTCATAGCATCACTCAAGATTCTTAAAGACAAATATGACCGAGTCTCCCTCATATATAAATCCCATATTTCATTTGGCGTGTGTGTGTGTGTGTGTGTGTGTGTGTGTGTGTGTGTGTGTGTTTAGATATATATGAATGTGGTAACAGTGACTTTAGGAAAGAAATGGAAGTGATATAAATATGTCAATGGAATGACTACTCAGGGGAAGGCTACAAGTTGAGTGTGCACAGGTCAGTGGGCAAAGAAGATGGGGCCCAAGACAAGTAAAAATAGCTTTTACAAAAATCCCATAAGATCCCACTACTTTGTATTTGGATAAAAGCAGATGCACAAAATCAGTGATGCTGTAATGAAATTTGATACAGTCCCTAAAATGTATGTTAGAGTTAAAATTCACAGTCTCTGCCTGCATCAGGGTATTCTGGTGTTTTGTTTATATAAATTAGAAGGGTAAAAAGGCATAATCTATCTGCTGCTTTTATCTCATGCCATGGCATACAGAAAATTGTTCAGGATTCCTGCATTCTGTTTTACTGTGAGATTCCTGATGACTTTGTCCTGTTCACACTTAGCCACCTGTTCCTGCCTATCATTCCCCACCCTGGTCAGTTGGCTAATGCTGCTTCACAGGAGTTTCCATTTGTGTTACACAGTCTGAGACTGTGTGCTGTAGACTCTGCCAACCATGCCTTCAGGTCACAGTCTGCTATCATCCAGCCTTTGCTTATACCAAGGCCCACAGAGCTTCACTGGTGCAGAACAACATTGACAGACTGGCCTCATCCCAAATCCTTGTTGGGAGGATGCCTGTCTTGCCATTTGGTCTCTCTCTCTCTCTCTCTCTCTCTCTCTCTCTCTCTCTCTCTCTCTCTCTCCATGCTGACAGATGCTTTGAATCCTCCTGTATTCTGGCCCTGAAAACATGCTCTTGTTGAATAAAACCTGCATAACTTTTCTCAAGCAGATGTGGTGCTTAATTTTCTAGTAGGTAACTTTTCACATTTTGTTAACAATTTCAAATTTATATAATAGTCTTTCAGAAATATTTCTCACATAATGCTTAAAGGCATCATTAAGTTTTGAAATTTTGAGCCACTGACTGTATCATATCTTTAGCAAATGGAGTAAACAAGAGAGAGAGAGAGAGAGAGAGAGAGAGAGAGAGAGAGAGAGAGAGAAGGGGATATGTAGGTTCTAAGACAATGGTTTGTGAAGTCAAGTAACTGTCTATGTACTTCAAAATAGATGAGAATTACATTGGAATTAAAAGCAGTTTTAAATATTAAAGAGAACATTAATCTATCTATCTATCATCTATTTCTATATAGATTATATATACTGCATTAAATACATATAATTCTTATTTTACTTTTATATATATATAAAGGGTGATTTATGCATAGAAAGTAGGAAAGCCTTAACAAACATAGCACAGAATATGAACAGCCCTACATATTTCCATGCAGAAATTCAACCAGTTACTTAAAATATCAGCATGTATTTTGTCATTCAAAATTAATATTGTGGGATTGACTAGTATTTACAAAAGGAAGTTTATGTTACATGAAAAATTTTAAACATGAAAAGTGTTGATTAATGCAAATTTTAAAGAAAATGTTTTACTGTTCTATAATTTTCAAAAATGTTATATTAAAAATATTCTTTTGTTTTTAAGAGCTGATGACTGAACCCAGGGCCTTGCACTTGCTAGGCAAGCACTCTACCACTGAGCTAAATCCTCAACCCCTAAAAATATTCTTTTAAAAGTAGCAAAACTAAATAAGTGCTTTTGACTTGTCTTTTTATATCTTTATTCATAGTGTTTACTTGTCTCTTGGAGGCCTGCTCTTCTTGAAGAGAAATGGTAGGGGAATGGATCAGAGGAAGAGGGAAGGTACAGGAGAGCTGGGAGAATGGATGGAGGGGAAGCTGTCATTAGGATGTATTACATGAGAGAAGAATCCATTTTCAGTAAAACAAAAAAAAAAAAAGAAAGAAAAGTAGGAAAACTGCATAAAGAATATTAATAAAGTTAGAAATAGAGAAAAAGACAGCGATGCAAATGGCAAGTTGATGTATTTTTAACTGATTTTTTGAAAATAATCATGCATGCATACAATGCATGTTATGCAAATCCACCTGTTTGTGAATTCCTTCATCCACTCTCTATCCATGCTAGAATTTTGGCTGGCTTCATCTTGTATAGGTCTTGTGTGTCCAGTCACAGCCCCTGTGAGGTCTTGTGTGCAATGGCTCAGCCATGTCTGATTTTTAAATCAGGTAACAGTCCTGTGCTGTGTCTGGCACTTATAATACTGTTCCCTTTTCCTAGATGATCTCTGAGTATTTGTTATAGGACATGTGATTAAAAGTTCCATTTAGAGCTCAGTAGTCCTCAGTCTCTTACTCTAAACACTGACCAAGCTATGATTCCGTTTAGAAATCATTGTCTACTACAGAAATTTATCTAAATGAAAGTTAAAATTTGTACAATCTATAAGTATAAATGTCCATATTCAGCATGCATTTTAAATATTATGTCAATTTAGATGGTCAATGGTTTTAAGTGCCTTCCCCATCCCCGGCCTATGAGCTATCATGGGATCTCAGCCCAATAAACAGTACCACTAGTGAGTTATTAGAAGAATAAAGGATTTGAGGAAATTGTCAAAAAGACCCTGTAAGCACTCATGCCCACTGCAGTACTAATGAACAAATATATAAAATGTAGTGTACAGACACTGAAAAGTGTTATTAAGCTATGAAGAAATCAAATCATCTCTTTTGTCTCAGGTCACAACCATAATCCTACTACCACCAAAGCTCAGGGAGCATCCTAGGAAGGAAGCAGGAAGAATGTGCTGGCAGAAGGGTAGAGAAATGTGTTCTGAAATGTTGTCCTTTGGACATGGCATTGCCAACAAAATCACAAACTCACAGCAACTGTGTTTACCAGCACAAAACCTACACAAGTAAAAGTTAATCAAAGTCACTTCTTATTCAGTGTAGATTACTTCATCCATACTGAGGAGCTATTGGCAATGGAAAGCTGTTGAATACTTTATTAATGATATGGCTACTAGTTTGTTTACCCTGTTCCAGTGGAGGCCTCCAGACTCATGTACATGTAGGCAATTCTAACTAAAGTTAGTTGGCTATAGATGAAGATAATGAAGAAGAAATTGAAGTTGAAGTTGAAGAAAAGAGATAAATAAATATATTATGAAATTTCAAGAGGGGATTGTTCCAGAAATATGGGGTAGGTAACAAATGTAAATAGAGGGTCATATTTTATTGTATACATGTATGCAATTCTCAAGAATAAAACCTGTTTTTAATTACTGATTTTGAAGGAAAGGAATAGAAATTGAAGATCATCATGTTAAATGAAATAAAGACAGACAAGTATCACACATTTCCTCTTATACATGAAACCTGTGAAAAATGACGTAAAATACAACTAGGGAAGAGGATTGGGCAAAAGCTAAGTTAGGTAAATAAAAAAGTGCATAAGAGCAAGATATGTATGAATGTAAGGGAACTAAGTGTTTGTTATAGTTAGTACTGGTAATCATAAGTACCCAGAAGACAGCATGAAGGTTGCCATAAGAATAAAATTTCAAAATAAATATATAAATATTATGTTTTAGTATAACATTCTATTAATTCATGAGAATTCATTATAGTGTACAATGTATATTGGTCATATTCATTCCCATGATCTAAGGTTAACTACTCAGAGACCCACCACTACCATGCTAGGCATCCCCCCTTCCCTGCATTTTATGTACTATTTTCATCTTAATTTAAGGCACATGGAGTACAATATAGGCTATCTATGTGCTCTTAGATGTGCAGCCATCAACTGAAGTTCAATGAATTTGACCAAAATCACACACATGATGAAAACTGTTTCTCCCTCCCCTATACTGTCAACTGTCCATAACTTGTCAGTCGGATTTTAAAACATTAAAAATGGATGGGATTGCATTAAATATTTCATCACCTTCTTGCTCTAATAACAATTTAATTTTTTTATTTTATTAAAGTATTAACTACTTTTAATTTTGAAATAATACCAAGAAGTAGCAGGTATCTAAAATAACTTTTGAAATAAAAAATTAAATTTCAAAAACTAGATGTAAAAATTAGAAATCATTGAGTTTAATACATTTTAGTTTTATGTCTACATTTTCATTTATTATTTAAACTAAATGTATCATGTATGAAACAAATTCTGCACTATTTTTTTAAATTGGTGAAACATAAGGTCCATTGCTTTTGTTTAAGAATACTGAACAAGCATTTTTCTACAAGTAGAGAGTGATGGGGGAAAAAGAATAGGCATTTAAGATGGAAGAATATCAATATAAAAGACAAGGAGCTCATGTTGACTGCCCTATCTGTTATGCATAAAATTATTGCTTCATACATTTTATAAACACTATGTACGGCCATTTCTTTGAACCTCAAACTACTATACTACACTTGAAGCAAATGCTAACAGGACAATAAAGAGATCTTTTACAAAGATAATAAAAATTGTTTAACAAAATACTGTGGTGGGTATTGTGTTCCCTGAAATATTGTGTGTTCCCCAAAATAAACATATCTGGGGTCAGAGAACAGACAGCCACTAGAACAGAGCCAGAAATGGTGGCTAGAAAATGGGAAGAGTAAACCATAACAGAAGTTGGGCGGTGGTGGTACACACCTTTAATCCCAGCACTTGGGAGGCAGAGCTAGCTGGATCTCTGCGTTCAAGGCCACTTTAGAATCAGCTAAGCATGGTGACGCAAGCCTTTAATCCAAGAAACATAACCTTTAACCCCAGGGAGTGGGGGCAGAAAGAGAAAGGTATATAAGTTGTGAGGGCCAGGAACTAAGGAGAAAAAAGCATGTAGTGAGTAAAGCATTCGGCTGGTTAAGCATTCAGGCTTTTGAGCACAGTTCAGCTGAGAGCCATTGGGATGAGGATTCAGAAGCTTGCAGTCTGAGGAAACAAGACCAGCTGAGGAACTGGTGAGGTGAGAAAACTGTGGCTTGTTCTGCTTCTCTGATCTTCCAGCATTCACCCCAATAATCTGCCTCAGGTTTGATGTCATTAATAAGAACTTTTAAGATTCCTACTACAAAATACAAGATCTCTTAGTTTTCTGGGAATTTTCCAGCTAATATCAGTTACTTTTCTTGCTTTCCTGACCAAATATTGACAAAAACAACTTAATGAGGAGTTTAGGTGCATTCATAATTCAAGAGATGCAGTCTATCCTAGAACAAATTAAGCTGGTAACATCAATAATATCATGTTCAAGAATCAGAGGGTGATAAATGCTTTTGCTTAGCTCCTTTTCTCTTTTTTATTCAATCTGTGGCTTTATTTCTTGAAATTGTGATCTTGGCATTGGTTTGAACTCATTAGTTATCATCTCAGAGTGACCAATAATGCATTGATACCACATTTTGAAAAGAAACCAAAGCACTTCCCCTTGGTGTCATTTAACTAAGAGAGAACTCAGATGTGAATTCACTTTTTAAATATCCCAAAGTCACCTGTCATTCTTGTCTGTATGTTGCATGATTCTGAATTTGTGTCTGTACCTGTCTGTATATGTGTTCATGTGTCTACTCAGTGGTTTTGTGTGTCAACTTGACACAGGCTGGAGTCATCAGGGGAAGGAGCCTCAGCTGAGGAAATATCTCCTTGAGATCCAGCTCTAAGTAATTTTCTCATTTAGTTATCAAAGAGGGAGTGCCTAGGCTGTGGTGGGTGGTGCCTCTCTGGGTTGCTGGGCCTGGGTTCTATAAGAGGTAGTCTGAGCAAACCATGGGAAGCAAGCCACTAAGCAGCAGCCCTCCATGGCCTCTGCATCAGCTCCTGCTTCTGGTATCCTGACCCGTTTGAGTTCCTATCCTGACTTCCTTCAGTGATAAACAGCAATGCTGAAATGTAAGCCAAATAAACTCCTCTGCAACTTGTATTTTGGTTGTGGTGTTTTATCACAGCAATAAAAACTCTAAGTAAGACAATGTGCAAGTATGTGTCTTTGTTTGTATGTCTGTCTATAACAAAAGGCCTTTCTCTCTCTTTTATAAACAGCACAGAAAGAATTTGATGGAGAAGAGATGAAATCCATTTGAAGAAATCTTTCACGGGATTTCACAAGGTATTAAGTCATTGACTCAACTGATCCCAACTAACCCAGGAAACAAAGAGTATAATAAACACCACTTTTTTTAAACAATGTTTTATGTAACATTTAACATTTTTGGTAGATATGAATTTTAAAATGATTCTTTAACCTGTAATGCATTTTTCAGCAGGTAATTGTCATGACACAGACACAAATGTACAAGCACTACACTTTGCTAGGGGATTGGAAGAATACATGATTGGAGATTAAAGCTTTGTGTCAGTTTAGGATGCAAAAGCTGATTGCATGAGAAATCCAAGGTGAGTAAGATTAGTCTCTTAAGACAGCCTAAAAAAACAGACTGAATACATAGTATGGTGTTGGTCTTAAGTCTTAAGTGACCTCCAGGAGTATATGTATGTGTATACACACACACACACACACACACACACACACACACACACACACACACACACATATACCTCTGGCTTTGAGGTGCATCAGAAGTTCCAGTCCCTTAGAATGTAAGAGACATTTTATTGAAACGCATCACCACAGCTCAGTTGGCCTAATTTATAAAAGCTTTCATAAGTATGACCAAATATTTATTTTACAGGTGATTATAAATACTCTCAGATTCATAATTAACCACCATAAACATGACATTTTTTCTTTTTTTATTATTAAGACTTTTTTTTATTCATTTTACATACCAACCTTAGACCCGCCTTCTCCTCCCTCCTCCTGCCCGCCAGCCTTCTCCCAAAACACCCCATTCCCACCTCCTCTAAGGCAAGGCCTCCTCTGATGGGGAGTCAGCAGAGCCTGATATATTCAGCTGAGCCAGGTCGAAACCCCCCACCCTGCACCAAGGCTGTGTAAGGTGTCTCACCATAGGCACTGGGCACCAAAAAGCCTTCTCATACACCAGGGATGGATCCTGATCCCATTGCCAGGGGCCCCTTAAGCAGGTCAAGCTACACAACTTTCTTGCCTATACAGAGAGACTAGTCCAGTCCCATAGAGGCTCCACAGCTATTGGTTGGTCTACAGTTCATGAGTTCCCACTGGTTTGGTTTGGTTGTCTCTATAGGTTTCCCAATCATGATCTTGATGCCCCTTGCTCACAGAATCCCTTTTCTCTCTCTTCTACTAGACTCCTGGAGCCTGGCCTGGGTGACCCTACCTTAGATTACCTGAAATAGTGGAGAGGGTGCCTGAACTAGCCTACCCAGTAATCATATTGGTGAGTACCCTAACTGTCATAAGCCTTCATCCAGTAACTGATGGAATCAGATGCAGAGATCCCCAGCCAAGCATGAGGCAATTCTACTTTAACTTGAAAAATAAAATCAAAACTCTACTTCTCAAATTTCTTATTTATTTGCTTTCTTATTACTGCTTTTATGTTTTGAGATAATAATATTATGTAATTTCACCCTTCCTTTTCCTCCCTCAAAAACATTTCATATCTCCTTGTACTCGTTCAAATTCATGACCATTTTTTCTGTTCTTTTTCTCTTTTATTCCAGATAGATTAATTTTTATAGACTTTATCCTGATTACAGGTTTCCTTACCCCTAGTTCTCCCAGTTTTTACCCATTTCCCTTCACAACCACATCTACTTGATTTCTGCTTCTCATTAGAGTGCAACAGGCTTCTAAGAGGTAACAACAAAACATAACAACATAAAATATATCGAAATAAAACAAAAGAACATCACATCAAGGTTGGCCAAGGAAAAACAAAAAGACAAGATACCATGGGAAGGCATGAGAAACAAAGACCCCTCATCCATAAATTATAGATCCTCATAAAACTACTAATCCAAAAGCTATAACACATATACCAAAGACCTTATGAAGACCTGAGCAGGCATGGTGCCTGCTGCTTAAGTCTTGGTGAGTTTATATGAGCTTTGTGTAGTTGATTTAGAGGGATTCCATCCCCTCTGACTTTTACTTTCTTTCTATTTCCACTTCTTAAGGGGTTCCCTGAGCTCGTTTAGGACTGAATGTTCCAAGGTTTTCCTCTCTGCATAATGCCTGGCCTTGTGTCTCTGTCTTTGTTCTTATCTCTAGCAGGAGGAACTATCTTTGATGATAGATGAATAAAGTACTGACCTATGAATATAGAAGAATATCATTGAAAGTCATATTATCACTACTATTTTTTTTTTCTTTTTAGAGTAGTAGTGTTTGTTTTTCATGCTAGGTCTCCAGGGTATCTAGTTTTTGATTCTTGGTAACCAAGGCAGGGTCAAGTATGGTTAGATCTCTTGGCATGGGCCTAAAGTCAAATCAGACATTGGTTGGTTACTCTGACAAGCTTTGTGCCACCATTGCCCTAGCCTAATTTGCAGCCAATACACCATTGTAGATCAAAGGGTTGTGAGTTTGTGGCTATGTTGGTGCTTATGTTTTTCTTTTGGTAGTCTTAAGATTACCTTTACCTGCCAAAGTCATTTGAACTTAGTGGTAAAGGTTCTATACAGGCACCAGCTTGACATCTTTGTGTTCATTAAGTTGTCTGTGTGTCATCTTTGGGAATGAAGCCTTGCTGTTTTAGTGAAAAGCAAGTTCTTATATTGGCAACAGCATGCATTGTTCGGGGATTTGCGTGGGACCCCATTGACCAACAATTCAGCTCAGGGTTAGGAACAATAGCTGCTCATAGCCTCTTTTTCATTGAGATTGTAAGACCAGGTATCAAGGAATTTGGTGTGAGATTGTGTCTTGTAGTCATATCAAAAATTATATCTATAATGTTTCACAGACATGATTTCTACACATGAGCTGAACAATGACAACAACACACATGCTAAAGCAGATAGGAAACATAGCATGAGGCCTTATAAACTTTTAATGCATCGTGAATTATAATTACAATTTGTAATCTTTGTATAGATATGGAGGCAAAAGACACCAACATTTTGTTTTGACAACATAACATAGTACCTGAAAACGAGGGTATTCTCTCATATATGTTATTGTTTCTCTATTATTAAAAAAATGAGTAAAGTACATCTATAGCATGCTAATGCTATTAAAATATCAAAGATCACCATAGTGGAAAAGATTGTTTCCTATGTTTGTGTCTGATAGGAACAAACTACTTGCTTACATCTGCAGGGCACAAAGAAGAGGGGAACACAGGTATCAACTCCCTGACCTTGTGTTAATCAGTTGCTTCTCAGCAAGCACCAAGTGTGCTTCTTCCTTCTCATCTATTTAATTTATGATAATCCGTACTGCCAGCAGGCTCTCTGAATACTGTTACATATTAAATGTGTTTCGATGATACAAGAAAACAGTTTGCCACCCAAAAAGGTAATTACTTTTTTCTCTTTAAGAAAAGATACCCATTATTCTGATCCATCCTTTTTATTCCTTATTATTTCTTGATTTCTTTTATCTTTATTTTTATTTGATTATATTTGAGATAGTCTCCCAAAGTCCACATATAGAACTTGAACTCTGTTGCTCCTGCTTTCGTATCTCAAGAACATAACTTATAGGCATGCACTGTCATGATCAACAACTGAGAAGGCTTACTGAGAGATTTTTTTTCTTTTAGGAAAGAAAACATTCTCCAATATTTAAGTTAATATAAAATGATGGCAAAACTTTGTCTCTCAATTTTCAGTAGGCAAAATAGTCAATGATTTATGATTTATTTATCACTGTGATAGTGGGCTATTAATGCTTAGTATAGAGACCATGAGCTCTGTGGCAAGAATCAAAAGAAGAGATGCTCATGATAGCAATGATGAGAAGAAATAAATGGTGAAAGCAGAGGAGAAGGCTAGGGCAGTTACTGTTACCCAGGAGTAGGTTTCCATAGGGTTTTTGAAAACTCTTTAGTGTTATTTCTCCCTTCCTATACTGTCTCTATATCCTCTCCTATATTCACCTACATTTTACTATAAAAAGGTAATAGATTATAGCACTTCTCATTATACACAAAGAGCACTGAAATGTAGAGGTAAAAGAGAAACATACACTTACTTTTATTTTCTTCCTTCTCTGGACTCCGTTGGTTAGAGGAGGCACAATCCACTCAAAGTTGAAGATTACTGAAAATAAATGCTAAAAAGACTACAATTCTCTTTCTTATCATTTACTCCCCATATTAAGCAGAAGAGATTCACACCCAGACCATGCACATATGTACACAAATAAATGAATACACAAATCCCTGCAATAAAAAGTAGTGAAGAAAAAAATCTCTGCAGTAGAACAAAAAGTACTCATGCTGAGAGAGAAGTCAGGTAAGCAATACTGTGGTGGTATTGTGTTCCCAAAAATACTGTGCACCCTAATAAACTAATATGGTGTCAGAGACAGAACAACCACAATACTAAACATAGAGGATAGGCAGTGGTAGCACATGCCTTTAATCCTAGCTTTCCAGAGGCAGAAATCCATCCTTTCAAGGATACAGCCAAGCATGGTGACTCACGCCTTCAATCCCAGAAAGTGAGCCTTTAATCCTAGGGTGTGATGGTAGAAAACAGAAAGGTATATAAGGCGTGAGGACCAGAAACTAGAAGCTTTTTGATGGTTAAGCTTTTAGGCTTTTGAGTAGCAGTTCAGCTGAGATTCATTCTGGACGAGGACTCAAAAGCTTCTAGTTTGAGGAAACAGGATCACTTGAGGAACTGTCGAGGTGAGGCAGCTCTGGCTTGTTCTGCTTCTCTGATCTTCCAGCAGTCACCCCAATACCAGGCCCTGAGTTTGTTTTATTAATAAAACTCTTTAAGATTCCTGCTACACAATACCATTCAAAAAAGCCACTCATAATACAAAATATCATGGGGGTCACTCTAACCAAGCAAGCAAAAGACCTATATGACAAGAATTTCAAGTGTTTGTAGAAACAAAATTATAGAAGATATCAGAAGATGGGAATATATCTCATGCTCATTGGTAAGCAGGATTAGTATGGTAAAAATGGCCATCTTACCAAAAGCAATCTACAAATTCAATGCAACACTCATCAAAATTCCAACAAGATTCTTTACAGACCTTGAAAGAACAATACTCAACTTCTATGGGAAAAACAAGCAAACAAAATAACTAAATTGGTAAAACAACCTGTACAATAAAAGAGCTTCCAGAGGTATCACTATCCCTGATTTTAAGCTGTACTACAAAATTATAGTAATAACAACTACTACATGGATTAGCATAAAAACAAACAAGTGGATCAATTGAATTGAATTAAAGATACAGACAGAAATCCACACAGCTATGGACACCTGATTTTTAATAAAGAATCCAAAAGTTACATGATGAAATAAAGAAAGCATCTTCAACAAATCATGGTTATCTATCTGGATGCCAGCATGTCAAAGAAAACAGATATAACAATATCTTTCACCCTGAACAAACTTCAAATCCAAGTGGATCAAAGGCCTTGTAAATCCAGTTACTCTGAACCTGACAGAAGAGAAAGTGTGAAGTAACCTTGAACACATTGGCACAGGAGACAACTTTATGAACACATGACTAAAAGTGAAATCACTAAAATTGATAGTATGTGACCTCATGAAACTGAATAGCTTCTATAAGCCAAAGGACACGGTCAGTAACACAAAATAGCAGCCTACACAATAAGAAAAGATCTTCCCCAACCTCACATCTGACTGAAGTGTTTTCAAAATATATAGATTACTCAAGAAACTAGACATCAAAGCAAACCAACAAACAAACAAAACCCACAAGTAATCCAATTAAATACTTGGGTACAGATCAAAACAGAATTCTCAACAAAGGAATCTCAAATGGCCAACAAACACTTAAAGTAATGTTCAAAATCCTTAGCCATGAGGGAAATGCAAATCTGAGATTTTAATCTTTTTTTATTATTATATTTGTGTTTTAATTTTACACATCAGCCATGGGTTCCCCCTGTCCTTCTCCCTTCTGCCCCTACCCCCACCTTCCCCCCATCCCCTCCCCTCCATTCCCATCTCCTCCAGGGCCAAGACTCCCTTGGGGATTCATTTAAACTACATGACAGGATGGATAACACCAAAAACACAAGTGACAGCTAAGGCTGGCAAAGATGCTGAGCAAGGGGAACACTCCTTCATTGTTGGTGGGAAAGCAGATGTATAAAGTCATGATGGATATCAATGTGGAGATTCCTCAGAAAAAATGGGAATTGATCTACCTCATGACCCAGCTATACCTCTCCTAATCATATATCCAAAGCAATCTTAACCATACCATAAGGACATTTGCTCAACTAAGTTCATGCCAACTTTCTTTGTAATAGAGTACAGAATATAGCAGAATATTATGTGGTATCATTTTATCACTACTTCTTTCTTTTGTTCTTTGCTTTTTTCTTTGTTATTTATTCCTTTCTTTCTTTTTATACCAATGTTATTTGGTTTTTATCTATGCCATCTATTTTCTAGTCTCATGTTTTTGGTCACTCAGTGTCATGTATGGATTTCATCTTAGAAAGTGTGCCTTAAGTCAGATTAGTTATTACTTGTCATTTCCACAAGCTTTGTGCCACCATTGCCCTAGAATATCTTTCAGATAGTACCCCATTGTAGATAAAAGATTTGTTCCTGAGTATATGTCTTTAATCCCAGCACTTGGGAGGCAGAGGCAGGCAGATCCCTGTGAGTTCAAGGCCAGCCTGGGCTACAGAGTGAGTTCCAGGAAAGGCTCCAAAGCTACACATTGAAACCCCATCTCAACACAAAACAACAAAAAAGATTTGTTGCTGGCTTGCTGTTTACATGTCTCTTTCGATAGTAACTTTCTGTAACAAACAACCTGGAATGTAGGAGGAAAGGCTCTATGTAGGCACCAGCTTAACATTGCTATGTTCAGTGAGTTGTGTAGGTGTTGTCTTCAGCAATGGGATCCTGCTTTCAGTATGTGGAGAGAAAACTATTATCTTTGCAACAGCCTGAGTTGCTTGGGGATTTCCACGAGGTCCCTTTAAACAACAACTCAATTGAATGTAACCTAGTTCTGGTACTGCAAGCTTCATTGGATGACTGGAGATGGCTAGTTGAAATTCTGTATCCTCCATTATTTGGATACTTAATTAGAATAAGCCTCATATATTTTAGAAAGTTTCCATTTCATTAGTTTTCCACTTCTCAATTGCCTTTCGATTCTAGCCTTATATTCCCCCCCTCCCGACCTGACCCTCAAGGGCAGTCCAACCTTCCCTGAGTCCACCCATCAAATCTAACCTCTTTCCCCTCTCAGGGAGACCTGTGTGCACTCATAGTCCCATTCTCTAGAATCCCTGGGTCCATGAATTACAGCTTATCATTTATTTAATGGTTAATATCTTCATAGAAATGAACACATATCAAATTTATCTTTCTGAGTCTGGGTTATATTATTATTCAAGAGGATTTTTTCTAGTTGCAAATTCCAAATTTCATGATGTCATTTCTTAACAGCTGAGTAATATTCCATTGTAAAAGAACCACATTTTCTTTATCTATTCTCTTCAGGGACATCTTGTTTATTTTGAATTTTTGTCTATTGTGAATAGAGCAGAAATGAACATGATTGAGTAAGTGTCCTTGAGGTATGATGAAGCATCCTTTTGGTATATTCCTAAGAGTGTTATAGCTGGATACTATAGCAACCAGTGACATTCTTGCCAACATCATCTGTCACTTGTACTATTAATTCTAGCCATTATGACAGATATAAGATAAAATCTTAAAATAGATTTTATTTATATTACCCTGATTTCTAAGAATGTGGAAAATTTTTATAAATGTTTCTTGGGAATTTGAGTTTCTCTATTGAGAATTCTGTTTGGATCTTAATTTTAAAATTTGATTATTTGGTTCTGTGACATCTAGTTTCTTATGTTCTTTAAATATTTTAGATATTAATCCTCTTTCAGATATGAAGTTGGTAAAAGAAAAATGGCATAAAAACAGATACCTTGATCAATGGAATCAAATTGAAGACCCAGTTATAAATTTATATACCTATTTACAATTAATTTTCTATGAAGATGCTATAAAAATACATTGGAAAATTACAGCTTCTTCAAAAAATGATGCTGGTACAATTGGATGTCTGCATGTTGAAGAACAAAAATGGATCTATCCGTATTACCTATTACCACGGTTTTATCAGTTTGTAATATAGGAGTATATATGACTGAGAAAGAATTTCTAAATTCTAACTTCAGTTGATGCTGAAAAGTAGCCCTGCATACTGATAGAGAGGAGAGTCTATGTCTGATGAATACTTAGATGCCCATATTAAGATAGAACTTTATAATTATTTGTTTGGCTATGGTTTTCTTTTGTGACTTAATAAAAGTGAGTTGGATTTTTAAACAATACCTGCCATGTATCTGAATAGTGCAATGATCAATTACACTAATTATCTGTTATTACAGCTATCACTTTATGTGTTCATACACTCCAGGGCCATTTGACAAAAAAATGGTATAGTTTAATTAAAGTTTCCTAGTAGGTTTGGGACCAGGGATTGAATCTAAGAACTGCAATAACATTCTAGGTAAAGTACTTGTCAAGATGTTTAGTTGACAAATAGAATTATATATTATTGCTAAATTTTAGAATTTAATATATTTACTTATTTATTCAAATAATTTTAAGCAATTTTACTATGTGAAGTATGTATCTATAGTTCTGAAAATGTTTAATGAGGTTATATCAATCTCAGAATGAAGAGAAGATGAGATACATCTTGCTGAAGTTTTCTCCAGCCCTGCCTGGCCCAAGGTCAGGACAAATCTCTCTCACCTGCCAGTCCTGAAGCCACTCAGACCCAACCAAGTAAACACAC
Organism: Onychomys torridus; assembly: GCF_903995425.1. NCBI lineage: Eukaryota > Metazoa > Chordata > Mammalia > Rodentia > Cricetidae > Onychomys > Onychomys torridus. Next base: position 99,314,977 of record NC_050451.1, read on the forward strand.
AGAGACTTATATTGCTTACAAACTGTATGGCAATGGCAGGCTTCTTGTTATCTAGTTCTTATATCTTAAATTAACCCATATATATTAGTCTATAAGTTGTCACTTGGCTTGTGGCTTACCAGTATCTTAACATGTGCTTCTCATCCTTGCAGCTGGCAGTGTCTCCTCACTCAGCCTTCCTGTTCCCAGAATTTTCTTCTCTGCTTGTCCTTCCTATACTTATTGCCTGGCTACTGGCCAATCAGAATTTTATTTATATAGAGCGATATCAACAACAGATACAAGTTAAAAAGAAAAGACAATTAAAGACAAATGTTAATATTTAACCACATTTGCAAATGAAAAATATTATGTGTAAACATGTCTTTAATTAGTTCTTCACTATTTTTAAGTAAGTTTATTATCTTTTATATTCTACTAGTGTGATAACACAAATCTGACTTATCTACCTCAAAGCAGCCTAAGGAATAATTTTCTTATGAATTAATTAATGTCTAGTTAATTAATTTCTAATTAATTAATTAATTTTCTTTACATGATGGATCATTATGTAGTTTTCTAGCCTCTACATACAGTTAGTTTCACATAAATACACATATCTAATCATTAAATGCTAAGATCTATGTGTAAGACAAAGCACAGTATCTGTCCATGAAGCCATAGTTATTAAGTTAATATAATATTTTCTTTTCCATTCTAGTCTGCTATAAATTGAAGAATTTTATCTTTCTTTGTGCCTAAGTAAAATTCTATCATGTATATGAACTACAATTTAATTATAAATATGTACATGCATAAAGATTAGCATGGCACTACTAATATCTTCTCCAAATTTATCAATTTATTCTATTTTAGGCACATTCTGATTCTGCTTAAATTGTTCAAAGCCTTTAATGTCAGAGAACATCAGGCTTTTTCTCAGTTTTTTTGTTATAAATCCAAATAGCTACACCTCCACATTAATTTGAAACAGTAAAAACCATCTCTTTCCTAAATAAGAGTCTTTCCAAGTCTTAGGATTACTTTAAGTTATGTCTAATTAATTTTTACTTTAAACAGCAAACACAAGGACATGGTCACATATAACTGGTTGCAGATACATTATTCTTTAATTGATAGAAAGACATGACAAAATGATAAATGGTAAAGATAAAATTTGGGATTCAGACAAATTCCAACAAAAGACCTTTTTAGAGGTTGATCTCTTGCTGCAAATAAATACTTGAACAGATGTTTGACTGGAAACTTTTTACATCCACTGTGCTTCAGTTACTCATTGAACAAATGGAATGGTAAATGTTGCCACGGGCTTGTTTAGAGCTCTAACTGATGTACAAGTAATTTAAAAGGATAAATGCTGAAACCTAAAGTTGAATATATAATTGTACTTTATTCCATTTTCATTAATAGTGATTTTACAGAAAGAAAAATTTCAAGAAAATGTCAATTGTAAATCTCATACTGATATTTAGTGAATTAATTATATTTAGATTAAACAGATGAAGGTCTGAATTTAATATTCACTATGTCTGTTAAATATTCACATCCATGGCATGATTTGTATAGTCTCATTGCCAAAGCTAAAATTTAGGCTGGCAAAACTCAGTATAACTCACTAATATAATGTCATTGGTCCCCATATGGAAAGTTTAAATTTTAATACTATAAATCTCTATTGATTTAAATAAGATACTCATAGAATGATAAACACCATGAAAAATAAAGTACATTATTATTAATACATAACTATATAGTTTTTAAAAGTAATTCAAAATCTTTAATAGAAGATCCTATACCATTGGCCTCATTATTAATATTACACTATTCAGAACATGAGCAAAAAACATACCATTGTTTTAATTGTGATTGTAACCTAAAGAAATTCTTAATAAATAATATGTCTCATTCTGAGTTTTGCCAAGAACATTTTGAGATATAATTACTAAAGTACATTATTTTCTTCTAAATCATTGCAAAGAAACTCCATTAACAATCTAAAAATCAAAAGTAGAAAAACTACTTTGTATTAAAGTACATTTGATTGGTTGAAAGTGTTACAAATTTTGTATGTTTTCAAGAACAATATAATTAAAGTAGAAATATAACTGTCATAAAGCTTCACATTTAATTACTACTCCATGTCCTGAATGTAGAAGCATTCTTGGCTCTTGAAAGTTATATACAGAATAATTCTTGGCAAATGTAACACATGATAGCTAAATGCAGCATAACTTACTGTGATGAAACCTAAAGGTTTAATCAAGCCATTCCTTACTCCTTTCTTATCTAATCACAGCTGAATTAACTAGTGTAGGAACAAGTTTCTGTCCCACAAGACACTCCCAAGTCACCACAATTATAAAATTATCAACCAGTAGCCCAGGCTTCATACTAGCTAACTCTTAGATTTAAATTAATCCATAATTTCTATCTATGCTTTGCCATGAACCTTGATATCTTTTCTCAGTACAGCATATCCATCTTGCTTCTCTCTGCCTCTGCTGGCCACTCCTAACTCTTCCCTTCTTCCCAGTATCCTTAGTCTGGTTCTCCTGCCTAACCTTATCCTGTCCAACTACTGGCCAGTCAGCTTCTTTATTAAACCAATTACAATGACATATATTCACACAATGTAAAGGAATATTCCAAAAACTAACTTTCTACTAAACTTGCCATCCCATTAATCTAGTTGTCTCCTTTCAAACTTGAAATTTCATTTTATTTCTCAATACAAAGTTGTCTGTCCACCCTTTCTACTAGCACTATATTGTGGGGATTTAACAATTTAACAAGGCCACTCCACATAGTTAAAAAGGTTTATTTTGGGATAACTTACAGATAGTGAAGGGGTTGGTTACAGGATCCAGGAGAGGTAAGCTAAAGTCCAGTGGGGTTCTCTGGAGAACTCAGACTTGGTCTGCCATCCTGCATTCAGGATCACGAGGAACCAAGAGAACCCAGCACAACTGGATCTCGGCTCTTAAGGGCTCCCTTCTCAGCCCCGCCCTAGGAGCAGGTCATAGGTAGGTGTGGCAGTTACCAGAAGGCTCATTAGAGGTAGTACTTCCAGGTCAAAGCTGGAAGTGCTACCCACCACAGCACTATCTATTCAAGAGTTATTATTTGCTTGATAATATGCTAAATGTGGCAGTAAATATAAAATTATCTAAATATTTACAACAAAACCAAAAACATATAAAACAATAATCCAATAATTTTTTGAAGTTATACACAGATGGCATACTTGTAGCTGGAAGATTTCTGTGTCCCACCTGTTCCTGCAACAAAAACAACAAAAAACAACAAAAAAACAAACAACAACAAAAACAAAAACCACAGAGGCTTTTATTAATTACAAACTGTATAGCCATGGCCTATGGCTCAAGATTCTTGCCAGCTAGCTCTTATAACTAAACTCAGCCCCTTTCTATTAATCTATATGTCACTATGTGTTCTTTGGCTTCACCTGTGTGCTCCCTGGATGGCAGAAAGGTATCTCCCCTGCATCTCTTTTCTCCCTTAACTATCTCCCCTGGATTTTCCCACCTGGCACCATCCTTCCCTGCCCTTGGCCAAACAGCTTTCTTTATCAACCAATCAGAGCAACACATATTCACAGCATATAGAAAGAAAACCCAGAGCACATACTATCAAGTCTAATAATAGATGATGATGGCATTGCCACAGGGCTTAACAATTCAATTTTTAATAGGTTAATGAAGTCAAAATCAGTGATTTTACATCTAACTTAATCTTTTGTAATATGTGAGATTGATCAGTTATCACTTAAGTTTATGCTTATTAAAGCATTGGTTTATTCTACTAGAAGACTTCCAACTACCATCAGAAGGTTTCTGAGAATATAATTAAATTTATAATTCAAAAACAAATGATGGGAGATACCTTGTATACCAAGTTTCCACATTTAACAAGAAAAAAATAAAATTCAACACTCTGTAGCATACTTCAAATTCTGCTTCCCCATCATCAGAACTCAGAAGCCTATTTAACCTTTCAAATTATAAATACGAATATTTTTATTTCCCATATTTGTTTATTCAGTAAGTCCCAGACTCATTGTGAAAAAATCATAAAGTACTAATGTCAAGCAAATTATATACTAACTGGAAAGCAGAGCACAAATTTTAAAACAGAATGATGGCAAGCCATAACAGATGCTCTGATAGCAGTTCAAGACAAGCAATGGTTATGGATTGAATGAAGGGCCAATTTCCATGGCAGTGATGGCCTTATTATTAAGGAGTCAACATTTCAGCAAAACTCAAATTACATAGATGGGTCCATTAGCAGAGAAGAAAATGTACAGGGTTTCTGAGGACAAAATGGGCTCGATACATTTTAGGTACAAAAAAATGTTCCATGTGTGGTGAGTAGTCCATGAGTGAAGGAGAGAAGGAGCAAAGGGTTCCTCTTGAATGTTTCTATACCTTGACGTTTACTCACATTTTACCAAGCAAGCTTCAAATATTTATTTAAATTTTCCTCTTTCTTTATCATTTCAGGCATCTGCTTCATTAAAAATCAAGTCTGCTTTTAATGGCTCTTAAATTTACTTCACACAAACTAAGAGCTTCAATTTTATTGGTCCAATTACACCAAAGGCCTAGTTGAAAACTGAAAAGTCTAAAGCTATTCTTGAAATTCTCTTTCTTAGAGCTCTAAATTTTAATACATGAATCAGTTTCCATGACCAGATCATTTCAAGTAGCACAAAGCTACATATAAATAACTTGTCATATTAAAATGTAATGTCCTGCCAATTGAATTTTGAGGTTAGAGACTGTGATATTTGCAACACCCAAGATGAGGTGTTAGTTATTGATCTTTAAGAATATTCTCTGAACTTTCTATGGTCTTTGCTGTCATTTCTCCAAGATTAGATGCTTTCAAGTGTGACTTTAGTAAAATAGCAGCCTTAGATAATTTGCACTGTTATGAATTCTTATATGTTGGTACAAATATAAACTATTTTTATATTTCTGTTTAAGATAATTTGTATATTGATACAAATACAGAACTATATTTGTTATAATGTACACATATTTTTACTCTTATTTGAAATATTTATATATTGATACAAATGTAAATTTATATCTGTCATACTGTATGTATGTTCTACTTCTGTTTAAGATATTCTGTATACTGATATATATTTAGGATTATTGTCACATTGCATATTGCACTATACATTCCTACCTCTGTTAAAGATATTTTGTGTATTGTCACAATTTTAAAGTCATTGTCTTTTTACTGTACATTTGCTTACAGACTGTTGGCCTTATTTATATGAAGCCTTGGTCCTTAGGTTGTTTAGGTAGATAAGACTTATAGATTTATAGTCACCTATGTTTGTCATCTCTATAGTTATGTTAGTAAGGTTATCCAGATTTATAGATACATAGTTAGGATGGACAGGTAATCTTTAAACATTTCATGGACCTAGAGAATATGGCATTTAAATAACTTAGAATTATTGGTGAAATTATTAAGGCCACTCCACATAGTTAAAAGGGAGGTTTATTTTGTGGGGTAACTTACAAATGAAGGGATAGGTTGTAGGGTCTGACAAAGGTATGGCGCAGTCCAGCAGTGTTCTCTGGAGAACTCTGCTCCATCTACCTCCGGCATCCAGGGTCCTGGAACCAAGAGAAGCCTCTCCTTTTGATCCTGGGTCTTCAGCGTCCTCTCTCAAGCAAAAAACACATACTAAAATTCAGGGAAGTCTAGAGTGTGGGTAGGTGGCAAGTTACAAAGTTCATTCCTAAAGGTGTCCTATCCTAAAGAACCTGAGTCTAATACTTAATATATTCTATCTAAGATATTATACATGTATATATACTAAGTTGTAACTATAACTGCTAGCATTTAAATAACTTAGAATTCTGTTGACGTGAGACACAATTGCTCCAGGCAGCACCAATTTTTATCCCGAGAGAATGTTGGGCTTCTAAGACATTTCCATTTGGAAGTTTGTCTTCTTGGCACAAAATGGCCTACTGGGCAAAGAACTGCCCTTGCCTCAACTGCTGACAGTACAAATGCTGTCCTTTCTGGACAAGCGGGACACAAGGAAAGCGACCACTATACTCTACCAAGACAGGGTAAGATGGTCTTTCAGAATTCCTGCTTCTGAAAATTGTCTGTCAGATACTCTAGGCCTGTAGCCAATTTGAATGCACCAACCATGCTGAGAAACATTAGGTGACTGTCCAGGCTGCCAGCTGTCTCTGTCTACTCTTGTAAGACTCGCGAAAGTTGCTTGCGTCCTTCTCCCATTTCTCAGGTATTATTACATTCCTTCTCAGGTCTTTGATGAAGTTGAAGACTAGCAGTTATAGTTACAACTTTATATGTATATAATATATATATATATATATAATCTTAAAATATATTAGGTATTAAATTCAGGTTCTTTAGAATCTTTTGGAATGATTTTTGGAATGATCTTTGTAACATACCACCTACCCACGCTCTAGACTTCCCTGGATTTTAGTATGTTTCTTGCTTGATATTGTTTGCATTGATTGTAGTTCCATCTTATCTAGGTCATTATCCCTCATTACTCCTGGACAGTATTTGATAACCATTCCTTGTACACAGTCTTGTATTAAGTTAGAACCTTCTTTTTAGACGAAAGGGCTTGTAAATGAGCACCTAGGGTCTGTTTCAGGGAGTGAACCTCCTCTCTTGTAATGGACTCTAGATTTCTCATGGAATCATGGAGTTTTGTTGTTGTTGTTGTTCTTTAGAAACACATGATTCCATGGACCTTATCTTATCAATTAATGATAATCTTTTTTCTTTATATAGTGTCTGGAGAGTTAGTGTTCTATCCATTAAATGTTTATATTTATTATCAATAAAAATCAATTTTGGGTACAAGTCTGTTTTGTAAATCCTGGTTAGCAGATTCCAGAGAGAGAATCTTTCTTTGTAAAGCCAGTAAATCCTGGTTAGCAGATTCCAGAGAGAGAATCTTTTTTTGTAAGCCTTTATTGTTATCTTTGAAAGCTTGTAAATCCTGGTTAGCAGATTCCAGAGAGAGAATCTTTTTCAGTAAACCTTCAGTGCTATCTTTTAAAGCCTGTATCAGTACTAATAATGACTCATCTTTGTTCTTATTATTAAACCAGTGTTTGAACACTGTGTGAATTATTACGATGAATGCCAAAATGGTACAGGACAGATATGCCTTAGGGAGGTCATATATTTCCAGAAAAATGTCATTCATCATACAGGCAAAAAGGTTTTTAAATTCTTGTGAGGTAATGTTGTCAGCCATATTACAAGAATTACTCAAAATTTGTTAGTCAGTTTTAAGGTGTAAAATTATCAAGTACTTTTACATGAAATCAGATGCTTCTTCACCTAGTTTACCTTTCCATGGTTTGGGGGATGCAGTAGCACTTTTCAACCAGCAGGAGGCGTTGGTATAGCTCCAAAGCAGGGCCTGCTGGTGACCTTGGCTGGCAGCAGCTGAGGCAGGAGCCAAGATGGTCGGGAGCCGGCACTCAGGGAGGAGTGGGAACGCCTCAGTCACATCGGTTTTCACTGGTCTGGGGGCTAAGCTAGGAAACTGAGACCTGACTAGCCACTCCCATTTTGGGGAATGGAACCGTGTAGGCATTCCCTGGTTAAATGGAACTTTGCAGGCGGTTTTAGGTACCCGCCAACCGGGAGGAGGGTGGGAGCCTCCCAGGCCTTTGGAATTTGCTCCACGTAAGTGCCAAATATTGGTGAAATTATTAAGGCAACTCCAAGTAGTTAAAAGGGAGGTTTGTTTTGTGGGGTAACTTACAAATAAAGGGATAAGTTGTAGGGTCTCTGAAAGGTATGGTGCAGTCTGGCAGTGTTCTCTGGAGAACTCTGCTCTGTCTACTTCCAGCATCCAGGGTCCAGGCACCAAGAGATCCTTCTCATTTGGATCCTGGATCTTCACCATCCTCTCTCGGCCCCACCTTGTAAGCGTGACCATTACCAAAGCCTCAGTGGGGGTTGGAACTTGCAGGCCAAGGCTGGAATGGCTACCAACTCCACCCACTCATCACCATTTCCCATTTAATGTTAATTTAGATTATGTATAAATGTAAGTTCTTCTTGTCACTGAGGTAATTGTCTTTGCAAAAGTCAAGTGAGCCTCTTCTATATTTTCATTTCTGAAAATACCTTTCTGCCGGGCCTCTGCTGATTGCTCAGACTTTGAGATCTCAAACAGGGTAATGCAGACAAATTGGGTTAAGTTCAGTAAAGGCAAAAGGAAAGAAAGAGAGAGAGAGGGAGGGAGGGAGGGAGGGAGGAAAGGAGGGGGGAGGGAGGGAAGGAAGGAAGGAAAAAAAGAAAAGAAAAAGCAGGCCAAAGAATAGACAGATTGTAAACTAACAACAGGGGTAATTTGTGCTCTCCTCTGCCTTTGTCTCTCAGAAGGACAAGTAGGCATGTGCCCCCAGGTCTTCTGTGTGTGTGTGTGTGTGTGTGTGTGTGTGTGTGTGTGTGTGTGTGTTTCTTTTCTCATCTAGTATGAAATCAGAGTATGGTAGTCCTCATTTCTAATAATGTTAGAGACAATAGTTTCATGGGATTTATAATCAATTATGTGGCAAAAAAATATAATTTCAAAAGAATAATGGATGTGTGTGCCTTGCATGTATTTCTTATAATTAAAATGTTTCAAACTGGCATTCCATCCAAATTTGTCAAATTTTATTTATTTGTATTGGATTGTAAATAATCAGGTTAAATGTGTATTCTTATTTCTCACTTAAAAAAAGCTAAACTACTTAGAACATTTTTGATGACTGATATTCTTATAATGTGAATACTTTGTAAGTATGTTGGATTAGTTTATTTCCCATAAGTATGGCATAATTAAGCTTTATTACTGGAAAAATGCATTATAGTTAAATACAGCTGAATGGTTAAGCTTGCATTCCTACATTCTTAAAAAGAGGATGCTTTTTCAAATAAATTAATGTTCAATATTAATAATTGTACTCACAAGCATATTTATCCCAGAACTCCTTGTACAATTATTTCAGAGGCACCCAAGGTCATTAAGCAACAGTCAGATGGACTTTAACCTACGTTTAGGACCCAGATACTTGAGGATAAAATACCCAAATCTATTTGAAACACTTTTTAGTACCCAGACATATGAGAATAAGATGATGCTTCTAAATGAGTTGTGGGAGGTAGCAGATAAGTACAGCTTTATAAACCCTAAAAACCTGTGCCTAGAAAATAATTGTCATATTTCAGATGCCATTGCTTGGTAACACTTGTAGAAACATAAAATATAAACAAAGGAACATGATTCTATTTGCTTCTTGTCTTCTCTTTGAGTTGCTGTCTACATTCTGTTTCCCATGAAGATGCTTGTCTACGGAGTTGTGGATATGAGCCAGAATTAAAATGTATGGGTTTGGAGGTGACTGGCATTTGCTTAACTGGGAAAGCATGCACCTTGCATGGCACTTGGCCACCAAAGGATATTCCCTGCCTACATTTTTGTCTTTTTTTTTTTTTTTTTACATTTTTAATGGGATTACTTAATCTTATTCACTTCTTGGCCTATGAAGAATCACCTGGATGATTTGAAAGTCTGAGACAGAATGGAAAAGAATTTGTCATTTTCAATCAAGGAAACCAAGAAAAAAAAAAGTGAGGTGCGTGAATACAATACAGCAGGGTGTTATCATTTAGAATGGAAAGTCTGCCACTGGGGGACAGGCCCACGCCCACTAAAACCAAGGGCTGAATTTTTCAGAAATCTCATGATTGAAAACATAATCATCTCTAGACCTTGCTGAAGAGCATGCAATTCCTTTGAGCCTGTATTTTTTTAATTAATTAATTAATTAATTTATTTATTTATTTATTTATTTATAGTTTTTTGAGACGGGGTTTCTCTGTGTAGCTTTGCACCTTTTCTGGAACTCACTCTGTAGACCAGGCTGGCCTGGAACTCACAAAGATCAGCCTGGCTCTGCCTACTGAGTGCTGGGATTAAAGGTGTGCACCATAACCGCCCGGCAAGCCTATATTTTAAACCAAGAATTCTTACTTAAAAACACTGTCATGTGCTCAACCATGTTGATATATTATTCATGATAGCCAGAACCTAGAAACAACCTATGTACCCCTCAATAGAAGAATGGATAAAAAAAATGTGGTAATTTACACAATGAAGTATTACTCAGCTGTTAAAAACAATGACATCAGGAGATTTGAAGGCAAATGGGCAGAACTGGAAAAAAATATCCTGAGTGAGGTAACCCAGATCCCCAAAGACAAATGTGGTGTGTACTCACTCATAAGTGGATATTAGCTATAAAGGATAACCATGCTACAATCCACAGCTTCAGATAGGCTAGGCTAACAAGGAAGGGCCAAAGGGTGACAGAGATGCATGGATGTCCCTGAGAAGGGGAAACAGATCTCCTGAGTAGACTGGGGGCCAGGGAGAGGGATGACAACATAAGGGCCTGGGTTGGCCGGGGTGGGTGGAAGAGGACATTGAAGAAAGAGACATCTTGAAGGCAGGGGGCATTTTGCAGTTAGGTAGAAACCTGGGTGTCAGAGAAACTCCCAGGAATCCACAAAAATGACCCCAGCTAAGAATCCTAGCAATAGTGGAGAGGGTGCCTAACTGGCCTTCTCCTGTAATCAGATTTGTGACTACCCTAATTGTCATTAGAGAGCCTTCCTCCAGTAACTGATGGAGGGAAATGCAGAGATCCAAAACCAAACACTGGGCTGTGCTCTTGGAATCCTATTGAGGAGAGGCAGGAAGGACTGCAAGAGTCAGGTGGTCACGGTCATCACAGAAACAAGTAAGTTGGGCTCTTAGGAGCTCATGTGCTCTGGACTAACAGCTAGGGAGCCTGCATGGTCCTGGCCTAGCCCCTCTAATATGTGTGGTGACTGTGTAGCTTTTTCTACTTGTGAGACTCCTAGTGGTTGGGTGGGGTCTGTCCATAAGACTGGCTGGCTTCCAGGAACCTATTCCTCATACTGGGTTGCCTTGCCAAGACTTAATACAAGAGAGGAGCATAGTCCTACCTCAACTTGATATACAGTGCTTTGTTGACCCGCATGGGACGTCTGTCCGTTCTGAACAGAAATAGAGGAGTAATGAATTGTGATGGGACAGTGGCGGGGTGGGAAATTGGGGAGAGGAAATGGGAGGGCAGAGGGAGGGGAAACTGTGGTAAGAATGTAAAATAAATGTTAAATTTAATGTACACAAAAGCACTGTTGTAGTATGAATGTTGTTTGTTTTAAATCACTAAGTTTGGGGTCATTTGTTAAGGAAGCATTGGAAAACAACTACATGCCATTTTGAATGTATCCTCTTATTTTTATGTAGTTATTTCTGATTCAGAAGATTGGTGGCTAGTCCACTCATCCTCAGAGCAGCTGATTGGAGCTGATACAGGAACCCACAGCAAAATAGAGAGAACCCAGGTTTGAGGTCTCAAATGGGGACTCTGGGAACCCCAAGATGAGTGAGTGGAGGGATTGTGGGAGACAAATAATCAAGGACACAAGGAGAATAAGGCTCACAGAATTAACTAAGCAGGGCTCATGCTAGCTCAGAGAGACTAAAGTGATATTTACGGATCCTAGTTTATTTGTGCTATAGCCTCTGCATATATGTTATGGTTGTTGGCTTAGTGTCTTTGGGAAAATCACAAAAGTGGTTGTCAAAGCGTCTGATTCTTTCACATGCTTTTGGGACCCTTTTCTCCTACTACTTTGCCTAATCCAGTGCCTAGGCTAATCCTATCTTCCTGTGCCATATTTGAGTGACACTTCTGAAAGCCCTTTTCTATTCAGGGAAGATATAGGAGGACCAGATCTGGGAGAGAGGGAAGAGTGGGGGAAAACTGGGATGAGTGGAGAGAGGGGAAGCCGGAGTTAGGGTGTATTGCATGAGAAAATAATAATTAAAAACTTTAATTCTTTTCTTGAGTGCTTCAAAATACAATATTTATTTGACTTTCACACCACCAAATAATCTTCAAAGATGACTAGATCCTTCTTAAACTTATATAGTAATTAAAATTTATTCTCAGAAACATAAATTTCAAGTAATTTATAACTTCAAAATTATGTTATTTAATAATATAATTTATAAAATTTCATATTACTTGCTTCTTAAAACATTTTTAGCATCTCATACATACTGGAACTGGATATTGCCTATTTGCGGATCCTGTTTTGTGTTTAGATGTGTGTATGTATATGCTGGTTCAACATTGGACAGCTTATTTTGTGCAAATAAATATCTACTTCATCACATCCCAATTTGTCTAATGAGAAAGTAGAGGCTAATTAAAAGCCTTGGTGGCAAAAGTTTGAAATTGTTTCTCACAGTACAACTATTGTTTTGGGAATAATGATCCTATGATCCTTTTCCTACCTTCTCTTTTTTTTTTTTTTTTTTTTTGGTTTTTCGAGACAAGTTTTCTCTGTGTATCTTTGTGCCTTTTCTGGAACTCACTTGGTAGACCAGGCTGGCCTTGAACTCACAGAGATCCGCCTGGCTCTACCTCCTGAGTGCTGGGATTAAAGGCTAATATACACATATGTTAAACTTTATTAAAATATGTCTGTTAGATTTTATAACATTATTTCTAGATAAAGTTTCTTTAAAAAACACTTACATAGGATTGGGGATTTAGCTCAGAGGTAGAGTGCTTGCCTACCAAGTGCAAGGCCCTGGGTTTGATCCTCAGCTCCACAAAAAGAACAACAACAACAACAAAAAGTTGCATAGTTTCATCTGCCAATGGTAGATTGCATGAGGTCTTTGGACTAAGAAGACATGTTTTAAACACACAAACATGCACATAGGCAAACATACACACACACCATCTTACTCAGCTTTATATTAGTCAATATAGAGGAAATGTTTTTGTAATGTTCTGAATAATTAAAATGGATTAAAATCTTTTCCTGTAGGTTCTCTTATATTTTTCATTCGTTTTATTTTTATTAATTAATAAATTAATTTTTCCCAGTCCCATAACAGTTTCCTCTCCCTCCCTCAACTTTTTCCAGTCCCTTTCCCAACTTCCTGTCCCCCATCCACAACCTTTTCCTGCCCTTCAGAAAAGTGCAGGCCTCCCTTGTAAATCAGCCAGACATGGCATATCATGCTGCAGCAAGACTCCTATTGAAGCTGATGGAGGCAACCCACAGGAGGAAAGGGTCCCAAGAGCAGGCATTTGGATCAGAGACAGCTCCTGCTCCCTCTGCCAGGAGTCCCCTAAGAGGACCAAGCCACACAACTATCACACATGTGCTGAGGTCCCAGGTCAAGCCTTTGGAAGTTCTCTGATTAGTGGTTCAGTCTTTGTGGGTCCCCCCACACTTGACTGTGTGAATTCCCATGGTGTTCTTGGCCCCTCTGGCTCCCATAATCCTTTTTCCCTCTCTTCCCCAGGATTTCCCTAAGCCCATCTAATATTGTCTGTGGGTCTCTAATTCTGTTGCCCTTAGTTTCTGGGTGAAGCCTCTCTGATGGCAATTTGCTAGGCAATGATCTTTGAATAAAGCAGAATATCATCAGGAATCATTTCATTTTTTTTTCCTTTTTTTTTTTTTTGCCAATGATATTTGGCTCATCCTAGGTCTCTGAGATCTCCAGCCTCTGGGTTCTGACTATCCATGCATTGTCAGAGATGGGTTCCCTTTCTCACTATGGGTCTCAAGCTTGACTAGTCATTGGTTGGCCACTCTGACAATTTCAGCACTACCTTTAACCCAGCATACCAGGAGGCAGGGCAAATCGTAGGTCAGAGCTTGTGTGGCTGGGTTGGGATTCCAGTCCATCAACTGGAGGTCTCGCCTGCTTATAAGAGATGGCCAGTTCAGGCTCTGTATCTCTCGTTGCTGGGAGTCTTTCTCTATATTGATAATAGCTATTGTTTTTTAACTTCCATGCTACACTCTGTGTAAACAAGTAGGTACATATTTTCATCTTTAAAAAGAAATGTGGTTACCAATGCTGTATGTACAGTTTGTGTAAATGAAAATATTTCCTCCATCAAGTTGAGCAAGACCATGAGTCAGGAGGTAAACTAAAGTTTACATGTCTTAAAGAACAGAAACTTGGGGTTGGGGATTTAGCTCAGTGATAGAGCAGTTGCCTAGGAAGCACAAGGCCCTGGGTTCAGCCCTCAGCTCCAACAAATAAATAAACAAACAAACAAACAAACAATAAATAACAGAAACTTAAAAATACTTGAGTAGATAACAAGGAGTAACTGACTACTGGAGAAGGAAATTCTGACTGGCTGAACTGATAACAGAAAGAGATCGTGGGAATTTTGAGCTGCTTGCAAGTATGCAGAAAGCCCAGGGTTGCAGGGTGCTTGAGTCACCACATGTGGTTGGGTGGGCTTTGCAGTGATGCAGCTGCTATTCATGCACCCCTCTCCTTGTAACTAAACTCGTTCCAGCCCTCCTGTTAGTAACCTCCACCATCCCCCCAACTAATGGGTTCAAAACGTTGGACTTTACTGATCTGATCTGAATATGGGTTCCTTTTCTCAAATGGATATATGTGTGCAATTTCTCTACCAGACAAGGCTGCAATACAACAACCTGCTACTTCGATTATTTCAAGGTTATTGTATGTTCCGGTTAAATTATAAAGAAGGTTATTTCAAAAGTATAAAATGATATTTGGTTGTGTGACCTTATATACAGACAGTGCACAGCATTAATAAAATAGCCATGACCTGGATCTCAATCAAAACAGAAGAATAATATTTGTAAGATATTAATTCTAACTTATTGACTCAGAATATACCTTTGACAAAATGTTAACACTCCTAAATTCAATCTCTTGAAAACCGGATGGTTTTATTATTATTTTTTTAATGTATTCTTTTCTCACACTCTGCATCCCAACTGCAGCACCCCACCTCCCTTCTCCCCTAGATCAACTCCTCCTTTCTTTCTCTTCAGAAAGGAGAAGGCCTTCCAGTGATATCAACCAAACATGACATAACAAGTTAGAATAAATCCAGACACAAACCCTCATGCTAAAGCTGGGCAAGGCAATCTGGTAGGAAGAAAAGTATCCTAAAGCAGCTGAAGGAGTGAGACACACACCCACTCACACTGGTAGGAGTCCCAGAAGATCATCAAGCTACACAACCTTAAGATATAGGCAAAGGATGTAGCACAGATGCCCGCAGGCTCCATGATTGCCACTTGCCTCTCTATTAGCCCCTACGAACCTTATTTAGTTGATAATGTGGTCCATGTTCTCCTAGTATCCTGTACCCCCTCTAGCTCCTACAATTCTTCCTCCCCCTCTTCCATGTTGTTTCCTGAGTTTCAAGGGGATGGACTGAATGGAGATCTTATATTTGGGCTCTCGCCTCCTAGTGTTTGGTTCTGGCTCTCTGCATCTGTACCCACAAGCTGCCAGAGGAAGCCTCTCTGATGATGATTTGACTAGGCAAGAGTATAGCAGAATATCATTAGGAATCACTTTATTGATTTTTTTTCTATTCTATGTCTCTGGGCTATCCATCCTCCAGTTCCTGGTCAGCCAGGCAGTGTCCAATGTGTGCCCTCTCTGGTGGCATGGGCCTCAAACTGCCCCAGTCATTGTTTGGCCACTCCCACAAGTTCTGCATCTCCATTGCCCCAGCACATCTTCCAGTTAGGATAGATTGTAGGAAAGTTTTGTTTTTGTGGGTTTTCTTGTGATGTCCTTGACCCCTCTGGCTCCTGCAGTCTTTCCTCCCTCTCTTCAGCAGGATTCTCCGAGCTTGGCCTAATGTTTGGCTATGGGTCTCTGCATCTGGATCTTGGAAATGCAACAATAGTGGCATATGTCTTCAGCCTCTCAGGAAGCAGAGGCAGGCAGGTCCCTGTGAGGTCTAGGCCAGCATGATCTATATAGTGAATTCTAGGCTTACAAGACCTATACAGTAAAACCCTGTCTCAGAAAAAATAACATACACATACATATTTTTATATGACAATGTTCTATTCTTGGACAACAATCAACATGTAAGCCTTTCTCATTTTAATTATTATGAAAATGTTTAAGTTACTCAAAATGGCAGATACAGTGAAGAAGATGAGAACTGAATACTGGATATGCCTTATAACTACCTATGATAGAAAGTTTCTTTTCTAATTAAGTAAGCAAATTGTCACCTGTTGAAAATTGTTTCAAAATACACTTTTACATAACTTGTGAGTACATCATCATATATACTAATGCAATATGAAAAAAATACATGCACTATATTGAAATTCTTCTTAGGACTGTTTGGTCTTCCTACCAATGCTGGTGATGGACTAAACTTGAGACTAATCAATTGCTTTACCTTCTTTAAAGACCTGGTACTTATATTATTTCATTACATGAAAAATCTTTCTTTAAACTTCATTTCTTGTTCATTAGTCCCACATGTTTGAGACATCTTAAAAGCTATTTCAGAGCAGCAACCTAATATTTATTGGCAGGTATTTGAGGACTGTGTTGAGGCATCAGGCGGCAACATATATTGACACTGCAGCTTTTGGTTTTTATGTCTCAGTTGCTTTTCTATATAATTAACAACAGTGACTTATTCATTAGCTTCAGATTTTCACTCAATAATTATTTTCATTTTCCTTATATTTATATATTATTCATTCAGTGTGTTTACTCTTATATAATATGAATGTTTGGCTAAACACCTTATGTATTTCTCAACTTTAACCAAATAAATATATATATATTCTTCATATATTACATAAATTTGAAATGTGAATGTTGGAGTGATTAAGAGCATTTAAAAGAGAGACATTCTATGGCACTCTAATGCTATTTTATTTTAGTCATGGAAGTTCTAAGTTTAATAGTGGTTTTCATGTTCAAATAAGTAATTTGGTAATATATGATTTTCTTATTTCTCCAAAGATAAAAGCATATAGCATAATCAACTATTGGCCATTGTCTCTTTACATCTAGCTATGCATCAGCCTAAATATCATCTTAGTACTTTGCCATAAAATAAGAAAAATTTAGTGTTCAATCATATCACACAATGATTATTGAGTAGTGGCATATTATGTACTACACAATAAGCACATATGCTATCTTTAAGAAAATAGGAATTTCATTTTACTTCATTTTGAAATGAAAGCCAATGTATTAACATGCAAAATTTTGCTTAAAGGAAAAAATCATATATATTCATTGAAATAATATATTTCACTTTTAACACATGGAATCAAATACAATTTTTTTTTGGTATGAAACTCAACAGTAACTTATTTGTATAGAAGTACTCATATGTGCAAAGTTGGAGTCTAGTGGATTGATATGAAGTGAAGAAAATAAATTTAATCTAGCCCTTTAACCACAGATCAAAAGGAATTAATGGAGAAATATAGAAATACATTTGATAAATTCTGGATGGAATTACGTATATCAGCCAACTTTCAGAATACTGACATGAACCTTAGAGTTAAGTAACAAGTGAAGTTATGAGTTGCTTTACCATTCTTAATCAACTATGGCCTTCTGAATCATTTTCTCCTTCCTGACTCTTCCAGGTAGCTCCAAACAAGTTCTCTTAAGTTGAGTGACAATCTTTTCTTATGAAATGGTCTCACGTGCCTCCATATTCATAAGTGGTAGCTTCAGTTTGTATCACTGTGGAGCTGTCCCCACTTTAATGGTGACCCTAGTGTAGAGGGTTCTGTCTGTTGCAGCAATGTAAAGTGACACCAGGTTTAAAGCAATCATTGTAGAACTTCAGGCACAGTTGTGACATGTACTTTTTTAAAAGCTGTTGTAGAGTGCCATAGTTAGTTATTCTTTGTTCCTTCAAGCTTGAAATTTATCAACTAGAATTTACAACTAAAGGATAACTAACCTTATATCTTGGACTGTTTAAATGGACAATTAAGAACTTAATATTCACCACAAATCGAATGTCTGGTAAAGGATACTTATAGAAAATAGTAGCATAAATTCAATGCTTCATCTGGCTTTTAGTTAGTGCATACAAGTGAGGAATTGGTGCTTGTCAGAAAAGTCTACAGCCTGCTATGTGCATAAGAGATTAGGATCCACTACTACAAATTAAATAGCACTACACACACACACACACACACACACACACACACACACACACACACACGTACATTCCACCTCCCATAATTCTCTTCTCTCTTGTCCCGCCTATACTTCCTGCCTGGCCACTGGCCAAACAGCATTTTATTTATACAGAGCGATTTCCACAGCAGTTTCTTCATCAATTTTTGAACCACCATTCTTGAGAATATGTGTATTCATATACCAAAATTGCAACACAAGTATCTATAGAGTATATTTAAAAGATTTTATATGAAGCACTTCTAAATGTAGTTTTAAAAATATGTGGCTGTCATGACTGGTTATTACAACACAAATCATGTGGTGGCCTATAGCTGTTAAAATCCCTAGCTGCTGAATGTCCTAGAAATTAAATTGTATTTTTCTTCTTCTCCACTCTCCAGAATTTTGGCTGGTCTTTGAGGTTAAATCACTCTTTTGACCTCAAAGATCTTTCCAGAAGTATTCCTAAGAAGCTGTCTCTGGAGCTTTCTCCTTTAAGGTAACAAATGATCTGAACTGTACAGTGATGAAAAAGAATCAAGAAAGGCTTAGAAAATGAGATCCAAAGCTCTCCCAAATTACATTACTTTTGTAAATGGTTGGTTGTCATTTGTTCATTTTGTTATTTATAAAAAATATTTAATTTCCTAACAAAATAAAAGTATGTTATACTAGAATTTGAAGATACTTGGTTTTACCTGATGTAATCAGATTTCATGAAAAGATTTTTTTTTTTTTTACTATCAATTAAATTCGGGACCAGTATCTATACTTTTGGACCATGATACCTTGAGTTACTTGGAAAGTGAAGAACAAGGTTCATATTTCTTAACTGGTTTCAACTACTTTGTCAAAGCTCCATGATATTAAATGATATTTTTTTGTGTTATCAGTTGTTTTCTAGTTAACAAGGAGGAATATTGATATTAAATGGATGTTTTTATATAAATATAATTTTTCTGTTATTTGAAATATTCAAAACTTCCTCCAGTGAGAAAACTTTTCTCTCACACTCATTAATGATACGGGTGATAATTTGGATAAGTATTTCTATATGATTTCTTCAGATATATTTGTTTAAGAAAAACAGTTCATATTTCACACAATGAACACAACCACTCACACAAACCATAATAATAAAATATTTACTTAATTATTTCAAAATTTTACATTTTAAATCAATACTTATTTTCAGTTTATGTGTATGGATGGTTTACTTGCATACATATCTGTGCACCACATGAGTACATTACCTATGAAGGATACAGCAGAGCATCAGATCCCATGGAACTGGGGTTACAGATTGTTGTGAGTTGCTTATGTGAATGGAATCAACACTGGTCTCCTTGTAGAATAGTCGGTGCTCTTAACTGTTGAGGCATCTCTAGAGCTCAAGTTTAAAAAAAATTAAAGTATCAAAATGTATTCCAGTTGGGTTTTTTTTGTTTGTTTTTGTTTTGTTTTTTGTTTTTTGTTTTTTGTTTTTTTTGTTTTTGTTTTGTTGTTGTTGTTGTTGTTGTTGTTGTTTTTTGCATCTGAGGAAGGTACCCAGAGTCTTGTGCTTGCTAGGCAAGCGCTCTACCACTGAGCTAAATCCCCAACCCCATCCAGTTAATTTTAAGACAAACAAGGAAAAGGGTTTTGTAAGTTATTTCTTTGTTTTCTTACAAACGTCCATATTAATTTACTCTGTGATACTGCTAGTTTCCTTTCTCAGTTTTTAAAGGCATGACTACATAATATAGAAAGACAATGTGATTCTCCATCAAAACAAATGAAAAGAAAACAAAACTTATGATACTAAAGGAGATGATTTACAGGATACAGAAAGCTATTTGTGATACAGACATTACTCAAATTTATAAAGGTAAGTATGTTTGCAATACATATATGAAAATATATGTGTGTTAAATAAGTTATTAGAGGAGCTGGGAAGATGGTATATAATTGAAAACATTTAGTGGAAGGGGCTCACTTACAGTTTCAGAGGTTCAGTCCATTATCATCATGACAGGGAGCATGGCGGTGTGCAAGAAGACATGCTGCTGGAGCTGAGAGAGCAACATGTTGCAATCAACAGGAAGTCACCTGTCTCAGTGGGCAGTATCCTGAGCATTGGAAACCTCAAAGCCCGCCCCACAGTAGCACATTTCCTCCAACTTGTACAGCAAGGTACACATTCAAAGTATAGTGTGATGATGTACATCTGTAACCCAAGCATTAAAGAGAGAATTGTAGGAAGAACCTGGAGGCTCAGGCCAATCTAGCCAAATGAGGATCTCCAAGTTCAGTAGCAGACTCTGTCTCAAAACTCAAGACTGCAAATGAATGAGGAAGACCACATGTCAAAATTAGTCCTTAACAATTGTAAACACCACACACACACACACACACACACACACACACACACACACACACTACAAAACCTGAGAGTACCAATAATTCCATGTGTTTAATCTAAATTTTTAAATACTTATTTTGACAGCCTCAAATTGCTACTGAACAGCAATAATAATAGTAAAACAATTTAGGAAACTGTCAAGATGTTACCTACCTCCTGAAGATTATAGAGTACTTTATTCTTTATCATTAAGTGGTTTGAATTAAACATGAACTCTTCTAAAACTAAGCTGCTAATACTGTCTTCTAAATATATTTACAAAACTAATTATTTTAGCTTAGTACAGAATACATTACTGGGGTTCAACTTTACTTCCAAAACAAAAATCTTGATTTTGATTCTCTCCCTGGAGTGTATAAATTCTAGATAGACTAGACATTTGTAATGGATTTATAGTTTATGGAATGTCTGTCAGGCGACAAAAAAGAAGGCAAAATCTTTCTCAGCATTCCTGCCTTATTTTGATGGGATTCGCTGATGAACAATGATAATGCAGCCACCAACCTCCAGTTAGTTGTGGAGAGCTGACCTGGTTGGTTTTGAGGTTGGTATCAGGATTTAATTCTACCATATTACTGTCAATCTGAGTTGTTAACTACAAAGCATTGTGAAATGAATATCAACGTTGCTTTATAATATACCTTCCACTTGAGAAGTTCAATGTTTGAGCTTTATGTCTTCATGTAAACATTGATTACATATTTTCATCAATTGTGAGTTATTGTTTGGCAGAAACCAAGGTGAGCCTTTGGGAACATATTCATTTTGGTCATATAAGATACTTAGAATGAATTCACTGGTACTTATTTATTCTCAGAGCATCTTTTGTTTATGAAAAGCTTACCTTACATTAGAAAATCATTAATTTAGTGGGTATTTGAACTCCGTTCATAATAGAAAACATTGTTCTTTAAACAGAAATTACATTTAAAACATATCAAGTTATGATTTTATTAAAATAGAAGTGAACTGAAACACAATAAAAAGTGTCTATTTTGAAGTGACTTAATTAACATAACAAAACGGGCAGTAGAGGCACACCCCTTTAATCCCAGCACTCCAGAGGAAGAGGCAGGCAGATCTCTGTGAGTTTGAGGTTAGCCTGGTCTACAATGCAAGTTCCAGGAAAGGTGCAAAGCTACATACAGAAACCCTGTCTCGAAAAAAAAAATAATATAACAATCAGAAGTCCAATGAATCTTATCTTCAATGAAGTTAGACTATTATAAACACACATCCAGTCTTTTTCCACTTACCCTCATATATGGTTATAACCACACAGATAGATACATTTGCTAAATGGGATGAATGAAGAGGTTTATATTTTAATAAGATTTTCTGCTCTTCTTTTCTTCTTAAAACTGGATTTTTATTCTATATAGGTTAAAATTTTAGATTTTTTTTTAGTTGCCCAAAGGTTCTAATGCACTATTACACTAATAGCCACTTCTCAATGTGAATGTCATTATGATTCAAGAAAAAGAGGTGATGAAATAGAGACAGGAAGACGTTGATCCTACTGTTTGATACTGTAGGAAGACAGTACATTTGTTGTATTTTCTTCACTGGGCTGCTTAGAAATTTTGCCAGTCTTTCTGGCTTTGTCTTTGTCCTTTTGCCTGTCTGAATTTTCTCTTTTCTGTTTCTGAACTCTCTATTATTGACACATACTTAAATTACTTCATTCATACAAATATCATCTTATGTATCCTGTCCAGTGTTGAGTTTGAATTTTTAAAATTTAAAAAATTTTTAAAACCACACCCAAGTTCTTGTTGCTATTCAATTTCACAGAAAGGATAGATTTTTGTCTTGAAAACTAATTTAATAATCTCTGTCACATATTGCAGGCTAAATAAATATTAGTCCATAGCAAACATCATAACACTTAAGGGAACCCTCTATTCATTTGTAGAGTGTGAAGATTTCATTCTTCTTAGATTATCACCAGACAGTTAAACACCACTTAATTTTGTTCATAAAGATGGTTGCTCCTTCTGCACTATGTTTAAGTACATATAATCTTCAATTCAGGCAAACAAATAAATTTGCAATGTTATCTAACTTGTACTTTGTGTGTGTATATATGTATATATGCATGTATGTATGTGTGCATATGTTTTCATACCAGAAAGAGATGCTGCTAATCCTATGACTATCAAAATCTTATCCTTCCTAGTTTCAATGCTAAGTAGTATTGAGTGAGAAGCGAAAGAGAACAGGTCCCTTTTTGATAGTCTGTTGACAGGTGAAATATTCAATTTACAGTGACAAAGTAGACATTTATAACATAAATGCCTCCAAGCTATGCTTCAGAATGAAATTTTTCTTAGAAGGCTCAGTAGAAACCTGTTTGAACAAGCTGTCATATCTTTTACAAATCCATCAGCTACTTTTTATGAGGTTCAGCAGCTCTTTATGACTATAATAAAGGCAGAGTAGAGGCCATGTGTGTATCCAATGAGCCCCAAAGCAAGCATCCTAACACAAAATGTAATGAGATCTTTGGATGTTGCTTCCCTTCAGCTGCCTGGTTGCTCTCTTAACACATTTTTTTCATGAACATTTCATTGTCACTGTAATAATGAAGGATTATGAGGGATATATGAAGTTTGCTTGGCAGTCATCTTTACTAGCTAATCTAATAATTGTCAAAATATTATACACACCATGAAAATTAATGTATAAATCAAAATGGAAGTTAAAATTTCCTGAAATTCAAACAGACCATGTAATATAAAACTTCTGATGTATTTGACTAATAGTGTATTTCTTCATAGTACCATATCAATGTGTGATTTTAGAAATAAACATCTTAAAACTTTAAGTATAAATGAAGATTACATTTTAAATAGGCTATAGTTTAAAATGTTTCTAAGATTTCTCAAATCATACATCGTGTTGTAGTGACAGAATAATAAAATATATATGCCTTCATGAATTTCCATGGTGGGTGGGAGGAGGGAGGACAGGTAATCTGTGGTTGATATGTAAAATGAATAGAAAACCTCTTAATATAAAGAAAGGGAAAATATATGTATTATCTTGCAAATTTAGTCTGTCATAGTCTTATTTTCCAAACTGTTCTTTGTCATGAAATATATTAATAGGAAATAGCACCAAAATTTGTGACTACTCAAGGGAGGCCTTACCCTTCCTGAGGAGAGGATGGAGTTGGGGTGGGGAAGAAGGTGCCAGGAGAAGGGAGTGATGAGGAACTAGGATTGGTTTATAAAATGAAAAAATACTTAAAATTTTTCATTAATATGTTCTAGTCACTCACTATGTTCCACAGTGAACAATAAAGTCCATGAGCTACAAATATGTCAGGTTTCAGTGATAAAATACTGGCATTTTGATTTTTTTCAATTGTGTTTGCTATGGAAACACAGATACTAAATTTAGTAATTTTATTCCTTTCTTTTCTATAAAAGTCAATACTAAATTATCTCCTTACATACAAATAGCATATAAATGCATCGTGTATCATGTTTTCTAAGTTTTCTCATTAATAACTAAATGTATTTTGACCTCACTTCACTTCCTTTAAATGTACTGTCTTTATGTAAATTTTTGTGCATGTAAATTATAACACACTGGTAATGTTCAAGTCACATCCTTAGACAGTTTTCCTAGATTTTGCTGTTCAAAGGAAGTCAACATGTGAAAAACAAGATTATCTGATTCTACACCTCTTTTTGCCTGTGCATGAATTAGTGCCTATTTTTCTCTATACATATCTTTATTTTCATGAAATCATTTTTAATAAGCACAATGGATCTGGCAGCCTAGCATCCTGTCACTCTCATTATAACACATTTGTCAGTTTAACTTTCATAGAACACATTTTAAATGCCGAGATATGGAAAATCTGTCCTTACTAACAGATCCTATTGTGGAAACTTTATATGCTTCTGTTTACTCTCAATTTTCCATTTAAGATTTAATTTTAAAATTGATTTTCCCATTAATATTTGTGAAATGGTCTTTCATAACTTGTATAGTTATATGATCAAATTAAGAGTTCGATAAATGAGGACAAATGGAACCAAAATCCAGTAAATGGGAAGGAATAATAAGAGAAAAGCAGATATCAATAGAGTAGAAAATGAAAACAAGTAAAGAATTAACAGCTCTAAGAGGTGGTTCTGTGAGAGGATAAACAGGTCTACAGAATCTAGTCCACAAAACCAAAATACATAAGGAAATTACACAAGTGTGGTGGTATTATGTTCCCAGAAATATTGTGTGTTCCCTAAAATAAACTTATCTGGGGTCAGAGATCAGGACGGCAACAATATTAAACATGAGGATAGGCAGTGGTAACACGTGCCTTTAATCCTAGCATTTCAGAGACAGAAATACCTCTGGATTTCTGAGTTCAAGGCCAAATTAGAAACAGCCAAGCAACATGCCTTTAATCCCAGAAATCCAGCCTTTAATCCCAGGGAGTTACTGCTGAAAGTAGAAAGATATATAAGGCGTGAGGACCAGAAACTAGAAGCATTTGGCTGGTTAAGCATTTGGCTGGTTAAGCTTTTAGGCTTTTGAGCAGTACAGTTCAGCTGAGATTCATGTGGATGAGGACTCAGATGCTTGCAGTCTGAGAAAAGAAGACCAGCTGAGGAACTGGTGAGGTGAGGTAGCTGTGGCTTGTTCTGCTTCTCTGATCTTCCAGAGTTCACCCCAATAACTGGCCTCAGGTTTGATTTTATTGATAAGACCTGGTAAGGTTCCTGCTACATTACAAGGGGGCAGAAATGAAGAGGGACCATTGCAACAGAAACCATATTTGTATCTCTAAGTAATTTATTTGTGCACCGTTTTCTTTTTTCTTTTCTTTTTTTTTCCAATGGAAATATTTAGACATATCAATATTTCTGTCTGGGCTGTTTTCAATGTGTCCCAGAATGTTTGATATGTTGTGTTTTTATATTCATCTACTTCTAGGTTAATGTTGTTGTTGTTGTTGTTTTATTCTTTGACCCATTCATCATTTACTATTGTGATTTTTAAAAAATCTCTATGAGTCAATGTCAGCTGGAAACCATATTCCTTTATTTTAATATATTTATTAATATTTTGCAAACAAATCTAATTTTGTAATTTGCTTTCCACATGGTTAAATTAGTTCAAAATGTTATGAAATATTTTTATCAACTTAAAATATTATTGAATAAAGCACAATAAAATTTAAACTATGAATGTTTTAAATGTCATGTTAATGGCCAGTATTGGTACAGTTTATTTCTCACAGTGTCCTTCTTAACTCATGGTTGTAGATTATGCTGTGTTACTGTTTATTACAATGAAATGATAGTTTCTTATTCCTACATTAATAAGGTAATACATTCTTTCCATCACCATTTTCTGCCTTTCTTATTACTTCTTGTTTGTATTTCATATTACATATCTTTTCTTCTCCTAGAAGTGCCTTCTTATATCTTTACTTTTAAGTAATTATTAAAATTTTTTTCATTTGACTAAATATCATCTTAAAATTATGAAGAATTTTTTGTTGCATACAGATTTTAAATTCATCTCTTGATTTTTTTTTTAGCACATTGATGACATTGGTCTGTCTCAGACTATCATTGTTTTTGGAAGGTTAATACAACTCATTTAAATAGTTTATGACATTCATTGGAATGTTTCAGGAGTTTTGGTTGTCTACATTTCATTTTCCTAATTATCTTTTTTTCATTTGAGAATTCATTCTTCATAGGAACCATTGAAGTTTTTGAATCTGTGAACACGTATCTTCAGGATGTTTTGGAAAATTCTCAGCTACATGTTACCTCCTTTCTTCTGAATTAAGTAAAACTAAGGTAATAAACTTACTGCATCCTTTTTGCTTTTCCAGTTTATATTAACCTTTTTTTCAGTCAATCTATATAACTAGAGATTTATTTTCAATCAGTGAGTCCCTCTCCACACTCTATAGTGCAGTGTTTGAAAGCAGTATTTTTGAAGGAACAAAAAAAAAAACAACTATATAATGAGGAAAAATATGTATTGATATATTTAAATTTCCATCTCTCCACAAGTGCGTGGTGTGTATGCACTTTAAGAATTATCTGTGCTCAACAAGTAATAACTAAATGAAATCAAAGGGATAATTTATTAAAGAAATGAAATTGTTAGTGAAGGCATAGATATTACCAAAAGTAAGTAATATCACCAAGCTGTTAATAAAAAGATACCATGAAATTAGCAGTCAAATAGCTGGAACTTGAAAAAATTATCCTGAATGAGGTAACCTAGACCCAGAAAAGCTATGTAACAAGGAGGGCTCAAGGGGTGGGGGAATGTGTGGAGTTCCCTGGCAAAGGGAAATTTATTTTTTGGATGTACTGGGGGCAATTGGGGATGGGCAAGAGGGACCAGCTGGAGAGGGGTTAGAGGGGGAAAGTTTATGGAGACATGAATAAAACTGGGATATATTTGGGGTAGGAGCAATGTGGAAAGCTAGTGCACTAGAAACACTCAGAATTCTACAAGGGTGACCCTATCGAGGACTCCTAATAATGCAGGATATGGATCATGTACCAACCATCTTCTGTACCCAGGTAACTTCCAGTGGTTTGAAGTAGGACACCAATCCAGCAACAAAACCTTCTACCTATTATCTTCCTTTCTTGAAAGATATGCTGGGGCAATGCAGGTGCAGAACTTATGATAGTGGCCAAGCAATGATTAGTCTGAAATGAGGCCCATGCCACATGATGGAGCCCATGCCGAACACTGTTTGGACAAATGGGAACCTGAGGCTGGATAGCCCAGAGACATAAAATAGAAAAAAAAAATCAATTAAATGGTTCCTAATGATATTTTACCATACTCATAATTCGGTACCTACTTCAATCATCCTAAGAGAGGCTTCCTTCAGCAGATGATGGTAGCAGATACAGAGACCCACAGCCAGACATTAGGCAGAAAGAGAGCTCAAATTGGAGATCTCTAATGGGTCCCTCCCCTTGGAACTTGGAAAATTCTACAGAAGAAGGGAAGTAAAAAGTTGTAGGACCCAGAGGGGTTGAAGACACTAGGAGAAGATGGTCCGCAGTATCAACTAAGCAGGGCTCTCAGGGGCTCAAGAGATTGAAGTGAAAATCACAGGGTCAGCATGGGTCTGTGCTATATATGTTATGTATGTTATGGTTGTTAACTTGGAATGAGGTGTTTTGTTGTTGTTGTTGTTGTTTTTATATGAATCCTAACAGTGGGAGTAGAGAGAGGTATTTTTGACTCTTTTGCCTGCTCTTGGGACTTTTTCATTCTACAGGGCTGCCTCAACCAGCTCTAACTTGAGGGTTTGTGCCTAGTGTTATTGTAACATGTTATGAAGTGTTCCATTGATTTCCCTGGGAGGTCTGCTCTTTTCTAAAAGGAAACTGAGGAGGAGAGTTGATCTGGGAGAGAGGGGAAGGGGAGAGGTGGACTGGAAGAAACGGAGGGCGGGGAAACTGCAGTTATGATACAGTGGGTGAAAGGAGAGTCAAAATGAACAAAGAGAGAAGGCTGGGGGTGCATCCGCATTTTACCATTACTTTCTGATTAAAGAAAAAAGGTATTAAGTATTAAGACAGATTTCCATTACTGTTGACTCACTTCTTTCTCAGTTTAGCAGCACTCTTGGAACTCGGTCAGGACTTGCTTAGAGTAATGAGTTTACCTTCACAAATCATTGTCCTTTCCTATTTAATCACAAATAAAGCCTCTCTGAACAAGGTCAACAGGCATCCGTATCACTTTTTGAACCTAGAGAGAGCTGAAAAATGGTGGGAATTTATCAAGGGTGTTGTAATGTGAATGACAAACTCTCAGTATTCAGAAAAACTATATTTCATATACAAAATGTGTTCTGTAAAGAATAAAAAGTATGAGAATATTTTTCTATAATTATAACAACAATTGTGACTTTTAAATGTGGGAGAATTTAGAAGCCAATAACTATTTCAAAGAGGGAACAGGTACCAAAACACCCCTAACAATCCCAAAGTTTCAGCTCTGGCTTGGCAGTAGTCTCTGTGCAAACAGTAATGAAAAGATATAATTCTACCCAAATGAATCAAATAAATAGTCCCTAGTGAATAGTTGCAGTAAGTAATTTTTAATACACTAATGAGTTTCAGTGTATTTGCATAGGAAGAAAGAAGTGGTTTGCATCACTAATACAGAAATAACTGCATCTGCAACAAAAAAGAACCTAGGGCTAGGAAGAAGACTCAGTTGATAAAGGTGCTTATCGCAGGTCTCAAGAACTGTGATCCATCTTAGGAATCCACACAGTAGAAAGAGAGAGTCGGTGCCTAAAAGTTGCCCTTTCACCTGTACATGCAGACCTTGGCATGACACCCCCTTACAAACACACAACAAGGAATAGATATATTTCACACCCTAGAGTTTATTTAGTAATCAAAAAATGATCACATGTTTATTACTATTTATGAGTTTTCATAGCATCAAATGCAAGAGGGGAATTTTCTTAGAGGTTTGATAACCAGGTTAATACACTTCCATCAGTACAGATCCTGGGAGAGAGTAGGCAGGCTGAACAGCTGCACAGTAAATACTCCACCTAATCTAAACTATGGAGGGATTGACAAACACACTCATTTATGACGTGAAATATCAATTATTTCTCTGCCTTTCCATTTCAGTAAGATTTCTAGATTTTTTTTTTCCCGTTTATGTGTTACATAAAAAACCCTTCCTGTTTTCAACATCCTTGGATAGGACGGATAATTTTGCTCAATTATTCTCCATCAATTCCAAAGCAATGGGGTGGAGAACCTAAGAGAATGACATTATAAAATTTGAAATTAATGATGCATTGACTGGGAAGTCTGGCCTTAAATCTAGAGAATAAACAAACCCCAGCTGGTTTCACAGGTGCAGTGCAGGTGGGCACTGGGAAGTTATTTTGAACTGTATGAAATGTGGTTCTTGCTATCTCAGTTGAAACTATAGTAGTAAATTGTGAGGATATATCATTACATTCTAATTAAGATTCACTTCAAACAAGATAGCTCTTCAATGCATATTTTTTCCCAAATACAATGGTGATATTTTTAAGGTGTATGAAAATGTACATATTTCTGCATTGTTGTTGTTATTGATTGTATCTATTGTTAATAAATGTTATAAAAATTATTTCAAAAAGAAATACAATCAATTCTGTACCATTTATTATTCTTAAAATTTGTATTTTATTTTTAAACTCTGAAAATAAAATCATTATAAATAATTAGTGTAGATAATATGACCCCATGATTCTCCCATACTTAACTGCTAGATTCATAGAGTATCTTCATTTCAGAGGACACTGGGACCTGAAAAGGATGAAAAAGAGAAATTACAAGTCAAGAAGTATGATAAGTATTATCTTAGACTGGATACCAAGCTAACATCAGCTTAATTTCTTGTGTTGCTAGTAGACAATCTTTAGAAGCTGTGACTATTGTGTCCCTTTTAACTTACATGCTTCCTTTCTAAAAGCATGGCCCCAGCTTACTCAAGATGCAAACATCAAATAAACTCTATTCAAATCCTGGTTAGAGTATACTTGAGTGTGGTTACTATCAGATGCCCAGTGGAGAGCAGAGAGATGACTCTGGTTGAGAGAGCATTTGCTACTCCTTCAGAGTCCTGAAGCCTACATGCCAGGACCTGAACTGGGTACCCTATAACTGCCTATAACTCCAACTCCAGGGCTGCTCCACCATATTCTGTTCTACTCAGGCACCTGAAACCATGTAATATAAATTTACAGAATTATATCTTAAAAAGAAATAAATTTTCCAGTGATGTGAAATAAGAAGAGCCCAAATAACTTTGGCAAACAGAAACAGCCATCAGAAACATGATGGTAATTCAATTCAATGTGGTAATCTGCATGGGACTTGGGAAGAGGAAAAATATTAGACACATCAAACACAAATATAGTAGGATACCGTTATTTTTAATAGTTAAGCAGTATGAAATTTTTTTTCAAGACAGGGTTTCTCTGTATAGCTTTGCGCCTTTCCTGGGACTCCCTTGGTAGCACAGGCTGGCCTGGAACTCACAGAGATCTTCCTGGCTCTGCCTGCCAAGTGCTGGGATTAAAGGCATGCATCACCACCTTCCAGCGCAGTATGAGATTTTTAAGACAAATATATAAGGCAACTAACCAGTTAATAATAAACAAAACTGAAATGCATAGGAACTCTCTTTTATTTTCAAAATTTTATTGTGATACATGAGTGTATTTGTAAAATATAGTTATAAATGGTATGAAGGCTGAGTACTCTGTGACTTTATGACAAAATATTTAATGTCTTCTATTTTCTTCAATCCATTTAGTGATTATTTTAATTTGTTTTCAAACTAAACATTTTTTGAAAGATATATTTATCCTATAAACATTTGCCTTTTTCATGAAATTTAATTTTAGTTAATTTAGTGGGGTTATTTCACTGCTGAGAGAGCTACATATATATTTTCAAACATTGTCTACTTTTTCTTTTCTTCTTTTTTTCATTTTTTTTTTGTTTTTTTCGAGACAGGGTTTCTCTGTGTAGCGTTGCACCTTTCCTGGAACTCACTTGGTAGCCCAGGCTGGCCTCAAACTCACAGAGATTCACCTGGCTCTACCTCCCGAGTGCTGGGATTAAAGGTGTGCACCTCCATCGCCTGGCCTTTCTGTGTTTTTTTAAAACCCAATAGTTCACTACACTGATTGTCTTAGACAATGTCATATAAAAATAGATACACAGTTGTTTTTTACTTATTTTCTGCCATATATTCCTGAGTTTGTCTGCTGATGGGATCTGGAGAAGAGGCAGTCATTGTTTTAGTTCTATCCTCCATCATCAACCTACCAGTCTTCCATGGATAGCTTCAAACCCTGGGCCACATAGAAACTCGTTGGGTCACTAAAAAAAAAAAAAAAAGATATGAATGTGGGCAGGAGACCTGTGTGGTAAAGAAAATGGAGAAGAAAGCAGATATAATAGGGTGAATAGTAACAGTTATCATAATGGACCATAAAATACATGCAAAGCTTAAAAATGAGTTAACAAAACTTACAAACAAAACAAAACAAATAGAAGATAGAGATTAGCTATTTTCAGAGCACAAAAAGATTTTTACTCTGGAATTACAGTAAATAATTATTTTTAATGATAGAGATTTCATTTTTCTGGAAATTGAAGATGGGAATCTGAAGAAATATTTATTCAATGATATAAAACTTTGAGTAGACAGGAAAAAATGTACCCATTGCATTTCCTAGAAATTATTTCTGTCATATGGTTAAAAATGACTGTCAAACATACAAGGATGTCTGAAATAAGTATTACCGAAGTGAAGTTTATTATTCATTCATGTAAGTGAGGAAAGACAAAAATTAGTAGAGCCACCTTAGATTAGGCCTCCTTTACCCCGAGAATCTGAGATTCTTCCTTTTTTAGCATCCTCATATCTCTTAATGTAGGCATCACTCATGGTCTGGTCTAATTCTTCAAGATGTCAGTATTTTATATGTAAAACAGTAAATAAATGAGAGAGAAGGGATGAAACATGAGACCATCTGTTGGAAATATTGACTTTTAATGACCATTCCCATTTAACTCACTGACCAAAATATGTTGACCCTTCCACAGAATGGAACTGTGATTCTTGCTTCTAATAACATTATAACATTATAATTTGTAGACTCTTCTATGGTTTTTCAAATATTTAACCACATGTTTATGAAACGATGGACTGAGGGAAATTAACAAATGTGAGTATGGCACCAAAGTCTCCATTCCTTGAGCTACAGACATAAACTCCCCTATGTGCCTCAAGATTTCTGAGAGAAAACTACTTCATTCTTAATTTATTCTCAGTTGTTATTAATCCCCATTGATTAAATATGGTATTTGTTGGATCATGTTTTTATTCATAAATTGAAGAAAGCTAATGTAAAAATATGTAGATTCCACTCAGCTGGCCATAAGAAGTAGTAAGATAAAATATGATTGTAGTGGGTAGCCATTCCAGCCTTGGCCTGAAAGTTCCAACCCCCACTGAGGCTTCAGTAATGGTCACACCTACAAGGCAGGGCTGAGGGAGGAAGCGAAGACCCAGGATCAAGAGGAGAGACTTCTCTTGGTTCCAGGACCCTGGATGCTGGAGGTAGACCAAGCAGAGTTATCCAGAGAACACTGCTGGACTGTGCCATACCTTTCCCAGACCCTGCAACCTATCCCTTCATTTGTAAGTTACCCCACAAAATAAACCTCTCTTTTAACTAGGTGGAGTGGCCTTAATAATTTCACCAATATCTGGCACCCACTGCATGGAGTGGCCTTAAAAATTTCACCAATATATGATATTTTTCCTCCTTTTTTGTATTTCCCCATATTTTTCATATTGTTCCAAATGACAAATGCATTTGGGAATATTTTCCAATAATCCAGCTAAAACACTTCGGTATAACAGAGCATAGGAAGGATAACTAATGCCAAAATTTTCCAAAGTTCTGCAAATCTTTAATTTTATTGCCTTTTGAAAATAATTTTGTCCTGAGTATGGGTGTGTTGTTGTGCATTTTTGATGATTTCCCTGGTTAGAAGAGAGTGATGAACCTCCTGGAGCTGGAGTTACAGAAGGGACACTGAGAACCAAATCCTGTCCTTTTTAAGAGCAGCCAGCACTCAGCCATTAGCCATCTCTTCAGCCCCTATAGCTCAGTTAAGATTAAAGGTAATGTCTGAATGTCAGCAAATAAATTGAACATTAAATAACTTCATTTTAAAAATTGCTTGTGTGTATGCTGTACAAGTATTGTGTGTGTGTGTGTGTGTGTGTGTGTGTGTGTGTGTGTGTGTGCATGCGTGCATGTGTGCAGGTGGCAAGGCGTGCATTTAGATGTGAAAGCACAACCAAGATGCACACTGACAAGCTGTGCATACTGTGGTGACTGGGCTGAGGTAAGAAGACAACTTTCCACATTCATTTCTTTCTGCCATCATGTGCATCCCAGGAATTTAAGGTAGGTCACGATGGTGTGGTAGTTAGTGCCTTTAAGCTCCTAGCCATCTGACTGGCCTCGGTTCATTTTTTTTTAAAGAAGATGCCTAATTAATTTATAGGATTTATTTTCAGTTCAGTCACTATCATGGGACCTGCTTCTGTTTTGAAAATTCCCATGTCTAGTATAGCATTAGCATTAGCATCAGTTAATGTCAATTAAATAGAGTTATAAAAACATATAAAATTGTTTCTTATCATAATTCTCCCAAAATACATATTCTCCTTAATATCCAAATCAGTATGAGAATAGTATTTGAGAGAGAAGCATAAGCAATTGTGAATGCATGACCTGATAGCAAAGAGAACAGTGTACTTAAGCTAATTCAATGTTGTTAGTTCAATTCTATAAGAGAGCATGGCCTTTGAAGATTTTATGACTGGTTTCTGAAAGACATTTTACACCTGAAGAAGAATGTTTTATGGAATAAAAGTTATTTTGCATGCATAAACACAAGCTCATATTTACGAATGAGTCTTACTCAGGGATGTGGGTGATACTCTGTAGTTCCTGCTGACAATCGCTGCAGTAATTCACAGTTTTCATCTCCTCCAACACAGCTGTGAAATCAGCAGGGAATCGTTCAATTATTTGTGATTTTTATATGTTTGTCGGCTAAGTTTGAACATCAAAGGCAAATTTATTCATGTTGGGGCATTATAGAGATTTGTGTCTGTCCCTGGAAGATGTTAGACCTATATGCCAACAAAAGATCCATAAATAATTCTATCTGTAAGAGATGTACATCTCTTTCCCAGTGATGCTTATGCTGCACCAGTCTTGGGAATCTTCGGAACAGAAGGTGATCCCATAACCATGAATAAAGTGAAAATGGATCCTGCAGATTAAGTGACATTTACTTTGAGAGATATGGGTTTTCTGAGCAGAATGTAACATTAAAATGGATACTACTTCTTAATTTAAAACTCTGGCAATGACGAAGGATATGCAATGAAATTGAAAACTCTTTAGATCCATTTGGATTTGGCTCAGAAGAACTGAGTAGGTTCGCAATTTGGGGACCTGTAAATATACAAACATCTCACTGACTGTACCAAATTTTATATTAGTTAAGGTGAGTCTTGCAATGAACTTAATTTCAGAGAAAGTGGCTGCTTTAATTGCTACCCATATCAAATAAAACTGTTAGATTCAATAAAGTTTGATTTTATTTTATGTATTATTATGAAAAAAAACCTTTGGATTATATATATATAGTCATCTCAAAATTCTCAGAATAGATTAACTTCTTATACTAAAATTTCATCATGATCTAGAATACCTTTTATGTATATTTAGCCTTGAGTTTACATGAGGTATATGATTAGATTAGGTAGTTTACTAACAAAAATCATTTTTCTCTGAATTTCAATGACCATGATATTTCTTAATATTTGTAAATGATAAGTGAGAAAAAATTATAAATAACTCTCTCTCTCTCTCTCTCTCTCTCTCTCTCTCTCTCTCTCTCTCACACACACACACACACACACACACACACACACACACATACATACACACATACATACATACACACAAGTAGCCAGAAGTTTTCTCCAGTCCTGCAGAATCTCTCCCACCCATATCCCACAACCACTAGGTCCCAAATAAACATAGACAGGCTTAAATTATTTTAAAACTAAGGTCATGGCAGGCTTCTTTGCTATTTAGTTCTTAAATCTTAAATTAACCCATTTCTCTAAATCTATACTTTGCCATGTGGCTTGTGGTTTACCAGTACTTTTACATCTTGCTTCTCATGGTGGTGACTGGCAGTTTCTTCTCTACTCTGTCTTTTTCCTTCCTCTTCAACTGTTTGGATTTTCCACCTGACTTTAAGCTGCCTTGGCATAGGCCAAATGGCTGTATTTATCAACCAATCAGAGCAAAATGTTTTCACAGCATACAGAAAGGTATTACCTCATAATACACATCTCTTACCATTAATAAAACCAGAGATTCTTTACAAGCTTAAGTGATACTACCATAATTATTGTTAACATACTGGGATAATTTTGGTTAGACAACATGGTAAAACAACCCTAAATTTGAATGTGTTTTTCCTTCAAAATATGTGCTTTAAAGCCTAATCTCCAGTGTGATAGCATGAAAATCAGGAAATTTGGGCTAACATAAACTTTTATGTGGGCTGCACCCATGAGTGGGATTAGTAACCTTTGTACCTTCTTCCATGAGAGAATTTATCAATATAGAAGAAATTCCCCAATCACTGAGAAGGTTGAGTCTACAGAATCTTCCAGAATATTTATCAGGGACTTCCCAGATTCCAGACATTTAAGAAAATAATTTTTTTTTTTTTTTTTATAACTTACTCACTTTTCACTGCTCTCTTGTAAGGACCCATATGTATACAAAAATGAGAAAAAGAAAAGAGTTCTCTATATAGTTTCTGATGAGACTTGCTTTATGTCCTAATAATATACAGCAGTAAATTATAACATTTCATGGGCTTGTGGGAAGAATGTGTATTCTTCAGTGTTTGGGTAAGATGATGTGTCTATGTCTATTAGGTCCATTTTATTATGATGTGTCATTGATTGAGAACTTCAGTGTTGCTAGAGTTTTCCTGGTCCTGTCTGGCCTACAGTCAGGACAAATCTCTTACCCACCAGTCCCACAGCTGCTTAGACCTACTGAGTAAACACACAGAGACTTATATTGCTTACAAATTGTATGGCTATGGCAGCCATCTTGCTATATAATTCTTCTATCTTAAATTAACCCATTTCTATAAATCTATACCTTGCCACATGGCTTGTGGCTTATCAGTATCTTAACATTTGCTTCTCATCATTGCAGCAGGCAGCGTCTCTGCCTCAGCCTTCCACTTCCCAGAATTCTCTTCTCTCCTTGTCCTGCCTATACTTTCTGTCTGGCTACTGGCCAATCAGAGTTTTATTTACTAAACAATCAGAGCAACACATTTAACATACAGTACATCCCACAGCACTTTAGTGTCTGTTTAGTTGGTGTTTTTGTTGTTGGTATTTGTTTGTTTGTTTGTCTATTAGTGAGAGTGGAGTTTTGAAGTCATACAATATCACTGTTAGGACTATCCTGTGGGCTTAGATCTAATATTATTCCACAGGGATATTATCTCTTTTATTGATGTTTTTAATGAAGTGTAAGAGATACACATGTTCTATACCTACCAATTAGCTTCTTTGAGTTTGGTGGGAACACAGAGTCCACTGAAACCTCTTATTTAACTCTGTGTTTTAAAACTCTAAACATCGAATGCCAGGAATTTCTTTCCTGCTGTTTGACTTCTGAGTCTTTGTTCATGTTCCAGGATGCCAGTTGAAGTTGTCAGTAAAATTAAACCAAACTGAGAGAATGAGAATAGATTTTTCTGTAATTTTTCTGGTTCTTTGAACTGCACTTCAAATCTGGGACTGATCACTCTGGCCTTGGTCAACCTACTTGTGAGGTTCATGACAATCTTCCTAGAACTGTGATTGTCAATGATGTCAAATTCACAATGTAACTATGCTTTATCATCACAGTTACTAACAGGATGATGACTTTGGGGCAAGGCCTGATAAGGATGTAGAGTTTGCTTCTTCTTGCAGCATTGTTGATGCATTAGAAAAACATTCATGCATACCTTGGAGACTCCAAAGAAGATGGCCAAAATGCTTAATTAGCTTTTTAAGGTGTTGGGGATGGCAGGCGTGGGGGACAGTATTTCATGTAACCAAGGCATGCCTCTGCCTCATTTAGTTCGTTCCAAGCTCTGTCACTGCACATGGCTGTGTATTCCCTCCTCCCTTTGATGTGGGCTCGAGGAATCTGAGCTCCAGTCTTCACACGTCCACAGTAAAATAATTCAACATACCTTGAACCATCTCCCCAGTCTGACACTGAACATGTGTATTTTCTGGTTCCACCTCCTGAGTGCTGAGAATAAGGGCTTATACAACTAGGTCCAATTTACTTGAAACTGAAGTTTGTTTTAGGACTGCATGAAAACTAGGCATAAAGTCTATAAACTGAGTAACAATCCCTGATGATCCTTAGATGTTTGAATCTTTGCTTACACTATTCTTCTTTATTGTCTACCTCTTCATACTTGAAGCCCACTCCTCACTTCATTCACCTGTTCAGGTATTACTCTGTACATTAACCATTCTGTCTCTCTTTACCATAACACATCATACATTTATTCATCATAATAGTGCCTGTCTGCCTGGTGCCACAAGTTGGCCCATGTTTTTTCTGTGGAGCCCAGGTCTGACTGCCCCAGGCCTGCATGTGGGTTACCTTGTCCCTCCTAGAACGTCATAGTGAGCAGGACCATAGTTCCTCCTTGGAGCCTCATCCATGAATTTCCTGTTACTACTTTTAAACTGGAAGTATAGCACTATTTCTGAGTTATACATGTTTTAAAAGCATTATACACATACATATGTACACATATATACATGCTTTCTTATATTAGGTTTCAAATCTGTTAGCTAGAATTTCAAAATTCAAAGCATTAAAAGTAAATTGTTTATCCAGGCCAGCAATGCCTCCCCAAAGTGGTATAAACTATTGAAAACAATATGAGACATGAGTAACCTTCCTTTGAATTTTATTGCTCAGGTGTATCCAATCGATTAATAAAATGCTATAATTTATTACTGTTGCCCTTGATAGTCCTTGAGAGCTAGAAAATGCATGTCTAATTCTGACAAAACAATGAATTTTGGACATAGGCCACAAAGAACCCAACAGATATCTCAAAGTCTCTTCCCTGAGGACTAACTTCCATGTACCAGAAGGTGCCATATAAACCTCCAAAGGAGGAAATCCATCAACAGTACTACCCAGCTATAATTCTTATGAACCACAACAATTATCAGTAGGCACAGTAGGTCTAAGAAAAAAATAATGGATGCATACCTTTGTGGAAATCAACGACTCTCTATTATTTCTTAAGGGTTGCTCAAAAACAAGGAAATCATGCCTGGTACTGGAAACCTACCAAAATATCGATGTCTACTGAAGCTATCGAACTTGGAAGGGAATCTATAACCACCAATTTGCTAAGTCACCCTAACTCCCATCTACATTCTTTAGGATCTATCCTTGTACCCACCAGTAAGTACACTTCTTAACCCTCACCATGGAAACTTTTCTATGCAACAGATGGAGACTACTGCAGAAAACCACAACTGATCAGTATATAATGGTATGCATCCAAACTGAAAGGACATAGCTACAATAGAAGTCCCACACATACGGCTGGGGAATAATTGCAGAAGAAGGTGCAGAAAAATTTAAAGAACCAGAACTGGAAATTAGCTCTGAGTGTCTGTCTGTTGGAAATGTCAGAAAGTGACAGGGCTCCATAACATGACCTGAGCGAGGAAGCAACAATAGTTATGCTAATGTGGAAGGGGAAAGCTCATGAACTCTCAAATCTGGACAAAGTACTAAAGAATGTTGAAGGCTGAGAGAGAGAATACCAATTTTTTATCAAATACCAAATGGTCAGACCTGAAAAACATATGTATATAAGCAATATTATATAGACAGTTCAGATCATATTGATGTATTTAAAAATTGTATATACATGCATGTAATATATATTAATTTGAATGAGGACAATGAGGTACACGAGAGGGATTAGAGTGATAAAAAGTGAAAGGGAAATGATGTTTTTATATTATAATTTGAAAAGTGTTTTTAAAAAGTTAATGTTATATTCATAATCTCACTGATAGAAGTCATTTTGCAATAAAACAAAATAGACACTTTTACCTTTATTCTCTTCAAACCATTAATTCATCTCTTTTGTTTAAGTATGAAACAGTTTAGATGTGAAAAGAATTGTCTTTATCTGACCTTTCTCTAGTCCTCATTGGCTATGTGTCATGAAAGATATCCATATTATCTTAACTTAATTAATCTTCTGAATATTGAATTATGAAATACATATTTTCTAAGGATTTCAAATGAACTGTAAAATACAGAATTCATTATTAATTTACAATCACTTTGTTGCAAAATTCTCATATTTGCCTCCCCATTCCACTATCGTCATCCCTCCACTTTATTATGTACCTGCAGGGTAGAATACAAATCAGCAATTATTAGGGAAACATAATCACAAACCTATTTTCCCTTTTTTTCAACCACTACCTGTTTATGTTTGTTGATTTTATTTCACCAGGTGAAGCAGCAAGGGAAGTTGAATGTTACCGTAGGTTTGAAACCAGACAATTGCTCAACATAATTCCAGAGAGAATGATTCTGAAACTCAAGAATTTCTGTCGTACAGCACTTTGAATTGAATCACCCCAAGCAGTCTTAACAGATATCCAGAAAGCCACACCTCCATCCATTTTTCACATCAGTGAATTTAATACTTTTCTCCTACCAAACCCAATTTGTCCTCAATTCCTCCTTTTCATTCCATTTTCATTTTTTATATTGCAAATTATAATATCCCTAGATTAACAGCCACATAAAAGAAAGAATACCTGCCATTTATCCCATTTGTGATTTGCAGGTCTATAATAGTTTCTGCTGCAGAGCAGGCTCATAAGTTAGCAATCTTGAAATCCTATTTTATTGCAACTTACTTTTAAATGGACTTCTGGTTCTAAGTGAATACCTAAAACATATTTTCAAAGATAGTGTCTCACAATGTAGCCAGCCTGTCCTGGAACACAAAGGAGTCTTTCTGTTGAAGACTGTCAAATGCTGGGACTACAGGTATTTAACAGAATTCCAGGTATGAATAAAATTTAACATAAAGAAGAAATTTTTCTCCATTCCAAATATTCTAAAACAAACTTTGAATACTATGGCTCCAATTTGGTTATTACAATAAAAAATGTAAGTATATTAAAACAGTTGCTTTGGATGATTCATTGGTAAATAAAACACTGATTGGTCAGCAGCCAGGCAGGAAGTATAGGCGAGACTAAGAGAGAGGAGAATTGGGAGAAGAGGAAGGCAGGAGAGGACACTGCAGTGGCCGCCAGGACAAGGAAGATGTAAGGTACCACTAAGCCACGAGCCACGTGGCAGAGTATAGATTAATGGAAATGGGCTAAATATAAGAGTAAGAGCTAGACAATGGTAGGCCTGAGCTAATGGCCAAGCAGTTAAAATAATATAAGCATCTGTGTGTTTATTTTATAAGTGGGCTGTCAGACTAACAGGGCTTGGCGGGGGCTGGAGAGAAGGTCTCCAGCTACAAACAGTTATATTAACTGTTGTATAGTGGGTAGCCATCCCAGCATTGGCCTGGAAGTTCCAACCCCCATTGAGGCTTTGGTAATGGTCACGCCCACAAGGCAGGGCAGAGGGAGGAGGCTGAAGAACCAGGATTGAGAGGAGAGTTCTCTCTTGGTTCTGGGACACTGGATGCTGGAGGTAGACCGAGCAGAGTTCTCCAGAGAACACCGCCGGACTGCGCCATACCTTTGCCAGACCCTACAACCTGTCCCTTCATTTGTAAGTTACCCCACAAAATAAACCTCCCTTTTAACTATGTAGAGTGGCCTTAATAATTTCACCAATACTGTTGTTGGAAGCATTTCCATTTGAAGGCTAGTAAATTACCTAAAGCAATCTAACATTTTCAAGATACTGATATCCAGAAAAATATTTTAGAAACATTTTCATGCCAGATTAAATTCTTGATTTTGTTTGTTTAAGAGATGTCGTCTGTCAGAATGTGGTCTGTATGTATCATTTGGTATTTAATTACTGTTTATCTTTAAGAGTAAATAAACCTCAAGTTCTTATCTTCTTCATCCATGGAAGTTTCTTTTTCCCAGACCTGACAAGTTAGCCCCGAAGATGAGCCATCAGACCTTATTTTTCTTTGTTTGAGAATCACGTTTCAGGATAGTTGAAGTGTATAAAGAATACATATCAATAATAAATTCAAGTACAAAATACTTTCCACAGAGTCTTTACAGAAGTCTACTTTTATGGTTTAATGAGAAGAAATGTAAACAGGAATAGGTAAGAGAAGGGAAGACACAAGAAACCTGGGTGGGGACAGAAAAGGGAAAGCACACATCCTCAGCTTTGGGTACAGTCATGAAGATTTACTCCACAGTCTCCATCTTGCTATCCCTGGAATATGTGAACCTTAAAGCACATTTTAGAAGGATTTTCTATCTTTCCCTAGACACAGAATTAAGGGCCTGCACAATTTCATATTATACAAAACTGCCAGCCAGGGCTCCCCATTCTTCCGTTAATGTCCTTTTCCTTTTCAGTGTCTTGCATTTCCTGCTCATTCCCTCTCTCCAGACACCTTCACTGTGTATTCAGACACTTTATATTCAAAGTAGGAATTTTTCCATTCTCTAACAAAAATCTGTTTTTCTCAATAACCTTAAGCCTTATACTGGGATAGAGCCTTAGAGCAAAATTATTCTAATTACTTTCTTAAAGCTTCAGGAAATTGAAAATAAAAAGATGAAAATTTTAAGTTCTTCTCATCCACACAACGTATCCGTTTCTTGATCAAGACTGGGAATTCTTTTTTGTTTGCCTAAGAAATTGTCACACAATCAAGGATCATGTAGAAAATATAGACTCATAACTAAAAGTATATTTCCATTTCTTTAAACAAGTTTTTTAAAAAGGCAGAAAAAAACTGCAATAGAAGTATGGAACCTGTTTGTCAGTTATAACAATCAGCCTCCATAGAAGCAATTGGGATACATAAAATGAGATTGCTTGCATTTTTGCTCATCAGGAGAGCCTTCTGGGTTCACTCCCCGACACTTTGAGAAGCATGGTGATTGAGCCTGTGTGGTACTTCAGTGCACAGCACTCTGCAACATTAAATCTACTCTCCTCATTCTAAGGTGTGTAGCTGGTAGTCAGTGAGTTTCTCTACCCCAGAGCAGCATGATTTGCATTTTATTAAATTGTTAACATGCTGATGCTTTAGAATTTGTTCACACATCTTATAAATACTACTGCAAACAGAAATCTATCCTCTACAGTGCTTTGTAAGGAATGGCTGGATTAATCCTATAAATAAATTAATAAATGTGTGTTTCAAAAATTAGTAGAGATGGACACAGTAGCACATGTTTGTAACCCACTCAATTTGCAGACTAAGGTATGAGTATTGCAAATAATTCAGTATCAACTACTGAGTGATTCCCAGACAAGACTGGACTGTAGAGTGATTCCCATACATAGCTGCATGATGTATATAGAGAAATAACACTGTAAAAAAAGATGCACACAAGTTATATTTAACCTATAACATTTCAGGCCCCTGATATGTACTCATAGTGAATTCAACAAAAAAGAAGAATGTAGTGGGCAACTAACAGTGTAGATAGCAATCATCATCTCCAATATCAGTTACATGTTGTGAAATGGTAGTTTCAATTGTAAAGATATAATTTGCAAAACACTAAAGTGGAGATGATATTTGGGAGAGTATTGAAAACTTAGTTGAAGCCAATATTATCATTGTAGGGGGAAAAAACCTTCTTTCTTCTATCAGAGGATGCCTGTTCATCTATGTGCTCCCTCATTTTATGTCAACTTGACACAAGCTATAGTTATCTGAACAGAGGGAACCACAACTGAGAAA
Source organism: Onychomys torridus (assembly GCF_903995425.1). Lineage (NCBI taxonomy): Eukaryota > Metazoa > Chordata > Mammalia > Rodentia > Cricetidae > Onychomys > Onychomys torridus. The sequence goes on from NC_050451.1 coordinate 99,358,175, forward strand.
TTGCCTCCATAACATCTGGCTGTAGAGTAATTTATTAATTAGTGATTGATAGAGGAGACACAACCAATGGTGCCATTCTTGGGCTGATGATCATGGGTTCTATAAGAAAGCAGACTGAGCAAGCCATGAGAAGTAAGCCAGTAAGCAGTACTCCTCCATGGCCTCTGTATCAGCTCTTGCCTCTTGTTCCCTGTCCTGCTTGAGTTGCTGTCCTGACCTCAGCTTCAATGATGAGCAGTGATACAGAAGTGCAAATAAAATAAACCTTTCCTCCCCTGATTGCTGTGGTCATGGTGTTTCATCACAGCAATGGTAATGCTAACTAGAACAACCTAGGAATGCTATCATAAAATTACCCATGTTGACCTATCACCAGGGACTTTGTAATACCATCTAGGTGGAATCTTTCCATTCCCTTAAACTCAATTTTTTCAAAACACAGATTTTTACTTTGAGTAATAAAGACTAAAATAATTTGAGAGAGGCTTAGATGAAAACTGACTTCAATGAAAAAATATATAACTAAAAATAGGCACCAAATTGAGATCCAATATAAACAGAGCCATTTTATCACATTTGTCTCAAACCCAAAGCAAAATACCTAAGGAAACACAGACATATTAATAGGCAGAAAATTAAATGCCAATGTGTAAGATTATTTCAGTATTATATCACAGACCATCTCAGCAAAAAACCAATAGAAAAACAGAGAAGAATGAACTTACAAGCAAAATATGTTTGATAGACTCATATCTACAAGCATTGTATTATATGACAGCTAAATAGTATTAATTCTTTTTAATTTTATACATGAATCATAGTAGAAAATACTCTATATGTTAGTCAAAAGTAATGTTAATATATTTTATAGAAACAAAATTGTACAAAATATATTTTCTAAGAAACGGTGTGCTGAAACTGAACTAAATGTGATTACTCTCTCCCTTACCATTTTTCTTTTCTTTTTTTTAAATTTATTTTTCTCTCATTAATTGCATTCCTACCCCAGTTCCCCTCCCTGCTTTGGTCCCAGCCCTGCCCCATCCCCTCTCCCTCATATCCACTCCTCCTCTTTTCCCTTCAGGAAAGGGCAGGCCTCCCAGGGATATCAACCATACATGGCATGTAAAGTTATAATCAAACTAGACATAACCCCTCATATTGAGGCTGGTCAAGGCAATCCAGTAGGAAGAAAAGGATCCTAAAAGCAGGTAAAAGAGTCAGAGCCACCCCCTGTTCTCACTGCTAGAAGTCCCCCAGGAACATCGACCTACACAACTATAAACATATGCAGAGGACCTAGATCAGACCCATACAGGCTCCCTGATTGCCGGTTCATTCTCTGTGAGTCTCTGTGATCCCTAGTTAGTTGACCTGTGGGCTGGGTTCTTGAGGTGTCTTGACCACTCTGGCTCCTACAATCCTTCTCTGCCCTTCTTCTGCAGGATACCCCGAGCTCTGCCTATGTTTGGCTCTGGGTCTCTGCATTTGCTGCCATCAGTTGCTGGATGAAGCCTCTCTGATGCTAATTAAGCTAGGTTCTGGACTAAGAGAATAGCAAAGTATCATTAGGAATCATTTCATTGACATTTTTTTTCTGATTATGTTTTGTTCTTCCTTGGTCTCTGGGATATCCAGAATCTGGTTCCTGGCACTCCAGACCAGTGTCTGGCATGGGTACCCTTTCTTGGCATGATTCTTAATTTGGACCAGTTATTGGTGGGCTACTACCACAAATTCGATGCCACCTTTAGCCCAACACATATTGCAGGCAAGACTAATGATCAGGAAAAGGGTTGTGGCTGAGTTGTTGCCCTAGTTCCTCCACTGGAAGTCTTTTGCCTGGTGACAGGAGATGGCCACTTCAAGTTCTGTATCCCCTATTACTAGGAGCCTTCCCTTGGATCACACTGTGTGGACTCCTAGGAGTTTCCATTACACTAGGTTTTTTACCTTGCCTCTGAAATGTCCCTAATTCCAGTTGTCTTTCCAAGTACTCTCTCCCTGCACCCTTACCTAATCAATCCTGTTCCCATCCCCACTAGTGCCCAGTCCACCCAAGAAATATTTTCTATTTCCCCTTCCCAAGGAGAACCATGTGTTGCCCCTTGGGCCTTCCTTGCTACTTAGCCTGTAGGGGTCTGGGGATGGTAGCATGGTTATCCTTTACTCAGCAGTTGATATCCACTTAAAAGTTTGTCTTTTGGGGTCTGTGTTATTTCACTCAGGATGATTTTTTCTACTTCTATCCATTTGCCTGCAATTTCATAATTATTTGTTAACAGCTAAGTAGTACTCCATTACGTAAATGAACCACCTGTTCTTTATCCATTCTTCAGTTTAGGGACATTTAAATTGTTTCCATTTTCTGACTTTTGCAAATAAATCTTCTGTGAACAAAGTTGAGCAAGTTTCCTTATGATTGGATGGAACATCCGGGAGTGGTATAGCTGGATCTTGAGATAGGTTGATTTCCAACTTTCTATGGAATCTATATATTGATTTCCATAGTGGCTGTATAAGTTTGCACTCCCACCAGCAATGGAGGAGTGTTTCCCTTGCTCCACATCCTCTCCTGCATGAGTAGTCACTTGTGTCTTTGATTTTAAGCATTCTGGAATCTCAGAGTCATTTTGATTTGCATTTCCCTGATGGGTAAGGATGTTAAACATTTCTTTAAATGTTTCTTGGCCATTTGAGATTAATCTGTTGAGAATTTTCTGTTTAGAGTTGCACCCCATTTTTAACGGCATTATTTGGTGTACTAATGTCTAGTTTCTTGAGTTGTTTATATATTTTGAAAATTAGTGCCTCTGTTCAGATATGGAGTTAGTGAACGAACACCTTTTCCCATTCTGTACGCTGCTTTTGTGTTCTTATATATTATTTGTGTGTTTGTGTGTATGTGTTTCTTGTATTTTTTTTTTTACTGTTTTTTGCTGTTGTTACTTTTATTCTGGATTTTTTGTTTTTTAATATATATATACAAAATCATATATATATATATATATGGATGTATATGGTGTGGAAGCAGATTGTAGTTGAATGGGAAGATGTGGGAAATGATGTAAATGGAGCATGGGTAACCATGATCAGAATAAAAACTTCAGGAATTTTTATTAAAAAGAAATGTATAGCTAGATCAAGAACAGAAAGGGAGAACAAGGAATAACAGACCATGAAAAATGAAGACCACATGAGAACAAGAATAGGCAGAGTGCTAGAGAGGTCCCCAGTAATCCACAATGATACATCCTCTGTAGACTGCTGGCAATGGTTGAGAGAAAGCCTGATCTGACCTAGTCTGGTGATCAGATGGCCAAACACCCTAACTGTCATGCTGGAACTCTCATCCAATAACTGATGGAAGTGGATGCAGAGATTCTCACCCAGGCCCCAGGTGGAGCTCCAGGAGTCCAATTGTCAAGAAAGAGGAGGGACTGTAAGAGTGTGAATTGTTGAGCTCAAGATTGGAAAAGCACAGGGACAAATAGCCAAACTAATGGAAACACATGAATTATGAACCAAAAGCTGAGGAGCCCCCAACTGGATCAGACCCTCTGGATAAGTGAGGCAATTGAATAGCTTGAACTGTTTGGGAGGCACCCAGATAGTGGGACCTGGACCTGTCCTTAGTGCATGAGCTGGCTGTTTGGAACCTGGGGTTTACACAGGGACATTTTGCTCAGCCTGGAAGGAGGGGACTGGACCTGCCTGTACTGATCCACCAGGTTTAAATGAATCCCCAGGGGAGTCTTGGCCCTGGAGGAGATACAGAATGAGACTCTGCCACATATTATAGAATGCATGAGTGACTGAAAGGGAGAAAAATTTTTTAACAATATCATATGAATGAATATTAAGGACACATTTTTATCAGCTTAAGAGATTTTGTTTTCATAAACAAGAGAAGAGGGAGAGAAGAGAACGTAGAAGTTAGAAGGGTCAAGCATACCTGGAGAACATAGCATATAGAACCAACTAAGCAGGCGCACAGACACTATGAAATCATGGAGCCTGCATGGGTCAGTGCTAGGTCCTCTGCAGATATGTTGTGTTTCTGTGAGACTCCTAACAGTGGGAGTGGGGGCTGTCTTGAACTCTCTTCTGCCTGCTCTTTGGTGGCTTTGTCTAGCCTTGATATGAGGGTTTGTGCCTTATCTTAGTGCATACTGCTATGTTGTCTTCAGTTGATATACCAGGAGTCCTGCTATTTTCTGAAAGGGAAGGCACTGAGGGGAGGTAGGTGGGAGACTGGGATGAGTGGAGGGAAGGCTGGCTATGGTTAGAATGCATGTTCTAAGACAAGAATACATAAAAAGAAAATATAATAAAAAACAATCTGCTTATCAAGTACATCATAAAAATGTCAAAATATTATGTTTACAATAACTGGTTATTTTTTGATGTTTTCAATTCATTTAGAACCTCATACATATAAGGCAAGTGCTCTTCCACCAATATGTGTCAACTTTTCTGAAAGAATTTATTTTCTCCAGAAAGAAAAAAGCAAATTATAAAAGCATGATTGATGAATAAGAAAAAAATTATTTTACAGAAGTAGAAACAACGATGTCCAATTAGTGTTTGTAGAACAAACTAGTAATTTCTTATAAAAAGCAAACTTGATTGCTATTGAGACATGTAACAAATCAAGACACAAACCAAATAGCTATACTTCAAATAGTTACTAATGTTCACAGTATGTGGTGTTAGAAGATGAACTGTATTATGAATAAACTCATAATTAAAAATATGAACTTTGAAGTTTTAGATAGTATTTATAAATCAAATTGCAGACAAGTACAAAACAAAGGGCAGAGGCAGGCAGAAAATTGAAATCTCCAACAAGCTAAGTCAATTTTTATTCTTACATATTTACCCTGAACACAGGCTCAACAAGTATATAAAGTGAAAACTAATGACTTCTGTAATCTAGATATAAATATAATATCCGTCCAAAATTAGACTTGCTGCCTTTCCCCATGCAGTTCTGTCAGAGGAGGGTATTGTGGTATATTTGATTCAGTCTGTCCTAATGACTCACATGTTGGAAGCCATCTCTGTTTAAAGCTTCCAGGAAGGGGCGTGCGACAAATTAGGCAGCAAGTGAGCATCTCATTAGCTCCTAGCAAATGTCAAACTCATTTACACATTCAGAGAGTTAATGATGTGTTTCCAGATATGTTCTTATAAATTACTGTTTTCTACCTAACTTTAGAACACCTAAAGAGTCATGTTTTTTATTTTCTAAATTACAAAAATTAAACTTTTTAATAATTTAAGTAATCCTCACCTTGGAGAATCTGTGGGAACTGTTACATGAAATTGTGTTCCTTACTTTTGGATGGATTAAAATAATACATATAATATTATGTATATAGCATATGATATAATATAATATATTTACTGTTTTTATTATAACTGAATATATATGAATGGTGTATGACTATGTATGTTTAGCTCTTAGATATAGAGCTCATATATTCAAAAAGCACATGAGGAGCAATTACAAATTGGCAAATGAATTATTTATATATAATCTATATTTCATAATCTCTAGATAAAAATGAGTAGTTTTCCTTTGTCATAATTACTCTATTTACCAAAAAAAAATGTGTAACTACTCCTTATTTTTTTCTAAAAAAAATTTACTAAAATGAGAGAGTCAACTGATGGGAACAAATGATAATATGTTACATAAGATTTTGTTTATGTGGTACAGACTGAATAATTTAAAGATTCAAAGAATCTTAGTGAAGAAACTTAACTGTTTTTTTAGAAATGTTTTAATCCTCTTTCTTCCTTCAGCATACTCATTTTTGGATCCCCCAACAAAATAATTGATACTATTCTTCTGTAAACTGTGTGTACATATGTTTTATATCAATTAATTCTTTATTTCTGTCATATATTATTGATTAATCTAAGAAATGTTTCTTTAAGAAGATAAATAAGATTAGGGAAACTATAGACCATTTAACCAGAAAGCAAGAGGTGATCAAAAACAACAGAAATGGAGATGACATTATAAGGAAACATTGCAACAGATATCAAGGAAATTCACAATATTGTTATGAAATTCTGCTAAAATCCACAATTGATTGAGTTAGAAGAAAAGAAATAGAAGAATTTCTAGATGAATCTGCATCTGAACAACCAAAGGGAGAAATAAAACAACTTAAACAGACTCATAAAATTTCAGGAAATCAAAGGTGCAATAAATAGCACTCTGAAAGAGTGATGGGAAAAAAGAAAGAAAGAAAATACCAATGTACAGCTATATTTACACTAGAATTCTACAGGACCTTCAAAGAGCTACAAAAAATACTTCTTTATTTATGTTTTTAAAAAATCAGGAGCACTCTAAGTTCACTCTATAAAGCTAGTATTACTCTAATATCAAAATCAGGTAAAGACCAAATAAATATAAGAAAACCATAGGTCAATATCCCTCATGAGCATACATGCAAAAAGCCTCAGTGAAGTACTTGCAAACTGAATACAAGAAATATCAAAAAGATAATTCATTATGCACAGTCATTTTTCCCAGAGATGCAGGAATGATGCACGTAATAACCTGATAAATGCAATAAATAAATAATATAAATAGATTTATAGACAAAAATCATGTAATCATCTCAATAGATGGATAAAATGTCTTTGATGAAGTCCAACATACCTTCATAATAAATAACCTAGAAGGAATATGACTAGAGGGAATATACCTCAACATAATAAATACTGTATATTACAAACACACAAACAAAATCAACCTAAATGGAGAAAAATTCAAAGAAATCCCATTAAAATAAAGAATGAGACAGGGTTTTTGGTTATTCCTGACTTAATATTTAGAGCAATAAGACAATAGAAGGAGATTAAAGGAATAAAATATGAAACTAATGGCTCTAATTATCCCTATTTTGAGATAACATTATACATGAGAACTGAAAAATTATACCAGAAGACTTCTAGAAATGATCAACCCTTTTAAAAAAATAGCAGGATACAAAAACTGAATTATGAAAATCAATAGGTACTCTACATACCTTTAATAATACTGCTAATGAAAAAACATGGAAATATTTTCATTCACAATATCCATAAAGGAATTTAGGAATAAACATAATGAATGACATAAATGATCTCTACAAGTGGATTGATAAATCTCTGAAGAGAACGATAAAAAGACTTCTGATCCTCATCAATTGGTAGAATTGATATTATGAAAATGACCATACCATGTAAAAGAATTGAAATTTCAGGCAAAATTCCTATGTTTGATTACTTTGTAATTGAATACTACCCAGAGATATAGATAGATCTGTACCATCTTAACTGTTATGAGTACCCATTTCTCCTTTTCTCATTCCTCTCTTATATGCCAGCTGCATCTTAACTGATTTTCAAAGTTTAAACTGTATTCTCTTCTCCACTAATAACTTATGCAGAGCCAATTGTTGGTATTCAACTATGCATGTCCAAGAGTGGGAGCAGGAATCCCAGGGACATAACAAGTGTGGAATATTCCTTTGAGCTGCTTTAATTATGTTGATGTGATTGGTTAAATAAAGAAGCTGACTGCACAACAGCTGAGCAGAAAAAGATTAGGAAGCTTAACCAAGAATGATGGGGGGAAGTAAAGCTGAGCATGGATTCACAAGCAGAGACAGAGAGAAGCAAGATGGGCATGACATACTGAGAAAAGGTACCAAGCCATGCAGCGAGACATGCATAAAAACTATGGATTAATTTAAATGTAAGAGTTAGTTAGCAACAAGCCTGAACTATTAGCTAAGCATTTATAATTTGTATAAAGTCTCTGTGTGGTTACTTGGGGATGGCTTGTGGGATCAGAAACTTCCATCTACAAATGGTGCCCAACATTCTGCACCTACATCCACAAAAAAACTAAGAAAGCTTAGGAAAAGGGTTCTAGACACACTGAAATGAAGCCAGGCATAGCTTCCTTGTCTTGTGTTTCTCATGCCAGCCATAATGTAGTGACATATCTCCCAGGAGCTGCGTGTGGACTTTAGCTGCCAGCCTGAGGCCTGCCAGCATGCCATGAGCTAAGCGGCTTGACAAATTCCCACAGTTTCTCATGTGGGCCTCAGTTCTAAGTGGCATCTTCTGGTAACTGCCTGTGGGAAGACCCAGCCGCCATGCAGTATCACAATATACTAAGCTAAGCTACACTTGCAGTGCCTGACATACCAGTTTAAGAATCATCTCATAGCTCAAGAAACATTATAGATGCTTGGTAAAAGTAGATACAGACAGAAAAAAGCCTCTGAGTTGGTTACAGTGTATTTAAAAATACACATAATCTTGGGAGAAAAAAAGAGAGAGTGTGGAGACAGTCATAGATTTAAAAACACGAAAGTCCTAAAAAAAGAAACAGTGTAATAAAAATATAATAAGCCATGTAAAAATGGAAACTACACAGGATGTCTGTATCCTGTATATTATTGTGTTGTCTTTAGATTATCTGATTGTCAATAGAAAAATGACAGCTGGTAAATCACATCGGATTATGAAAACTGTTGGATTAAACCACCCTTTGCATTTTAAAAATGTCTTGACTTCAAAATGGAAGTCAAAAGACATGATACAAGAAGTTATGATTTTATTTCCACAGGAAATGAAATGTGGATTCATTCAATATTGATATAGACTAGGTTTAATTGGGGAAGACTCCCTGAAAAGCCTGACTACAAGCATAAAGAAATAAACCTAAAAGAACTATAAGACATCTGATATATATTTTAGCTGCTTAAACACAAAACAAAAAAAATCATCATTGGCTGTTTTGTGTACAATGCACAGTCTTTACTTGTATTAATACAGATATGGATGCTACCTTTAAAATTTTATGTATTTTCATATCAAAGACACCAGACACTAATAAAAACATATGGACCAGGTGATCCAGCATCCAGAACAGCTTCAAGGATGGTGGCTGAGATGATCCATTCTCACAAACTACTCCAGTGAAAACTTCATCATTATCCTGATTTTCTCAGTATCCATGAAAGATGTCATACCCCCAGACAATAGGAAGTAATTTTAAGAACATGATGCCCACATTCCCAAGAAGTAGGGTGGACAGTTTTTGGTTATTCAGCGGATTATAGATACTTATTATCATTTAAGCATGATTGGTTATAAATTCTTACATGTGAAAATGGTCTGGAAAAATGCTGAACAAAGGAAATTAGATTCAGGGATCTCATTCTAGAAAAAAGGGGGATTTTAGAAATGATAGGATAAAAGTGTAGATTATTGAATCTACTTTTAAACCAAAAACTATTAGGCTTAGTATGGATATGTGTTTATTGATAAAATTTTAAAATTATTTTGTTTGTTTCTACTTTTGTTTGTCATATTGTGTTTATGAAACTCATTTAAAAATGTAATGTATAATTGAGAAATATAGTTTAATAGTCTTCTATAATACTCAAACTTATAGTCAGGTTAGGTATGTTTCCAGATATATTTAGATAGGTAGATGGTCTTTAAACCCTTCAAAGTCATATTAGAATATGGCATTTAAACTGTTACAATACAGAAATATAGAATATAGATATGATAGGATAAAAGGATGGATTATTGAACCTATTTTTAAAGAGCAACTTGTTTAAAATGTTTTACATTGGTATAGATTTTAGTTTATTGATAGAAATTGAAAGTTAGTTTTGTAACAATATATATATATATATATATATATATATATATATACTCTTGTTGAAAGTATTATGTTTGTGCAGCTCATTTCAATTGTAATGGATAATTAAGAAATGCATATTAATAATTAGTCTTCTATGATAGTCAAATTTATAGTCATGTTAAGTTTTCTAGGTATATATAGATATAATTCACTTAGGTAGATAACCTTCAAACACTTCAAAGACCTATATATAGAATATGGCATTGAAAATGTTTTAAAAACTTTAACTTTCTGGACAGTGAGGCATGTCTGTTCCTGGCTGCACTGGTTCACTGCAGAGAGAAAGATGGGCATCAAAGACACTCTATACGGAGTTTATCTTCTTCTTGGCAAAAATAGCCATTTGGGCAAGAAACTGTTCTTGCCTGGACTGCTTGACAAAATGTTATATTGACTAGACATGCAGGACCCATAGGATGGTGACCACTGAACTTTACAAGGTGAGACGGACCTTCAGGTTCCTGCTTCACAGAAAGAACTTTCAGACATTCTACAGGACACATTAAGAAATCACTGAGAGACTCTAGACATGTGGGCTGAAGATAGATGCCCCTACATTACAGAGGAACTTTGGATAACTATCCAGGCAGGCAGCTATCTCTGTCATTCTAGATTTTTGGAAGATACTTACAATGTTCTTCCTGTTTACTTAGGTAATATTATATCCTTCTTAGGTCTTTGATGTAGTTGAAGACCAGATAATTATAATTTCTCTTAGTTATAACAAAAGGTAAGTTAGATATGGAACTTGAGACTCACAAATATTGGACAGATAGAATATTTTCTTTAATTTTGCAAAATACAAAGAGACTAGATATTGTAACTGTAATTCTTATTGGTTGTATGTAATTTTACTATGTTAAAGTTAAAAACTTCCTTTTTAATTAAACATAAAAGTGGGAATGCTGTAGGATAATGCTTTTGTATACTGGTTTAATAAAATGCTGATTGGCCAGTAGCCAGGCAGGAAGTATAGGTGGGATAAGCAGACAAGGAAAATTCTGGGAAGAGAAAGGCTGTGTCAGGAGATACCAGTACGCTGTCCAGGGAGTAATGTGTAACAGCACACAGGTAAAGCCATGGAACACATGGTGACATACAGATGAACAGAAACGGGCTGAGTTTAAATGTAAGAGATAGTCAGTGGTAGGCCTGAGCTATTGGCCAAGTAGTTTTGATTAATATAAGCTTCTAAGTGACTATTTTATAAGTGGCTGCAGGGTCCATGGGGCTGGGCAGAACCAGAGAAAACTTCAGTTACATACACAATATATTTAGATAGAGAGATGGTCTTCAAACACTTCAAAGTGAAATTAGAATGTGACATTTAAACTGTTTTTTAATAACATAAGAATTTTCTGGACAGTGAGACACACCTACCCCTGGCATCACCAATTTACTTCAGAGAAGATGATGAGCATTGAAGAGCCACCATATGGAGTTTGCTTTCTTTCTAGGTCAAAGTCTAGCCATCTGGGCAAAAACCTCCCCTTGTCTCAGTTGCCTACAGTATACTGTTCAAACTGGACCAGCAGGATGCAAAAGAAAATAACTGGAACCTGACAGGCTCTGCAAAGACAAGACAGGACAGTCCTGTTGTGTGATATTCTGATTGTGTCCTGACTAATAAGATTGTCTGGAGTCAGAAGGTGGGCGAGGCCACTAGCTGATCATAGAGAGGGGACAGGAGGAGCAGAGCAGTGCAGAGAGAGCATCTCATCCCTTTTGGTCAAGGGAACTAGAGAGGTTGTGAGAGACCATGGCTGATCCCCTGCTTCTTTGGTCATTCAGTTTTTACCCCAGTATCTGACTCCTGATTTTTATTGATAAGATTAATTGGAATAATGCTACACAGTCTTCAAAATATCATGCTTAAGAGAAAAGTCTGTCAGATACTCTTGACCTTCAGGCCAAAAATGGACACCCCAGTGTTACAGAAGAACTCAGGGTGACTATCCATGCAGTCAAATGTCCACCCTTGGGCAACGTTTCACCTTTCTGGGGTCTTTGACAGAGTTGAAGATGAGATACTCAAAGTTAAAGTTTTCCTTAGTTCTGATAAAAGGTAAAATTTAGACTCACAAAGATAAAATAGATAATAAAATATTTTCTTTAATTTTGCAAAATACAAATAGACTAGATATTGTATCTGTAATTCTTATCTGATAACTGTTTTTGTTGTATATAATTTTACTATGTTCAAGTTAAAACCTTCCTTTTTAATTAGACAAAACAGGGGATGTGGAATATTCTTTACATTGTGTAAATATATGTTGCTGTGTTTGGTTTAATCAAGAAGCTGATGGCCAATAACTGGGCAGGAAAAGGTTAGATGGGAGAGACAAACTGAGAAGCAAGATGGGTATGCCATACTGAGAAAAGGTACCAAGACATGCAACAAGACATAGATAAAGAGTATGGGATAATTTAATCTAAGAGTTGGCTAGTAACAGGCCTGAGCTATGGGATGAGCATATCTAATTGATATTAAGCTTCTGTTTGGTTACTTGAGAGCAGATTGCAGGATAGACACTTTTGTCAAAGGTAAGAATAATGGAAATATGAAAAACCTGGAGAGGCCATGAGCTATTAAAGAAGGCCATTGCAGTAGTCAAAGCATGACTGGGACCTGATTAGTTGGCCCCAATGTACATCCTTGCCATTTGACCTTTACACTGCAAGCCTTCCTTCCTTCCTTCCTTCCTTCCTTCCTTCCTTCCTTCCTTCCTTTCTCTCTCTCTTTCTTTCCTTCTTCCCTTCTTTCTTTTTGTTCACAAATTTTTAAATAATTATATTATTATTTGAGAATCTTTTTTATTTTTAGAATTCTTTTTATTATTATTATTATTATTATTATTATTATTATTATTATTTTGTTATGTGTTTTAATTTTATTCATCAACCACGGGTTCCCCTGTCCTCCCCCATACCGCACCCACCCCCACCTTCCCCTTATCCCCTCCCCTCCATTCCCATGTCCTCCAGGACCAAGATACCCCTGGGGATTCATTTAAACCTGGTGGATTCAGTACAGGAAGGTCCAGTCCTCTCCTTCCAGGCTGAGCAAAGTGTCCCTGTGTAAGCCCAAGGTTCCAAACAGCCAGCTCATGCACTAAATCTTAACATTTTTCTTTATTTTTGACATTATATTTTAATTAAAATATTTATTGTTTCCTTATTCTTACTCAAAACACTCTCATGTACCTTTTCTCACTTTCTTACAAGTTCATGGCCTACTTATTTTTCAATTGCTACCTTGAAATCACTTAAAATATTTTAATAGTTCTTCAACAAATTCATGCAAATAGTTTTGATCATATTCATGTCAATTTCCACAGCTTAATTCAAATTCATCTTTGTTCTTTCTTATCCAACTTTGTGGACATTTTATTTTAAACCCATCAGTACCAATTTGTGCTGTCCAAAATTTCCTGGATATGCGGTCTTCCACTGGATCATATTTGTATTTCCAGGAATTACATTCTTAGAAAAATTTACTTTCTTGACACCTGACGATTGCTGGCAGATCCTTGACAAGGAGTGAGGTTTCATGACTTAGTCTATCATTGACTTACACAGGTCCTATTGATGCTGCTAAAGCCAAGGTGATTTCATACATGAAGCTGACCTGCTCTGTCCACAATATATTGTGTCCTTGTAGTCACTTACCTACTCTGACTCTTAAGTTCCCCTACCTCTTCTTCAGCACAGTTCCCTGAACCATGACAAGTGGGAGTTGGAGATGTATATATATGGTTCAGAATTCTGTGTTTTCTTATTCTCTTTTCCTTGGTTAGCTGTGGGTCTCTGAAGCTTTGGTTACAACAACTTCTCTGCTGAGATTTGAGATTTCATTAATGTATAGCTATAAAAATAAGTTATTTGTATTATTATTAAATCAGTTTAACACTATGACCATTTAGCAAAATAGTATTTCTTTCCCACTGTCTTTTTAACCTATTGCCTATTTAGATATATATCTTTTATAGATGTTGGTTGAAAGGTTGAGGAAGGGAATGGCTTTGGCCAGATACTAAGTCCACAGAAGCAGCTACTACACCCTGGGGTAAAAGCTGATAAAAGAAATTAAATATAATGTCAAAACAGGGACAAAATGGAAATACAATACTTTCAGAATAAAAATGGGACATACTTTAATCATCTCACAGTAATGATGAGAACATATAGTAATAAATAACAGATTTCATTGAAAATTGAGCAAATGTATTGGTGAGATTCAGATTCCCATATGTAGGCCTACTTTACTGACTTCTATATCATATATAATTGTCTTCTGGAAAGTTCTCCAAAGTGTTCAGTAATTTCTGAGGCAACAGCTAAAGTAGTTATGAAATTTCTCCTGCATCCCTTCATAGATTATTCTGGGTTTATTTATTCATTTATTTTGGTTTGGTTTTTTGAGGCAGGGTTTCTCTCTATGACAGAGATCTAGTTGTCCTGGAACTACCTTGGTACACCAGTCTGGACTTCAACCATTGATTACTCTTATAGCTGCAATTTAATGAAGCTGTAAATTATTTTAGGGAAAATATTTTTTTCATTGAAGTTCCATTAATTTTTGTAATTATTTTCACAAAAATTAACTAAAGTCATAGTCTATTTGATTTCTTCATTATGATTATTCAAGAAGAACATCACAGTGCATGCTTATGAATGGAGACAGAGAGCTTGACTGGTGGTTAGATTCTTCCAACTCATCTTAATGCTGTCTAACTGAAGGTCATTTTTTCACCAATAATTTTTGGAATTTATAATACTTTACATCATTCCTCCTTCTCTTAGCTCCCTGCAATCAATCTTATTACCCATGTTCTCTTTTAAATTAACAGTTTCTCTTTTTAAAAAAAGTGTGTGTGTGTGTGTGTGTGTGTGTGTGTGTGTGTGTGTGTGTGTGTCTGTGTCTGTGTCTGTGTCTGTGTGTCTATGTGTTTCTGTGTGTGTATGTACCAATTGGGGGAGAAGATCATTTCTTCCACACTTGGAATTCTCCATTTGCTTGTTCTCACTTTAGAGTTGAGCACCTATGAGCTTTCCTCCCTCCCTGTAAGCATGCCCATTGGTGTCTTCATTACCGTGTCCTCTTTAGACATTAGAGTTGACTAGACTTCATGGGTGTCACCTTTCAGGAGACATAATCTGACTCCAAAGTTCCTGTTTCGCTGGCCAGTACTATCTTAATGGCCTAACTTGAACATCTTTGGTGTCTTAGATTTTTAATGAAAAACAACTTTCTTAATGTAAAATAATCTGAATATAAATATTTTGATTACCTAAGAACTCTCTTTTTATGATTCACTTTGATTTTAAATTATGGGTTTCTGTGTGTGAATAAGTGAACATGTGTGTGATCCTGCAAGCACAGTCAAGAAGCACGTGTAGAATACAGTCAAGACTGAGTTCCTGGCATTGTGAGACTCTGTGTTTGTGGGGGAGTACTGATCTCTGATCCTCTGCAAGTGCAACAGGACTCATAGGCACTGAGCATTTTCTGCAGCACCTTTGAATAAGAAACCTCAGTAGAACTTTTGAATGCTTTTAGAGTTGTATTTTTCTCTTTTGTTTTGGATAAATGAAAAAAAAAGCAGATTATTCATATCTATGAAGTCTCATGTTTTTGTATTTTCCTATCCATATTGTTTGGAAAGTAAATTAACCTTAGACAAGGTTATCTCCTTCTAGTAATAGTTTCATTATAACAGCAAATACCAGACAATGCTCATTCTTACCATTATTGTTTATTTCTCCAGAGAAATAGTATCTGTAGCACTTTATTATCATTCAAAAATTATTGGAGGTGAATTATAAAGTGTGTGTGAAAAATAATTGTTAGCACTCTCCCAGGTTTTCTGGTTTCTGCTGTCTGATAAGTATTCCTAGCACATATTTGCAGTTTTCCCCAAAGCATCAGGGTATGTGCAATGCTCTCTGCTTTGGCCATAAGAGATAATATCTGAGTGCTGTTTTATGCTCAGGAAACCTTGAAGATTTTATTTTGGTATGGGTAATTGAAGAAAAATTTAATTCTAAATGGCTTCATGACCATATCACTATAAAATATATGCTTTTTAAGGCCAGCAATGGACATTTAATAATAAAATTCAATAGCATTCTTTTTTGTACATAGCTATAAATCATTTTCTGACTCATTCTTCTAATCAAACAATATGTCAGAATTTGACAGTTGACTTTAACACTTGAATTTCTTCTAATTCTTCAGGGAACTGATTCTTTAATTTTCCTTTTCCATTTTCATTGTTTTCCTTTTATGCTCTCTATTTAGACTACTTACCTTTCCTCTCTTATATTCTGGTCAGCTATAGTTTTTGTTTCATCAATTTAATTATAAGCAACTTAAAAACACTATTCTTTCTGTGTTTGTAGCAAACAATTGAACTAAGTATTTTATAAAATAATATTTCTTCAACAACTATTTCATGAAAGATTCTAAGTACTCTCCTTCTCTTCCCTAGGATGCAAAAATTTTGCATAGTCAATTAATGGATTTGATGAGTGGCCACAATTTTATTTTCAACAAAGAAAGCAGAAAAAGAAGATTAATAAAGTGATTGTTATAGTTTTCTGTGTGAGAAATTTGTCTTCCTTGTTTGAAATCATGAGAGATAGCCATAATATGGTGTTATCTATTCATAAATTGTACATCTCTTACCATAGTAC
Organism: Onychomys torridus; assembly: GCF_903995425.1. Classification (NCBI taxonomy): domain Eukaryota; kingdom Metazoa; phylum Chordata; class Mammalia; order Rodentia; family Cricetidae; genus Onychomys; species Onychomys torridus. The sequence continues at coordinate 99,374,604 of NC_050451.1, forward strand.
TGTTGTTTAATGCTATTACTAGGGAAATGCCATATTTGATCCTTACTTTGTTAACTGTGTTTCTTGTCTGTGTATGCTGTGGATATCACTCTCTAAAAATAAAAATGCTGATTGGCCAGTACCCAGGTAGGAAGTATAGGTGGGACAAGCAGAGAAGAGAATTCTGGGAACAGGAAAGCTGAGTCAGGAGATGCCAGCCTGCTGTCCAGGGGCAGCATGTAATGGCACAAGGTAAAGCCATGGAAAATGTGGCAACATATAGATTTAACAGAAATGGGCTAAGTTTAAATGTAAGAGCTAGTAAATGGTAGGCCTGAGCTAATGGCCAAGCAGTTTTGATTAATATAAGCCTCTGAGTGATTATTTTATAAGTGGTTGTGGAGTCCAGGGGTCTGGGAAGGACTGGAGTAAACTTAAGCTACATGTGTATCTAGGTGTTGTTACTGTGAATTTATCATTTTATTTCCCTCTTTCCATCTGTACTGTTCCAGTTAACCTCTCCATTTTTTTTACACTAAAATCTTAACTTATCACAGTTTCTCCGTAGAACATTTTAATAAATATAGGTTATTGGAGTTGAAAATAAACCATTGCTATTAATTATAATGTACCATATTCATTTGACAAATGTACCAGTTTATTTTTTAATTATTTCTTTTATTTGTTGAAATTATGATACAATTACATCATTTCTCACCTTCCTTTTCCTACCTCCAAATCTTCCTACAAAGTCCTCCTTATAATTTTTCAAATACATAGTTTCTTTTTTTTTTAATGGTGAAATCATGAATAGAGTTTTACTATTTTTACTACATGCAACTCATGAATTATTTCTTTTTTAATTTAATTTTATTATAATTATTATATTTGTGTTTTAATTTTACACATCAGCCATGGGTTCCCCTGTCCTCCCCCCTCCTGCCCCTACCCTCAACTTTCCCCCATCCCCTCCCCTCCATTCCCATCTCCTCCAGAGCCAAGACTCCCCTGGGAATTCATTTAAACCTGGTGGATTCAGTACAGGCAGGTCCAGTCCCCTCCTTCCAGGCTGAGCAAAGTGTCCCTGTGTAAGCCCAAGGTTCCAAACAGCCAGCTCATGCACTAAGGACAGGTCCTGGTCCTGCAGCCTGGATGCCATCAATTCTGTTAGTTTGTGTCTTTTTATAGGTGAATTAGGCCCATTGATATTAAGGGATAGTAATGACCAGTGATTGTTCATTCCTGTTATTATTTTTTATTTTTTGGTAGTAGTGTGTGTGTAATTCTCTTCTTTGGGGTTTACTGCTGTGGTGTTATCTATTGCCTGTGTTTTCATGGGTGTATCTGCCTTCCTTAGGTTGGAATTTTCCTTCTAGTGCTTTCTGTAGGGCTGGGTTTTTGGATAAGTATTGTTTAAATCTGTTTTTTCTTGGAAGGTCTTGTTCACTCCATCTATGATGATTGAAAGTTTTGCTGGGTATATTAGTCTAGGCTGGCATCCATGGTCTCTTAGTGTCTGCATTATATCTGTCCAGGTCCTTCTGGCTTTCAAAGTCTCCATTGAGAAATCGTGTGTTATTCTGATGGGTTTGCCTTTATAAGTCACTTGGCATTTTTCCTTTGCTGCCCTTAATATTCTTTCTTTATTCTGTACATTTAGTTGTTTAATTATTATGTGGCGAGGGGACTTTTTTTGGGGGGTCGGGGGTCTAGTCTGTTTGGTGTTCTACATGGTGCTTGTATCTTCATAGGCATTTCGTTTTTCAAGGTGGGAAAATTTTCTTCTATGATCTTGCTAAATATATTTTCTGTGCCTTTGAGTTGGTATTCTTCTCCTTCCTCTATCCTTATTAATCATAGGTTTGGTCTTTTCATGGTGTCCCAAATTTCTTGGACATTTTGGGTCATGACTTTGTTGGTTTTAGTGTTTTCTTTGACTGATGAATCTATTTCTTCTAACGTATCTTCAACACCAGAGATCCTCTCTTCCATCTCTTGCATTCTGTTGGTTAGTTATACTTGCATCTGAAGTTCCTGTTCGTTTACTCAGATTTTCTATTTCCAGCATTCCTTCTGCTAGTGTCTTCTTCATTTTTTCTATTTCCCTCTTCAGGTCTCGGACTGTTTCCCTTGCTTTTTCATGATTTTCTTTCAGGGACTTATTGTTTTCTTCTGCTTTAATTGTCCTTTCCTCTAGTTTGTTTAGTTCTTCCAATTTTTTGTTTTTCTGTTCCTCCACTTTTTTTTTGATTTCTTCTATATAAGGCTCTAGCCTCTTCATGATGTTACTTATAAGGTTTTCTTATTCTTCTTCTTCTTCTTCTTCTTCTTCTTCTTCTTCTTCTTCCTCCTCCTCCTCCTCCTCCTCCTCCTCCTTCTCCTCCTCCTCCTCCTCTTCCTCTTCCTCTTCTTCTCCTTCTCCTTCTTCTTCTTCTTCCATTCCATGATGTTCAGGTCTACCTGTTGGAGAAGGGCTAGGTTCTGGTGATACTGTATTGCTCTTTATTTTGTTGTATGTACTTCTCCCTTGGCATCTGCCCATCTCCTTGTGGGTTCACTCTTGGTTTTATCAGTGTACTTGGTCCAGACAGAGCTGACAGATTTTGGGAGCCTCACTCTGGTCCACATGGAAGCTCTGGGCTGGATGGTAGCCTGGTCCAGATGAGAGTGCTGGCTGGATAGGAGCTGGGGGGCTGGACTCTGAGTCTCAGGAAGTCCCTGGGGTCTCCTTATCTTGTCCAGATAGGAGTTCTGGGACAGGATGGAAGCTCTAGTCCAGATGGGAGTTCCAGGGCGGATGGGAGCTGGGGGCTCTCTGGTCCAGATGGGAGTTCCAGGGCAGGATGGAATGCTGGATACTGGTCTCTAATTCTCCAGAAGTGGCTGGGGTCTCCAGCAGATGGGTGTGGGGGCAAGGCATTGAGGTTGTAGTGTCCACCAGAGGGTATCTCTCTGGTCCAGATGGGAGTTCTGGGGCGGATGGGAGCTGGGTGCTGGTCTCTGAGTCTCAGGAAGTGGCTGGGGTCTAGGGCAAATGGGTGTGGAGGCAGGGTGTGGAGACTGCAGGGTCTTCCTGCAGTCTTGGAAAAGGGGAGCCTTCCCACAGGGCCCTCCAATTGGCCGGAAACTGGGGCCAAGTTGGGCAGGTCCTCCCAGGATGGTGCCCAGGGGTTGGACCCAGGGGGGGTTGTCTCTCTGACTATAATCCCAGAGACACACCTCTGGTCCAGATGGGAGTTTTGGGGTGGATGGGAGCTGGGGGCTTGCCTCTGAGTCTCAGGAAGTGGCTGGGGTCTAGGGTAAATGGGTGTTGGGGCAGGTGTGGAGACTGCAGGGTCTGCCTGCAGTCTTAGAAAAGGGGAGCCTTCCCACATGGCCCACTGATTGGCCAGAAGCTGGGGCCAAGTTGGGCAAGACCTCCCAGGATGGTGCCCAGGGGTGGGACCCAGGAGCGGTTGCCTCTCTGACTATAAACCCTGGCACTCACCTATGGTCCAGATGGGAGTTCCATAGTTTCTTTTTTAATTAATTGTTTTATATATATATATGTGTGTGTAGATATTCATATGCATATAATTATTTATATGTATAAATGTATGTATCCCTATTTTTATGTGTATATCTATACACACACACACACACACACACACACACACACACACACATATATTCCTAAATATATTAAGTATAACTTGGTCAGTTTGTATAATGTTACTTGTGTGCATGGTCTATTTAATTGGAATAAAGCATATAGCATTGATGATGCAAAATTTTAGGAATGTTTTTGAGAAGTTCTATAGAAATTCAACAAAAGTTGTAAGATATTTCCCAAACATTAGAAATAGTATGCTTTGTGCTTGTATTTTAGTTTGAATAAAGTAGGTAAAGGAGAAAGTCTGCAAAACATTAACATACCATTTTCTCTATTTTCTGTATGGCTCTATGGTCCAACAACTCTTGGTGGGATTTCTTCCCTGCCAAGATGGACGAAATGAAATTCAACTGGTCAATGAACCAAAATGAATCATCCTTCAAGATTTTTTGGTTTGATTGTTTTTTGTCAAGTACCTGGTCACAATGGCAGAAAAAATAAATTAAAAATTATTTATACTTTATACCATATGTTTATAAAGGCTCATGTAACCTCTTCCAAAGCAGACAATGTCATTCCAAGAACCTTAAATATAGTTTCCCTGCTCATGACAACTCACTTGGTGTGAAATATTTTCTTATTCCATTAAAAATTAATTTGCTTCTTTATTGGAAGAAAATTTAAACAACTTTCTTATAGTCTCTTGGATTTACCTTTGGAGGCTGGAAAAACTCATTATCAATAGTCAAAATTTAAGCATGCAGAATAACCACTGCAACAGTTTCAGTGAAAATGCTATCACTTACGTGGAAAGCTGATAATTGTTGTTTCAACACTCCTCTTACCATAATAATAAATTATGTATGTTATGTATACCTCCAGCTATGAAAGCAGAAGACAATCACACCAAGAAACTGAATTTTCTTACTCACATTCAGCTCAGCAAGAATACTATCCAAATCTAGAAATTATTACATGAGGTTCACTTAGTCATGTTGTGCAATAGTTTTTCATTTTAATATACTCAATGCCGTGTTAAACTCACTTAGAAATATCTTAACAGAGAAAACACAAGTAATGTTTAAAGAAATATATTTACACTCCATGGTTCAGACAAATAGAAATAATGGGTAAATAGATAAATGACAGACAGATGGATGGACAGGTAAGTAGATACATAGATAGTTATGACAGTTAAATAGATGTTTGATTATGAAATATTCATCAAAGTTCATGTGTTAGACTATGGTATTCATCTGTTTGTGGCAGTTATAGTATGTTTTGGAGTTAGAGCATGGCTGTAGAAAGTAGATCACTTCAATTGTTCAATAAAATTTTTAATTATTTTCATCCACATCATTTTTAATCTATGCTTTAACATAGTCATCTGTTATCTATTTATAAAGTTTTGTTGTGTTAAGTGTGCAAAGCATGCCACCACCTCCAATATCACCAGAGAACAGGTAAGAAATAAATAACAATAAATGATTATAAATAAATCATTCTATATTCTATTCTGAGACTATTAATTCAGATTAGATATTTTAATAGATTTCCTCAATATAGTTTAAACTGTTGAAAGTTTATTTTCTCAGAGGACTTTATGAATCAAAGTCAACTTAATGCGATGCTTTAATGAGATTTTATCAAGAATGAATTAAATTGTAATATTTGTATTACTGGCCATACTTTAGTTTGACTTTTTCCGAATGGACTTGGATAAGCATCTGACAATTCAAATTGAGAATGTAATACCTAAAAACTACTTCCTTTTGCTTGCACTCACCCTGAAGGTGTCATCTCTTTGCTCCCTGTCATCTCCCCTTAGTGTCCGTGAGACTAGAGATGGTACCAAAAGGTCCTGGACCTTGACACACATACTCCAACTTTAGTACTTTTTGTTCTGGAAAACATAGATATGCATTTAGTCATAAATTTGTATTATGCTTACTTATAATACACTGACATTTAGATTTATAACTTCTTTTGATTTTTGAAAAATAAGTTTAACATTATACATTATCCCAAGGCCCTCCAGTCTTAAGCCATTTAAATGTGATATAACACTAAATATATCAAAGTCTGCCTAGCTTATTTTTTGAAATACATTTTAACAAATGGAAATTGCAAATGCCTGCCATGGTTATGTGGCTGAGCATTGACTGGGCATGCCTTGAGGCTGTGATTAATCCCCATCAGAATAGAAGAAAGAAGAACTAACTGATTAAATATTTAACAAGGAAGAGGAAAGAATAATTATCTCTGAAGGAAAACATATCATTTTAAAGGTCTAAAACATCCAACATTTTGTTTATGTGAGTTTGTCTGTATTTGCAAATAGTCCAATTTCATAACGAGCTCTTATTGAAAAATTGTCCAACTGCAGTCTGATGAAATCTATTAATCAAATGTAAGTTTCTTATATATTTTTCCTTTCACAACCATCTTTAGAGCATTCTTCAATTGATGATGAAAATAACAACATGAAATTCATCCCACATATATTTGGCCACCATATATATTCATGTTTATAATGTGAAGAAGGCATGGTATTTCAAAGAAACAAAGAGATATTTGGTAAATGATGACATGTCATGTAAATAAATGCTTTTTAAAAGAAAATAATTTGTTGACAGTGGGTTAGAAATTTTCTCCATAGTGAAGAAAATCTTTGAAGAATAGAAATTGATGTGTAGTTATATTTTTTTGGGGGGGGGAGGAATGGCAGAGCACTACACAAGGTGGTATTGGAGACTCGGGGAGCTCATAACACTTTCAGGACACAGAGACTAAGGAAACTCCTGAGAGTCAAGTAGTCCTCCCCCATGGCAAAGTAAGCTGTGAAGAATTGTTGAGAGAAGAACACAAGGAGCATTACTACTGTAATATGTTCAGGGAAATACGGTGATCTGTCATGACTCACCTCCTGTGGGGGAGTGGGCTATTTATGGCTGTTGCTCCATTAACCATGTTACTGTAAGTAATCCCAATAAACCCATTAATTCACTGTTAGATGTGGCTGGAACCAGGACTTTGGTCTTCTGTGGTCCAGTCTATCTTAATTGAAGGGAAATAGACTCAGCAGGAAAGGTATAACAATAACACCAGAATGAGGAGGAGAGAACAGTAGAGACAGAAGAAGAGTCCTTAGAAATCACATAGAAAATGCTTTGCCGGAATCAGGAACATAGTTACAGATTTGAGAGAATGTGCTACAGGGAAGAAAAACCCAGGCAGATGAAACAAGGGTAAAATACACACATAGAAAACATCATGGCCAAGGCTCAATGCAAGGATTTTGAGACAAATGTGATAGAAACCATTGAAATGTTCAATGAAAAGAGTTAAATATGACAGGAAATGCATTCCAAGAACATAACTTTTTCTGCTTGAGGGAGAATAAGTGAAGTATAAGAAACAATAGGAGAGGTAAAGTTGAAACACAAAAAAGCTGCCACAATTATTTAAATAGCTTGGGATTCATTTCATATCAATAGGTTGGCATCAAAAAGAATTTTTAAGTAAATTTTTGAAGATCAATTAATAAGTATGTCTAATATTTGGTTTTACAAAGCTGAAGTCAACAATGTTCACTGTATGAATAACAATATTTTCTCACTTTTCTGTTTAAATAATCTTTGTTAGAACATGTCTTCTCACCACTGGATAGTATGTTTGGATATAGTAAATCTTGTTACTTCCTTATACTAGGAAACTAAATTTCAAATGTCACAAAAGTTGACTGTAATTTAGTATATACATTAAAAACTGTTTTCTATTTTTAAACCTGTCTCCTGGCTGGCTGGCATCTGAGTTGAAAATTCGACAGGTCCGAATAAAAAGGGCATGCTGACTGCTTTATTACATCAGACTCTGCTTAATCTGCCCCATCATGGTATTATACAATTATTTTAATAGGAAACAATATTGATGATTCCATCTGACTAGTGGTTTAAGCTCTAATATCAGTGAATCATTGAGAACAAACATATAAATTAGATGATGCTTCATTTTATTCATATGATGAATTCAAGTTTGAGACAATTGTTTTCTCTACCACAAATTCCTCCTCAATTGTTTCTTGCAAACATGATGCCTTTAATGTTGCCCACAGGAGAGAGCTTTAGGATCTTCTCCAGAGGCACAGAAATACAACACAACTCTCATTGCAACTGACACTACTTACAGATGCAGCTGAACCTGTGCAGCACCATGAGAGTCAGAAAAAAAACCATGAGTGTTGTGGGATGTCTTTCTGTATGCTTTGAATATGTGTGGCTCCCATTGGATAATAAATAAAACTATTTTGGTCTATGGCAATAAAGCTTACAGCTGGGTGGAAAATCCAAGCAGAGGTACAGAGAGAAGGGCAGAGTTGAGAAAGACACAAGTTCACTGCCAACGGGCCAGCAAGATGCCAGTAGACCGGTAACATCACGGCCATGTTGGCAACATATAGATTAATAGGAATGGGTTAGTTTAAGATGAGCAAACTAACTAGCAAGGAACTGAAGCCATAGGCCATACTGTTTGTAATTAATACAAGCCTCTGTGTGATTATTTTATAAGTTGCTGCGGGACCGTTGGGACAGGCAAGACAGGAATTTCCAGCTACACATGAGGCTTTGTTTGTCTTGATGAAACTATCCAGAGGGACAGGACAGTGCTCACGTAACTCCTCCCCACATTCATTTCTAAGAACAAAACAAAGCTGGCCAAGATTTGTCATACAAGGAGGCATCTAATTAAGAGGATATATCAATCCTGTCTATTATATACTCTCGATACCATTTCCTTAAACTTCTTGAAATTCACTAAACAAGTGTTAAAGAATTTTCCCTATTGCACTAGAGAAAGGAAAGAGTCACAAAATGCAGAGGATTCTCACAAGCATTTCAAATCCATACCCGCCTCTCTCCACTTACTTTGATATCTAATTTTTACTTTATAATTTACATGGTAAAGATGGCAGGCATGGTGTTGGATGGCTTTTACTGAATACTTTATATTTGCATTTTCTCAGATCTTTTTCCTCTTTAATTAATAAACTTCCCCACATACTATTTAACACTTAATCTTCCATTAAATGACTCTGAAATAATCTGAAGTTGCCCAAATTTTCATTTGATATTACCATGATAATTCTAAAATTGAGATTTTCTTACTCACCTTTCAGAGGACAAAGTGGCTCACAAAAATCATGAAATATGTATTTACATATATAACACATAATATGCACATACAACCTGATGAAGTCAGATGATGTTTGTTTCTGACAAAAAGATTGCATGATGGTATTCTATGAACTTTAAATATGATAATAACTTCTCTGATACAAAAATAAACTGAGTCTTATAAAGAGTATGTCTTAACAACCGATATTCACATATTAGCAAATACGTACCACAATTCCTTTTCTGAGTCTGGGATACCTCACTTAGGATGATTTTTCCTAGTTCCATCTATTTACCTGCAAGTTGTATAATGTCATTTTTTGGTTGAGTAATAACTCCATTGTGTAAATGTGCTACAATTTCTTTATCCATTCTTCTGTTGAGGGACATCTAGGTTGTTTCCAATTTCTGGCTATTATGAATATAGTCGCAGTGAACATGGTTGAGCAAGTGTCTCTGTGGTAGGATGAAACACGCCTTGTGTATATGCTCAGTTGTTATAGCTAGATCTTGGGGTATGTAGATTTCCATAATCCTGAGGAACCACAATACTGATTTTCATGGTGTGAGGACAAGTTTGCCCTCTCACCAGCAATAGATGAGTGTGCATTTGCATTACAATTTCACCAGCATGAGCTGTTAATTGTGTCACTGATAACTAAACTATAATCCCCCAAACCACAGAGATTAGGTATAGAGTAAGGGACTGGGGATACATATAGATATATCATTAGGAAAGAGAAATCAAATAGATGGTTATGTGTGAATAGGGAGGGAGAGGGAGGAGGGAATAAGGAGAGAGACCTAAATTTAAGGGTGATTTTAAGGGTAGTATGGGAACCTAATATAGAAGAAATATTCTAAAATATATAAATGTCTGAAAGTAAGTGGTCTAAATGAAATTGTCAAAAAAAAAAAAAAAAAAAAAAAAACAGAGTTCCAACTGGTCATGTATTATCACCGAATGAAGTTTCCATTATCAAGATAGAGTTATATCTAATTGAGTTGTTAGCCCAAGGGGCTCCATTGCTGAAGACAACACCTACACAACTCATTGAACATGAAGAAGTCAAGTTGGTGCCTATGTAGAACCTTCACTCCTATGTTCTAGAGTCTTTGGTACAGGCCCCATAAACTCATAAGGAATAGCACTAACAGAAAATGTAGCTTTGTTGGAGTAGGTATGGCCTTTTTTGAAGGAAGTGTGTCACTGTGGGGATAAACTTTGATGCTTCATAAATGTTGAAGATACCACCCAGTGAGAAACACCAATGGCAGGAATGGTATACACTCCTAACCACTGAGATATTTCTCCAGCCCCTAAAGCAGGTTTTAAAAAATTGGAGTCTTTAGAGATGGCTCAGTGGTTGGAAGCACTTGCTGCTCCTGCAGAAGACCTGAGTTCAGTTCTGAGCACCCACATGGCTGCTTACAGCTGTTAGTAACTCCAGATCCCGGGGATCCGGTGCCTTCCTCTGGCCTTTATGGGTTCCAGGCATGCACATGGTACACAGACATGCACATACATGGCAAAACACTCATACCCTTAAAAATAAAAATAAATATTAAAACCTCAAAAACAAAAAAGAGTATATCTCACTTATTTAATAAGTGAATTATTGTTTTATTATGTATGTTACTTACACAGAATAAATATTTTAAAAATGTGTTTCTTTCCTTACCCACTAAAATTGCTTTCAACAGTTCCCTTTCTGTCTTTGATGTAGTTCCCTCTAAATAGAATCCAAGGAAAGGAATCTCTTCTTATATCTTGACAAATAAGTGATAACTGAGCTGCAGTTTCATTTTAGACTCAGAAAGGAGGAAGTATAAATGAATTCTGGCTTGATTGAGCATTTGGGAGTTCACTTAAAAAAGAAAACACAAAGAAGGATCTTTCAGAAAGATTATCTGTATCTGCTGTTTCTTTTGTATCTCTTTAATATATTATTTGTAAAAGAGTTATAAGCATTTACTTTTAAATGCCTGGGTAATGACCAAGCTGAGAGAAAAAAAAAAGAGAGAGAGAGAAATACATCTATTATACATTCTTTGTTCACGAGAACTCAATGTTCTGATCTGAAATACTCACCACCCACTCATGCATGTCACTAGGAGGAAAACGTCTGCTGTACTGTTAGAGAAATACTTGTCCTGAAAACCAACAATCTGATTTTTTTTAGTAGTCCTAGACAAAGCAAAGTATCATTTATATTCCATTTGACCAAGTGAGGTTAATTTTTCTTTAAGTCTCCATCTTATTTAAACACACGAATCTAAAACAATTTGAAATGTTTCTGTTTGACATTTCCTAGGATACCTGTAAAAAGATGTTATTTAATAACTTTTATCAACACAAATATTTTTCTTGTAAGAGATGTAAATTGTCTTGTATGAATAGAACTGAAGAAGATCACGATAATGCAGACAGACTTAGACTTATTGTCACAGTTCTACACAATACATATCATTTGTCTGCTTAGCAGCCAAATATGCTTACTAGGGGGAAACACTTTATTATCAATAAAAGTTTCATTTATAAAATATATACATTCACATATATACATATATATGTATGTCTATGACTATATATGCATGTATTTGTATATATAAGATTTAGGATGAGGGAAAATGATAATTTTACAGTTGCTTTGCCAATTATAAAAATTTGATATTATCAAAATTTCTTGGGAGTGTAAAGCACACAAGTTTTGATATTTTATAAACTATTTTTGCATACAGAATTAGCACTTTATATGCTAAATCAGTAGTATACTGAATGCTACTTCATTGCTATGCTTCAGGGGAAGAACTTGCACATGGGTATCATCTAGCTGCACACAATGAAATATGATACATAATCTAGCATTATACATTAACTTATAATTGGTGAAATTGAAGTTGTCAGTCCTTGAGAAAATAATCCCACAGTTCCATAGAATTATAACTAAAATTCATTTCCCCCATAAAATAAACATATGGGAGGAAAAATGAAAGGAATTTTTGTTGCTGTTGTTATTTTCTAGAAAGTCTAGTCCCCGGAAGGGTACAGTGTGATATATAAGCAGCAACACAGTTAATGATGTGCTTGCAAATTCTATCTCATTCACAATTATAAAATAAGAGCACATTCTGCTAAATTCTCTGAGAGAGTGAAAATATTAAAAATAATCTTGAAAACAAAATAAACTTCTTTGACAATGTTTTGTAATTAGAGTTCAGTGTACTTTCAAACACAAGAAGTTACATTATTAAGCCGTATTTCAAAAGACTGTTTTTTTTTTTTTCAATAACCGAAGCTGGTCATATTAGTTATAAACCTCCAGCAATCGCTTCTATTTCAGATACATGGACAGAATCAGATGTAATCAGGTAAATTCGCTATATCTTGTTTGCTCTACAAATGTTAGTCAGTACACAGGCCAAAAAATATATAAAGGCCAGTTGGTGGTGGTGCACACCTTTAATCCAGGACTCCAAAAGCAGAGGCAGGTGGATCTTTGTGAGTTTGAGGCAAGCCTGGTCTACAGAATGAGATCCAGGAAAGATGCAAAGCTACACAGAGAAACCCTGTCTCAAAAACAAAACAAAACAAAACAAACAAACAAACAAACAAACAAAAAACAAAAGAATATGTAAGGTGGACTCAGATTTTGGCACTTGTCACAACTTACATCACTATTATGGAAATAACTATATTGTATCTTGCTATAGTAAAATCAACTTTGCAGTATAAATAAATGAATGAAAAAATAAGATAAACAAAAATAGATTATTCCTTAATGTGTTGGTTATTTTAAACATTGGCAATATCTAACTGAATCAAACATCATTTTTATGTTGAATAGTCCTTTTCCAAAGCATGTTTGATACTTAAAATCAAATACTCTCAGATGATTCATAAAGTTATCCAGGAATATAGGGCAATATGCAAGAGTTTAGGCCAAGTCCTCATGAAAACTGAGATTTCCTTTAGATGGTACCTTTAGATTTCGAGTTAATACAGTAATTAGAAGTAATGACCAAGGAGTAATGATTAAGCATATGCTCTATTTATAAAGCTTCTTCTAATCAAATGCTGAACCTTCCACATTGAAAAAGGTTTTATATATGTATATGTGTGATAGCAATCATTTTAGACCTGTCTAACTTACACACCCACAAGCAAACACACAATCACAAACACATGTATACACAAGTGGGCCATACACACACACACACACACACACACACACACACACACACACACACACAAACACACACACACATTTCCTTCCAAATTATAGTGTCAATAAGCTAATACTCCATTTAGAGAATTTCTAACTTTGACATAATAGTTTCCAATATATTCATTTATTTTCAAATGCAGGGACAATTTTACTAGAATTGAAATAAAAATTTCCAGGACAAGGAAGTGATAACTCTGAGCAGCTGCCCAGATAGGAAAATGTAAGAAATATGGGAAAAAGCCATTTATTTGAGTTTAGCCTTTATGGAAGCCTATGAAAGAGTAAGAATGCTCAAGAAAGCCCAAAGTTGGAGAACATGCATCTAGGAAAATAGATTTTTAAAAAGTAGGGGAAAAAAAGGAAAGTTGCCACATGGTGGTGTGTAGGGACTGCTCTGTTTTTCACCATTCTCTTCTAAATCAAAGGACTCTATGTACTTCTCTGCTTCTTTTCTTTATATGGCTTTCATTTTTCTTTCAATATATAACATGTGTAATATATATATATTATATATATATATATATATATATGAAATTTGTATATTTGGAAGAAAACAAGAAGGGTTGTGTGGGGAGATACTGGAGGGTGAAAAGGAAAGTAGAAATCATAAAATTTTATTATGAGCTGAAAAAATAAAAGAAATAATCTATATAAATCAATCTCTAAAGTAAAAAAATTAATCAATATTATGAAAATGGCCATTCTGAGAAAAATATTTAATGGAATTAATGCAGCAGCAATCAAAATCCACACAACACTATTCAAATTAGTAGAAAAAATAAGGCTAAACTCCATATGGAACCATCAGAGACCCTAGACAGCCAAAGCAAACATGAATACAAAGAACAATGCTGAAAAGATACCATACCAGATTTCAACCTATATTATTGAGCTATAGTAAGACAAAACATTATGGTACTGCTACAAAGAGACATGTAGAATAAACAAACAAATAAATACCCAAACATGAGTATATATAACTATAGCCTTATGATATTTGACAAACAAATTGAAAATACCGACTGCAGAAATGACCACATTTTTGGGAAAAAGTAAATGTCTGTAGTAGAAGAAAGAAATTTGTCCCATATCAATCATCATAAATGAAATTCAATCCCAAATCAAATATCTCAACATTTTAAAAAAGTGTTTCAAATTGAAGTCCTACTGTACCAAGCTTCAATCCAATGATGTATTTGCTTTTGAGGAAAAAATAAATGGAAACTTGAAGACAGAACATGAACTTTCATATGTAGGAATATGCAAAAAAGAAGTAAGAAAGATGTGTGAAGACATAGTTAAATTTATGATGCCATATTCTCAGTATTCCTAGATGATTTTGATAAACTAGATAAGGCAAATACCCTTCCACAACTAGAGAATTCAAATGGAGTAAGGCCCTGCTCAATCTGTTGATAGGAGACTTCTATCTCCAAATGAATAACAATTACTGACACCCTGAGTCCCTGAAATGTGGCATATTGTTATGATAACCCTGGAAGTCCTGCTCAGTACAATGTAATTATCCTTTTTTGTTTATAAGTAAAATTTCATAATACTCTAAAAGAAAAAAAGAGGAGTATAAATACAACAAAAAGATGGCCTTTCCTACTATTATAACAAATCGTTGTTTTGACTTTGCTTAGAGCCCAGAGCATACTTATTATTTCACAAGTACATAATGGGCACTATGTTACCACATGTTAAACATAATTTTCTTTGATTCTTCATTAGACCTGAATTTGAGTGATGCATAAAAATTATGTTTATTTTATGGGTAGATTTACTTACCACCCTAAGATTTCAGTTGTTTTTTTTTTTTTAAATTAACTCTTTGGAACTTTTATGAAATGTGTTTGGTACTATAACTATAGTACTTCCTCTAATTACTCCCAGATCTACTATCAAGTCTAATATTGCCACCTATAAATTCCTGGCCTTGTGGTTTTCTACTGGGAATGGTCAGCTTACCAGAGGAAACACTCTTTAAACCATGTCTTTGTCTCCTGGTATCAACCAGTTGCCAATAATTCCTCTGCAAGAGAAAGGACCTTACACTCACTCTATGTTCCATAGTTGAATTTTGTCCAGTGTGAGCTTGTGTATGCTGTCAAAACCATTGTCATTCTAACTGGTAGGTACCCTATTGTTTCCCCTAGTAGTTATCCACCATCTCTGGCTTACACTCTTTCCACAGCCTCTTCTGCAGTGATCCATGTACCTTGGCAGAAAGGGCTATGATTTAAATATACCATTTAAAACCATTTAAAGATGAACATTCTGCAACTTCTCATTCTGTGCATCTTGTCAGGTGTGGTTCTATGTTTTAACAACATCTATTCCAAATAAATAGAAGTTTCTTTGATGCGAGGTAAGCGGTGGGTTAATTTGTGTGTATCATGATAAGTCATTAGGAGTCAGCTTAATATTTTGTATGCTTGTTCTGATGTAGAGCTGGATGCTACTTCATATTAAAACTATTTTCCTTATCTCTTGCACCCCAAGCCTTGGCCACAATAATAAATAAACTTCCTGGTGTTCTTTTTCTCTCCAACTATACATTTCATATTTCTTTTTCCCCCACTTTCTCTTTTGTAATGTGGACCTTCACAGCGAATTCAGTAATACCTATGCTACAGACTCAATATAATGCTGACTTGAAAAAATCTTATCCAAATAAATTACTTTTTTACTATTTAATTTAGCCACAGGAAATTTTCTGGAATTTGGCCTAGGAAGCTAGAATATTTGCCAAAAGATCTCATAAATGCCCTCTAACCAAGTTTCTTCTAAATTCTTGTTTCTTCTTTAATTCTTATGACTAAAACATCTACAGTCCACATTGGTTTTTAGCACTATGACCTTCTAAACTCACATAAAGTAGGCTCTTTAAGATCTGTTTACAGAATTCAACTGCTTTCCCAGTCCAAAATCCCAAAGTAGTCCAGATTCCTTCAAAACCCAATATCATCAGATTCTTTATATTAACTATGCACTTTCTGTTGCCAAATTATGCATTAGTTATTTTTTCTTTTGCTGTGATAAAAAACAACATACAAAAGCAACAAATGATAATAATGTATTTGAACAGTTCTAAAAGATAAGGGCCCATCACTGATAGGAGGCATAGTACCTAGTAGGAGGCACAGTGGCTGTAGCAGGTTTGTAAAAGTTCACATCTTGAATCAGAAAGATGAAACGAACAGAACAAAATAGAAATAGTTTGAGGTTATATAATCTGAAAGTCCACCCCAAGGGACATACTTCCTAAAAAAAGCTGCATCACCCAAATCTCCCCTAAAAGCACCATTAACTACCAATCAAGTGTTCAAATAACCAGCCCTCTGGGGGTCATTTCTCACTAAAACACAAGGTATGATATAGATTTCCCCTGTATGTCTGAGCATTCTGCACTCTCTTAACTCTCTTAATCAATACCTGTACAGTCCACATTACTTTTAGCACTTCTACCTTCTAAGCTCACTGTAATCACAACTTACTGAAAATAGAAGCCTCTCTGATGAGGATATAGAGATACATTAATCTAAATGTATAAGGATGAACTGTTAATTCTATTACTCTTTGGCCATATAATAGTACTAGGACTTACTATAAGATCTATGACTTTTCTTAACCATAGATTCTTGATCTTTTATTATAAACAATGCTGATATGAACATAGCTGAGCAAATGCCCTTGTGGTATGATTGAGCATTCCTTGGGTATATGTCCAAGAGTGCTACAGCTGGGTCTTGGGGGAGATTGATTCCCAATTTTCTAAGGAAGTGCCATATTGATTTCCAAAGTGGCTGTACAAGCTTGCATTCCCACCAGCAGTGGAGGAGAGTTCCCCTTGCTCCACATCCTCTCCAGCATAAGCTGTCTTCTGTGATATTTTATTGAATCGGATATATTTGTCAGAGTTTTCTGGAATAAGAGAACTAATATAATGAATATACATATTCAGCCTAGCATACAAGCTATGGTCCAGATGTTCCAACAATGGCTATCTCCCAGTGGAGAGTCCAAGAATTGGGTAATTGTTTAGTTCACAAAGATGAATGTCTCAGCTAGAATTCAATCAATGTTGCAATCCTGATGAAGTATGTTTTAATAATAGTGAAGGAATGTCTCAGGAACATGTTAGATCAATTACTCAGGACAAACCAACAAAAGCAAAAAGCTTCCTTTGTTCCTATCCTTTTAGGTGAGCTGTCACCAGAAGGTATGTTCCAAATTTATGATAGGTCTTCCCTTCTCAGATATTCCAATCAATAAAATCCCCACAGGTCTGTCTAACTGCCTTTTTTTTTCGTTGATGACTTATATGGTCAAGTTGACAATCGTGATTCGGCACCACACAAGATCTGAGTTCCCCTTTGTAGAACAGGACTAAATGCAATTAGAAAGCGGTTGGTTACTCCCATGACGTCCATGCCACTACTGCACTGTCAGTATGTCTTGCAGAGTCAGTGCTAATTGAAGCTCTCATGATTCACAGAAGAGTCATGTTGGTTATTATTGTTCTTTTCCACCACATAGCAGAGGACGTTTTAGCACCGTGAATGCCAGCTAATAGCATTTTAATTGCAGATTATGATAACTCTGTTATGGTTGGCTCATTTATATGGTATTTTCAGCAATAAGGTCATATCTTCAAGTTCTGAAGGGTGACCAAAAACAGTGGCAAAGGCTTGGAATGTTTAGAGACATATGGGACCTCACTGGAAAACAACTTCAATAAAAATAATTCATTCCTAACATTAAGTTTTTTGATGCTAGTTAGGAGTGTCTAGTAAGGTCATTGCTACCACATTATAGGGTAACTATCTATCTACCTATCTATCTGTCTATCTATCTATCTATCTATCTATCTATCATCTATCTACCGATCTATCTCTCTCTATCACACACACACACACACACACACACACACACACACACACACACACACAGAGGTATGTGTAAAGTTGTAGAATTGTAGGCTTCTAAATAACTTCTTAAAATGTTTTATTATTACTTCCTGGGAGACCAGTCTCCAGCAGTGCAGGGCTCAAAAGGAAGCCATGGAATTGGCTCATACCATGACATTTTATCTGAGGGGATTAGGAAAAAAAGACACTCACAATTTCTCTTGGCAATTTTCTTCTTTATTCTCTATTCTTCTGTGTTCTTTCTGTGTTTTTTGTTTGTTTGTTTGTTTGTTTTTTGAGCAGGGTTTCTCTGTGTAGCTTTGTGCCTTTCCTGGATCTCACTCTGTAGACCAAGCTGGCCTCAAACTCACAAAAATCCGCCTGGCTCTGCTTCCCAAGTGCTGGGATTAAAGGCATGTGCCACCACCGCCCAGCCTCTATGTTATTTTTACTGCACACTTTTTTCTACAGCTTATATACCCACTAAAAGTTTTTCATGCAATATAGAAATTATAATGTTACATTCTATTTTTCAGGTGAATTATTGCAATGAATACAAAACAGCAGTAAAATAGCTGCATGTTTTCCATATCTATTACATGATTAAACATTTTACATATTAGAGGTGAAAAACAAATTACCTCAAGAACCCACATACATTCATACCTAAGAAACTTGTTATAGATTATCTATGTAGGCAAGGTATTCTTCTCAGCCAGGACTTTTACTGGCACGCTGCAGTTTTGCAGTTATAAGGAAAGGATCAATTACTTCATCACTTATCTTGAAAGGCAATCTTATAAAAAATCTTAAAGAAATCACAAACCTAAACTTTTATATATGAAAAAGAATCAGTCAGCTGTCTTTAAATCTTTAGGGTATATACCCACTCATCAATAGATTTTTATAACAGGAGATTGAAGGGCAAAAATGGGTACAAAGAATTAATCATCAACTTTGGTTATCGACCAACCCTAGCAAGAAAAGTGCATCAGCTAGTAGTACTTGGGCTGCTTTATTCTTGTTTCTTGACCTTAAAGATTTCCATGTTCAATTAAGTGCCTTTCTAAAACTTTAGATAATCTTCTTAGGTTTCTCACCTCAAAGCTATTTGACAAAAACAAAAACAAAAATAAAAAACCTCCTATCTAACTTTTAGTTATTTTCAAAGCATTTTCTCAGCTGTGATGCATTTAAAACCTATGAACACATCTCTAAACATTAAGCTTAAAAGAATTTAAGATAGTTGGGCTAGCTGGGACTCAATTATTTTTCTGAATCATTGACTTAAGTCACAGTCTATATGGCTCCTCAATAGAAACTTCATGTGTTGTGGCAATGTGACACTTCCTTGTTTATATTTTTAATCATCAAATCTCTACTAAAACTAATATTATTAGTGTCATTTAAACAGTACATTTTAGAAAGAACTAATCTTCATAATAACCCATAGGTAAAAATGCCCAGTAGAATGGGGTGTTTCCATGAGATAAACATACTACATTATAGGCAGTGGGGACCTCCCCATATCCTTTCATATCATGCCAAATACCAGAGAAAGATAGCAGCAGCAAACATGTAAAGGCACAGAAGAAGCAAAAGACATTCCTGGGTATATTGTCTCCTGGCCCTGCCTATCTGAGATTTACCCATCAAGGAGTTGCTTCCTGGCAGGCTGACATCAAACTTCACTTACCACCTAGACATGGCCACTGGCTACCTGCATTTTGATATAGTTCATCCTTCCCTGTCTTCCTTTCTGTAGTCAGTATTCCCAGTGCCAAAACACAATTTAACTTATTTTGTTGTGTTATTTCCTTTAAGCCTCAATGCCACTGTGTTCTATTTCCCCTTCCTTGAATGTCCCTTCCTCATGCCTCTTACTAATTCCTGGCCTCTATGGATATTCAAAAGAAAACATATCTATATAAAGGTTCAAATCCAATATCACAAATGAAATAAAATATGCAGCTTGTCCTTGGGTCTTTGCTTTACCTCCTTCAGAATTACTGTTTCTTGCTCAAAATGATTGTTTCCAGATCTGTTCATTTACCTTTGAACTTCATCATTTTATTTCTCTTAACAGCTGAATAATGCTCTATTGTGTGAAAGCACCAAATTTTCATTAGCAAATTTGCAGTTGATGGACATCTTAATTAATTTAATTTAATTCCCTGGCTATTGTGACTACAATAGCACCAAATATGGATAAACAGCTATTTTTATAGTGAAATACAGTTATCTGGATCTATTTCACACTACAACTGATTTTCATAGTAAACCATTTGCATTCCTATATGCCCCTGTATCCAAATGTCCATGCCAGAATGCCACTGTGTGTGTGTGTTTGTTTGTGTGTTGTGTGTGTGTGTGTGTTATTGATTCTGAAAGATTACTATGAAACTATCAAATTGGTTTTATATTGAAATTCCTTGATAGATAAGGATGTGTAACTTAAAAATAACTTCCTTGGCCATTTGATTGATCCAGCATGGAAAGTACCACCAAACTTAACAAAGAAGAACAATACTTCCTGAAAAACAGAAAAGAAGAAAATTTTCCAAATTATTTTTATGAGACTAGTATTATCTTGATATCAGAACCAGACAAAGACCAGAAATAAAATAAAACTGTAAGATGATATCTCTGAGGAACAGAGAAGTAAAAAAAAGGAATGGGAACACCCCCTTTTGCCCTGTAGAGAAAGATTAATAATGAGAAATATAGTGAGTCATCCCATCAACATTTGGATGCAATTACTGAAAAAACTACAAAATAATCTTAAATTTCTTGTGGAATCACAAAATACTAATGATCCCCAAAAAAATCCTGAACAACAACAACAAAAAAAAAAACCTTTTTGAGGTATCAGCGTACCAGATTTCAAGTAGAAACACAGTAGTAAAATCATCATGATACTGGCATTAAAACAAGCTCATGAGACTGACAGCCAAACATTAAGCAGAGCTGGAAGAATCCTGTCTAAGAGGGAGAAGAAAGATTATAGGAGCCAAAGAGGTCAAAAACACCACAAAAAAAGCACAGCCCACATAATCAACTAACCATGTTCAGCAATTGAATCTGCAATCAGGAAGCCTGCATAGGATTGACCAAGGCTCTATGCATATATGTTAATTTTGTATAGTTGGTCTTCTTATAGGACACTGAACAGTGTGGATAGGTGCTGTCTCTGATGATTTTGCCCACTTTGGGGACCCTTTTCCTCATACTGGGTTGCCCCATCCACCTTCATGGGAGAGAAGGTGTCTAGATAGCTAGTCTTATTGCAATTTGATATGCCATGTTTAGTTGATATCCCTGGGAGGTCTGCATTTTCTGAAGGGAAACATAACAAGAGTGAGTGGATAAGAGAGAAAGAAGGTGGTGGTGGCATTACTGGGAGGAGAGAAGTGGGGGAGAAACTGTGATTAGGATGTAGTATATGAAAGAAAAATAAATTTTAAAAGTCTTATGTATAATTGGACTATAATTTAGGGCCCGCTTATGAGTCAATATTCTTACTGCCATATGATTATTAACAAAGAGGCCAACAATAGACCTTTGAAAAAAGACAGAAGCATCAGCCAGTGGTTATGTTCAAACTGTGTAGTGAAATATACAAGAATGATACCCAACCTAATATCTAACTCGGCTTTGCAGAAACCTTCACTTTAAATGGACCAAGGATCTCAGCATAAATGTAGTACTTTGAATCTGACAGCGGAGAAAATGGGAAATATATTGGAACTCATTGTCTTAGATAAGGACATTCTGAACTGGAGCCCTATATCACAGACATTAAGAATAACAATTTACAAATGGGACCACATGAAATCAAAAGGATTCTGTAAAGCAAATTATACAATAGTTCTAGTGAAGAAGTACCCCACAGAATGAGAAAATGTCTTTAACAAGTTTACTTACTTCTGACAGAGAAATTAGTTTACTTACTTCTGACAGAGAATTAGTGTTTAAAATGCCCAAATAACTCAACATCAAAAAAATAAACAAAAAAGTTACAAATTGGGGCATAGATCGAGACAGTTTCTCAAAAGGAGAAACACCATCTCATTTCTTGATAATAAAATAACAAAAATTAATATTCAAACATGTCACTTGTTATTATCAGAGAATTGAAAAATATATGACAGCTCAAGTTTGTCCAGAGATCTCATTTCCTAGAATGTCCATTAGGCAATGTCCTCAAAACTAATCTAAATTACCTTGATACAGCTGAATGGCCACCCTTCCTGTCTTCACATCTTCTACCTATTAGGTACCTTACCATGTGAATATTCTGTTATAGCATTTTGAATGTCTTAATTAAGCTTTTGTTTGTTCTTATTGTACTTTATTTTAATCTTTAATAAAATAAATCTTGAGAATAATTTGCATTTTCATGTCTTTATTATTCCTTTTTCTTTTATCACCCTGTTCCCTTTCTTTTATTTCCTATGGCCATGGCCTTGGCTCTGCATGCTTTGATTTCCATCTGGATCATCGTATCATTTACCATATTTAGCATTTTATATAACTCTGAATTCCACTATTCCTTAATATTTAGAGTGTGGAAAAAAATAATGTCATTTTGGTATGAGTTTCAAGTATTATAACTCACAAATTGATAAACATGTGCAGTATGTATTTGGAAGTTTTCCTGTGTCCTGCCCAGTCTGCAGCCATCCAGACCCAATTAGACACACAGAGGCTCTCTCACTCATGTCTCCCAAGTAAAGAGGCTTATATTAATTATAACTGCTTGGCCACAAGCTCAGGCTTATTACTGACTAGTTCTTACACTTAAATTTACCCATAACTCTTATCTATTTTTAGCCACATGGCTTGGTACCATTTCTCAATTCTGCCTTGTCATCTTGCTTCCTCTGTGTCTGGTTGGTTACTCCTGATTTATCTTTCCTCTTCCCAGAATTCTCCTTGTCTGCTTATCTCACCTATACTTCCTGACTGGTTACTGGCAAATCAGAATTTTATTTATCAGCCAATCAAAGCAACACATTCATAGCATGCAAAACAGCATTCCACAGAACTTCCTTTTTTCTGTCTAATCAAAAAGGGTGGTTTTAACTTTACCATAGTAAAATTACATATAATAGAACAGTTATCAAGCAAGAATTATAGTTACAATAACCAGTCTATTTGTATTTGGCAAAATTAAAGAAAATATTCTATCTATCCTATATTTGTGGGTCTAAAGTTTCATATCTAATTTATCTTTTTATCATAACCAAGGAAAATTATAATTATCTAGTCTTCAACTATATCAAAGACCTCAGAAGCATATAATATTGCCTAAATAAACAGGAAGAACATTGTAAGCAATTTTCAAAAATCTGAAATGACAGAGACAGCTGTCTCTGGACAGTCACCCGAGATTTCTCTGTACATTGGGATATCATCTTCAGCCTACAGGCTCTGATAGATTCATTTGTGAAGTAGGATGTACACAAGGACTACAGCTCTACTTCACTTTCAGTGCGAGTATTCCATATACCAGGTGAACTTGAATTCTGCCATTGTCCTGTCATGATTAAGGATTTTAAGTACTGGAAATTGCTGGTGTTTTTGGAATTCGGTTGCCTATTCTTCTCAGCTTGTGGGTGGCTTCATTGGAAGCTGGTGGCTTTCCATATTTCTCTGATCTCTCTAAGGCCTTATCCCAAATTTCTGGCTCAGTGTTTTTTATTTAATAAGATCATTTAGAAATTTGTCTACAGAAGCACATCCCAGGAGCAGTTCCTTTCGACCCTATGCAGTATGTTTTGTTTCACAGCCTATATAAAGAATGTATTTTCACCTCTGTAAGTAGATACCCCACCAACTGGGACACTGGTGGGATAAAATTTCAACAGTGATGTCCATTTTCTTAGTTTTGCATAATGCCATAAAATGCTCTCTCAGCTTCTCTCTGATCCTCCCTATGAAACTGGAGGAGAGTACAACTGTCTCCTCCACATCCACAAACCCAAGCAACTCATTGTTTTCTTCTTGGCCAATCTTCTGTAATTTATTGTTCTAACTAGAACTTCTCACAGGTTGTACAGTCTTGAAGGATCTGTTCTGGGTGAAAGACTTCTTTAGCACCCTTTTGGAATTTCCAAGGATGACCCCAGCCTGGGCTACTAGCAGTAGTGGAGAGGGTGCCTGAACTGAACTAGCTTGCCCCAGAGATCAGACTGGTAAATACCCTGTCATCACAGAGCTGCTTTTCTCCAGTGACTGATAGAAGCAGATGCAGAGATCCACAGTCAATCACCAGGCAGAGCTCCAGGAGTCAATTAAAGAGAGAGAAGAGGGATTCTATGAGCAAGTGCATCAGGATCGTGATAGGGAAATATGCAGGGATGACCAAACAAAACTAGAAGGAAATCATAAAAGTTGAAACAATGGCTGTGGAACCTACATGGGACTGGACTAGGCCCTCTGCATGGTGAGATAGTTGTGTAGCTTGATATGCTTGGGAGGCCCCCTGGTGGTAGATTTAGAATACGTCTCGGGTACATGAGTGAACTTTGTAGTGCCCACTACCTATGATGGGACAACTTGTGCAGTCTTGAAGCAGGGGGAAGGGCTCGGACTTGACTCTATTGAATGTGCTTCCACATGGGAGGCCTTGCCTTACTGTGGGAGGGAGTGGGGGATGGGTTAGGAGGGGAGGCTGGGGCGGGAGGAGGGAAGAGCGGGATGTTTGATTGGTGTGTAAAATGATGAAAAATTTTTCTTAATTAATAAAAAAAGACTTGAGATGGCTTAGTTACTCCACACTTTTAAACACCAAATATCTCTTGGAAATATAGATAATGTATAGTTCAATAATTTTGCTCCATTATCAAAATATTAATTTTTTTATAAAAATACTTTTGATATAATAGCTATTAAATTTTTGTTTGGTATATTTAGAGAATTTTATGTTTAAAAGAAAATCATGCAAATATGGGAATGGTGTTTGCATTCTACAGTGGGAAAAGAGCAAGAAAAGAAGACAGGAGAACTAAGTAGAAATGGGACACTAACCCTGCCAGGATTCTTAAGCAGTTACAAATACTGACAGTTGTGAGTTATAACAATCATTTGAAATTGAGATAATTTCACTTGTATGGGCTACACTAGGCTGAGACCAAGTCATTCTTTTAAAATCTAAACTTCACACTTTGTGAGGCCCATTTATTCTGGTAATAATTACACTACATGGGGTATTTTTATCTAACATACATAATGGGTATTTATAAATCAAAATTAGTAATCCTTAACACTAATTCTACGATTGTTCATACTGCCTATTTTACCTGCTTCTGTCTTTTCTACTACAGTGAACATCTGCTAGATGTTTGGATACTGACATCATAAAGATCTAATAATTTATAGCTTCTCAGTGGAAAGGACAACAGTAAACATTAAAAATCAGATATTCACTGCTACTTCTGAAATATACAGCTTAAATATGTGTACTTGGTTTCTACATAAAATAACCACAAATAATGAATTTATCAGTTTTTCATGATGAAATGTTATTGAATTTAGCTACACAGAGAATTTTGAATTCAAGTCACATGAGGTCTAAATGCCTACTTAGGGCAAAAGGAGATATCAGGCCATTGAAAGGCAGCCTAATGCTAGACATTAATTAGTTACTACAATTTGGTAACAAAGAGGAAACAAGGAAAGATAAAAGGGAAAGAAGTAGTGTTGAGGGATGAGAGTTCATCTTCTTTCTACAAGGTAACCTTTGTCCTTCTCTGTTTGAATAATACAATGACAATTGCACCTATCATGTATCTTCTCTAGTAGCTGTCACAGCTTAAACTTCTTCCATTTTTACTCCAATAGTAATATAGCAACAAAGTGAAAATACTTATAAGCTGATGTTATGGTCTGGATTGGTCCACAGTAATATTGGGTATAGTAATGGAAGTAGGCGGGGCAAAGATGATTGCAGAAAAAGCCATTAAATAGTCTGTTATTTTACTTGCAATGTGAAAACGACATTACTCTCGTAAGCCCCATTTCACACAATCTGCTGGCACATTAGTTTTCTCAATACTAAATCCTGCTTGTTCTTAATATTTGTGTTTCTCTCAGCACATTTCTTCACATGAATATGGGTACACACTAATATATGGGAGAGTTGTCTTCCTAACCTTAAAATTTTCTCAACTGTGTTTTTTTAATTTATTTTAATGTTACCACTGTTCATATGGCAAATATTTAGCAAATAAAGTCCTATAATATCTTCTCTACAACAAAAAGTAGCATTGGATATATTTTATTCATTTTGGAAAAAGAACTAAAATTGCCATAATAAAGTCTCTAAGTGTCACATAGTTCTCTTTGGGGTACAGAAATATTAATGTACTTGATTATGGTATACTGCTTCAAAACTTATTGGAATATCTTATAACATGTAATATATGTATTGCATTACATTTTATTGCAAATATGTATGTTTATATTCATATTTACAATAAAATATATATTGAATTTCTCTATCTGAGTGAACTAAAGATCTCCAATGATAAGAACCTGTGTTTGTTTGTGACTGAGTCATGAACCCTAACCTGCACCAACAGAGCTGTATTTGCCTTTTCTTCAGACACGAAAATCCTTACAGAGCCATTTTCTTCCTAGTTCACAGTTGTTGGTTTCAAATCCAGGATCAATTTCAAGGCAGGCCAAGAAAGCCAAGAACATTCTGAGCAAAGGGATTGTTAAAGGAAAGTGAAGCTGTAAGTATTTTTAAAATTGACTTGTAAGCCAACTGTAGCCTTCTTTAGTGGAACACAGACTGCAATACCAACACTGCTGTTTCCACAGGAAAATTAGAGATGCCCACAGCAAAGTGTTTTCCTGACATTCAGAAGGCCTTAGAAGAAAGGCAGTGTAAATGAAAGGGTAATTTTTATAGGGATAATCTGTTTGCCCAATCACTTCTCTTGGATTGATTATACCTTCCTGTCCTTTTCTCAGTTATATACATGAAAATAAATCAAGATTTCACTTGAATATATGTATATATATACATATATATGTATATATGATTTTAAAATATTACAGATTTTTAGAAAATTAATCAAATAAAAATATTTTCTAACAAGTAAAATGCACATCATATTTTTACTTTATAAAATATAAATCCAATTTAATTATTTTCATATATCAGGAAAATGATGTATATTTTATTCATTTTGAAAAGAGTACTTAATTTTTTTCACAGTTCAGACCAAAGAATTATTTCTGTCCCAGTCTTATATGTCAAAAACTTGGTGCAGGCTCTTCCTGTGCACATGACTAAAGCTTCTGTGAAGAGTTTCACAAACACACGTTTTCAAAATGTATGGTTTTATCCATACACATTCAGTTAAGACTTTGGTATTGGCCAGGTGTGATGGCACAGACCTTTATGCAACACTTGGAAAACAGAAACAGGCAGATGTGTGTGTGTGTGTGTGTGTGTGTGTGTGTGTGTGTGTGTCCAGCATGGGCTACAAAGGCCAGTTAGTGTCACCTGGTGAGTCTCAATGAAGGGAGGCAATAACTAAGACAGACCTTACTCAAATACTGAGTGTCTTCACTAAGTGTAAAGTACTTTCAGTAACATTTTACCCTTGCCTGTCACAAACACTCCCCATGGTACTTTTTTTTTTTTTTTTTTTTTTTAATATAATTTTGCTTCACAACTACACTTGGCTTGGCAGCAAGTCCTGATGGCTGAGTTTTTAAGATTCATTAGAAGGTCAGAAGAGATGGCTCCTCCGCTGTTTAGGGCACTTTCTCCTTTTACAGGCTACCAGAGTTCAGTTGGCAGCCCTACCCGAAAGGAGAACACAGAAGAAGGCAGATCTCTGTGAATTCAAGTTCCAGCCAAGATGAAAATAAAAATAAAATAAAACAAAAGAGGAACTCCCAATTTCTCTAGATCAAATTCTAGTTCAGTTCTGTGTTAGAAAGACTTTCTTGAGTTTTTTTTTTTTTTAATTAGCAATTTATAGCTACATCTTCTCTTTCAGAAAGAGGAACAAAATTAAACTATCTTTGGGGCTCTTTAAAACATTAACCTAGAGAATTCATTTTCTTTTACTTATTTATGTCTTACATTTTTATCATCTCCTTCTATCTTTCAGAACAAGGACAACATTTTGCCTTAAATTGTGAAGTTCTATCTAGTTCAACGCATTTTCTACCTCAGACTTTGCTTGACAACACTGATTGTCAATTTGAACAGAGAATAAAAAGCGGCTTCTTTGCACAGCCTGGAAGGAGGGGACTGGACCTGCCTGGACTGAATCTACCAGGTTTAAATGAATCCCCAGGGGAGTCTTTGCCCTGGAGGAGATGGGAATGGAGGGGAGGGGCTGGGGGAAGGTGGGAGTGGGGGCAGGAGGGGGGAGGATGAGGGAACCCATGGCTGATGTGTAAAATTAAATTAAATTATAAAATAAAATAAAATAAAAGATTTTGAACACATAAGTAACTTCCAAATACAACTGTTATTGATTCTCTGAAAAAAAAAATCAAGTTTCAGTGCTCAGAGCTGGATATGTAGCTCACTCAGAGTGCATAAGGATTTGAATTTAGCATTTACCTCTAACACAGACACACACACTCACACACACACAAAAATTCTAAGTATAAGATACTTACAAAAAGATATTAAATAACATATTGTTGCTCAGTAATTTATTATCATTCTCATGCTGCATATGATGATAATTTTACTAAAATATGCCAGGAAATGTAAGAAAAGAGCTATTTTTAAAGATTTTTTTAGATATTTAATTATATGTATGTGTCATTGAGTGGGAATGTCCACACAAGTACAGGCACACACAGAGACTAGACTTAACCTTTCCTCCTGGAGGTGGAGCTACAGAAGATTGATTGTAAGTCTTCTAGAATGGATGCTGGGAAAAGAACAAGGGTCTCCAACAACATCAGCCCATGCGCTACTGATGAGCCATTTCTCCAGCCCTGGAAAATGTAAGCCAAATTGGTTTGCTAATACGACAACATTTAAATTATTTATGATATTGCATATCATGAGCACATTGTAATTCACATTCAGATCAAGCCATGTTGTCCTTGTTATTTTATATTAGTATATATTATATATTACTAATAATATATATTAATGTAAATATTAATAATTTAGTTATATATTTTATTAGTATATATATACTAATATAAATCATATATATGATTTTCTATATTTATTCTCATTTTCCTATGAATTTTTGCAATGTAGAATGTAGGAATTAAATCTGATGGCTCAATATTTTATCACTACAATTGCCTATAGTATAAATTACAAATAAGAATGACAGTTTTTTTTCTTAGAAACAGTTTTGACCTATTGTGGAACTGGGTGGCCTCAAACTTACTGTCCTACAGTCACAGGCTCTGATATGGTGGAGTTGCAGGTATATGCCACCATGTCTTGCTAATTTTTAATATATTGAATAAATAAAAGTGTACTGAGGAATCTGTCATATTATTAAAGAATTTATACTTTTTTCTATTGCAAATAATTCAGATATTTTGGATAATTACATTGAAACCAGAAATGGCAAATAAAAGCCACAACAATCTGTACATGTTTACTATTATTGCATGTACACAATGACCTAAACTTACATATATATCTTATAATTTGAATAAATATGCTAAGACTCAAAATTTAAATAGGATATACTCATACCATCATATATGAATAGATCTGTACATAAAAATAGACTTGTTATAATAAAGTCAGTAAATAGGTTACGTACCATGATGACTTATAGTACAGATTTATAATGAAGGTAGTTAATAACATATGTAGGGAAGTTTCTGACAGAAATGTAAGAAACCATCACTGTGAAGATGAACATTGGGCAAAGTTCTTGCTGTGCAAGCATGAACATCTGAGCTCAGATCCTTATCACCCATGTTAAAAATGAGGCATGGATTTATCTACCAGTAATTCTAGCATAAGGATATAGGGGCAATAAGATCCCAAGAGCTTTCTAGACTACAGAGAACTGAAGCTATAGTGGGAGACCCTGTCTCAAAAACATAGTTTCCACTTAAAGTAACCAATGCTGACAATTGACCTCCACAAGCACATAAACTAGTGAGCACACATGCATACACATACACACACACACACACACACACACACACACGGAGACAGAGGCAGAGAAAGCAAATATAGAATAGTTTCCACTTTGAAAAACTTTATGATTAGTTGGGATTTCTTTTCTCTTCTTTTTTTTGTTTCTTTTCTTTTTTTTTTTTTTTTGTTTTGTTTGGTTTTTCAAGACAGGATTTCTCTGTGTAGTTTTGGTGCCTGTCCTGGATTTTGCTCTGTAGACCAGGTTGGCCTCAAACTCACAGAGATATACTTGGCTCTGCCTCCCAAGTGCTAGGATTGAAGGAGTGAGCTACCACCACTTAGCAGTTGTAGTTGGGACTTCTAAGATCATCTATGGCATTTTATTTTTTAAATCAAGTTATATTATTTAACATCAATGAAGAAATTGGAGCTATTATAATTTTTTTTAGCTTAGGAACATATTAAGGCTAACTGAAATATTTTAAGCTCTAAATTTAAAACTATTTTTATTTAAAATAATTATCCTCATTGAAAATTTAACAGATATGAAAATTAATAAACACACAAGGAATTATGTTTAGTTAAAATGTTAGAAGAAAATAACCTCTTAGGGTATTTATTTTAGTGTGTGTGTGTGTGTGTGTGTGTGTGTGTGTGTGTGTGTGTGTGTTGCATGTTATTCATGCCTATAAGCAGGCAGAGGCCAGAAAAAGGCAACAGGTACCTTAGAGCTAGAATTAAGGGAAATTTGGGGATGGCTGGCTTATTTGGTTGGGGATATCTGAACCCTGGTATTCATGATAAAGCGTTATCTAACCACTGAGTTATTTCTCCAGGCCAGGAATCTCATTGAAAGAAAAAGTAAGTATGTGTGTTGTGTTGTGTTTGTGGTTCATGCACTAGTTGCTGTGTGTGCATGTATGTGTGTTGAGTGTGCTTGGATACTGATGGTTAATGCTACTAGTCTTTTCTCTGTGCCTCACACCTTCAGTTATTGAGAAAGGAAGTGCCCCAGGAATCTTTGTCTACTCTTGTTCTGCTCCTATGACAGTTGAAAACCTTTTTACACGAAGACACTGGGGTCTGAACTCAGGTGCTATTCATATTTACCCATGAGCCACCTCCCTGGCTGCAGCATCTTACTTTGCTTATATTCTAATTCACTTAAGGAAGATAAATCTTCACATCTCATATGAGTTTTCTGGCCTTTATTTCATTTTGGAGTTCTGAACTTTGTCAGTATATTCTTGACATGGCAGCCTGTCTACTGCAGTAACTCACTGACACTTTTTATCTACTTAGATGTGTAAGCAGAGCACACACAGCTTCACCTCAGTTCATGTTCAAATAGAGACTGATGGACAAAAAAATTCACGTGTATTAAATTGGACAGAAAAGCAGTAACCACCTGCACTAATTTCTTTTTTAATTCTAGATCTCATTTTTCCAAGACATATTCCACAGTCAGAAGCATCCAGCTACAGTCTTGTTTCAAGTTGATGGCAAAATTTCAGAGGGAAGGAGAAAAATTGTGCTTCTCATTTTTCCAGATCAATTGGAATGCTCTTCATCAAAATGTTTAGAGAAGTTTTGGTGGCAGTCAGGGCCATGGTGAGGATGGAAAATTACATTCATGTTGTTTATATGGTTGGTATTCTTCTCTTCTGTGAACCTACAGAAAGTATGAATTCAGAACCTAGGGAAGCTGTGCTTTGTCAGACAGCTTAGTTTTGAAACTGCTGAGCATAACTGCCTGATCATTTTAAGGTCTAACACATGGTTTCTTTGACCTCTTCTACAAGATTGCACTGTTGCAACCAGACCTTACTCTGTAAGCATTGGCTCTACTATAATTATATGATAGGTATACTGCTTAAGAAGTTAACCTAAGATTAGACGCATGTGAAACATACCATTTGATACTGTAACTCTGGAGTTTTACAACATAGTATACCATAATGTACCTTGATTCTAAAGTAAAAATCATGAGGCTGTTTATCTCAGAGACATGAGTACCAACAATTATAACTCTTTCTGATATGGCAAACAATTATGAAATATGAAATGAATAGAGAAAAAATCAGCTTGCATTATTTTCAAGAAAATGCCTAGGTAAGTAAGTATGAATTCAACATCAGTGGAGTCAGAAGTAACTTAAAGTCCAATATACAATATATATGGCTTTGCATAGAAAACCCAGTTGCTAATTCATGTTTGTTACCAACAGAATGAATCTGAGAAGAGAACGTGTTGTTGTAGATAAAGATATTAGGCTGGGGTTTTTGGTTTCAAGAACAGAGAGGAAGTGACAGCTTTTAAGGACAAGAACAGGAAGAAATAGCAGAATTTTGAGATGTATTGCATGAACAGCCTGGGTGTGGGAGAAAAAAAAATGAGTAATGTTTGTCAGTGATGCCAAGGTAAAGCAGTTGAAGCATGAGCCACTGAAGAGAGAGAGAGAGAGAGAGAGAGAGAGAGAGAGAGAGAGAGAGAGAGAGAATAAGACAGAGATAATAAAAAAAAACAGATGGGCACAAAAAATTAGAGAGAATGGTAGATAAATTAGGCCAATACAAGTCACTTAACATAATGAGTGTAGTGGGGTAACAGAAGTAGATCTTAACATCCCTTCTCTTCCATGCAAGAGTGCATCAAATGGATTACATAACTATTAACGACAGAAGGAAAGGCTACCTCTTGGCATTGCTTTGAAAGCCTTCACTTACTTTAACTGTGTAAATTATTTTAGCACTTGAAATAATTCCATGTATAGAAAAAACATTATCCTATGAGTAAATAGAAATGCATAGGAAATACTGAAGAGTTATTAAAAATGCCAGTCTTTTATTCTCCTGGAGGTACTCATTTGTAATAAATTAATAGAGAATTTGTCAGCTCAGATGTTCATTAATATGTATTTATATGAAAATACAGATGTTACTCCAATCTAGAAATCATTTTTTTAAAGCACACATTAAATGAAGGAGAAGGAGGATAAAACATGTTCCTAAATACTAAATGCATTAGGAAGGATAGAGGCAGCTCCATTAGTATCCATTCTAAATACTCTGAAACTATCATTTCCACAATCATGTTAGAGTCTCCACATTCTCACATAAAAGAATGCAATAATCTGGCAGGCGGTGGTGGCGCATGCCTTTAATCCCAGCACTCAGGAGGCAGAGGCAGGCAGATCTTTTTGAGTTCAAGGCAAGCCTGGTCTACAAAGCGAATTCCAGGACAGGCACAAAGCTACACAGAGAACCCTGTCTCAAACCCACGCCCCCCCCCCACAAAAAATGCAATAATCAATAAGAAGAACCAGAGTTAATCTGATGCTATCTTGGTACTGTACATAGCCAGAAAGCATGATTAGTCCATGTCAAAGCATCAGTTTCATTATAAATATTGGGATTTGCAGTGCTAAGGTAAATGGACAGTCTATTATCACTAGAGACATCCCATTCCATCATCTATTTGTTCATTCAACAGCTTTGCAAACCAATGAAAACTACGTACCAAACATTAGTCAAAATATTAGAAACTGAGAAATTCATGAAGCAAAAAATACAAACAAAAAAAGAACTTTATGTTTTGAAGCTTACAATCAAAATAGGGAAGACAAATAATGCAAAAATATGCCAATTCTACTACATGTTATGGAATAATATTGGGGAAACCAGTGTCAAGAATAACTTTGCATATTGGGAACATGCAGAGGCTGTGCCACTGTGATTTATTAGCAAGCAGTTCCTTTATACTCAGGAAGAAGTGTGGAAAGTTATATAAGATGAAATGGATTGTACAGTGAAGCTGATCCAGAAATCTGGGAAATGGGTTTGCTCAAACAGCTGAGCACCAGGGCTCCTTTGTATTCCTGTTGGAAGGTAAGAGGTAAAACAGGTCCTAGCCTACCTTCAGAGCAAATAATGATGTGTATCACTGTCCATGTGTATCACATGAAGAGTTGGCCGTGCTTAGAGGAATGTGTTTGTTTAAGTCAATTCTTGATGTGAATGAGCTGCTGCATAGGGTACACATTTGCCAAACATGTCAAACTGAGTATGAGGTTATTGGAAAGGCATTTGTAGTATTCTGATAACACATTAAAGAAAATCTGAGTAGCTTTGTTGTTTGTTTGAGAGAGCCTAGTTATTATATACCCCACTCTTGCCATAAATGCACTGTGTAGTCTAGCCTATTTTAGAATTACAATCCTACTTTCTTGGCCTCAGCAATCTCAGTATAAAGGTGTGAATCAAAACACCCAACTCTTCTTTAACATTTAAGTAAGAGTTTGTTTTTTTCATATATTATTATAGAGAACAAAACCATAGGAGGTTGAGAACTGCCTCAAAACAGTAGTCACACATATTTCATATTGAATTGCAATTGTATATAGGCACAGTTTAACTTGCTATTACCTTGAAATTACAACTGTGATCAGCCTCTTAGGTTTTTCATTCTATAATCTATTAACCACTTGGAGATAATATCAGATTTTAGTTAAAAATGAGCATTAGAAAAAGCATTTACCAAAAAAATACTTGTAAGTTGTGAAGAAATGATCCTCACATAGGGTTAATAATATAAATTAGCACAATCAGTTTGAGGAACAGTAATGTGGCTCTTTGAGAGACTGAAGAGTCTCAATTATCTTAATCTTTAGTTTATATTAAAACATAGTATTTTATCTCAGAGAATCCTGAACCATAATGCTTTTTGCAGCACTGAGAGCTTAGTTAGTGAGTCAGTCTGTATAGCTGTTTCCATATACATCACTCATAAAAACAATGTTACTGTATTTTCTTTTAAAAGGTAGAACTTTCCAGGTTGGTAAAGAATTGTACCCAGGATAGCCAAAAGAACCCTGTACAATAAAACAACCTCTGGAGGCATCACAATCCCCAACCTCAAGCTCTACTATAGAGCTACTGTAATAAAAACAGCTTGGTACTGGCATAAAAACTGACGTGTGGACCAATGGAATCAAATTGAAGACCCTGACATGAATACACATACCTATGAACATATAATTTTTGACACAGAAGCCAAAAATGTATAATGGAAAAAAGAACACATCTTCAACAAATGGTGCTGGCATAACTGGATGTCAACATGTAGAAGGCTGCAAATAGAGCCATATAGGTCACCATGCACAAAAATTAAGTCTAAGTGGATCAAAGACCCCAACATAAATCCAGTTACTCTGAACCTGATAGACGAGAAAGTAAGAAGTAGTCTTGAATGCAATGGCATAGGAGATCACTTCCTAAATATAATACCAGTAGCACAGACCCTGAGAGAAACAATCAATCAAAGGGAAACTGAGAAGAATTTGTAGAGCAAAGGAAACGATCAAAAAGACAAGCCTACAGAATGAGAAAAGGTCTTCACCAATCCCACATCTGACAGAGGGCTGATATCCAGAATATATAAAGAACTCCAGAAATTAGACATGAAAATGTCCAACAGTCCAATTAAGAAATGGGATATAGAACTAAACAGAGAATTCTCAACAGAGGAAGCTCAAATGGCTGAAAGACATTTAAGGAATTGATCAACATGACTAATTATCAGGGAAATGCAAATCAAAATGACTCTGAGATACCACTTTACATCCATTGGAATGGCTAAGATCAAAAACACTGAAGACAGTTTATGCTGGAGAGGATGTGGAGAAAGGGGAACTCTCCTCCACTGCTGATGGGAATGGAAACTTGTACAGCAACTTTGGAAATCAATATGGTGCTTTCTTAGAAAATTGGGAATCCATCTCACCCAAGACCAAGCTGTAGCACTCTTGGGCATATACCCAGTGAATGCTCAATCTTGTCACAAGGGCACTTGCTCAGCTATGTTCATATCAGCATTGTTTGTAATAGCCAGAACCTGGAAACAACCTAGATGCCCTTCAACTGAAGAATGGATAAAGAAAATGTGATACATATACACAATGGAATCCTACTCAGTAGAGAAAAACAATGACATCATGAGTTTTGCAGACAAATGGATGGATCTAGAAAAAATCATCCTGAGTGAGGTAACCCCAGACTCAGAAAGATGAACATGGTATGTACTCACTCATAGGAGGATACTAGATGTAAAACAAAGATGACTAGACTGCTACTCACAACTCCAGGGAGGCTACCTAAAAACCAGGACCCTAAGAAAGACACAGGGATCACTCAATGACAGAGAAATGGATGAGATCTACATGAACAACCTGGACAACAGTGGGGGTAATGAAGGGCAAGGGTTGAGGGAAATAGAGCTTAGGGGAGCAAGGGATCCCAGCTGGATCAAGAACAGAAAGGGAGAATAAGGAATAACAGACCATGATAAATGAAGACCACATGAGAACAGGAAAAAGCAAAATGCTAGAGAGGTCCACAGAAATCCACAATGATACATCCACTGCAGACTACTGGCAATGGTCGAGAGAAAGCCTGAACTGACCTACTCTGGTGATTGGATGGCCAGTGGAGTCCTTTGCCCTGAAGGAGATGGGAATTGGGTAGAAGGCGGGGAGTGGGGGGTCCAGGGAGGACAGGGGAATCCATGGCTGATATGTAAAATTAAATTAAATCATAAAATAAAAAATAAATATAATAAAATGTGGAACTACATCATGAAGAGTAATACGTCAGTCACAAAAAACAAACACTAAAATTCCTTCTTATGTGGAAGTTATTAAGTATAGATTAGAATTATAATAGTGTGTACTAGAGCTTAGGATAGAGAAGGCTAGGGAGTATGAGGCTAAACAATTGGAATCCATGCACAATTAAATAAAATACAATCCATTCTATTGTTCTGCAGGGCAGTAGACTATAAAATAGTATCTTAATTTCAAAGCTATCTGCCTTGCAATACACTGCACTCATTTCCAATACATTTTATATATTTATAAATTATGTATTATGATATAATTTAATGTCTTGAATTTTTAAACATAATTTATTTTTTGAGTTTGTCATTCTAATAAATATTTCAGTAGTTTTTAACATTTCCAAAACATCAAAATACAGCTTGCTATGCACATTTTTAGACTGAACATCAAACCTCCCAAATACTTTTCAAATTACCAAGTTCTCTTTTCAATGAGATAATAGAACAGAAAAATTATCTGTAGTTTAACATCTCTAAATCATAGAAAAATCCAAACAGGCTGTCAAGTTTCTTTCTTACTTTAAAAACTGTGGCAATAATAATTAATTTCATCATGAATATCACATTGAAGAATTCATTTCATACATTGAAGTGACTTTTATTTGTTCTGCACTAGGTTATTTAGTTTTGTCTCTTTTTTGTAATTCTCTTTTAAAAGGAGAGATAAATAATTTACAACAGTCAAGAGGACAGGGAAAAAGAATGTTAATTTCTCCTTAACTGATAAATGAATTTAAAAAGTGGCACATGTTTGACATTTAGATGTCCTTTAGCCACATACAAGAATTAAATTGTTTTAAGATGACAGGGAAAGAGTGGAAATTCTCATATGAAGTGAAATAAGCCAAATTCAGAACAGCAAGTGCAAGATAATCTTATTCATCTATATCATGAAATAGTTGATTTCAGACTACTCCAAGTGATTACTGGAAACTATGAGGAGGAAGAACAGGAATGTGTGGGCAAAGGGTTTATATAGGGATAACAAGAAACACGTAAACAGTAGCAAATATCTTATTACTGTACAGTAGCATGGCCATAGACAAGAACAACATATTGCACATTTCAAAATCTAGTAGGAAGTATTTAGTAAATGTCTCCATACATCTGATCTGAATTAAACATTATATATTAAAGTATCTTTGTAATTAAACTTTGCATAAAGATCATTAGCATTTAGCAATTTATGGTTTTGTAATTTATGAACATAATTTAAAACCAAGTGTATTTAGAAAAGAAATATAGTTCAATCATTTTAATTCAAGTATTGCTTAGCAATAATAATTTTTCATCCATAATCAGGCATGTATGCCTATATAATTTTACAGTTGAGTTTATTTATTTATTGGGTTAAAATATATAGGAATTTGACATTTGAGCAGATTCCTATTTGTTTCAAATTCGAACCAACATCACAATGTTTGAAGTTCAAGATTTCATTACTTTCTTATTTAAGTTTGAGATTATATGTTAAATGTTTTTATTTATTCTAGGATGATTTTGCTTTCCGTACAAGATAGTTCCTGGATGTCTTTTGTTTGTCTTATTTGTGTTCAATAATTTTGCTTCTAGGTAGAATGACTGAAGACTTCTTATTCTAAAAACCTCAAATCCTCAATTTCTACTTATCCCATGGTATTATATACAAAAAAAATGTGTCAAGGTTGAGATATGCTCCCTGCTTTGCAAACCATAGAAAATGATGTGTAAAAAGATGAAGTACATTAGCTAATGCTATTCCAAGCTGGCAGTAGTTTCCTAAGTTCATGAATATTTTTATGTGCCCAGTAAGTTGGCCTTGACACACATTTCCTAAATAAACATGGTGGATTTGCCTTGGGTTTCATTAAAATCAATGAAATGATTACATAAAAGTGAATGCTTACAAATATTAACATATGACATGTACCTTTAGTAGTAAAAATTGTTTTATGATCTATTCATGCTTTTAGATATTTGAATGTCTGTTCCCTGCAACTTGTAGTGGGAATAGACATTGTGTGTGTGTATGTGTCAGAGACAGCTAGATAGAGAGAAAGATTATTTTATTTCATGTGGGAACCAAGGTTTTGTTGTGAGTGTGTGAATTAAACTCATACATGACCACAGGGTAGATCCAGTGTGATCATTCAGTTTCATTATCATGAATCATAAATCATTTTCTACACAAATATCAGTGTTAACAATTGATCAACCATTCCTGAACATTTGAGTGATCCAAAAAATATACTGATTACATTTAATTCAGGCAATTAGATAATAGCCCATGGTAAGCTATGAAAAGTCATCTATTTGTCTGAGTTCCAACTAAGACCATTCTTAATAATAGTTATTATTAATTTTAGTCTCAATAGCATTAATAATATCAAAACACAAACTTAAATGTAAAGTTAATACTGTAAGAAATGCAAATAATTTATAAAGGCAAGTATGTTATTGTACATTATGTTATTCGAATTCTTTGAATTCTAAGTTATCTCCATTTATATGCATTTTAATCATAGGAATTGTTAACCATATGGACAAATATGTATAACCTTATTTTGTGTATTTTATTTTTTTGAGCAATTAATAAATATTTTAGTATATCTGGAAAATAAAATCAAGCATGGGGAATTTTTGCAAATTTTAAGTATTTTTCTGTATTGCAATTAAAGAAAAACTCAGCAAAGTAAAATATTTTTTCTCCAAATTTACAAATAATTTAAAATTAATCATCTTATGATATTTAACATACTGTGAAGTATCACGTGTTTAATTTGAGTGCATGCCTATTTTGTACATTCTATATACATTTCCTGCGATTATGCATTAAAATTTTAAAGTAAAGTAATTATAAAATTTTACTATCCAGAGGGCCTGATCCAGCTGGGGGCTCCACAGCCTTTGGTT
Organism: Onychomys torridus; assembly: GCF_903995425.1. Lineage (NCBI taxonomy): Eukaryota > Metazoa > Chordata > Mammalia > Rodentia > Cricetidae > Onychomys > Onychomys torridus. Next base: position 99,414,161 of record NC_050451.1, read on the forward strand.
CATAATTCATGTGCTTCCATTCATTTGGCTATTTGTCCCTGTGCTTTTTGCAATCTTGGATTCAACAATTCACGCTCTTGCAGACCCTCCTCTTTCTCGACAGTTGGACACCTGGAGCTCCACCTGGGGCCTGGCTGAGGATCTCTGGATAAGTGAGACCATTGAATAGCTTGATCTGTTTGGGAGACACCCAGTCTGTGGGACCAGGATCTGTCCTTAGTGCATGAGCTGGCTGTTTGGAACCTTGGACTTACACAGGGATACTTTGCTCAGCCTGGAAGGAGGGGACTGGACCTGCCTGTACTGAATCCACCAGGTTCAAATGAATCCCCAGGGGAGTCTTGATCCTGGAGCACATGGGAATGGAGGGGAGGGGCTGGGGGGAAGCTGGGGTTGGGAGTGGGAGGACAGGGGAACCCATGGCTGATGTATAAAATTTAAAACACATAATAATAAACAAAAAATTATTTATTAAAAAATAATTACAAAAAAAAATTTTACTAGTAATAAAGAAAGACAAATATGATGAGTGCTTTGCTCAACTAACATCAGAGATGCTTCGCTTCCTCTAGAAGGAGAAGGAACCAAATACAGAGACCCTCAGCCAGACCTTCCACGGGGTTTTATATTCTATTTTACTATTATCCACCAGAGACGAGGTAAGAGAAGCCAGCCACAGGTGTTCTGCTGTAGAGCTTTGGACGAAACTAGAAGATCGGACTTGGAGAAATGGAAAGAGGTTGAGGTTCCGCTGTCAGCCCACTGCTTCTCTAGCAGAGGTGCCCTGTGTGTCCCCAGGAAGTGCCTGCAGGGGTTGGGAGCCATGACTAACAATGCTGGCAGGAGGATTAGGAGCAGGTCTGTGCTATCCCCTGGAGATGTGGGTGGAGGGTAAGGGAGAGTGCAGCGGTAAGAGCTGAGGCTGAGACCAGGGGATGTTATCTAGAAGGACAGGAGAGGTGAACATCTATCTGCAGTTAGCTTACATGCTTCCTCCACTGTAATTTGACTATTTCCTAAAGAGACACAGAAAGGAAGTGAATCTGGATGTGAGGAGAGGTGGAAAGGACCTGGGAGGATAAGGGGAAGGGGAATTCATAATCATAATCAGGTTATTGTATGTGAGAAAAAAATCTATTTTTCAATTAAAATAGAAATGTATTCATAAAAATTATTTTGTAATTAGAAAACTAAGAAGTATGATATGTATACTCACTTCTCATTTATAACAATATTGCAAATAATTTAATAAAAATATATTGAAATATTAACAACCAATCTACCATTTAAATTGTCTCAGGTACTTAAATATTAGCAAGTTACAAGCTCTTCTATCTAAACAAATGTAGTAAAAGTACATCAAGAAAGCATACTTTTAGAATTAGTAGTCAGCATATAGCAAGGAAGATCACTCAAACAATGAATAAAGTCAAACTTTTAAAAGTCATATATGACCATTATTTTTACTTCATAAGTTATTCAGAGAAAAACAGATGTTTGTGACTATTCTCAACCTGAAGTACTTCAAGTTACAAGTCATTACTGAGACAAAAAAAAAAAAAAATTAAGTAGTAAACTCTTTATAGAATGAATCTAATGTGAAAAATATTTTGTTAAGCCACCATTATTGCTTTGTGCGTGATCCATTTAATCATGAGTGTCACAGCAATAGTGTTGAGGTGTAGAGAAGTTTGGTTTTGGTCACTGGCAGAAAGTTCTCATTCTCTGAGTGGAGAGTGAACAGAATGTGAATACACTAAGCCATTTCAGCTAAACTGTAACCCACTGCCTATTCTAGCAGACTCCAAATAACACAACAGGGACATTGTGGTGCCTCAGCCAACACCCACACTAATGAGTGGAACAAGAAGTGTTCATTATCTAAAGTGTTCAGTTTTCAGTGAGACATTTATTCATCACTTGAGTGAGGCTCACATGTAGATCAGACTTCCATGAGATCAGGATGTAGCCGCAGAAGACATTGAACTCCCAAACCCTCTGCTGCCAGGTTTTAAGTACAGAGATTATTGGTGTGAGCAATCACCCTTTACTGAATGACATGCTTCATAGTGGTGTTTTGACAAAAATCTGACAAAAACTGAAAGAAACAACAGATAAAATGTCATGAAAGTTCAATGTGATTATAAATTCCTTCCAGAAAGCTGAAAAATGCATATAATACATAAATGTGAATCTTTGGATGAAATTATCATTTCACCAGGAGTCTGTTGCCAATGCATCTAATAGACTCTGGTTTTATTATCATCAAAAATTCTCTAGCAAAATGTTAGTAATGAAAGCTTCATTTGGAAAGTCATGACAAGATGACAAAATGGGCTCTAAAAGGAGCTGGGGACTTCATAAACATAAATGAGAAAATGAGAAGAAAGATCAGATTAAAATTGTGTCGAACCAAATGAAAGTTGTTACCAGTAAAAAGCAGCATCTAGAAAAAGTTCAAACCCTGAAGCTTCCATAAAATAATCCATTATGACAGAGATAAAATCAAAGACTGGGCAAGAGGATTAAGGTGTTTCAGCAGGCAAATTATGTTTCAGAACATTTTTAACCAAAAGTATCTCTAGTCATGATGAGAGACAGAGAGAGGAAAGGACTGGAGAGGATAAGAGAGGAGGAGGCACTATCTCAAAGTGTGGAAGTGTTGTTTCAATACACAAACTACACACAGTGAAGAAACCTTAATAAATTCCACTCATTTGTATGCTAGTTAAAAATACAACGTTTTGAAGAGTGATTTTGAGCAGAGGTATTCCTCCTTAGTGAATAGCACTGTACTCAGATGCTTTGTTTTATCTCAGGCACAAGCTTTTTTTTCTTGAGTTACTGGCCATAGAGGCCCCAGAGGCATCCAAAATTAAGCCATGTATTGCTACTGCTCTTTGTTGCCCATCACAAGTAGATAAAATGATGTATTGCTGAACGTTTCACACATTTTGGTAGCAAGGCAATGAGAATCGTTCTTAAACTGGCCGGTAAATTATTCCTGTTGTCTACATGTCGCAGTGCTGGAAGGTGCTGTGCTGGCGACTGAGTGAGAAAGGACACCAGCAGTCTCATTTAGCAGTAAACCCTGCAGATACCAACCCGGTGGCAATGTATACACTGATCCATTAGTGACAGCACCATTTACAGCGATAGATACCACTCTTCTCATTGGATTTGAGACCTATTGCACGGAAATTAATCCATGTCTGGTACCTGAAGACTATTCAAAATCTATGCGAAGTCAAAGGCTCTAGGGAGAATCGATTGGTGTTTTTCTAAACAGTTCTATCAAAGCACGCCTTTAATCCCAGTGCTCGGGAGACAGAGCCAGGCTGATCTCTGTGAGTTGGAGGCCAGCCTGGGCTACAGAGTGAGTACCAGGAAATATGCAAAGCTACTCAGAGAAACCCTGTCTCGAAAAACAAAACAAAACAAACAAAGAAAAAAACCTAGCAAGAAGTGTGAGGGGCTTCTGAGGAGCCAGCCCTAGCTGGGGAGCTGATGGAAGTTGATGGATCCTGGCTAAGGCAGAGTCACAGTTCTTTAGGAGTTGTTCCACATCTAGGTTGCCTGTATCCCAGTAAATAACCCCACACCCATGAATATAAGGGCTGCAGTAACTGTACTCAGTGGAGTACAGTCATTTACTCAATCATTCATTCATTAAAGAGCATAACTAGGGGCTGGAACAATAGTTCAGCAGCTAAGACCACTGACTGCTGTCTTCCACAGGACCCAAGTTCAACTCCCACACCCACATGGCACCTAACAACTGTCTGTAATTCTAAGATCTGACACGCTTACAAAGACATACATGTATGCAAAACACCAACACACATTAAATTAAAATGAATAAATAATTTTTAAAAAAGCATAACTAGAGGAAACGCCACCAGTAGAGATCCTTAGGATAGGAGAGATCACTGCGTATAATTGAAATTATTCTATACACATGTGAAATTTTCTTATTTTTTATTTGTGATATTTTTCCATTCTACATACCAACCACAGAGTCTTATTAAAAAAAAGTATGAGATCAAAAGCATAAGTCCACTATTGAAAAATATAACAAGTTCTAAACTCTCACAGCATTTACACAAAGTGTAGTCATTTGTCCAGGGCTCATAAAATGTTGTAAACAACTGATTTTTATAAGGCTTAACTTCTTTTTTTTAAATTTTTTTTCTTTATTATTATGTGTTTTAAATTTTATACATCAGCCATGGGTTCCCCTGTCATCTCCCCTCCTGCCCCAAACCCCACCTTCTCCCCAACCCCTCCCCTCCATTCCCATGTCCTCCAGGATCAAGGCACCCCTGGGGATTCATTTAAACCTGGTGGATTCAGTACAGGCAGGTCCTGTCACCTCCTTCCAGGCTGAGCAAAGTGTCCCTGTGTAAGCCCTAGTTTCCAAACAGCCAGCTCATGCACTAAGGACAGGACCCGGTCCCACTGCCTGGGTGCCTCCCAAACAGTTCAAGCTATTCAATTGTCTCACTTATCCAGAAGGCCTGATCCAGCTTGGGGCTCCACAGCCTTTGGTTCATAATTCATGATCTTCCATTCGTTTGGCTATTTGTCCCTGTGATTTTTGCAATCTTGGATTCAACAATTCATGCTCTTGCAGACCCTCCTCTTTCTCAACAGTTGGACACCTGGAGCTCCATCTGGGGCCTGGCTGAGGATCTCTGCATTCACTTCCATCAGTTATTGGATGAGAGTTCCAAGACGACTGTTAGGGTGTTTGGCCATCTGATCACCAGACTAGGTCAGATCAGGCTTTCTCTCGACCATTGCCAGCAGACTACAGAGGATATATCATTGTGGATTTCTGGGGACCTCTCCAGCACTCTGCCTATTCCTGTTCTCATGTGGTCTTCATTTATCATGGTCTGTTATTCCTCATTCTCCCTTTCTTTTCTTGATCCAGCTGGGATCTCTTGCTCCCCTAAGCTTTCTTTCCCTCAAATCTTGTCCTTCATTACTCCCACTGTCATTCAGGTTGTTCATGTAGATCTCATCCATTTCTCTGTCATTGGGTGATCCTTGGGTCTTTCCTAGGGTCCTGTTTTCTAGGTAGCCTCCCTGGAGTTGTGTAGCAGTCTAGTCATCTTTGTTTTACATCTAGTATCCTCTTATGAGTGAGTACATACTGTGTCTGTTCTTCTGAGTCTGGGTTACCTCACTCAGGATGATTTTTTCTAGATCTATCCATTTGTCTGCAAACCTCATGATGTCATTGTTTTTCTCTGCTGAGTAGTACTCCATTGTGTATATGTACCATATTTTCTTTATCCATTCTTCAGTTCAGCGCAATTCCCATCAAATTACCAACCCAATTCTTCACAGATCTGCAAAGAATAATATTCAACTTCATATAGAAAAACAAAGAACCCAGGATAGCCAAAAGAATCCTGTACAATAAAACAACCTCTGGAGGCATCACAATCCCCGACCTCAAGCTGTACCATAGAGCTACTGTAATAAATGGCATAACTTCTTTCCCCTCATAAACATTAAGATATTGTCATTGGTTCAGTTCTTCTCTTTTTTGTTCTTATATTATTTTTTCTGATTATAGTTTTCTGGAACAAAAGAGCAATATAAGCATGAAGGTATGGAATTTCAGCTTATAACTGTGATGCTGAAAGTATACAAATATTAGGAAGGTATGCAGTCAAAGTGTATTTTGAAGAAACATGTTGGACTGTATATAAAAGTAATTATTCTTTAATAACCTGTTACTTATATTGCTCTTCAGTGAGAATTTGTTTTCCTAGCAGAATGCTTTTCCACATAACTGAATAATACTGAAATTGGCTAAATAATTATATGTGGAAAGGATGGGAATGGCAGGAGCCAAGTCTGAGCATGGCATTTATGTCCCACTGATCTGTCAATGAAAGGGGGTGGGGCATGCTGCACATAGTTTACTCCCTTTAAACAGAAAACTTGAGTATTTTCCTAATGCATATCCTTTCTTCAGGGAACTAGATGTAAGCTTAGCTGAACCTAGCTAAATCACAGTCTGAAGCACAGCATCTCCAAGGGAACTGGAGACAGAGAGAAGCAAAACTAGATGCTTCCAACCCAAACCACTTGGGTTTACAGTGGTTTGTTACATAGAACTCTGGTGCCAATCGATGATTTGAGATTATAGTGTTTTGTTTTTTTCCTCTATGTGGTACAATATATTTAAGGATAAACCTGAATACTCCTCAGTTTAATGCTCACTGTTATGCCTGTTTGTCATTAGTCAGGAATAAGCAGGCTGAGATTACAGGAAAAATGGCTCCCTTGAATATATACTACCACATAAAATGTATTATTGTAATTATTTTGAGCTATTAGCTCATTTTTTATTCTAAATATTATTAGAAATAATAACAAAATGGCAAAAAAGTTCACAGCTTTATTAAGATTGCATAAAAATTGAAAACATGAATGTATAGACATAGTACAGTTATCTTCCTTAACATGAACCTATTTATAATACAGAATTATGGAAGCCACAAGTTAACACAGCATTGTAACAGAGTCTATGATATAATTCATTTTAGAATTGTTTTATAATGCACTTTTGGAAAGATTAAGTACTATTCTGACTTCCACCTTTTAAAAATTAGCTATGACGGGCCGTAGTGGCACATGCCTTTAATCCCAGCATTCAGGCAGCAGAGCCAGGCAGATCTCTGTGAGTTCAAGGCCATCCTGGTTTACAGAGCAAGATCCAGCACATGCACCAAAACTACTGTCTTGAAAAATAACAAATAAAAATATAAATAAAATAAAAATTAGCTACATAGAATTTTGTTTCATTTATTGCAGAAACAAAGATTAATTGAATTTATGCAAGGAGCCCTATCAGGAAACTCTTTCCACTTAGAGGCTATCAAAATTTCACACTGGCTTCACTTATATTACTTATCTAAAATAACAGATAAACACTCTCTCTTTCCCCCCTCTGTCGTGTGTGTGTGTGTGTGTGTGTGTGTGTGTGTGTGTGTGTGCGTGTGTGAACGTGCACAAACATACAAAAGTGACATGAAGACCGGAAGATGGCATCAAATCCCTGGTTCCAGGGTTATAAGGCAGTATTGACCTGTACAACAGGAGTTCTGGGAAACAAGCTCCAGCTTTCTGTAAAGAGCAACAAGAGCTCTTCACTTCTGAGCTGCCTTCCCAGCACTTCTAACCCTTATATATGGGTGTGAGTGTGGGAGGGGGAGTACATAAGGCTAGGAAAGTACAAAGGACCCACGACGGATGACTATGTATGTATTCAGGTATTAAGGAAAAGGGTGTAATAGGGTATACATTCTATAATGTACATTCTAATAACTGGAAGTGGGAGAGTTTACAGAGTGATGGGGTGGGGAAAGGTTGAAGTAGGAAAAGGATCAATCGAAAATAAAATTATTAATATATCATAATTAAATTTGTAACTCTATATCATAATTGTAAAAACTCATACTTACGTAATGTATTCAGGTATCCCTTATATAAGGTCTGTTATTTTCTTTTTTATTTCTTTTATTCTATTTTCTTATTGTGTATACATATACAATATGATGTATTTAGGTATAGTCTAGGAGCTGAAAATTGGAGAAAATACATATTTATATTTCTAATATGGGGTTAATATGATTATATACAGTTTCAACTATTTTGCGCAAAATGATCTAGATCAATTTTTCACTGAAGGAAAAGAATATTCACATGAACTTTTGTTACTCATTCCTTTGTTGTTAATAAACACCTACATTGGCTCCATAACTCAGTTCTTGTAGGTAGTGCAGCATAAATATGATGAACCACAATCTCTGTGATATGTTGTTTTGAAAGTATTTCTCTCAATACAAAGGAGTGGGTGCCTAACTCATTGGTAGATTTAGGTTATTTTGAAGGTGGCCTTTACTGAGTCCCACCTTTGTTGAGTTACTTTATATTTCATTTTAAAATTTGTTTATATTCTTACTAGCAGTTGATAAAATGTACCCTCTATCCACTTAATTCATGTTATTGGCTTTTCTTTCATTTTTAATTAAAATAATTTCCAGAAGCTGTGTAGCCTAGTCTTGGACCAGTATATGACTACCTGTCCAATGGGTTTCCTTGGGGCAAGATACCTGTGGAAAGGGACTCTCGCTTGGCAAGGACCAGTAGTGCATGGAATAGTGTAGGGAATTTGCAGAATCCATACAGTTTGTGGGCTCTTTTTTCTCTCATTATATTGGCAATTCTTTGGGTGGTTTTTACTTTTACATTGCCAGTGACACATGCAACAGCTCTAATTTTCCCTGGAAATGCTGCTCTTTTCAAATATTTTCCTCTAAGATTCAGCAGGGGGTTAATGCTTCTCAAATCCCTTATTTGTAGTTAGTAACTCCTAATCCTTGGAACTTTTCTGACTCAATAGAGATAGTTAGATACATATGAGAAAACAACACTTGGAATATTAACCATATCTCATAGCTCTGGAGAGTAAGGCATGCATACACAGAACAGGGGGAAAAGGCCTCAGGATTACACATAGTGCCAACTGTTGAGAGTAAGTTCCCTGGACACCAAGCATATAGAATCAATGTTTGAATCTAGTATGATCCAACGGGGAAAACGGAATGTAAAATATGGGATGGAAAGATCCATCTTTACCATACAAAGGAGCTTATATTGGTGAAAGAAGTGTGATATAATGAGATGGGAAAAGATTGCCTTTTCAAAGTCTGTCTTTTACAGAGAGATGGACACATTGGACCCTCTTGTAGAAAAGGAACTGTATAAAAGCATATCTTTCGTTTGGCTATTTGTCCCTGTGCTTTTTCCAATCTTGGTCTCTACAATTCACACTCTTACAGTCCCTCCTCTTTCTCGACAACTGGACACCTGGAGCTCCACCTGGGGCCTGGCTGAGGATCTCTGCATCCCCTTCCATCAGTTATTGGATGAGAGTTCCAAGACTACTGTTAGGGTGTTTGGTCATCTGATCACCAGACTAGGTCAGATCAGGCTCTCTCTTGACCATTGCCAGTAGTCTACAGAGGATATATCATTGTAGATTTCTGGGGACCTCTCCAGAACTCTGCCTATTCCTGTTCTCATGTGGTTGGCCCTGGAGGAGATGGGAATTGAGGAGAGGGGATTTGGGGAAGGTGGGATTGGGGGCGGGAGGGGGGAGGACAGGGGAACCCATGGCTGATGTGTAAATTAAAACACAAATATAATAATAATAAAAAAACGTATTTTGCAGACATGAAAGAATTGTCTGGATTTGAATATTGTTGTCCTTAAAGCATTGTGCCCGTGTCTGTTACTTTTTTAACTGTGTAACAGCAGTAGCTGCCAGCTGATATAAGTGCTGTGAGAGCAGGATGTGTCTGGCTCGATATTTAGTTAAGCCTGAAAAATGCTGAACTCTGTGTCTAGAATAAGGTTATGTAGCGGGTGGGAAGGTGTATTTAGGGAAGCATAAAGGGGAACAATGGGGGCTTCCATAATGATCATTATGTATTACTTAAATTCTGATGCATTTCTTAAAGTCAAAAATAGAAGACAATAATAAAACTGTTCATGTAACCCTGGTTAAAATTTAAAAAATTCTTTAACTATAAACAAAAATGGCCCAAGCTATTCAGGGTCTGTTTGAGTGCAATCCACTTGGTGGTCAGAAGTTTTCCTTGTGCTTATACCCCTTTCCCATCTCAGGACCTGAAGCTGAGCTGAGGCTGGACCCTGGCAAATACACTTTTTTTCTTTTCATACAGTATATTCTGATTATGATTTATCTTTCCTCAACTCATCCCAGATCCTCCCATTATCCCACTCACCCAACCCCATGCCCCGTTCTTGTCTCCCTTTCAAACAAGCAATCAAATAAATAAACCATGCATTTTCAAAAAGTATACATAAGAAACATTGGAATTGTTCAAATTAATTTGTCATATTAACTGAGGTTAAATGGAATCTCAATGTAATTTAGGTTTTCTTTTTCTGGCGATTTGTAAAGCTGCACATTTTACAGTATGTTTATCAGCCATGCCTGCTTATTCTTTTGAGAAATGCTTGTTAATTTTACCACCATATTTAATAATTCAGTTGGCATCTCTATTGTTTAGGATTTTCAGGGTTTTTTTTCTATTCAATATATGTTTGTTATATTAATGATTTTCATCAATTTTGTATGTTTTCTCTTTGCTCCATTTCATCTCTTTTTGCAAGAGATTTTTTGGAGTCTAAATCCCATTTGTTAATTATTGACATTGTGTCCCAAATGGAGTCTTATTCAGAAATTATTTACCTTGGCTTTCTTCTTTGTGTTCACCTAACAGGTTCAGAATTCTGGTTCTTTCCCTAAGGGCTGTGATACAGATGGAACCAAGTGGGTGATAAGAATCTCATTTCTTTCTTCTGTACTACTCAGTTTTCGGGCACCATTTCCTGAAGAGGTTGTATTGTTGTCTCTAATGTATCATTTTGGCTCTTGTCAAACATCCATTTTCTATATTATAGTTACCAAAGTGCCCTCCAAATTGGGAATAAAATATATTAAAGGTAGAGAAATCCAAAGAAAGCATGAATCTTAGAGTATTTTGTTATCCAACAGCATCTCAAAGAGACATTAATTCAATGGGAAATTAGAAACTATCATCAAGAAAACTTTCCTTTTCTGAAATCCCACCTAGAGTCCTCGTATACTTGAGGTTTTTGCTTCATGGGTTGTTTTAGGGTTTTTTGTTTTGTTTTGTTTTGTTTTTCTGAATAGGCACACTTGTTGCTCTCCACACTTCTTCCTCCTCTTCCTTTTGATGATAATTGCTACTTTACTTCTTTTTTCTTATACCCCAAACTTTCAACCCATCAGTGTCTGCTTAATGTAAATTCTGACTATCTCTTGTATCTTTGATGTCCCACACATATGTCTTTTGAGGCATAATTCATCAAATATGTATATAATATATTCTCACATTTTAAAAATATGTGATATATGTCTATAAAATATTCTTTTAACTGAACTATGTGTACTATCTCTTTTCTCTCTTTAGAGCAGGCAAATTAATCTTCATTGGTAAGTATAACTAGTGAATAAGTCTACTATATTATATCTGGTTACTGTAGTAGATAGCATAGAATATTTGATTGATAGAGCAGTGTGCTACAATGTAGAGGAAAGATTCCAGTATATGCTGATTGCCTTTATTAAGATTGTATAAAACTCACCAAAAATATGCATAGTTTAACTGTATCCATATATTTCAAGGTAGTGATCAAAGCTTCTGAAAGTTTGTGGTGATATTTTATTTGTGCTCTAATAAATAAAACTTAACTGGGGATCAGAGGACAGAGCCAGCCACTAGATTAGACATTGAGGCCAGACAGTGGTGGCACACACACCATTAATGCTACCACTCAGATCAGTCTGGATTTCTGGGAGTTCAACGCCACACTGGGAACAGAGCCAGGCATGGTGGCACATACCTTTAACCCCAGCACTTGAGATCTCATGTCTTTGCTTGGGAAGGACACACACCTTTAAACCCAGGAAGTTATGGCAGGAAGCAGAAAGGTATATAGGGCCTGAGGACCAGGAACTAGAGGCTTTTAAGCAATTCAACTGAAACTCTCAGGTGTGAGGACTCAGAGGCTTTCATTCTGAGGATTCCTGGATGCAGGATCAGCTGAAGAGTTGGCCAGGTGAGATTGGCTATGGCTTGTTCTGTTTTTCTGATCTTTAAGCTTTCACTCTAATACCTGGCTCTGAGTTTTTTGTTTGTTTGTTTGTTTTTGTTTTTTTATTAATAAGATTCTTGGAAATTCATGTTATAAAGTTTATGAAAGATTCAATGTTCTCAAGGAGGCAAGAACCAAGCCAATACTTTGTCAGGGAGGACAAAGGAATAGAAGGTAAAATTTGAGTGATCAAGCAAAACTACATAAGTTAATGAATGATTATGGGATACAATGAACTACAGAACAATTACATATTCACTAGAAAGTGAAAACAAGAGGAAATATAGAAGCAAAGTCTTAGTCAAGATTCTTGGTGTTTGTGACTTACTTTGGAAAAAGAATATTTAAAATAAACTAAAAGGACAAAATTGCCTTGGTTTAGCATTGTTAGTCCATGACTAACAGTAGTGAGTGATTGCAGAACCTGATCATGAGGTAAGGACATGAAATAGGATAGAGGACAAAATCACTGTTGTAGAGTGGGTTAGTAGGACTTACCTGTGAAGGTAAGTAATTGTGTCTACCAGAATGCTGAACTCACCAATAAGGGGGATTGAAGAGGGGGAATACTGTCAAAGAGTGGATCAAGAGCTAAACCTTAAGGTCTGTGGGAAGTATGACCTATCATTCAGGTTGGATAAAGTAATCCAATTACATGGTATGCACTCCATGTGTGTTCCTGGGCACAATAAGTAAAGAAGAGAAAGTGAGTCTAAGTGACTTGCAAAAAGTTGTTATAATTAAGCATACTTTTATATATCTAGATATTTATAGACAACACATTTTCTTTATCATGTATGTCTCTATTATTTATAAATATTTGGAATTTATAATGGACAAAAGAAACATTGTTACTGTTTTTAAAAAGATAGCTGTAGCTTTATGGGCTTTTGTCTAAATTTTTTATTTTATTACATTATGAGTTACTTTTTCAGTACTATGCTGATTTCATAACTATGGCTCTGTAGCATAACTTGAAGTGACATTATGGCATCTTAGGCAAGATATTACAAATAGCACTGGTTTTTATTCAGTATTGCTAAGGCTGTGTGCTAGGTGTAATATCTTGCCTCATGTGCCTAATATGATTCCATATGAATTGTAATTTTTTTTAATTATTGTGATAAGTGAAATTAGAATTTTGATGAGGTGTACTTTAACTATGGAGATGAGCTTTTTCTGGTGTGGAATTTTCACAGTAATTCCAATCCAAGGTCATAGGAGATATTTCTATCTAATGCCTTCTTCAGTTTCTTAACTTAGTATTTTAAATTTTTCATTGTGGTAGTCTTTCACCTCATTTGTTCAGTTTATTTCAGTGTGTATTTCTTACTTATTTCGTGACTTAAGAAATGAATGACTTATTTTGATTTGCTGCTCCAGTGTAAAGCCCCCATGGTAAATAAGTCCTGGCAGAAGGAGTGTCAGGCAGCTCTTATAAGCACATCCATAATCAAGATGCAAAGAACAAGAGTTCTCTTTCTTTCTGGACATATTTTACTTTACATTCCATCCAAGACTGTACCATGAAAGGGTGCAGCCACATTAGGTGGAACATTCTATCTCAGTTATCAAATCTAGATAGTTTATCACAAGTAGACTCAAAAGTGAATTAATCCTTAATAACATCTAATAGATATGTGGAAAGGCTTGTGTTGTAGGTAATTCTAGATCATGTAAAATTAATGATGTTTAAAAATCTTATCGTTTTTTTTCCTTTTTTACCGTTTTTTTCTCCCTTGAGGCAATTTTTGCAGAATTATTTTTCCTTATATACTTTCAATGTGTTTATGATTGAAATAAAAGAAAATTGCTGAGTTTTGTCTTCTATGCTAATTTCATAATTGTGCACTTTTCAATGGGTTTTCTGCCACTGCTTTCCAATCTCAAACTCCCAAAATGTCCAATTCCTGTAAAGAAAAGCATGGTCAGATCATTCACAACAATCCCCCAGTTCCTGGTACCAACTTCTGTCTTTGTTAGAGTTTCTATTGCTGTGACAGCATGACTATGGCAACTCTGAAAAGGAAAACATTTAACTGAGGTGGTTGCTTACAGTTTCAGTGATTTAGTTCATTATCATCATGGTGAGACATGGTAGCATGCAGGAAGATATAGTGAGGAGAAGTAGCTGAGAGTCCTACATTTTGTGGGCAGTAGGAAGTGAACTAAGACACTACACAATATTTTGAGCATATATGAGGCCTAAATGCCTCATTACATTGACACACTTCCTCCACTAAGACCATACCTACTCCAACAAGGCCACACCTCCTTTGGGGAACATTATCTTTCAAACCACCACATTGCCTTATTAGAGTGAACATTCTTAGATCTTATAATATACAACATCCTTTTGTTAAAAGAAAAAGACAATTACCAGTTTTAAATACTTTACATTCGATTGGATTGTCTTATATTGTGTACAAATTATTATTATTATTGAGACTGAGATTGTTAGACTATGCCATATACATATATCTAATCTTGGTCGAGATATTGTATTTATACCATTCATTTAACAATGTAATGCAATTTGCTAATCCTTAGATGTTAGTATTACCAACTATTAGGATATATAGAAATAAAAGTTAGTGGTTAGACATTACAATTGAACTTGTAGTCATATTAGGTGTGTTTTCAAGATCAAACAGATATATTTTAGATAGACAGGTCATATTCAAACCCTTCAGAGATCTACAGAATATGACATTTAAAATGTTTTAATAACTTAGGAATTTTTCTTTTTTGCTATGGCTATGAGACATGTCGGTCCCTGGCAATACCAATCTACTTCAGAAAAAAATATGGGCATTTAAAAAACTGCATATGGAGTTAACTTTCATTGTGACAAAAGTTAGCCACTGGACAACAAAGTATCCTCAAATCAACTACTGACAAACAGGACAGACAGGACATAAAACAAAGGACTACCAATTCTTGCCAAAACAAGTGTGATTGTGGCTTTAACAAAAGGCATCTTCTAAAGCCAAGACAATATGCCACCATCCCTAAAATGAATGGCCTTTACAATCTGTAAAAGGTACCGTGCCCTTTTCTTCTAAGGCAGCTGAACAGGGAGTGGGCCAATGGCTTCTGATGTGCAATGGAACAGGAGATGAAACAGTTATTCTTGAAGAATAACTAAGCTCATCCCTCTCAATAGTAGACTGGATGTGGAGAAGAACAGGATGCTGAGATGAAGCCATATATACACAGCCAAGAAAAATGGACAGCTGAATTGAAGAAACATCAATAATTTCCAAAATTTAAAATCCTAAATTATGACATGACATTAATGAAATTCAGGTGTTTCTGGTACATGGACTGCTCTCACCAAATGGGAGGTCAAACTGTTGACCTTGCATACATCCTAGTTCACAAAAGAGTCTGTCAGATATGCTAAGCCTATAGGCTAAAGATGATGCCCCAACACTGCGGAGAAACCTCGGGTGACTGTCCAGGCAGCTTGTTGTTTCTGTCAACTCACATTATTTTTTGGAAGCTGCTTGCATGCACTTCTTGTTTTTATTTCTTATTAGGTAGTATTATTTCCTTCTTGGGTCTCTGAGGGAGTTAAAGATCAGTTAGTCATAGTTATAATTATCTTTGTTAAGAATTTCAAAAAAACTCACTAAAATCTGTAAATATATAAATTTAAAAGACGTTATAAGACAGTTCCGTTAACAATATAAGTTAAGATAAAAAATAAATCAGGTACATTTTAGACTTACCAAAATAGGATAAATAATGAAATTATTTTCTCTAAATTTGTCAAATGCAAATGGACTAGACATTGTTTAGGTATTTATTGTTTATATATATGGTACATACAGTTTTTGTACTTTTATATATAGTTTTTCTTATATTAGTTATAACTTTTTCCTTTTTTATTTTTATTAAAATAAAAAAGGAAAAATATAATGATATTTTATTTGTATTAAAATATGATTTTATTTATATGTTAATAAAGTTGCCTTGAGGTCAGAGCAAGCCAGAGCAGAAGCTTGGCAGTAATGGTACACGCCTTTAATCACAGCACTTGGGAGACAGAGCTAGATAAATCTCTGTGTGTTCAAGGACACAGCCAACATGGCAGACACACACCTTTAATCTCAATACCAACCATAAAAGACCTGGAGGTCTATACAAACAGTCAGTGATGAGGAGGTCATATGGCTGGGTTTCAACCAATGAAAAAACAAAACAAAATGTCTATAAATAAACAGGACACACAAAAATAGGTCTCTTACAGAGAGAAAGAACAACAAAAACAGTAAAGGGTAAGGTTTTCTGCTCTTGCTCTGACCTCATGGTTTTTATCTCTACAATTGGTTCTATGTTTCTTATTTAACAAGCCGGTTGCATCTACAGACACTACACAATATTTTGAGCATATATGAGGCCTAAATGCCTCATTACATTAACACACTTCCTCCACTAAGACCATACCTACTCCAACAAGGCCACACCACCTAATAGTGCCACTACCTTTGGGGACCATTATCTTTCAAACCACCACATTGCCTTATTAGAGTGAACATTCTTAGATCTTATTATATACAACATCCTTTTCTCCATAATTGTGGCCCATGCATGTCCCTTTTTTATTACATGGGTCTCAACTGAAAGTATCACTTCATTAGAAAACTAACTTCTAAACATACTTGCTTTTATTCCAGGGTTCTACACCAATTTCCTCTGAGGCTCGTGCATACTCAGGAAGCTCTCTAAAGCAAGGCTCCTTAAAACTTAGAAAGTTCAACAAGGAGACTCATCCAAACCCAGGAAGTAAACAACTAAAATGTCTCAGGAAGTCCCTGAAATTTACCACATATATAAGTCCCTCCTAAAAGGTTTTATAAGGAGTAACAACTTTTAAGGAAACAGGTACTAGCTGAGGTGTCTGAAGGAGACTCAAACCAGTTAATTTTACTGAGGGAAACCATCTCCTACCTGATGATGTACTTACATACCATGCAGTCAGTTCCAGAGTTCCAGATTTCATGAGCCATTATTCATGCTAGGCTTTTTATAATACAATAACCTGTGAGTTATCCCTGTTCCTGTATAGAAACCCTCACCCACATTCCTTTAAATAAGTCCAATGAACTGATTGGTTCATAAAGTTGTACTTTAGTGGTGTCTGTACTTTGGTTTATCACTGATTCTGTATCTGAAGTGAGTAGCTGTTTATTCATGCATCCTTGGGAACAATGTGTCACAACACATATTAATACATAAATTATATTTTATAAGTTATCATTTTAAATTTTTTTTAAAATGTGTACATTATTATATTAGCATATTTCTTCTAATAGAAACCAGTATCTTGGGAGACTATCAGCTCTCAAATAGAGTTGTCTAAACATCAGTTCCTGCCTTATTTATTTGAATGCCAACATGTAGCCAATATATAGATCACAAAAATAATGTAAGAAGAAGCTTGTGATGCAGCTTACTTGGAAGAGTATATTTCCAGCAAAAGCCCAGGTTTTCATTCTAGCCCCTCCTAAAAACAAAACAAAACGAAACAAAACAAAAACAAAACAAAAAAACAAAACAAAAAAACGAAAACAAACCTGCTGTGTGTGTGGTACAGCAAGGTAATCATAATAATCAGGAAGAAGCATCAGATCAGAAGTTCAGGGTCATCCTCAGGAAAATATGATGAGCTTGAGGCCACCCAGTCTTATATAAGACCCCAACTCTGTCAAAAAGAAAAAAAAATAAGAGAATACAATAGAATTTCAACATTTTCAAAATACCAAAAATCTCAACTGAATTTATTGATTGATTCTCATAGAAAAAGAAGCCTCTTCCATATTTCCTGAGACACTAATCATTGTTTATGGTACAGTTGGGTTGTAATCAAATTATCTTCCATGATATTGGCAGAGAAGCAGCAAGGAAGGATTCAAGTTTACGTCTGGAAAACACGCAGTATATTACTGTCTCTTTTTATATAAATGTCGGCAATATCATTGTCAGAGTAAAAAACCCATACCTGAAAAATATTAAACTAGTAAAAATGTGAGCTGAGCCAATTTCAACATCTTTATAAATGTATCCTTTGTATTCTTACATTATCTTCTATCATTGATACTACAATTAGACTGTACCCCATATGTGGATATTTCTTTTTAAAGATATACTTTAGGAACTATATTAAGCACTAACATTATTGTCATCACAAAGGCAACAGTCATTTTTAAATTATTTGCCAAAAAGTATATTTATATTGATATAGGAAAATAATGACAGTAAAAGCTTCTAAGCCATTTCAAAAGAAAGAATAAATATGCTACCTAATGATTTTATTCTACTACATATTAAATATTTTGGAGAGGGAAATGGCTTGCAGTAATTTCCTTTGTCATAAACTGTGGTGATCAAAACCGCATCAATACTTTGGGAATTTTCTTCCACATATTTACTTAAATGACATCAACTTGCTGTAATGTGAAGTAACAACTAGAGAATAAACAGAAAATTGAGCAGAATATTGAATTCTATAAAACAGTGGTTCTCAACCTTCACAATGCTGTGACCCTTTAATATAGTTCCTCATGTTGTGGCAACCCCAACCAAAAATATTTCCATTGTTACTTCATATTGTAATTTTGTTACTCTTATGAATATCTGTATTTTCTGATGGCCTTAGATGACCGCTGTGAAAGGATTGTTTCCCTCCCAAAGGGATCATGAAGTACAGGTTGAGAGGCACAGCTATAAAGTAGTGAACATTAAAGAATATAACACGGAGTAAATCTAAACTGCAATAGCCAATATGTGAATTTTAACAGTTATTTTTTTAGTTTGTGTGTTTGTATGTGTGTGTGTGTGTGTGTGTGTGTGTGTGTGTGTGTGAGAGAGAGAGAGAGAGAGAGAGAGAGAGAGAGAGAGAGAGAGAGAGAGAGAGAGAGCATGTGCATATGGAAACTAGCCCACTGGAGCACTTGGCTATAGCATGCATTCCTCTACTCTCCCATCCCCTCTCCCTTGCCAAAAACCATTAGATCACATTCCTAAAGTTACCCATTAAAGTCTATACCCTTATTTGAATACTTCCTCTTCCTGAGGCTGACAACCAAAGTCCAGCTATAGAAATACTGAGGTTCAGCAATCAAAAGCCCCATTTGGCTCACCTAATGAATATTCTCAATTAAAATGAAACACCTCATCATAATTTGGGGTTACTCCATTTACCATTACATATCACCATTTGTCTATGTTCCATGTCTGTCTCCTCTCTATCCAAAGGCAGTCCTTTGTTCCTCTGGGACAAATACCCCTTCCCCCTTCCCATGTCTCCTTCTCTTTCTCCCTTGTCTCCCATCTCTTTTACCATTGCATTCTAGTTCCTTCTAACACAGACCTCCCCTGCCTTTCCTCTTAAAAACTAAACCTGCAAGATCATTTCCTGTTGTTTTCTGCCTGAGTCAAGAAGCAGTCGCTAACTTTGCTTTCTAGCTTTATACAAAGGGATCTCTCTGTGAAAACAGATGTTTAGGTGAAGTTTGTGCCTAATCTGGGGTCCAGGAGGGAGCCCCTGCTCTTTAGGGGTCCACTTCAGTGTGTGTGTGTGTGTGTGTGTGTGTGTGTGTGTGTGTGTGTGTGTGTGTGTGTGTGTGTGTGCACATGTGCATGTGTGTGATTTGTGTATGTGCATTTTCATGACTGCAGAAGCCAGAAGAGGGTGTCAGATATCCTTGACATTAAGTTACAGGCTGTTGCAAGTATGTTTAGCAAGGGGATTAGGCTCTAACTTGTCTTTTAGGACTCTTAAGCACAGAACTGTGTCTTAAAGGCCCTGAAAAAGACATTTTCCCTGTTCCCTCCTTAGTAATATGGGTTAATCTTGGTGTCAATATAATTGGGGAAGTTTGAAAATCGATAAAATAATAATAATAATAATAATAATAATAATAATAATAATAAAGTAATAATAAAAAAAACAACTGTTAATTTTAAGATGTATTTATAGGGAGTACCAGTGCACTAGGTAGCACTACCATATTCCAGTTTGGTTCAAACAACACATAACTCTGGCCAAAGTCAATTCTTTTTTTTTTTTTTTTGAGACAGGGTAAAGTCAATTCTTAAACCTCATGTTGTGATGCTGAAATGTCACAATTTTGTTATATTCAAATCCTTTTTCAAAAGAGAATACATTCAAGGGAAATATATGCATGATATAGGAGAGATGAATGTTAAAGGGGAAACATTTAATAGGAATTAATTAATAATTTGATTATGAACATATTCACAGAAATTATAAGATTGCAACAGGAACTGAAATAGACTTAAAATAAATAAAAATTTGTCCAAATCACTTTTAAAATTAATTTCCACAGTAAATTTAAGTAAGCTAAAATGTATTTCCAGTATTTTTCACATGTATTAACTTACTTTGTTTACAGTTGAGGAGATGCAAACACACCATGGTCTGTGTATGCCATAATGCTCACAAAAACCTCAGACGACTGCTTCAAAATGTTTTTCCTCTTTCATTTCATCTGAAATCAGATACTTGGGTCTGAGAGTAAGGCTTTATCAGTGACTCAGCACAGTGGCCTTTATATGTAATATTTTTATGTAAAACTTGATAATATGCATATATAAAAACTTGATCTCAAGACTAATTCTAGAGAATAGTTTTGAATTGCAAACATATATAATTTGAATTAAATATTAATTGTAATAACTACCCAGCAATATTATGGGATGTTATAAATCTAATCCACAAATATAACTGTAACATGTCACTCAACTTCATACATTTTGTGTGCTTATACACCTAAATGTACTTCTGTATTACAAAAAGATTAACTTTCAGTTAATACTGTTTATGAACTGATGTCAGGAATACTTTACTAATGAATTTTGTATACTTGGTTTTAGTTAATTTTAATGTGTATTGTGTCTACCCAATTTTAATGTGTATTTTTATAATCTATAGGATCAATAAGTGATTTTCATAATAGCAAACAATTTAAAGTTATGTTTATGTGGTATTTTAAGCCAATAAACAATCCAGAAATTCTAATTATTTATAAATATGAATAATAAAAAGCCAGTAAGTTGTTTTGGCTATAAGTCTTTTGATCAAAATTGCATGTGTATTATTTTAGGCATCTGCATTTATTTTTGTACCTTTTACATCCCTGAATGTGTTTAGCTGTCCATTTTGAATTTAAATGTGGAAGTTAAATGTTAAGTACTTTACTGGAGAAGCAGATGGAAGGAATTTCCCAACAGGAATACTAAGATCCTGAGTAAGCTATTTGTTACATAATACCAATATATTTTACCCTTATATTCCTAAAATTAGCTGAAATATGATGGATGTAGGGTGAAAATCTGCATGAGAAGCTCACAATGTTACTACCCAAACTTGATAAAGAGTCTCTACTATTTAAAACAATAAATGATAAAAGATCCTTGCTGGAAACATAATGAAAACAAATCTGAACATTATTGAAAATGGCCTACTTACACTTTTTGCCCAAACTAATAGAAATTGAGTTTATTCATATCACTGAGTAGAAATAATCCAATAACATGAAAATGAAATTGTGTGATTCTAATAGGACACTTGCAACAGACATAAAAGTATAAAATATTCAAGGAAAGGCAATTATGATCTTATTCCATTACAGATTCTTAAGTCTCTGGGGCTCCATTATATATGCACGGATTTTACTTGCTAATTTTATTTTCAAACTTCTAAAACCTCATTTTGAACTTCAAAATCACATTACATAGGCATCTTAGCATACTTTAACCCCCCGCCCCCCTAGTGGCTAGACTTTGGAAGTCTTAGAGACTCCGAAATCGGAAAAGCAATTTTACCATAGTTCAATTTGATTATGTTCTCGAATATTTATAAACTTTTAATTGCATTGTAACCATGAATTCATATATGGTTATTTCTCAGAGTTTTGCTGTATTTCCACCGTAATACTGCACTAGCATCATTTTGTGAGTATAGATATCTAAATTTTGTCCTATGTTTTAAGTCACATTCATTTCATGTTTATATGCATTATATTTCACTTTTTATTGAAATATACCATAGTGCATGTTATTATATCTTACTTTTTTCCATCATGTTCAACAAATATCATTTAGTCATTCATTGTAATATTTTTAGGCTCATTAGTTCTATTTTTATTAGTTATATTAAACTAATTCTTCAAACATTGTCATCTTTCCTTTTGAAATTGTCTTACAATAAATCTCATTTATTAGCTATATTTAAGTATTCTATTTTCCTATCTGAAAAATTTTGCAATATGTTCTTTTCTGACTTTGGCTTCTCTTTATGAAAGACTTCTTCTCAGGAAGTCAGTAGAGGAGCATAAACATGTGAGATACCTATTTATAGATGTATGTATATAATAATATATATGTATGAAAAACATGTTTATCTGTATGAAATATACAAAAAATACCATAATTTGTTACAAATTACATTTTTATTATGAAAACAAACTTCAATAATCTAAATAAGCATCAACAGACATTGTTTTCCCAGTAATCATGATCTTTAATTTTTTTTTTTTATTCCTAGATAATTCATTCACTGGAATCTTAGGAGATGAACTGAGCTGTAGAAAGTAAGATGTTTGCAACTGTTTATTTCCCTGTGTTCTCCCTCTGTGTCTTTCTACTCTGTCTGCTTTCAGAGTACCTTGAAATGAGCTTCCTCCAGCTCATGTTTCTGCTACTGTGATGCTTGCACCTCAAGGCTAATGAAATAGAAAACGCAAGGCCAAACAAGTCTTTCTTCTTTCAGATGTTTTTCTCTTGGGTGTTTGTCATAATAATGAAAGAAATGATGATATATTATCATTTCTCCTACTACAGAGTTCAACCCTAGAATTGTGATTCTGATGAAACTCTAAAGAACACATTGCATGTGACTGACTTAGTTTGGGTGTCGGGGTCAATACAAAGTGAGTGCTATAGTCAGAAATGTGGCCTTCAGGGCACAGAGTCAGAACAGATCCAAGGAAGGCCAAGCTAGTTAAATGACTGGGAATACTGACAAGTCCACTAGAGTTCATGAGTGTCAAGAGGGGAGTCAAGTATAAATCATGCAATGTAAGAACTGGATCTGTGCTTAGAGGTCTATCTCAGATCTAAAGCAGAATGAATAAGGTGTCCTTACATAGAGAAAGCCTAGGGCAACGTGACACATCTAGAAATCAATAAATCCAATAGAGTGTGGATGGCCTCTATTATGGCTATCAGAGAATTGCAAAATGAAAGAAAATGCAGAATCATATATATTTACATGCATGTGACATGCCAGTATATATTAAAAGAAATTCATGAGATGAAAAATTATATGATCTCCTATTTGGAAAAACTTGAGTGGTATAAGTGATAAGTAATATTAATTGATCTTTAATTTTTTAAAATTGATTTCATATACTGTCCTAATTATACACTCAGGATTCTATGCCATAAGTAATTAAGCAATTTAAAGATCTTGAAGTATATTGTAAACTAGTTACATTAAAGAAACACCATTTGTGTTAAATGTCACTGAATTATTAATAAGATTATTAAAATTCCCACTTATATTTTAATATTAATTAACCAAGTTGAAGATTATTAAATATAGATAGTCATTAATAATTTTTAGTATAAAACCACTGCATTGTTTACAAAACCTGGTTAACTTAGAAAATGCAGTTAAATTAGTTGTAAAATTAATGTAATTATCCATTAGAAAACAATATGTTTTAGAGAAGTAAGTCACAGTAGATTACAGCAAATTCTGTAAGAAAACAAACAACTCTATATGTAAAATGAACAGTGGAAGATATTTTGAAAACCAGAAAAAGAAGTTTTTTGTTTGCACACAAATCATTATTTTACATAGCCACAAACTCATATATTTTAGTAACAATGGTAATTGATAGATATTAGATAAAATGGAAATAATTCTATATGGCACTTTCACTCTTGAGTAGAAAATGAGAAGCTGTAAGGTTTCTATGCACATAACATTTCTCCTGAAAGAGCTAATGGAAATGTTATATGTTGTAGAAATTAATTTATGGATGCTTCTGAGGCCCAAAAAGCTCTAAATTAACCTTGCTTGAAGGAGAACTCAATGTTCCAATTCACTAAGGCTTCCAGCTGTGCCCAAGTAGAGTGTAGGAGACAATCTTCTGTGTTAAGACTCCCAGTGCAAAACTGTTTAGATTTCTTTTTTTTTAATTTTATTTCTCAAAGGAAAGACGTTTATTTACACCTGACCAATGATATTCAGTAATTTCCAGCAATAATTCTTTATTAATCTATGAAATAATTTATTATATGTGAACTCTAGGAAATAGCCTGAAACCTTGGCATTGTATTTTACAGTTTTTATGACATTAATATTTTATCATAGAATATTTTTGTGTGAAGAATGTCATCACTGAAAAGAAAAAAATGTTTTACCACTATTGAAACAGTGGTTACACCTTTTCTAGTAGGTCAATACTGTAGCATGCAGGATCCAGTTCTTGATAAGATCATTGATGTCATCCACCTACCACAGCACCTTTATAGCACCTCCAAGCAAAGTGAAAGCTTGTTTCACAGGAAGAATGCCATGCCTGATACTAGAAACATTGCCAAATCCAAGTAAGTCGTAGAGGACAAGTAGAAATCCTATTGATATTTTGTTAAAGGATCATGTTGTCAAACTGTTTTCTAAAAATTTCTGTATGTATCCCTACATATCATCTGTTCTCAAATTTAGTCGATGAAGATTCTTACTATGCTCAATTGTGGTTAATCCAGACACAAAATTGTTCAAAGTGTTGAAAACAAATGACTACACATGCTTGCCTATAAATAGAAAGTCTGAAAAAAAAAAAGAAAGTCTGTATTACCTCCTTTGCTAATCATAGAACATTAGGAGCCAAAAGAAACATAAGAGCAGACAAAATTGAGGATATTCACAATGGTATGACCTAATAATTAATGCATTTCTCCATGCTCCACAAGTGGTGGATGGCTCGAAGGAAAAAAACATATTCTGGACACAGAATGGCAACTATACAAATGAACTCATCTCAGCTATGACAGCACTCAAAATACCTGTGGAAACCCAAACCAAACCAATCCCAATATGAACATAGGAAGAGAGTTCAATGTCCCAGTAAGGATTTACTGCCAATTAATAACCTCTGGGAATGGAGGGATTCTATATCCAAAAATATATCCTCTGGTAAGTCAACCATGCTCCACTATAATGCAAGACCACATAGCCAAGAATATATGGGCAGCACAAATTGAAGTTAGTGGTGTTAAAACAACAACAACACGAAAACAAACAAACAAGAGACAAAAACAGAAAAAAGAAAAGACACAAAGAAAGAAGCCATAAGTTGGGGTTGATATGAAACACAATGAGTCTCAAAAGCTTTGGGGGAAGGGTTAATATGATCAGAACACGCTGCATAAAATTTTCAAAGAAATACTAAGCGTACTTTATTTCATTTTATATATGTTTAGCACCTGTTGCAAATAGTGCCTGCAGATGCAAAAAGGGGATTCAGACCCACTAAGAACAGACTGGCAAGTGGATGGGAGCCACCATGTAGGTGGCAGCAATTGAACACAGGCAACCAATGCTCTTAACATCTGAGATATTTCTCCAACCCTTTAAATATATTTTTTCTTTTAATAAAATAGTTCTTTTCTCATACAGATTATCCTGATTATTGTTTCTCCTTCCTCTACTCCTCCCAATTCTTCCCCTGCCTACTTCCCCTCCAGATTTCTTATTAGAAAAGAACAGGCTTCTAAGAGATAAAAACCAAACATGAAAAATTTAAATAAGAGGAAGCAAAAACTATCATATCATTGTTGGACATGTCAACCCAAAGGAAGAAAGGAGTCTCAACAGCAGGCAGAAAAGTCAGAGACCTGCTTATTCTTACAATCAGGAGCCCCATAAATTTATTAAGATGAAAACTATAATATACACTCAGAGGACCTGGCACAGACCCATGTAGGACCTGTGTGCTTGCTGCTCCAGGCTCTGTGAGCTCTTCTATGCCTTGATTAGTTGATACAGAATAGCTTCTCCTGGTGTCCTCTGTCCTCTCTGACTCTTACACCCTTTTTGCCTCTTCTGATGCTTTCTTGAGCTCTGAGGGGAGGGATTAGAAAGAGACATACTAATTAGACTCTCTTCACACTTTGAGGCACCACCAGTAACACATCCTGGCAGTTAACAGAAAGTTTGGTTATTTGAGCCCACCCAGGGTTGCCAGGACATTCAGGTATTTTTAACTAGTAAGAATGTAAAATAAGAAGATAGGGAGGAGTGAAGTGAAATATTGTCTGGACAAGGCAACCATCCCTGTATCTAAAACTCAATAATAATGGCAAAAGATAGAGTGGAAAGATTGAAAGAGCCAGAGGACCCGAAGAGATTATTTGTCTAGAAATGTCAGAGAGGCTACATCCATGAGGTTTCATTAACATGGCTGAGTTAACAAGACCTGAACAATACAAATGCCAATGGACATACCTAACACAAAAGGGAGAAAATTTTCAGCAGGTACATGGGAGGAATTTGAGGAAGAAAGGGGTAGGGATAAATGTTCCAACTAGATTATAATTTCAAAATATAAAAAAGTAAAGATTGAGGAGGAGAGGTCCTCCTGGAGGCTGTTCTTATCTAAAGAACTATTGGCAATTGATAATTGCTGGCTGAGGTACAGTACTTTTCTTTGGTAAGTTGACCCACTGGTACACTGCCCAACATGCATATGTGCAGCATTCATTAGAGTCTATGGTGATTTAAGGATGAAGAACAAGGAGGAAACAATACTAGGAAGGAAGCTCCTGCCTGCATCTGTGGAAGACCACATAGATCTTCTCCTCCAAATTGCCTTCCCCCAACATCCCAAACATCATCTCCTGTAGGCATTCCCTGACAGCCCTCTGGACACACAGGCCAGAAAAGCAGGGATGGTTACTGTATATCTTCTTTTATCCTTCCAAATTCAATCCCCTACTTTTACCCCAGCTCAGTACCTGGCTACTCTCTACCTGGTCAAATAGTTAATTCTTTGAGAAAATAAATAAGATTGACTGTAGTTGGAGAGCTTCTCTCCAGGTGCCACCAAGCCCTGTTAGTCCAACAATCCACTTGTAAAATAAAAACACAGACATTTATATTATTTAAACTGCTTGGCCATTAGCTCAGGCCTACCATTGTCTAGCTCTTAATCTAATATTTAGCCTATTTCTATTAATCTATACTTTGCCATGTGGCTCTTGGCTTACCATTACATTATCTCTTTCTTGTCATGGTGGCGGCTGGCAATGTCTCCACCCCAGCCTTCACTTTTCAGAATTCTCCTCCTCCTTGTCCCGCTTACCCTATCCTTCCTGCCTGGCTACTGGCCAATCAGAACTTTATACACATTTGACATACAGAACATCCCACAGCACTTCCCCTTTTCTTTTTTTCAAAAAGCAAGGTTTTAACTTTTACATAGTAAAATATCAGATAACAAATAGGCAGGACAAGAGAGAAGAGAATTCTGGGAGGTGGGAGGCTGAGAGGAGAGAGACACTGCCATGACAAGGAAGATGTAAGGTACAGGTAATCCACAAAACAAGTGACAAAGTATAGATTAATAGAAATGGGTTAATTTAAGATAAAAGAAGTAGATAACGAGAAGCCTGCCACGGCCATACAGTTTATAAGTAATATAAGCGTCTGAGTGATTATTTTATACGTGGGTTATGGGACTGCGGGGGCTTGGTGGCACCTGGAGAGAAGATCTCCAAGTACACTTGACAAATCTGTAGTCAAATTAATAAAAAAGCAGAAAGTAGATTTATTTTAATTAAATTAGGGATAAAACAAGAGAAATATCAACAGACATGATGAAGTCCAGAGAATCATAAGACATATTGTAAAAATGGTGTGGCACCAAATAGGAAAGTCTAATAGAATATATATTTTTCTTCATATTTTTCATTTACCAAAGTTAAATATTGGTAAAAACAAGCAATTTAACCAAACTTATAACTCTTAGTGAGATAGAAGCAGTCACTAAAAGTCTGCCAACAACAACCAAAGACCATCACCAGATGGTTTTAGTACATAATTCTACCAGAATTTCAAAGAGGAGTTAATGCCAAGATGCCTCAAATTATTCCACAAGCTTGAATCAGAGGGAATACTGCCTAACTCATTCCATGACTCTACAGTTTCTTGATACTGAAAGCACATAGAGACACCAAAATAAAGAGAATTACAAAAGAATTCCATCATGATTTTAATTGTGTCATTCAAGAGATGCAGGGATGGTTCAACATACATGAATCTATAAATGTAATCTGCCATATAATCAAACTGAAAGACAAAAACATGATCATCTCATTAGAAATAGAAAATGTTTTTGACGATGTCCAACACAAGAGATTAGTGATTCAATGTTCATATTTCAAAAAAACACAGGGAGTTTACATGAAGCCCATATCCACCATCAATATTTTTTGTTTTTTATTTGTTTTGTTTTTCAAGACAGGGTTTCACTGTGTGGGCCTGACTGTCCTGGAACTTACTTTGTGGACCAGGCTGACCTGGAACTCACAGAAATCTGTCTCTGCCTCCCAAGTGCTGAGATTAAAGGCCTGCACCACCTAGAAACTCAAAGCAATTCTACTGAAATCAGGAATAAGAAAGGCTTTTCCACACTTTCCATACCTAGTAAATATAGTACTTAGAGTCTTTGCTAGAACAACAACAAAATGAAGAAGAGTTTTTTAATGTATTTGTTACAGTTGTGTGACTGGTCTTCTTGTGAGACCCTAACAGTGAGAGCAGGACTTTCTTTCACTCTGATGCCTGTTTTGGGGACCCTTCCTCCTATCAGATTCTCTCCCTAGCCTTAACAGAAGAGGATGTGCCTAGTTTCACAGCAACTTGATATGCAATGTCTGTGTGATATCCATTGGAAGGCCATCCTTTTTCTCAAAAGAAACAGAGGAGGAATAGATGGCATGGGGAGGAGGGAACTCGAGGTGGAAAGAGGATTGGGAGAGGAAGAGAGAGGGGAAACTATGGTTGGGGTGTAAAACAAACAAACAAATGAAATAAAGAAACGAAAATGAAGGTGATCAAGGGATGCAATTTGGAAAGTAAGAAGTCAAGTATCTCTACTTGCAGATGATAAGGTGGTATACAGAAGTGACATTAAAAATTTCGTGGGGTAGGGGAAGAGAGATGGCTCATTGCTTAAGAGCACTAACTGATATTCCAGAGGAGCCGGATTCAATTTCCACTCAATCTAGTGTCTAACCACACCAGGATATAAAAAAAAAAATCATGAAGAAATTCCTACAGCTGATAAACACACTCTTTAAAATATCAGGATATACAACTAATTCAGAAAGCATTAGTAGGCCTCCTATATACAAATGACCTGAGAAAGAAGTCAAGGAATAACTCCCAACCAACCAAGTAAAAGACTTGCAAGATAAAAAATTTAAAACATTAAGGAAAGAAATTACAGAAGATATCAGAATATAGAAAGATTCCCAATGCTCCATTGCTCCATGAGCAGATAGGATTGATAAAGTAAAAATGGCCATCCTACCATAGCAATCCACAGATTTAATCCTATCCCATTGATATTCTACCAAATTCTTCAGATCTCAAGAGAACAATTTTCAACTTTATATGAAAATATACACATGCCAAAACAGCAACAACAACAACAAAAACACCGTAGACAAAACTATGCTGAGAGATGGGTGGTGGTGGCTCACACCTTTAATCCCAGCACTTGGGAGGCAGAGGCAACTGGATCTCTGTGAGTTCCAGGCCAGCCTGGTCTACAAAGTGAGATCCAGGACAGACACCAAAACTACACAGAAAAACCCTGTCTTGAAAAACAAAACAAAACAAAACAAAACAAAACAACAACAACAACAAAAACCAAAAAACTATGCTGAATATTAAGAGAATTTCTAGAGGTATTACCATGCATGAGCTCAAATTGTACTACAGAACTATAGTATGCAATTTTCCCGAAGGCCCAGACATGAATCCACACATGTGAACACCTAATTTTAATTTTTTTTACTAAAAAAGCCAGTAATACATACTGGAAAAAAGACAATATCTTCAACAACTGATGCTAGATGTCAGCATGTATAAGAACCCAGACAGATCTATACTTATCACTCTGCACCACACTCAACTCTAAATAGATCAAAGACCTTGACATAAGACCAGATACACTGAACCTGATAGAAGAAAAATTGGGGAATAGCCTTGAACTGATTGGCACCAGAAGGGGCATTCAAAACAGAAAAGCTTTATCATAGGCACTAAGAGAGCACTTAATAAATAGAACCTCTCGAAACTAGGAAGTTTCTACACAGCAAGGACTTCATCAGTAGGACAAAGTGGCAGGCTACAGAACGCAGAAAGATTTTTACCAACTGCACATTTGAGACAGGGCTAATATCCAAATATTATAAAGAACCAAAAAAAAATGATATCAAGAAAATAAAACACAATCTAAACAGAGAATTCTAAAAAGAGGAAACTCAAATGGCTGAGAGCATTTAAAAAAAAAATGTTCAAAATCCCAAGTCATCAGAGAAATGCAAATCAAGACTGCTCTGTGATTTCATCTTTTAACAGTTAGAATGACTAAGATCAATAAAACAAGTTATAGCTCATGAAGGCAGAAGACAGAGTAAGGGGAACACTTATCCATCGCTTGTGGTAGTGCAAACATGTACAGCCTCTGTGAAAATCAATGTGACAGCTCCTTGGGAAGTTAGGAATAGATCTATCTCAAGATCTAGCTTTACCACTCTTGAGCATATGTCCAAAGGGTGCTTCATACTCTACAGAGACACTTGCTCAACCATGTACTTACTGCTCTAGTAGTAATAACCAGAAATTGAAAACAACTTTGATGTCTGTCAGTGGATTAATCGCTACAGTAAATATGCTATATTTACCCAATGTGGTATTACTTTGAAGTTTTAAAAAAATGAAATAATGATGTTCACGTGTAAATTGATGGAACTAGAGAAAAATCATATTGAGGGAGATAATTAAGACCTAAAATAGACAAATGTGATCTGTATGTGCTTAAATGTGTATGTTAGAAATTAAGAGGAAAACAAGCTACCTACAACCCATAAACCACAATGAATAGGTATAGAGTAATGTTTTAGTGGGGAGGGACAGTGCTCCCTAGGAAAGAAAAATAGGATAGTTATGAATGGATGGGTAGGGCCTGGAACTTGAATATCAAACAGGGATGTGGATGGTATAAGGGAAAAAAGGATGGACTATGAGGAAGGACAGCTAAAATTAAGTGTCATTTGAGGGGTTAGGTAGAGACCTTACACATTAGGTGCTTGCTAAAATGTATACATATATAAAGATGATCTAAATAAAATTTGCAAATAAAAGAGGAGACAGAGCCCCACCTGAACATCTCTCATCACCAAATGAAGCTTCACTGCTGGCAATCATTTACATCTAATCAAGTTGTTGGTCAAAGAGATCTTAAGAGAACCTCCAACAATCCAGGCTGTTGCAAAAGCTATAGGTTGTTCTCCACAAACTGACAGCAAGCCTCCATTGCTGAAGTCACAATTCATTGAACATGAAGAAGATGAGCTGGCACCTACATAAATCCATCACCACTACTGGCTGGTGATTTTGGTAAAAGTAGGTTCTCTTCAGGTTACCTAAGGAGAATATAAACAACAATCCAGCTATAAACCCATAAACCTTGTGATCTACAATGATGTTCTACTTGCAAGATATACTAGTGCAAGAATGGCACAAAGCTTGTGGAAGTAACTAACCATTATCTAATTTGACTTACGGATCACTCCAGAAGATAAAATGCATAACCAATGCTGCCTGTGTGGCCAAAAGCATGAAGCTAGATAACACAAAGATCAAGGGATAAACTAAACACTACTGTTCTACTAAAGAAATGCAGCAGTAAAATGACTGATAATGACATTCTG
Source organism: Onychomys torridus (assembly GCF_903995425.1). NCBI lineage: Eukaryota > Metazoa > Chordata > Mammalia > Rodentia > Cricetidae > Onychomys > Onychomys torridus. The sequence continues at coordinate 99,445,940 of NC_050451.1, forward strand.
CTATATGACTAGATAAATGCTATGCTCACACATCACCAGAAAAGCTTCCTCCAGCAGCAGATGTGAAAAATATGAGACCCACAGTCAGATAATGTTGAGAAACAAGAGAACTTGGACTCTCAGCCCTAAAGGGACAGCTTCATCAGAGCCTTCATTTTAGAAATAAGGGAACCCTATAGAAGAGGAGGTGAAAGAACATAACAGCCAGAATAATTAAAAGAAATCAAGGGAAAAAGGTCTTTATCTAAACATAACAGGACTAACACACACATGAGCCCTGAGAGGCTCAAGCACCGGGCCTCCGGGACCTCCAGAAGATGGGGTCCTAGAGTAAAGCGTGGAGCTGACACAAGCCACCATCCCTAACCCGGAATATATCTCCCATTGATAACCACTTGCAAATGAAACATTAGTTTTCTCTAAGTAAATCTCACTGGGGGAACAAACTACTCTAAAGGGAAGGCCACATGACAATCAGTAGATGTGCAACAGAAAAAGAACTCAAAGGAATCTTTGGAGGGTTATTGTTTCATAATGCCACATTACAGCTTTTTTCAATTTTAATATTATTTTAATTTTTATTCTATTCATTTATTAATTTACCCTAAAATTTTTGGGTATATATGATAGCTTCTGGTTTTGTGTTCTTTGGAATTCCTCAGAGTGTGAATGAGTGTGTCTCTATGTCTACATCTATTTCTTTTGCCTTTTCTTAGCCTCTTTTCCTTCTGTTTGGTTTATCCTATTGCAATTTGCTTGTTTTGTTATATTTTATAATATTTTATTTTATCATTATCTTTTCAATTCCTATTTGTTTTCTAAGGAGACACAGGAAGGAGGTGGATCCAGAGTAGAGGAGAGGTGGGGAGGAGCTGAGGAGAATAAAGGGAGGAAACTATAATCACAGTGTATTGTATGAAAAGAAATCTATTTTCAAGAAAAAAAAAAGCAAAATGTAACACTAATCTTAAAGGGTCTTATAATAATAATAAAAAAAAAAAAAACAGAGGCAGACATTAGGGTGAAATCTGAAAGATCAGAGAAGCAGAACATCCAGCCACCAGCTTTCCTCTACAAAATCATCAGCCTCAAGACAGTAAGTTCCTGTTTCCTCATGCCTTTCTGTGCCCTGCCATATTAATTCCTGGGATTAAAGGCATGTGTCACCACTGCCTGGGTATTTATGACTGAGGAAAGAATTAGAATATCTCTATGAAAGGCTATTGAAGAATGTGAAAATAATTAAAGTCTTAGTTACTTTTCTATTGCTATGAAGAAAACCAATGAGAAAGGTAACTTATAAAAGTCAGCACTTATTATAGGCCTTGTTAACAGTTTTGTAGGGTTAGTCTAAAACCATCATGCCAGGGAATGTGGGCAGGCATGGAGAGGGGGCTGTAGCTAAGATCTTATTTCCTGATCCTCATACAACAAGGAAAGCTAGTGGAGAACTAACTGGGAACTCTTTCAGGTTTTGAAGCCCGAATATTCATTAGTAGTGACATACCTCCTCTGACAATACCACACCTTCTAAAAAATAATTCTGCCAAGTAGGAATAAAACATTCAAATACATGAATTGATGGAGGCTATTCTCATTCAAACCACCAGGAATTATAAGAAATGAACATCTCCATGTGTACAGAAATAGGACCTCAAGGCCAAACCAGTGGTTGAGAAAACAAGTGGTACTCATATCAGCCATGTCTACATATAGTCAGGAACAGTATAATCTAAGATGAAAGAATGCACTGTAGAAAAATGGGCCACTTAACTGAGTTTTAATTTTAATAAAATTACATTGGAAAACTGCTCCTTATTTTAGTAGGAATTTTATATGGCTTGTGGAGAATGTATTTTAAAAAAGGCATGAGAGGAAGATGACAAGGTAATTGAAAGTGACAGCTCAAAATAATATGGATGGAAATGCTAAGTTAAGTGGGAATAAGTTTACAGAGCAATTGGAGTGAAAGAAGTTGGCAAAAACTGAAGTTCCTTTTCTCGAGGGGGTTTATAATTTAACTTTATTTTACATATCAGCCATGGATACCCCTGTCCTCTCCCCTCCGACCTTTCCCCCAGACCACCCCCCATTCCCATCTCCTCCAGGGCCAAGACTCCCCTAGGGATTCAATTCAACCTGGAGGATTCAGTACAGGCAGCTCCAGTCCCCTCCTCCCAGGCTGAGCAAAGTATCCCTGTGTAAGCCCCAAGTTCCAAACAGCCAGCTCATGCACTAAGGACAGGTCTGGGTCCCACTGCCTGAGTGCCTCCCAAACAGTTCAAGCTAATCAACTGTCTCAATTACCTGATCCAGTTGGGGGCTCCTCAGCTATTGGTTCATAGTTCATGTGTTTCCATTAGTTTGGCTATTTGTCCCTGTGCTTTTTCCAATCTTGGTCTCAACAATTCTCGCTCATACAATCCCTCCTCTTTCTTGCCGATTGGACTCCTGGAGCTCCACCTGGGGCCTGGCCATGGATCTTTGCATCTGCTTCCCTCAGACATTGGATAAGATTTCGAGCATGACAGTTAGGGTGTTCGGCCATCGAATCATGGCTTATTGGATCATAGATAGCATTATTTATAGAGCCACAAACATCAATGATGTTAAAAATGTTCAACAATATAAAAGCATATGTTTCATGTATTTAACAGCAGTTTCTGTGCATGATTTTAGAAAGGGTTAGTGGGGAAATAAACATTAAAAATTCTTAATAGTGATTAAGATTATGAGAGGGACGGACATGAGAAATGATGTATAGGACTAAGAAATTGTTCATGTAACAAAGTTGAATATTTTCTTGCCTAACTACTTAAAAAGTAATATATAACTCACATCAAGTTCTCATTTTCTTCATCTTGAGAGAATTGTGTCACATTTTTCTCCACTGCCACTAAACAATTACCAGAAACTGTCGAAAATTAAATAATTTATTTTAGAATACTTTGGAGCTATTTAGGAAGTTAATGAGAAGATCCTTTATATAGTTCCCTGTTTCCATTTTTATAGTTTAATTGCAAGTTCTTTGATTTGGGAACATTTAAAAATTATAATGTCAATGTCACTGTTAATACACTTATGTTTTAGCTGTTGAATAAACTTCAAAATATAATGTGACACAAAGATTGCCCATTGGACATCACCTGTGCTGATAGTTCATTTCATGATAATAATAACGTTTCCTTACTTATTTAATATTATGTTCACTTGAAAAATATTTGGCATAATATGAATCTCCTATAAAACATGGAATTGGTTCTTTTGTTTTGAAGTACAATTTGTCTAAATGAGACACCATCTGTTCATACTGAATGAAATACATTCTGGCAAATAGACAACCTTTGAATCATTATGTTGTCCATTAACATAGCAATAGGTTCAAGTTCAAGATGTTCAAAACTGATGTGTGTGCACTTTTAATTGTAACTATGAGACAGAAATCTGTGGTAGATGCATAACTATCTGGTCTTTTGTGAAGTTCTGTTATCACTACTTGTGAGTCTTGTTGAACATTAAAATACAAGAGTAAATTAGCAGCATGATCACATATTGGAATGTTCTTCTGACATGTTTGGAGATGGAGTTATTGGGAGCGTCTCATTCTTTGTTAGTTTTCTTTATTTCCTAGTCATTATTTCTGTGAATATGCTAGGCATTCTAAATGAAGTACAAACATACATTTTAAAATAGAATGACCAAGAAAGTATTAATGATTCACAAACATGGAAAATTTTAGATAGACTCCTCCTGACTATTGGCCAAACAAATTTTTTCTTTCTAATTTTTATTTATTATATTTTATTGTAAAGATTTTCTCTATTATTTTGAGATGCAAATTTTCTCACAGTCTCTTGCTAGTTTTATGCTCAAGTTTTTCTTATGGGTTTGGGGATTTTCTTTGGAAATGACCATCAAAGGTGATGCTGCCTATTGCTCTCAGCCTCTGTGGCAGGGCACCTTGCTCACCCCTGATAAAGCAGGGAGGGGCTTGGTCCTGTCTCAACGGAATGTACCAGGCTTCCTTGTCCTTGTCTCCCCCCTCCCTCCTTACCCCCTCGCCCCTGCCATGGGAGAACTTATCCTTTTGGAGGAGGGGATGGGGAGGAGTGGGAGGAGGGATGATATGTAAAATGAATAAAAAATATAAATAAATATAAAGAAAAGATAATCAGGGAGCATTTGACTCATTTTCCTTCCATTTGCTCTCACTCAAATCTTTAAGGCTTCCATCCGCTCCTTTTGCTCCAGTGTAACCTCTACTGCAACCGTCTGAAAAAGCTTACCCTGTGTGTTAGTGCTGAGGAAAATTTTCTCGGAAAATATAAACAACATGTATTCATCAAAACATTTAAAAGATTTCAGTAATGTGCTTTTTTAAATATGTTCTGAGAAGACTTAGGGTAGTGCTTTAATTTTATGTACATGGGATTGAAATTAAGAATGATACAATCTCTAAGGGAAGATCTTATATTTATACCAGATTTATGTATTTCTTTCCTGAAACTGAGGTTCTAGCTAAACATATACCATGAAAACTATGAAGATCATTAAATCCATAAGCTGATGAATTTGTGAATGTGATTGTCGATAGTAAAAGAAAACTTTGATGAATCTAAGTCAGTGAAGTTCTGCAAATAGCAATAGTTCTTTATAGTTCTTAACTACAAGTTACAAACTATCCTTCTGTTTTTCTACCTTTACAGGACAGGAATATTATGCCCTGCAATTTTATAACTATCTTGACACATAGTAGTAGATGTTTAATAAATGGATAATTCTTAAATTTAAATTTTGGCCACTAAATTAAAAGTTTAATCTTCTCTAAGTCCATGCAAGGTGCTCCACCACTGATGAGAAGGCTCAGGGGCACAGGAGGAGGAAGAGAGGGATCTGTGGTTGATATGTAAATTTCTTTAAAAAAAAAAAAAAAAAAACAGTTGGACTACTAGCAATAGTGGAGAGGGTGCCTAAACTGACTTACCCTAGTAATCAGATCAGTGAATAACCTACAGTCATCATAGAGCCTTCATCCAGTAACTGATGGAAGTAGATGCAGAGATCCACAGTCAAGCACAAGGCTATGCTCCAGGAGTCCAGTACAAGAAAAAAAAGAGAGATTCTATGAGCAAGGGGCATAACCATCATGATGGGGAAACCTACAGAGACAACCAAACCAAACTAGTGGGAACTCATGAAATTTAGACCAACAGCTGTGAAGCCTCCATAGGACAGGATTAGACCTTCTGTATAATTGAGAAAGTTTTATAGCTTGGTCTGCTTAAGGGGCCCCCAGGCAGTAGGATCAAGATGCATCCCTGGTGCATGAGTGGACTTTTTAGAGCCCACTTCCTATGGTGGGACACCTTACACAACCTTGACGCAGAAGAAGGGGATCAGACCTGCCTCAACTGAATGTACCAGGCTCTGAGAAATCCCCATGGGAGACCTTGCCTTGTTGGAGAAGGTAATGGGGCGATGAGTTGAGGGAGGAAGGCAGGAGGGGCAGGAAGAGGGAGGAGCAGTGGCTCTGTGATTAGTATGTAAAATGAATAAAAAATTCCTTAATAAAAGAAAAGAAAGAGCTTGCCCCATGACTCACAAAGTAATATCTTCTGTGATCCATATTCTCTGTGTCCAACTCCCTTTTGTATAAAGTGGCCACAAAGCAGGTGCTCCTATTCAAATTTTATTGAGTGCCATACCTAATTGAGACACTAGACTGATACGTTACAAAGACAGAGAGGCTGGATGACCCAGGTCTGCGTTTAAAGTCATTGATTACAACTGAAGGTATTTATAGAGAACTCACTTGTAGCCTTCAAGAACCAAACGCCTGACAGCTTTCCAAAAATGACACCTAAGGAAAACCTTTAGTATTCTTTTTCAATGTAAACTTGATTATGGAATCAGTTGACTTACCCAAAAGGTGTGAAAACACAATCCATAATTAAAATCACACTTCATTTTTCAATAACTAACTTACCGATTAACATTTGGAAGGATTGCCAAAGAAAATATAAACAACAAGAATAAAGTACACAACAAAGCTCTTTAAGAAATTGAGAAATGCAATTCTTCTGAGACTAAAAGTTGAGAGAAGTAGCCATGGCAACATTGGCCTCACAAGCAATGCTTCATGAGTCCTAGTCTTGGAAGTGGAAGGAAATGACTATCTTAACTAAATCATGAAAGAGTGAAACTCACTGGTTTATTTAGATAGCTAAAAAAGTAGTCAAACACAGGAGAAAATCAAGATAAACAAAAGTGGAGAAACCATTAATAAAAAATGTACACACAAAAACAAATTTTAAATAACAGAATTTTTACTTATCAATAATAACTTTGAATGATAACAGGATGACTTCTTCAATTGCTATCTCATGGCTAAATATGTTTGAAAATAATATTTCTAATATACTCCATGTATGAAATATGTTGCACTGATAAACACATATATAGATCAGCAGTGAAGAGCAGCAAAAAGGATATTTAAAATAAGTGGGAAAGCCAAGTAATAAAAGCTTTCCTAATATCAAAGGAAATGTCTTTAAAAAATTAAAAACCAAAATTAAATACAGGGGAAAATGGACACTGTACTGTTTCTAAAAAGAAAAACAATTATTAAAAGCATACACGTTGCTATGCTGGGCGGTGGTGGCACACGCCTTTAATCCCAGAACTCAGGAGGCAGAGCCAGGCAGATCTTTGTGAATTCAAGGCCAGCCTGGTCTAGAGAGCGAGATCCAGGAAAGGCACCAAAAGAACAAAGAGAAACCCTGTCTCAAAAAAAAAAAAAGAAAGAAAGAAAAAGAAAAAGAAAGAAAAGAAAAGAAAAGCATACATGTTGCTAAAGGACACAGGACTCAAATATAACATGACAGGCAGGTCCTAATGTCCAGATATGTTCACAACAACTATTGATTTTTTTAACATTTACAATAATGTAGATTGAATGGAAATCATTCACAAAACATTTCATCCAATATTTCAAAAGTAACAGTGTTCTCAATGTGTAGAACATTGTCAGAAATAGACCACGTATAAGGATAGAAACAACCTCCAACAAACTTAAAAAATCAAAATTAAGCATCTTTAGGAATACAACTAGAATTCAATGAGTGTGCAGAAGCAAGATATGTCAGCTGAGGACACTTACTGCAAAATATGAAAGCCCAATACACACACACACACACACACACACACACTTTACAAAATAAGCTAACAAGAAGAACATTGGAAAACATATAAAATACCTTTGATTTGTCATGAGGTCAATAAAGAAATCAAAAGAGAAATGTTAATAATGAATAATTTTGATTAAATAGAAAAGAAAACAAAATACTTCAAAACAATGAATGATAGAAAAGGAAATATCAAGAAGTTTGCAACCAAATGCTCCTATAGCCAGAAAAAAGAAAATAAGATTTGAGCAACCTCACACTGCCACAAAAGGGAATCAAATGTGTGAACAGACAAATCAAAACTCTGGGAAAACTAAAAGAACAATGATGACCAGAGAAAATAAATGAAAAAAGAAATAAGAAGAGAAAAGATCACTGAAACCCATGCCATGAGAAGCAGCCCACACCTGACACTGCCTGTAGGGCCAGGACACAGAGGTTAGACAGCCCAGAGACCCAAGATACAACCAAACATGACTGGCAAAAAAAAAAGAAGTAAATGAAATAATTTGTAATAATAATCTGTTATACTTATAGATCAGTTCCTAGCCTAGTAGTCATCAGAGAGATGTCATCCAGCAACTGATGAGACCCTCAACCAAACATTGGGCAGAGGTCAGGGAACCTAACAGAGGAAGGAGAGAAATGAGAGAAATAATCAGAGGAACCAGAGGGCTCAAGGACACCATAAGAAGACAACCCACAGAATCAACTAAGAAGGTCTTATTGGGGCTCACTCAGACTGAAGGGACAATCACAGATCCTGAATGGGTCTGAGCTAGGTCCTCTGCATATATGTTATGGTTGTTTAGCTTAGTATTCTTGTGGGACTCCTAACCGTGGAAGTGGGGAGTGGATCTGAACTCTCTTGTCTACTCTTGGGACCCTTTCCTCCTACTGAGTTGCCTGTCCAGCCTTGATATGAGGGTTTGTGCCTAGTTTATTGTAACTTGCTATGTGTTCCACTGATATCCTGGGAGGCCTGCTTTATTGAAAGAGAAATGTATATCTGAAGGAAAGAGGAGGTAGGGAAGAAAGAGGGAAGAGTGGAGGGAGAAGAAACTTTGGTTGAGAAGTAATGTATGAGTGAAGAATTTAAAAAAAAAACAATGAAAGGCAGAATTTTTTTCAAATACAGTTGAATATTTTAGACAGACTGAGATATAAATAGATTAAATTAGGGATACAAAGGGAGAAATTGGAGCTGATCTCTCAGAAGCACAGAAGATGGTTAGCAACTATAGTGACCCACACACCAACAAATGGAAAAGCCAATGACAGAAGTCCTTCCAATTAGAGCCAACTTAACATTTAAGGGCAAGCAACCTGACAGATAATTAGTCCAAAGCTCTGACTATCATACAATCAGCATCCATTTTTGTTTTCAAGTTGAATAGATAGAAAGTGAGAAAAACTAATACATAAGGTAGAAATTACAAGAACAATGATGTAACAAAGGGATGGTGGAGCTCACATAATATGTAATAAAAGGTTTGACACAGACAAAAGGAATTCATCCTTTACTCTGAATATTAACTTGCTTCTATGGCCATCATAAGGCATGCGCTCCCTTCCAAACATAACATTCAACAGACAAGAATGTCAGATATGAGCCTACTCCCTATGTGTTGTGTCCTCATGTTCAGTTTAAATGAGCAGATTGATTTAACTTATGAAATAAAAGCTTCTTAAAATGTATTTACATCACCAATCTGGTCACATAAGAGTGAGCTAGATACTGTAAATAAAGTCTTGCTAGCTGGATTGTGTCTTTTATGAACTGAGTTGTCATTACAAGGTTGCAAGATAAATAGCAACAGTGTGGGATCATGAATGTCTTCCCAATTTTCCTTGAAAATGTCAACATAATCTAAGTTGCTTTTGTTTCAGATTTATAAGAATTTCTGGAGTGTCCAATAGCAAGCCAGTGGTTTCCAAGTAATTTAAATGCTTCTGTAAGTTGCTGAATGTGGAAAACACTGTTTTATCATTGGGTGGACTACTTTGGTGTAAGTTTCTTGTCTTTTGCTTATTTGGGGGGGTGGCATGAAGTAGTACTGTATTCTCTCTCTCTCTCTCTCTCTCTCTCTCTCTCTCTCTCTCTCTCTGTGTGTGTGTGTGTGTGTGTGTGTGTGTGTGTGCGCGCGCGCGCGCGCGCATGTGTAGGGGGGAGGGGCAGTTCTATGGTATGCATTGAAGTCACATAACAACTTTGGGGGAACAATAAATCTCTCCTTCCACTACGTACTTTCCATAACAGAATTATGGTCACAAGGCTTGGTGGTAAGTATGTGTAACCACTAAGCCATCTTGCCAGCTTTTTTTTTTCTTTTAATATATTTGATATTGATGAAAGATTATATAACAGTAAAAAAACTGATTTTAAAATCTTTGTTCAGATGTGATGGTACATCCCATCACTCAGAAGGCAAAGGCAGGTGAATCCTATGAATTGCAGGATACATTGGATTGCATACTTAATCCCTGACAACAACAATAACAACAAAAATAATAATAATGATAAATTATTTAAGTTTAAATAAAATATTTGTCAGGCCCTAGGAAGATGGCTCAGTCAGCAGAGTCTCTAGAACACAATCCTAAGAATTTGAGTTCTAATCTCCACCACCCTTGTAAACAAAAGCTTGGCGTAATGTACATGCCTGTTATTTTAGCATTTGGTGGGGGTGAGGGTGGGGGTGGTATGAAAAATAGATAAGATACACCAGAAATTCCTTAACTGAGCACGCTTAGATAAATCAATGAGTTTCAATGAAAGATGGATTTTAGGATTTACAGCAAAACACAGCTGAGGTAGGACACTGGCATTCCACCTCTGACTTCCACATGCTATATGCACATGAACACAGAAATGCATCCATTAACACATTAAAGATAATCTTAGAGAATAATCAAATATATCTATGTTATATTAAGAAATGAAAACACAAAGTTCTCTTAGGGTACTTTAATAAGAGCAAGTCCAAATTTGAACTCTCTGTTTCTCTCTGTATCTTTCATCTGTGATTACGGTCCTAACTATAATCTATCTGATGTATGAATGCAGGCCTCCTTGAAAACTGCCTGGTGAGCTGAGGATTGAACCCAGGGCCTTGTGCTTGCTAGGCAAGTGCTCTACCACTGAGCTAAATCCCCAACCACTCTTGCTAATCTTAACAAGGTAATTTGTTCTGTATTTATTGATCAGCATAAAAAATCATGTCATGGGATGGGATGAGAGTGATGTTGCAGAAATCTTTAATAGAGTTTATAAGGGAAATGATTATATCACAGCTTCCACCTAACTCAGAATAGGAAGCAAAAACCACAATCAGCCTATCTCCACAGGACTGTTGACACTTATGGGGGACATTCATTGTATAAGTTTACTTTCAACCAATTGGCTGTTTTTAAGCATGTGTTTACTACAACACAGAGACATTATTTTTGAACAAGGTGTAGAAGACCATATAATTTAGGATTAAATGGTATATTAGTTTAGCATCTAGAAGATTAGAAGATGAATGTATGGAAAAATCCAAGGCAAGTAAGGTCAATTTTCATATTGGTCTTTCTTAATTTGTCCAATGCTCTGACCCCTTTTTTTTTTTGTTGTTGTTGTTGTTATATATTATATTTGTGTTTTAAGTTTACATATCAGCGGCCATGGGTTCCCCTGTCCTTCCCCCTCCTGTCCCCACCCCCAACTTCCCCTCAGCCCCTCCCCTCCATTCCCATCTCCTCCAGGGCCAAGACTCCCCTGGAGATTAATTTAAACCTGGAGTATACAGTACAGAAAGGTCCAGTCCCCTCCTTCTAGGGTGAGCAAAATCTCCCTATGTAAGCCCAGGGTTCCAAACAGCTAGCTCATGCACTAAGGACAGGTCCAGGTTCCACAGCCTGGGTGCCTCCCAAACAATTCAAGCTATTTAATTGTCTCTTTTATCCAGAGGGCCTGATCCAGCTGGGAATCCACAACCTTTGATTCATAATTCATGTGCTTCCATTCATTTGGCTATTTGTCCCTGTGCTTTTCCAATCTTGGTCCCAACAATTCACATTCTTACAGTCCCTCCTCTTGCTCGACAATTGGACTCCTGGAGCTCCACCTGGGGCCTGGCTGAGGATCTCTGCATCCACTTCCATCAGTTATTGGATGAGAGTTCCAGCTACACTGGTAGGGTGTTTGGCCATCTGATCACCAGACTAGGTCAGATCAGGCCTTCTCTCGACCACTGCCAGCAGTCTACAGAGGATATATCATTGTGGATTTCTGGGGACCTCTCCAGCACTCTGCCTATTCCGATTCTCATGTGGTCTTCATTTATCATGGTCTGTTATTCCTTGTTCTCCCTTTCTGTTCTTGATCCAGCTGGGATCTCCTGATCCCCTAAGCTTTCTTTTCCTCAAATCTTGCCCTTCATTTCTCCCACTGTCATCCAGGTTGTTTATGTAGATCTCATCCATTTCTCTGTCATTGGGTGATCCCTGTGTGTTTCCTAGGGTCCCATTTTCTAGATAGCCTCCCTGGAGTTGTGTAGCAGTCTAATCATCTTTGTTTTATATCTAGTATCCTACAATGAGTGAGTACATACCATGTTCGTCCTTCTGAGTCTGGGTTACCTCACTCAGGATGATTTTTTTCTAGATCCATCCATTTGCCTGCAAACCTTATGATGTCATTGCTTTTCTCTGCTGAGTAGTACTCCATTGAGTATATGTACCATATTTTCTTTATCCACTCTTCAGTTGAAGGGCATCTAGGTTGTTTCCAGGTTCTGGCTATTACAAACAAGGCTGGTATGAACATAGCTGAGCAAATGCCCTCGTGGTATGATTGAGCATCCATATCTGTCACTGTGCATAAAACTTAAGTCCAAGTGGATCAAAGACCTCAACATAAATCCAGTTACTCTGAACCTGATAGAAGAGAAAGTAGGAAGTAGTCTTGAACGCATTGGCACCGGAGATCACTTTCTAAATATAACACCAGTAGCACAGACACTGAGAGAAACAATCAATCAATGGGACTTGTTGACACTGAGAAGCTTTTGTACAGCAAAGGACATGGTCAACAAGACAAAGGGACAGCCTACAGAATGGGAAAAGGTCTTCACCAACCCCACATCTGACAGAGGGCTGGTATCCAGATTATATAAAGAACTCAAGAAATTAGACATCAAAATGCCCAACAGTCCAATTAAGAAATGGGCTATAGAACTAAACAGAGAATTCTCCACAGAGGAAGTTCAAATGGCTGAAAGACATTTAAGGAATTGCTCAACATCCCTAATTATCTTGGAAATGCAAATCAAAATGACTCTGAGATATCACCTTATACCTGTCAGAATGGCTAAGATCAAAAAGAAGACAGCTTATGCTGGAGAGGATGTGGAGCAAGGGGAACTCTCCTCCACTGCTGGTGGGAATGCAAGCTTGTATAGGCACTTTGGAAATCAATATGGCGCTTCCTTAGAAAACTGGGAATCCATCTCCCCCAAGATCATATTGGTCTCTTAATGGCAGTTTAAACTTAGACTAAGTACATAGTAGGACAACAGGTAAATTACATATTCTAAAATGATCTAAAATATATATTATGAACTTAGTTGTGATGTACAACAGCTATCTTTTCAGCCAGAATCAGATAATTTTTATAGAATTGTATCACTATAACAGTAACTGTAAAGAGTACATAGACTAATACAAACACACACACACACACACACACACACACACACACACACATATAAACTCACTATGTACAAATTAATTTTAAATCAATTACAAAAACAGATAATAAAGTACATAATGCTGACTCACTGAAAGTGATTAATAAAGTATACCTACAGATATTACTATTTTAAATCAACATTATTTTTGTCAGTTAAGATTTTATCTGATATTAAAATAAAATTTTCTTTTTATTTTAAGATAAATCTTTCTAAAATATAACCAATGAATGTATATTGTAAGGATACAACTGATGATCTTTCAAAAAGTTAGCACAACTACATAACACTCAAATTAACACAGAAATTTTTATATCCCCACATATTCTTGTGTTGTATTTGCAACCCCTATACTTTTATACAGAACTAAAAAAATGTCTTCAACAACTTTTCTTTTATTTTAACCTAATGTCGATGAAATTGTTGAGCCTGGAATACTGTGCTCACAGTTATTTGGAGATAATCATTCTATTTTGAATTGTATAGCTTTTCTGAGCATATTTCTATAGCTTGGTAAGTCATTGTTTTAAAATAAACCAATTCCACTGTAAATGAACATTTTGTGTTTCAGTTTGTGGAAAATGATGGGTAGGGTATTTTGAATGTTTTGTTTTGAGTATATAACAAAAGGATGTGCAATTTTTAGACCCAAATGGACATAAAAATATAGTTAAATAGTCTTCAATAAAACAATTGTGCTGACTCATAAGCAGTTACTTAGTAAGTAAAAATATCTGCTGCTTTCTTACTTCTCAATATCTGTTACAGTGAAGGAGATACCATAGCAATGTGTATCTTAATTGCATTTCCATGGTGAGAAACAAAACTGAAACATTCTCCTTTTTATTAACAATTTTAAAACCCTGTTTGATACCAACCCAGCCACAAAATCTATGATCTAAAAATCCATCATGCCTGTAAAGAAAGCTAGGACAATGCTGTCCCAAAGCTTGAGAGAGTTACCAACCAATGTCTAATTTGACTTAAGGCCCACTTCGCAAGATGGAACCCATACTCGACACTACTTGTGTAACCAAGAAGCTAAGACTAGATATCCCTCATACACATATTAAAACCAAAAATTACTGGTGTAAAGAAACTAACAATAATATAATTCCTAATGATATTCTGCTATACTCATAGATTAGTGCTTTGTCCAGCCATCTTCCCTCTGCAGCAGATGCAAAGAAATAAGGGAGAGACTCACAGCCATGTTATGTAAAAAGAGAGTCCTTGGAATACACAGGACTAAATGGGGTGTCTTCACCAAATCCCTCCCCTCAGAGCTCAGAGAAATCTACTGAAGGAGGAGGCAAAAACATTCTAAGAGCCAGATGGGATGGAGGACACAAGGTGAAGAAGTCCTTCTAAATGAATTGAGCAAAGCTTATCAGAGCTCACTCAAACAGAAGCAGTGAGCACAGGATGTACAACGGGTCTGCATCAGGTCCTCTGCACGTATATTGTAGATTTCAGCTTAGTATTTTTATGGGACTGATGAGTGTGTGAAGGGGTGTGTCTCGGATTTTTTGCCTTCTCTTGGGGTTCTTATCCTTCTGTTGGTTTGCCTTGTTCAATTTCAATATGATGGATTACGTTTTATGTTGTTATGTCTTATTTAATTATGTTTTGTTGTTATCTCTTAAAAGTCCATTCTTTTTAATAAGAGACAGAAAGGGAGTGGATAGTGATAGAAGAGGAAGTGGAGAGGAACAGAGTTGAGTAGAGGTTGGGGAAACTGTAATCAGGATATATTGTATGTGAAAAGAATCTTTAATAAAAGAGAAAATAAAATTAAAAAATAAAGCCCTCTTTGATAACTATTCTGTTCAATTCTATTTTATGTTTAACTTACATGCTTCTTTGTAGTTAATTATTTTTCATTAATGTCATTATTTTATCACCATCTTCCTTATCAGATATTTAAAACCTTTCAGATAACTTGACAGGTAATTCCAAATGTGGGTCAGATCTTACTTTTAGTACATGCTTCTCCTCCCTTCTCCCACACTTTCTCAGTGCGTGTGCACCTGTGCCTCTTTGCAGTTGTACATGGATTCATGATGGATGGTTAGAAGTCAGTTTTGGCTATCATTCCCCAGGCACCAGCCAATTACCTCTTTCCTGGTATCTGGTGCTTAGTGGGTCCTGAGATTCTCTGTACAGTCTAGTCTGGCTGGTGAAAAAATTATAATCTCCTGTGTCTACCTCCCAGTTGCTAGAGGTAAAATTTCTCAATACTACAACCTGCTTTTTCATTAATAATCTGAAGATTAAGCCAAAGTCTTCCGGCTTGAAGGACAGTAATTCTACTTACCTGAAAGCTATCTCCACAGCCTCTGCGCTTTTCTGATTATTCTGACGATGTATTTTGGGTATAATTAGTAATTTTATTTTAATGAGAGATGATATTTTAAAATGCATACATTATAGTCTCACCAGTATAAGATGGCATGCTCTCTTCTTTAAAAGCAGAGAGTTGAGACTGTTTATATAAACCCATGTGGAAAATGTGGTCAGTCTGTATGGTTTGAAAATTTCAGAAAATTGCCTGCATTTGATTTCCTCACAATAATTTGTTTAAGCTTTGAATATGTACTCTCATTCAACTGGTCCCTGATTCTGGAATATTCTGGGTAAAAGTGAGTGTGTTGTTTTCATACTCTGTCGTGTGCACCTTCAGAGCAGCATATTCCACATATTCTTGGGGTCAAGTTCCCACCACAACTCTTTCCCGTCTGCTACACCAAATCTGTTCATGATTTGAATTAGCAAAGAGATCCTTTATGAAACTGCATGCAGATATCACATCTTTATGCTGAAATTCTCCCATCTCTGGAGTTTCAGTGACTTCTGCTTTCATCACTGTCGTCGAGTCTGAAGTGATCAAAGAGGGGATTTTTCTGTTTACTCTGGAGGGATGATTTGGAAGAAAAGTATTTCCCCACAGGCTGGTTTATCTGAACACTTGGCCCCATGTTGATGGTGCCGCCATTTAGGGAAGTTAAGGAACTTTTACATGATGGAAACTTGCTGGAGGAAATTTTCAATTGGGGAAGACTTTAAATGATCATAGTCTCACCCACTTCCAATTCTCTCTCTCTACTTTGTCTACCTGTAATTGAAGATATATTATATTGCTTTCTTTCTGCCATGCTTCTCACTCCATAATAGAATCTCACTCAGGAAATGTAAGCCAAAATAAAGACTTTATTACATCACTTTTGGTCATGGTGTTTTACCACAACAACAAAAAGTAACTAAGTAGCATTGCTCTACTACTTTTCTCAGTGGAATAAAAATGATGATATGATGCAAACTGCTCTATAGTACATCTTATATAGAATGTATCTACAGTCTGTTATGCATGTCTATCCTTTAATATTGGCAGATATCACTGACTCTGGCTAAATATAATTACATTTAAGACTAATATTTGATTTTGAGACATGAATCAGTATAGAAATGGACTTATATGTAGTATAGCAGACTTGGGTTCTTCTTTATACTAGTATCAGGTAGTCTGTAATCTGCATTTAATTGCCTTATGTGATACAACAAACTTTCACATGAGTCCTTCTGGACTACTTTAGTAGAGCTGTAGGTATTTTCTCTTTTGTAAGACTATCAGGCTATTGCTGTATCTAAAAAATGATATAAGATAGGGGTGGTAAGAAGGAGAAATTGTACACTATCTTACTCAGCAAAAAAGGAAATAAAATAATAAAATAAACTCAATTTATAAATCCTAAAGAATGATATACAATGTATAAAAGTAGGATAGAATGAACGAATAGCAAGAAACTCTATGATATGTTTCCTCGATCCTGCAGAGAGTGACAATGGGTAAGAAAATAGATCTGGATAAACAGGGAGATAAGAAAAAACAGAAAGCAATCAGCTTAGTGAATAGTGAATTAACAGCCCTCTTCAAATAATTGTTTCTTTTGCATTATTAAACAATACTCATGAAGTCATAAGAACCAATATCAGATTGATTTGAAGCTGACAATGAACAAGTATATTTTGCATTTTGATTCTAATGTTTAATTTTATTTTGACTCATATGTTTTTGCTTTTGTTGGTTTTTCTGGTGTAATTGCCTCCTTTAACCTGAGATCATGTACAACTTTCTTTAATGGATGACCCTTAAACTATCCACATATTGGATAGTTTCACTGCAGGGTAAGTTAACAAAGTTTATGTTACTTTGTCTTATTAACTGAATTGTTTACAATGTCATACATGGTGTTACAACTTTCTATACTGTCAGCATTGAATTTTGTTAATTACTCAAATTAAATAGTGCTTATAAAGTTAATGCAAGCTTGAGGCTGAAAGACTAGAAATAAAGGGTCTTTTTCTCCCATCCACATCTAATTCTCATAAGCTAATGATCATGTTCATTTTCTTTGCTTTGCTACCCATCTATTCTTCTACTTTTCCTGGGGTAACATCAGACAGAAAATGTAATATAATTGATATGGAATAATATCTGCTTAGCATTTTTTGTTTTTTAAAGGTTATTTTTTATTTATGTGCATGTGTGTCTGTTTGAGCATCTACCCTTTGTGTGTGGATACATAAATAGGTATAGGAAATGAACTCAAGTCCTCTAGAGTAAAATCACTCTTAACCATTGAACCATCTCTCCAGACCCAGTTCTATTTGTATTTATATAGTAAACTTACATACTAAAGTCCTTAATACATAACTATGTAGTGGGTAGCCACCCACTGATTGTAGTTCCATCTTATCTAGGTCATTATCCCTCATTACTCCTGGACAATATTTTATAACCATTCCTTGGTATATAGTCCTGTCTTAGGTTAAAACCTTCTTATTTAGACAAAAGGGGGAGATGTATTGGGTAGCCATCCCAGCTTTGACCTGGAAGTTCCAATCCCCAATGAGGCTTCGGTAATGGTCATGCCTACAAGGCATGGCTGAGAGAGGTCGCTGAAGACCCAGGATCCAGATGCAGGGGCTCTCTTGGTTCCTGTACCCTGGACGCTGAAGGCAGACCGAGCAGAGTTCTCCAGAGAACACCACCAGACTGCGCCACACCTTTCCCAGACTGTGCAACCTACCTATCCCTTCACTTGTAAGTTACCCCACAAAATAAACCTCCCTTTTAACTATGTGGAGTGGCCTTAATAATTTCACCAATATAACTATATACATGTAATGTATTTAAAAATTGAAATGTGATTATAATGCCATGTACAGAATTTATATATGGATGTATTTTAGAAAAATAAGAATTTAATACATATTTAGTTACAGTTTTCTTGCTCTTTATTCTCTATAATCATGTTATAGTATCAACTATTTTCTCTTATTACTAGTGGAAATGGCAGTAGAAACACACTCTAAATGTTTTTGAGTGATATAACAGCATATGATACATTAGAGAACTTTTGAACAACTGAAAATTAGGGAGGCTGGAAATCTGTCATCTGGTTTATTATGAAACTGTAGTCTTCTTATGAAACATGGGTCCCTGCTGCTGGGTCCTCTCTAAACAATGATTTCAGGACAGATTGCTCTGTCTTTGGCCTCTTTATAGTGATTCTGATCCTATTATCTGTCAATGTCCTACATCCCAACATCACTGGATTGGGGATTAGATATCAGCAATGAATTTGGAGAGACATTGATATTCATTCAATATCATAACATGTAAAAGCTATTTCCATTATGTTTCACTTCATATGTTCAGAGAGGCAGGCACTTGTCTTTGTTCCCAGTGTTAGGGATTCAAGGAATGAGAACTAAGGGTGCATGATGATCAGAATCATAACAATGCTCTATATCAAAACATTACACATGACATAAGAGTCTGATTTTTCCAGTTTTCATGACATCTTAATTATGAAAAAAGAATCAATATTTTAATTTTTCAGGTTAAAATCTTACATACTATACTTTATACTGAAATGTCAGTGATTCCTACACTTAAGTGGTCTCAAACTGAATGTGACATTAGCAACAAGTTGTACTGAGTCTTTCCTCATATAATTGCAAACTAATTGGGAGCCTGTGCGCTCCAGCTGAATGAGAAACAGAATCATCACAGTCTACAGGGAGATTTGGAACTCTGCACTCTGTAGCACTCCTGACACACAGCTTCATTTAAACAGAAAGACACCACTCTGCTCCCAAATTCTGGGGAGTGAAAAATGGGTCCATGAATGTAATGCCAACATTTATCTTTGTAGTTTTAGTCCCCAAAAAACAAGCTTCTGAGTGGCAAATCATGACTCTCCAGAGGGACTGGCAAAATCTAACTGCCCTGGGGAGCATACAGATCACCACACTCAACAGAGTATGTATGGAGGAAAACTCTAAGCTCTTAGCTCCTCCTTTGGGAGGGACAGTTAATTCATGAGTCAAAATGTCCCCAAATACCTGGCAGAACTCAATTCTAGAACTGATATATGTAATGTAAACAAGCTGGGAAATGGGTCCAGAAATGAGGTACAGGGGTATGGGTGCTGATGAGACCAGAATTTGCCACAGTGCCTTCTCCAAATTTAGCATAAAACATTAAAACAAAGCAAAACAAATCATTTTCTCACTGTCTCTCTAGAGAGTAAGACAAGGTTTGTTTATTTTCTGATCCAACATTTTGTGTCTTTCCTGCTTTGTCTATGAGACAGGATGTATGATGGAAATGTAGGGCTTGTCGAGGAAAAGGAAAGACAGTTGGAAAAAAAGAAATGTTTCTGAGCTCTCCCAAATCTCTACCTCTGTTCATGGGTGGGAGTATTCTCTTACGTTATAGCTTTCCACAAAAACAAGAATTAGTCTTATTAATTAATCTTTAAGATTGTAGTTTTCATGGTTGCCCATATTTGAATTGAATTGAATTGAATTGAATTTTTCAAAAACAAACTTTTATTATGTGGGTTTATAGCATACACACATGTACCCTGATGCCCAGTCGAAATAAAAACTGCATCTGAATTTCATGGGGAATTCAAGAATATATTCCAAAGACATTAAAGTTTCATGTATGACTAGTTGTAATTTTATTTGTTTATTTTTAGTAAGCATACAATGTCAAATTGTATTAGATTTATTTAATTTTATTTTGTGTGCATGTGTGTTTTGCACATTATCTGCAGGTATGGTACTTAGAGGGCAGAAGACACAGACAGAGTTTCTAGAAGAGAGCTACAGATGGTTGTGAGTCACTATGAGGGTAGTGGGAATCAAACCTGGGTCCTCTGGATCAAGAGCAGCCAGAGATCGTAAGGACTGCACTCGCGCTCTAGCCCCATGTTGTAGAATTCTTAACAGTTAAGAAAAATGCTTTCCAGTTTAAATAGGAACAGTACTAAAGAGTCCTATAATTTGAATTCCAGGATCTGTTTTAGTAATTTTCAGTGTACTAACACAAAAGTTATATTCACATTGTAAAAATAATATTTATATTTAAGGTTGTGATTACAGGTTATTAAGCAAAATTTTGAATCTACTATATGATGATAATATATAGGAATAAAAGTTATATCTGTATAAGTCACACTCAATGAAGGAAATCTAAATTTCCCTCAGAAGTAAATAAAAACTTAAAGAAATATTGAAAACAAAATGTTTCAATGCTTTTTATCTCCTGGGGGAGGTAATACATATAATTTGTGACTCAAAGCATGTAGTCTTCCATTGGCTCACAAAGCTGCTTTATTGGAGAGGTGGCATAGATGTCATCGACCATGATATTTCATAGACAACTCTGTCTTTATTAGTTCTTTGATTATACTATCCTAATACAGTGACCTGAAGAGTGTCTTTCCTAAACGCATAGTCACACATATCCACATGAATGATTGTTGTTCTCAAACACATACCAGGAAATATTAGTTAAGTGTCTAAAAGTAATTCATAATAGATTTTGAGAAGGTACTAAAGCAGTGGATATATTTTTTGTGTCTGTGTTTGTGTACATGTTTATGAATGTGTGCAGGCACGTGTGCACATTTGTGTTAATGCATGAAAAGGACAAAGGGAGTTGTTTGGGAGTCTTTCTAACTTGCATTCCACCTACCTTTTGAGATTTAATTTAACATAAGATGAGGTAGATTGATGTTTTATGATATTTGCTAGAAAACTTGACTCAAGTGGATTGGAATACAGAGAGAGAGAGAGAGAAAGAGAGAGAGAGAGAGAGAGAGAGAGAGAGAGAGAGCGCTTTTAGGGAAAATGAGAATTTATAACCTACCAATAGATGTCACTAATGTCCTATATTAAGTAAATCCAACCAGAAATAGAATTCCAACTCTTTGTTGACAAGTGGTCTTTGCCTCTTCATCATCTCTTCAACAAACAAAAGGCTCAGTGGGAGTCTCTTTCCAGCATATCATCAGATCTCCTGAAGGACTCAATGTCCTAACGAATTGCTCTACTTCTTGGCCCATCTGTTATTTGGTCTTCAACATATCATCTATGTATTCCTTTCAAAATGTAGATTGGATTATGCTTTCTGCCATAAATTAAAATTTACAATTCTCCATATTTCCTTCAAACAAATTTTATACTAAAATTTTGCACAAGTTTTAATTTCATCTCCTTAATCTCCGGTTTTAAATACACTGGACTTGTTCCCATCCCTCTAATATATCAGAGGCTCACGTCAAATACCTGGAGCCTGCGTGTGCCATAACTGATGCATGTCCATGCAGCACTTTCAAGTCAGGATGATCTTTGCTTTATATTCCCTCATAGGTGATGTATAGAAATTAATAATTCTCCTATGCTCCAAGATCCTTTATCCTCTTTTACTGATAGTTTTTTTTTAACCAAGATATATCTCTTTATAAAAAAATGAACAATGAACTTATTTTGGTGCTTATTATTATATCCTTATCCCTTTAATTAAAAACTTAGCTCCATTAGAACAGACCTATTTTTTCTGATGTGCTTTCAGAAGAAGTTCTTTTTCACTGATGGCTTTCACTAAATAGTTTCTGGAATTGATAGTGGATATTTTTGCCACTAACTGCTTCTTCCATTTTCCAGTGGAAAAGTTATAAAGAGAACTGAATCATATGAAGAAATAAGTGAGTCAATTTTCCTAAAATAACAATGATGGCGTTTGTTCCATTCTTTTGTCCTTTTCCTTTGGACATTCTTTATCAAGAATGATAAAGGCACAGCTTGATGAAAGTGAATGACTGTTGTCAGCATCTGAAGAAACCCTGGCAGAATAACGGGAGAAGGAATGCAGAGGAAAGCTAAGCAATAAATAACAGAAGCCTAGACCGACAAGAAAAATTCTTGATATCTAGGTATAAACTTTCTAACTTCTGATTCAACCACTTTCAGACCATTATTCAAATTCATTATTATATACAATAAATTAATTCAGATTTCCTATAATATTCCAAAATACCAGACAGTCACTGTGGAGTTCTGGAAATTTTCAGTTTTATTTCTATGGTTTTGCTGTAAAAGCTCTGACTATGAGTCTTAATGTAATGCTGACATTTATTTTGCTGAGATGTCTAAATAGATAACAAGAATATTCTATTCTAAATTACCAAAAGTTATATAATATTATTTTGAAGTATTCCTCATGTATTTCAAAATCAAACTTTGTTAATAATTTGTAATTTGGGGGCTTGGTCTCTACTCCCTCTCCGCTAAGACAGGGTTTTTCTATGTAAGCCTGGCTGTCATGGAACTTGCTCTAAAAACAAGACTAGTCATCTTTGTTTTACATCTAGTATCGTCCTATGAGTGAGTACATACTATGTTTGTCCTTCTGAGTCTGGGTTACCTCACTCAGGATGATTTTTTCTAGATCTATCCATTTTCCTTCAAACCTCATGATGTCATTGTTTTTCTCTGCTGAGTAGTACTCCATTGTGTATATGTACCATATTTTCTTTATCCATTCTACAGTTGAAGGGCATCTAGGTTGTTTCCAGGTTCTGGCTATGATAAACAAAGCTGATACGAACATAGCTGAGCAAATGCCCTTGTGGTATGATTGAGCATTCCTTGGGTATATGCCCAAGAGTGCTATAGCTGGGTCTTGGGGGAGATGGATTCCCAATTTTCTAAGGAGGCACCATATTGATTTCCAGTGTGGCTGTACAAGCTTGCATTCCCACCAGCAGTGGAGGAGAGTTCCCCTTGCTCCACATCCTCTCCAGCATAAGCTGTCTTCTGTGCTTTTGATCTTAGCCATTCTGACAGTTGTAAGGTGGTATCTCAGAGTCATTTTGATTTGCATTTCCCAGATAACACAACTCCAAGGAGGCTACCTAGAAAATAGGACCCTAGGAAAGACCCAAGGATCACCCAATGACAGAGAAATGGATGAGATCTACATGAACAACCTGGACGACAGTGGGAGTAATGAAGGGCAAGATTTGAGGAAAAGAAAGCTTAGGGGATCAGGAGATCCCAGCTGGATCAAGAACAGAAAGGGAGAATGAGGACTAACAGACCATGATAAATGAAGACCACATGAGAACAGGAATAGGCAGAGTGCTGGAGAGGTCCCCAGAAATCCACAATGATATATCCTCTGTAGCCTGCTGGCAATGGTCGAGAGAAAGCCTGATCTGACCTAGTCTAGTTATCAGATGACTAAACACCCTATCAGTCAAGCTGGAACTCTCATCCAATAACTGATGCAAGTGGAGGCAGAGATCCTCAGCCAGGCCCCAGATGGAGCTCCAGGTATCCAAATGTTGAGAAAGAGGAGGGTCTGCAAGAGGGTGAATTGTTGAATCCAAGATTGCAAAAAGCACAGAGACAAATAGCCAAATGAATGGAAGCACATGAATTATGAACCAAAGGCTGTGGAGCCCCCAGCTGGATCAGGCCTTCTGGATAAGTGAGACAATTGAATAGCTTGAACTGTTTGGGAGGCACCCAGGCTGTGGGACCCGGACCTGTCCTTAGTGCATGAGCTGGCTGTTTGAAACCTTGGGCTTACACAGGGACACTTTGCTCAGTCTGGAAGGAGGTGACAGGACCTGCCTGTACTGAATCCACCAGGTTTAAATGAATCCCCAGGGGTGCCTTGATCCTGGAGGGCATGGGAATGGAGGGAAGGGGCTGGGGGGAAGGTGAGGGTGGGGGCGGGAGGGGGGAGGACAGGGGAACCCATGGCTGATGCATAAAATTTAAAACACATAATAATAAAGAAAAAAATTAAAAAAAAAAAAAACAAGACTAACCTCAAATTCAGATATCTGCCTGCCTTTTTCTCTTTACTACTGGGATGGAAGACATCTGCCACCACTCGTGGCAAAGCTCCAATCATTACATTCATCAATAATCCATCATTTTTTTTTCCTTATAACTTCACTAGAAAGGTCAGATCATCTCCCCTAATAATATGACATCACTAAGCCCATTACTACTCCTCCCCCTGTGTTATGAAATGACTGCTTTTCTCTTGTAACTTGGATAACTTTTAGATTCACAGTTTTGTTTGCTCTGATGTAGCACAGGCAGACTTGAACTTCCCATTTTCTAAAGTACACAATTGTTTATGGCTTCATGTTGTCCTACATCTCATATGCACCTTCTTCTTTACTTTCAAATTCATTTCATCATCTAGCTAAAATTTCCCATCACTCCAAAACATGGAGATCTTTAACCTCATTCCATGCCCTTGCTGTTCAATGCTCCTGTAAACAATGCTCCAAGAAATTCTTGTGATGACATTTTCTGATACCTCTAATGACTGTTTATTTGTCCTGTGTTTAATCAAGATTCTGTCTCCTTTAAAAGAGCATAACCAGGTTATTGTGTTTCCTGAAACTTTTTACTCTAGGTGCTTATTTAATAGTATACTCCATAAATGAAAGCTCTTCATGCATTATAAGTCACATAGTTTTAAAATTTCCTTGTTCTCGTTTTACTTATATTTTAACTGAAGGTTTCTGTATTTCACACTCCAGTGGCTACATGGAATCTGAGCCAAATTCAACCCTTGAGGACATAGGAAACACATATTATTCTTACAGTTCGGTGAGTATTATTCATGTGATTTTTTTCCTTAGTATTCTTGATAACGTTTATTTCATTTGTTCACTATGGAACCCATGTATCACCAAAGTTGTATTATTTATTATTATAGCTTTTAAAATACATTGCCCTTTGTAGAGTTATTTTAATAACTATCTTCAGATTTACTAGTGTCCTAAAGTACAAAAAAGATAAAATTAAGCAACATAAATGTCAAATCACTTCATTTTAAATCCATAGTTATCAATTAAACATACATATTCTATCAAGTGTAAACTGAAGGGAGGTCTAATATTCATAAATATTACTAACAATGAGTTAGGTATTCTAATGATGGTTAGTCTTGGTAACAGAACACCCTCATCTCACTTCATAGTGAAAAGATACCAGTAACATAAAAAGAAATGGAGAGGAAAGGTGTGGAAGTACCCATGTATCTGCCTCCAATAGCCTACTCAGTGAGTTTTGACAATTATACAGATTGTTTTGAATCTGTAAAAATTCATGCAATAACTAAATATAGGATGTTAATCTGAATGGAAAAACAAGTCGTGAGTTTGTAAAATGCATTTTCTCCTATCTTCCTGCATTTTCATTACAGTGACAGAATAAATTAAGTCTGGTCCTAGATATGAGCATTTAAAAAAATCAGAGAGCATTATTATCCCATCCATCACTTGTCAATAACAAAGGATCAAATGGGCTGATTATGCAGATATGATAGATTATCCCCTAAATGTCTCAGTTTAGGTTACATTAGCCTCTAAGGTTTGTACTCCATTTTATGTACAAACTTTGATGATAGGACTAGTTGATAATAAAGAATTACAAAGTATTATACAAAAGTCTCCAAGTTGAATTAAAAATAGCAAAATGAAAGCAACAAGCCACATGTGGTTCATATCTCTAATACTAGGATGTGGAAGTCCCAGAGAGGCACATGGATCTCTGAGTTCAAGGCCAGCTTAATGTATATAGCAGGCTCAGGGCTTTAATATTCAAACTGCAAGAATTAAAAGGATTCTTAAAATTTGAAATAATAAACATAAATGTTAATAGAAATATTGGATTAGTAAATAAAATTTGGTAATAAGTGCATAGTGTTGAGTTTAAAATTAATTAAATTACAAGATCAGATTTAAAAATCTTGCATAGAAGATATGATGCTTCCCAAAGTAAATAATGAACAAAATAGAATAGAGAAAATTATCCAAAGGTTTACCAGAATTGAAGAATTCATGTTTCACAATTAAAAGATACACCAAGAGATAATCACAACTGCTGAGAAGAGGCCATGATGTGTACACTTGAGCAACAGATATTTGTGGAACAGAAGGGAACCATGTCTAAAAATATGACTCAAGTGTTTGAAACACATATTTAATGTCACAATAAGGGACCAAGAAGACAGCTGAGTCAACACAGTGCTTGCTGTGCACACTGAGGACCAGGTATAACACCCTGCACCATAATCCCACTGTGGAGGAGGCATAGACAGGCAGATTCCTGGGGATAGTAGTCTAGCAGGGGAACAACAGAGTCAGTGAAAGTCCTTGTCTCAGAGAGCAGTGCTGACAGTTCCTGTGGAACAAAACCCAAGGGAGACATCCGACTTTCACAAGCATATGCACCTGCACACGGGTATCAGTTATTAGAAGTAGTTTAAGTTGTTCTATCACATTGGTGGAACAATAAGGCAGTAAAGCAATCTATAAAATATTACAATGAAAATACTTCAAATGAAAACATTTTGCAATTATTGGAAAGTTGGATGTAAACACATGATTAAAAGAAAGATTGTGATTTTAATGACATTCTTAAATTTCTTCCCCAAAGTGAATATTTTCATCAGCAGCATTTCTTAAATAAGAGGAAAAACTACAAAATAAAAACAAATCGAGGTAAGAGAAACACAGATAACATGATGATAAATAAAATCCTATTTCAGTGATGAGAGATGCCACATTGTAACATCTGTGTACAACACAGGAAACCAATTTGACTCAGAGGTAGTTAACTTGTGACAAACTATGGTTGAGATTGGTTCAGCTCTAAAGCAATACTTTTCTTGTATCAAATACAAGATGAGACAGGCCAACATTTCTTTTCTATATCTTCTGATTGTTTCCTTAATAAAATTCCGTGTCTCCCTTTATATAGCAGCAAGATCACTTGAGGTCATCATTTTTATCACACTACATTGTCTGCTTTTTCTTCATCCAGAGAGCTGAAGTTAAAAGATATTAAAAATCTCATTTCTACTGATAATATCCCTTCTCTGATGAGCAGTATTAAGAGTGGTCCAAATTATTATAAAGTAAGAAAGCTCACAGTTTTAAGGTTTAATTTGTTGTTGAAATGTTTTTGCTTGCATGATTGAAAATAAACTAACAATTTGACTTACCATGTACTAGGTTCATTCTTTATGCACAGATTGATGAACATTAATTTTCCTATGCTCATGCTTTCTCATTGTGAAATAGGAATGATTGTAGTCCTTAACATATTTAGATTTGGTTTATTAACACTAAACCAGTTTTCATGACTATATATAAATATACATTTATAAAACATTTTGTGTTTTTTACTTAGTTTTATCAACATAAAATATATTTTAAGTATATTATTTCCCCTTCCCCAACTCCTCCCACAGTCCCCCACCTATCTGCCCACTCAACATAAAGCTAACTGTCTCTGTCTCTCTATGTGTGTTTCTCTCTGTCTCTTTATTAAAAAAAAACAAAGAACAGGGGTCAAAAACAACAAACAAAATTTAATAAGTCAAAGATTCCCCACTAGCCAGGCAGTGGTAGTACACGCCTTTAATCCCAGCACTCAGGAGGCAGAGGCAGGTGGATTTCTGTAAGTTCAAGGCCAGCCTGGTCTCCAAAGCAAGTTCCAGAAAAGGCACAAAGCTACACAGAGAAACCCTGTCTTGAAAAACCAAAAACCAAGAAAAAAATAAAAAATAAAGAGTTCCCCACAAGCATACACAAAAAGCATGGAGCCCATTGTCTGTCTTGGCTCACTACTCATGGGCATTGGGCCTGCCCTGGAATGTGCTTGGTATGCCCAGTGACAGTCCATTGAGGACAACTCACTTTCCCTTTCCCAGCAAGTATCCATTGAGGATAGCTCCATGGTTACTGGGGGGACTTTTTGTGCATGTGCCTGGCTTAAATTCTGAATTTCTGTCTGGCTTGGCTTTATACATGCCTTGCTTGTGCTGTCACAGTGTGAGTTCACATGTGCATCAGTTGTGACATGCCTGGAAGACACTGTTTCCTTGGAGACATCTCTCATTCTGGTTCTATCATTCTGCCTCCTCTTCTACATAGACACTTGAGACTTGAAGTGCATGTGGGGGGTCTCCTCTGTAACTCATTTAGCACTGAGTACTCCAAAGTCTCTCACTGTCTGCACATGGTTTAATTGCTGGTCTCTGTGTTAATTACCATCTACTCCAAGAATAAATATTTGTGATGGGGACTGAATGATGCACTGATCTATAAGTGTAGCAATATGTCAATACGAATAATTGTATTGTTGTGTTCCTGTAGCAGAATAATAGCCATATATATGAGACATAATATTTAAACAAAACTAATCTTAGTGTTTTCTCCATAGAAGCCCCTTACAGGACTGGAAAGATATCTCAGCAATTAAGAACACATTTTACTTTTGCAGGAGACGTGAGCTTTATTTCTGTCACTATTGTCAGGCAGCACACATATGCCTATTACTGCAGTTCCCGAGGATCTAGTACCCATGGCCATGGGCACCCATGTGCATACACATGTATGCATGCACACACACACACAGACACACAGACACACACACACACACACACACACAAACACACACACTCACTCACTCACATACATAAATACATGTAACTAAAAGCAAAGTAAAATTTTAATACACCCTGCACTCTACTCTGAAGCAACTTCCACCACTGCTGTACTTTTTAAAAACCTCTTCAGGATATCATGCAAGAAGCTTTCCTCTATGAAATTTGACATCTCCCAAAGGAACCTCTGGTTATTCCCTTATTATGACTCTGAGCAAATCTACATCAATTTCTTAAGATGTCATTTCCATCGCCTGCATTTCCATGAACAGCAAGCACATCTTTTAAATACAGGTGAAATTCTTACTTTGTCAGACATCCACTTATTACCCATATGCACAATTTGTAGAAACATGTAAGTGATCTCATGTGACCCAGATACATTCCCATTTCTACACATTCCTATGTCACCATTTTCTCCACCAAGAAGAGTTGCTTAAAGTCTAAGGAACTGTCTTCTTCATCATTTTCTCTTTTTTTTTTCCTTTTCAGATGACAACATATATTTCTTTGGTACATTGTCTGCTCTAGGCTCTCCTAATTATTAATGCTTTTATTTTTAAAAAGTGTTCCTTTCATATAAAAATATGCCCAGAAATTTTAAAATAGTAATACCAGCCCATCAGGTTCTTTCCATCTAAAACTTAATTTCTTGAAATTCAAATCCTCTTTCCAGATGTAGGGTCTTAAAGAATGTCCTCAATGTCTAGCCCCATGCACTTTACATATCAATTACTTCAGCATCTCCTTATGCTATATCTCAGTACATACAAAGATGAAAGCCAGGAACCTGGTGATTAAAAGACGTTACAGAGGATACCCTCACTTCAAGGCACAGGTATCTATGCAGAAGAGGGTACAGAAAGATGGGCTCTAGACCAACAGTAAGGGATCTTCCTTTGTACTGACCTAGGCTCTCTACATGTATGTGACAATTGTGTAGTGTGGTCTGTTTGTGGGGTTCCTACCAGTGGGATCAGGACCTGTCGCTGGCACTTAACTGGATTTTGAGAACCTGTTTCCCAGTGCTGAATTACCTTGCCCAGCTTTGATGCAAGGGGAGGAGGGGAGCTCAGTCCTGCCTTGATGTGCCATGCTTTGCTCAAGACCATGAGAGACCTGCCTCTGTAGAGAGCTGCATGCAGCCGCACCTTAAAGATGGTGCTGGCTTCCGCCCTCTGCCTTCCAGATGGTGAGCACTCTCTGTGATTAAACAACTCCTTAATTGGCTAAGGCTGAGAATCTGGCTTGCTTCCAGGCACCTGGACCTATTGGTAGTGCCCACGTGGCATATCAGGGTTGGCTACCCAGTGATTACTTAAAGCTGTGAGTGGGTTTCCCCGGGGTCAGAAGTCAGAAGATTGTTCAAGGTTCCTGAATAAACTGCAGAAAGAAGAGCCTGGTGTCGCATCTTCCTTGCTGGTCGAGGTGGTCGCAACATGCCTCTTTCTGAATGGAGATGGGAGAGGACTCGGGGTAGAGGGGAAGGGTGGGGGAGGAGACTTAGCAGAGAGGAGAGAGGGGAAAATGTGGTTGGTATGTAAAATAAATGAAAAAAATGTTATTTAAATAAAATTTTTAAAATGAAAAAAGATGCTGGGCGGTGGTGGCACACGCCTTTAATCCCAGCACTCAGAAGGCAGTGCCTGGCAGACCTCTGTGAGTTAGAGGCCAGCCTGGGCTACCAAGTGAGTTCCAGGAAAGGTGCAAAGCTACACAGAGAAACCCTGTCTTGAAAAAAAAAAAAAAGATATACTTCATCTCTATAAGAAAACATAAAAACAAATAAACAAAACCAGAAGAAAAGAAATCTAAAGATCTACAGAACTTATTCTTACCAAAACACTGACTTACAGTTGGATCATTTTTTAGTATATCACCAGTAAAAGATTATCCATGGAAATATGTTTCTTTGTACCTTCTACTGCTGACTTTAAAATGACTCATGTTCAATTTGCAGTAGAAGAAAAGGCACACCCCTCTTCTGGTAACACTGAATGACCTCCAGCATAAAGAAATCTGGAGACATATTAAAGGATAGTACTCATTGTGTTCAGGAGAAAGTGCTGGCTTGCTTCCTTGACTCTTTGAGAAAGACAATAAAATATGGTGCTATGGAAGTGTCACTCTTAGAACACCTTCAAATTAAAAACCTAGGAGTCACCCTTGTTAAATGTACCCATTGATCCCTGTCTCTGGCAGAGTGGTCTCAGTCTGGTATCTCACTACACTACCCTAAGCAATTTACACATCTGCCAACTGAGGATGCATTAATTATGATCTACTCCATAGGTGCATAGGTGAATTTGTTACAAGACTTTACAATTTAAATGGTTAAGGGTAATATTTCTAACCCTCAAACCTACTTATTTGGATTTTTCTTTGCAGGAACGTCCCACTTCTGAGCACACATGCAGGAGGATGTTCTTTAAAACCAAATGTATTTTAATAAACTGAGAGTTGTCAAAATTTGGATCAGAATTAGTAGATCTTGGATGACATCTGAGGTTCTGAATTTCTAATTTGTCCCGTGGACATTGAGGCTGACAGTCTGCAGAAACCAAATGAATTCCTCAGATTATAGTGGAGAGACAAGGAAGTTGAGATACAAGAATAATGGTGTTGCTGATTGTATAGATGATTCTTCAGATGCTTCCAAGACTCAAAACCTCCTATAGCAGCCAGACAGAAATATAATTCTAAGAGATACAGAATCTTTCCTACAATGTACTTGTGCAAACTGAAATTTCAGTATTATTTTCACAACAATATAACAATACTCATTTTTAACATAAAACATTTTTCGTAATATACATACATGTTTAAATTGCTTCTATATTTGCTCTTGGTTTGTAGACAAAGAAATAGAGGCACAGGTACCACAAGCATCTTACTCTAGAACCAGAAAAGGAATGGTTGCCAAATTTGCAATTTGAACTTAGTAAATTTGATTACTAAGCTGATAATTTTTATAAAGTTCTAGAGATTTTGCAACTTGGAATCAAATGTATATAGGGCATGAGGAAATGAGCATTAAACAAGTGACAAAGTGGAATAGCTGTTGAATATTTAACTATTTCTAACCATCAGATAATTTTAGAGATGGTTGTTTTCATCTTTTTTCTGATGGTCTGAAAAATTTTTAAATAGGAAGTTCAATCTGGTTATTGCAAATATGCCAACCATATGGCATTAAATCAGAAGTCTCATGAATTATTTGGAAGCTTCTTTTGATCTGGGATGTGAAAACAGCATGATCTCATTTTTTGTCAATCTTCTGGATTTATTTTGGAATCTTAACCTATTTTAAATAACTTTAATTTTCTTCATTCCTAAAGTCAATTTTAGAAGGACCTTGAATCCTTGGTACTTGGCATTTGCCAAGACACTGTCCTTTAATTTTGGCAACAATTATATAGTAAAAAATAAAAATGCATATTCCATTATTTGTGAACTAATTTTATTTCAGAAAGGGGAAGATGTTTTACTCCTTACAGATGAGAATGCCTACATGCTAAAGAAGAAGTGATATAACACTTGTCTGATGAGACAAACCCAGAGAATCATGTTCTATTCAGAGTCTACACTTTCAAAGGGTCAATGGAAGACAGAAAAGTTTCTTAGAAAAGTCAATAATGACAAGAGAATTAGAAATCTGTCATATTAAATGTGTTTGCAAGGATAATGTGTTTGCAACCTTTAGAGTATAAATGAGACAAGATAGCTATTTTCAAATATTTGAAGTACAACCTGTCATGTGGAAGACCTTATTTTCTGCGTGCCTGGAGAATAACAGAATAGAGACAAATGCATAAAGATTTCAGGTTACCTTCCCCATACACACTGAAGAAGGTGATTTCCCCAAGATAAAACAGTCAGAATCAATTTAGTCACTGATTTATTGATTATTTCATGCATAGATCAGTATCTGGTGGTATCTTCATGGTAAAATTTTTCTAAATGAGTGCAAATGCTAACCTTGTTGAAATTGTAATCTAATGCAATGGTAAGTAACAAAATAAATAATATAATTTGATGAAGAGAAATCCAAAGATAAATAAAAAATCATGTGCCAAGAACTGCCATGTACAACTGACACACGAGCTGAGAACTAATTATAAGAATTGAATGCCTATTTGCAAGGGACTCCACTGTAATCCCCTGCCAAATTTACTATATTTTTGGAAGCCCTGAATATAAATGTAATATTATTTAGAGATGGAAACTTTGGGGGTTGGTAATTAGGTTTAGATGAGGTAATCAGTAGGAAGACATCAAAACAGGAAGAGACAGAAGAGGATTCACTCAACTTTCTCTCCACTAGGCAAAGATACAGAATGGAGGAAGTCATCTGCCATCTACGATGATGCTTTCACCAGAAGATTTGCTGCTGCATTCTAATAGACAATTCTAGTTTCTTAGACTAAGATATTAATATTTTAAAATCATAAAGTCGTTTTCATTTAAAATATTTTCTTTATTCTTAATCATCATACACAATTGTAATCAAATATGATCATAATTAGTCCCAATTCCCCTCTAACTATTCCTAATATTCCCAATGTGTCTCCCCACAAATTTCACACCTATTTTTTTAATTGAAACAGACTCTAAGATTTTACACAATGATCCATGAGACAAGTAAGTCAATATAAATGAATACATTAAAGTAGTGTCCAGCTTAGAGTCTCAGAACTGCAAAATCAATCTTGTAATGAATGAGTGAAGGAGAAGATGTGGTAACAGTGATATAAGACAGAATCAGACTCCTTCATGTTAACCTCAAACAACCAGATAAACTTCATGAAAAATGTCTGTAATTCACATTATAGAACTATTGAAAAATTCAGACACCATATTAAAATTTTTGTTGCGGTATACTATGAGGCTTGCTTTATATAAACCCAGGTAAATATTTTATCTTCTCCAAAAGAGAAAAAAAGAAATTTCAGGTGGTAGATACTTTCCTAAGATTGTAGTAAAATGCCCTTATCTCTTCTGTGCTTTTTTTGAAAGTTTGTAATTATATTTATGTACAGAAATCATAGCAGTTTACTTTTAATCGAGTTTAATGAGAAGTTCTTAGGCCTCTACATTTTTCCAGCTTGGCACTTCGAGCCACAGATTTAAGACCTCATGATTCAGTAGAAGACCCCCATCTTTTGACATGGGGAAGGCAGGAAAACCACCAGCTCAATGGGGTCTACATTGTGGGGAATCACCACCAGGTGAGCCTTCTTGTTATCCACCAAGATAGTGACTGTATTGCACCCCCACCTCGAAGGACAGTCTGTCTCTTAGTTGGGATGTCCCCTTTGCCAACAGCTTTCTTCTCAGCATGGGCCAACAGTTTTTGCTTCTTCTGCTTTGTCTCTGCCCTGTACTTGTAGGCAAGCTTAAGCAGCTGGGTAGATGTTTGCTGGTCCAGGGCCTGGGGGAAATGGTTAATGAAAGGAGGTACTTTGAGCTGCTTCTAGAGGTTGACCCTTTGCTGCTGCAGCCTAATGTAGCGGCCATTTAACAAAGTGTGTGAGATCTCTTTGGGGATGGATGTCCTACCCAAGGCTGGAAGTTCTTAGGCCTTTTCTCAAACACAGGGTTCATCACTTTTTTGGCTTCCTGATTCTTCACGATGGCGGGGCTGGGGCTACTTTCTTCCTCTTGGGCATCTTGCTTCGCTAGAGAAGAGAGTCTTCTGTGCTTTTGAAATTAGAGTAATTACTCTTTCATAAAAATAGACACTTGATGTATCTTCCTCTTGAACTTCTGAAAAAATGTGCGTGATTCCCTACACATTTCAAAGCTAGGCCTTAAAGAATGCTACACCTTGACACCATCTACCACTCCACTCAAAACCAAGACTTCAAATGTCCTCCTCCAGGGTCTAGTCTGTAAGTACAATTTTTACCCATCACCAAAGAAACGTCTTTTTGCAATATTCCAAGACCACTACAAAAAAACCAGAACTAATCAATATGCAGACTTCTACAGTATATATATATATATATACAGAATATGTCTACAAAACACTATCACCACTTAGGCTCAAGAATTATTGCAGATGATGTGGGAGAAAGACTGTAAGATCCAGAGGATCAGGAAATATGCTGTGAGGCTGTGTCTCTTAATAACATCAGCGGATAGACCCATAAAGTCTCAGGATGATGGCCTAAATATGAGTTAAACCAGGAAGATGCCAACAAAAATGTCAAACTGTATGCAATAACTTTCATGTGACTTCAACCCTACCCAAGGAACTTTAGGCAACTGAGTAAAGCTGAGAGTAGGAGAGGTGGTCCTCCCCAGAGAGGAGCACGCCAACAGGCTAATGGTCAGGCCTGGAAACATACATACAGATTTCCAGTAATCAGCTACAATTGTATGGTATAAACCAGTACTATTGATTACTTTAGCTTTCTTTATAAACTATGCAAGTCCTTTGTATTGATTCTTGTATTTTTATTGCTAATATGCTTTGACATGGCTTAAGCCTATCTCTTATTCTATGCTCCATATTGGTATGTTACATATTACAAAATGATTTAAAATCATAAGTTAGGGGAAAGTAAAAATAACAGTAGAGTAAATCTAACTTGTTAAATATTTTATGTTCCTTGGGGCAGTTCAGCTGGGAGGCCAGTTACTCTCCTGTTCTTCCAACTGGTGTGGGTTATGTTTGTGCATCTGTAGTCTGCTGGTGTTGCAGGGAAGGGCTGGCCACGAGGTGGGGTGGGAGGGGATAATGTAAGTATGGAAACATGATGGAGTGGGTTGGGCAACTTGGGAGCAGGACAGAAGAGGAAAATAATGAAAGAGATATCTTGATGTGGGGCGCACATTTGAGGTCAGGGAGAAAGTTGGTGCCAGGAAAACTCCCAGGAATCCACAACAATGACCCCAGCTAAGATTCCTAGCAATAGTGGCTTTCTCCTGTAATCAGATTGGTGACTATCCTAAGTGTCATCAGAGAGCCTTTATCCAGTAACTGATGGAAGCAGATGCAGTGATCCACAGCCAAGCACTGGTAGACCTCTGGGAGTCTTGTTGAAGAGGAGGAAGGAATGTACAATCCAGGGAGGTCAATGTCATGACAGGGAACCCACAAAGAGAGCTGACCTGAGCTTGTGGGAGCTCACCAACTCTGGACTGATAGGTAGGGACCCTGCATGGGACCAACCTAGATCCCATGT
Organism: Onychomys torridus; assembly: GCF_903995425.1. Lineage (NCBI taxonomy): Eukaryota > Metazoa > Chordata > Mammalia > Rodentia > Cricetidae > Onychomys > Onychomys torridus. The sequence goes on from NC_050451.1 coordinate 99,481,890, forward strand.
TTGTGGAGCAATTGTGTAGCTTCCTCTGTCTCTTGGACTCCTAGCAGTGGGACCAGGATCTGTCCCATATGCTCAGTGCATAGAGAAAAGTGTCAAGTGAACACAAATGGGAAGATCCATTCTCAAACTGCCATGTCTCAACCTTGTTATCGGGATTTTCAAAGTCTACTGTAGTGTTTAGATTCATATGCAAGGTTTAAAATCATGATGCCCTATTATTATGTCTCTAAAAGTACTTTGCAAGAATCTGGAATTGAACTTATTGTTAAAATAAATAAAAAGAAAGAAAGGAAGAAAGGAGGGCATGAACTTCATTTTAAAGCATTACAAAAACTAAGCTGATAATTATAAATGCTTTTCCATCTTTTTTCCTCCCATGGCTCTCTACAGAAAAAAATTATTTCTTTGTACCAGTGACATGTATCTCTACTTCATGTGCCAATATATTGCACATCCAGAGACTTTGTGCATGTATGTGGTACACAGAAGGCTTTCTTGTCTTCTGTCACTAACCTTAGAAATATAAGCTAGGAAAATATGTACTGCAACTTATTTGTAATTGTATTTACTTAAAATGTAATTAACTTATACGTTCAATACTAACACTAGAATTGTTTCTAAATAATAACACTATTATGACAGTAGCTAATGGGGACACTTTAAGGACAGGGTTAATAATAACTAGGGGTTAATAGTTAATTAGAGGTATAAACTTGGAGTATGTAGTGAAAAGAGTGGTGTTTAGTCGCTCTAGTAAGTTCAATGTAACGTCATAAAGCGAATCTTTGTTTGAAAAAATGACACAGGTTTTTTATAGTGTCCATATTTCAAGATTCCTAGGTTATATAATAGTTTGAACTTTAAATTTTTCAAAATATGCATACAGTATGCAATTTTATACAGTGTGTTTCATTATAGAAAATTTTATTAAGGGAATTATCTTTTTAAAAAACACCTTATTTTGAAGAGAATAGATTATGGGAAAAAATGCATAAAGCACAGTTGATAAAATACCACATCTACATGGAACTCTATTAGAGTTATAGTGATATATTGATATCAACAAAAGTCCATTAAATTTGGCATGAAGCTTGTATATTCGTACTACCAATCAAGACATAAAATGTAAAGGACCTTAGAAGAAATGGCTAAATGTTGATAGAGCTGTTGTCATCAAAATTTGCATATGAGCCAGATATTGAGTTAGGAGATAAAGCTAAAAAATGACTAATCTAAGTGGTTTAATCCAAGTGAGACATAATTTAATTATTTACATAATTTACTTATTTAATTCTGACAATAGAATTTATACTTAATATTTGGCTGAAATCTTGGGATTTATCAAATTTTGAATTATTTATTTTAAGTAAACATAGAATATTTTCATCATTCTGCTAAGATAATTTATACACATTGTTATTCTCTTTTTCCTCCATTCCAAGAAATTGAAAGTCTGTTTTCTATCACTAAAGGCTTGCATTTCTGAATCTTCTATGCTAATGAACGTTTTTCTTTTATCTGGTGTAATGCAATAAATATTATCCCTTTCCAAATACAGCTCCATATTTGTGGATGTTTATCAGTACTCTCTAATATGGGTGTAACAATATGTGTACCCATTTTCAATTTGGTGAATAATTATATTTATTCTGTGGATTTTTGTGAAGTGTTGATGAAGGCACCAACATCTTAGTCATTACCTGATTTGATAAGTCCGTTTGAAAGATATTTAAAAGTAAAATTTCTAAAAGAAGTAGTAGGGGGCTGAAGAGATAGCTCAGTGGTCAACCATCTATAGTGAGATCTGGTGCCCTCTTCTGACATGCAGACATATATGCAGACAGAACACTGTACACATAATAAATAAATCTTTTTAAAAAGAGGAGGAGGAGAGGAGGAGGAGGAGGAGGAGGAGGAGGAGGAGGAGGAGGAGGAGAAGAAGAAGAAGAAGAAGAAGAAGAAGAAGAAGAAGAAGAAGAAGAAGAAGAAGAATTTTTTTTTTTTTTTTTTTTTTTTTTTTGCCAGAGCTGAGGATCGAACCCAGGGCCTTGTGCTTGCTAGGCAAGCACTCTACCACTGAGCTAAATCTCCAACCCCTAGAAGAAGTAATTTAAATGTAAGTATTTTTGGCCCTTTGGAAAATATAAACACTGTATAAAGAAATGGTATGATAGAAAACTTGTTAGTCAGAGGCAATCAACACAATGGGAATAAGGCTACAACTTCCAGGAATAAGCAATACTTTTGTTGGAAGTTTGTGGGAAAGTAAGAATTTTGCAAGAAAAGACAGATAGGAGGGTTTCCCAAATTAATTACAATATGAAAGATAAAGACAAGACTAATAAAATTCTATTACTACCTCCAGAGATTAGGTAATTCTTTGAGTTCATGAAGGTTAAGGCTCTGCTCCTACTTTTAAAAATTGTGAATATTGACAAAATCCTGAAATATGAGGTCAACCTCCAACAGTCCATAGGAGCAATTTTTGTTGTTTGTTCGTTAAAAAAATACTATCACATAAATCTGTTGTGTGTTTAGAAAGCTTTATTTGTTGGGGGGGAGCTAATGGTACAAACTCAACACTTCGCAAAAGAAATTATATACTGTGGGTGTACATTAGTTAGTTTTGTCATGAATGTCAATGCAAAGAGGTTTAGTTTCCTGACTTACTGCGTTTAAGTTTTGTGTCTTTTAAGATAAGACTGGGCTGCTAGCATGGTGCACTTTGGTAGCAGGGGGTTTCTTCTACCTGGGGCAGCCCTGCATCATAAACACCTTTCGGCAGCCCTGAGAGAGAACATCAGTATGTAAATGTATCTAAACCTATTGCAGCTTCTCTGGGGAGTGAGAAGAAGCTAGGGAGAGGAGGGTCTCACTGCCTTTTCTCTGAGATTAACACTGTCACTGGATTCACAGAAGGTTAAGAGGATGGGCTTGAGGTCTGCAAGATGAGAGGAAAGTGCAGACTTACACAACTAAGCAACTCCTAATTCAGTGCAGATTGGCAAAATGCCAAAATAGGCCATTCACAAGAGCTTGCCCAAGAAATTACGAAAAGTTAGAAGGAAAATTCACTAATACTTATAGAAATTAAAAGTGATAATCTGATACATACCTTGTACCTATAAATTTGTCCATTGTGGGCCAATATAAAAATAAGTTGTACCAATGACTTCCATTAATACCAGTCAGAATAACTGTGAAAATTTGAGTGGTAACAAAATATACAGGCACATATCACAAAAATTTGTATAATTATTATGTCAAATTTAAAAACTAATAAATTAAATTATTTTCATATACATTATAATCACAGAGAAATGAAGTTAAGTATGTACAAATTAATATCGCAACTATATAATAACATTGTATATATAAGGGTAATAAGCCTAGCATTTTCAATAAAACGCTGAACTAAAATATATAAGCTTCTGATGAAAGAAGAGCAATAAAGCTTTGATGTTTAAAAGCAAACTTCTCTAGGAACTCTAAAATCTGCATTGAGGTATTCTTAGATCTGTGATATGTAAATATTTCTCATGTGTTTATTTTAATGAATGCTCATTTCAACAAATACTCAAACAAAGCTAAATAGCTAAATAAGTCTCATGTTTTCCATCATGAGCACATGATGTCATTTTTGTAGAGAGGAAAATTTCCACACTGTAAAGGAAATTAATATTGAATAGTTCAAAGGTGAAATTAATATTGAATAGTTCAAAATGCTGACTGTAATAAGAAAGAATATTAAGTTATATAATTCTTTTTTCTCCTTTTTTATTTATTATATTTGGGTTTTAATTTTACACATCAGCCATGGGTTCCCCTGTCCTCCCCCACTCCCACCACTGCCCCCACCTTCACCCCAGCCCCTCCCCTCCATTCCCATCTCCTCCAGGGCCAAGATTCCCCTGAGGATTCAGCTCAACCTGGTGGATTCAGTACAGGCAGGTCCAGTCCCCTCCTTCCAGGCTGAGCAAAGTATCCCTGTGTAAGCCCAAGGTTCCAAACAGCCAGCTCATGCACTAAGGACAGGTCCGGGTCCCACTGCCTGGGTGCCTCCCAAACAGTTCAAGCTATTCAATTGTCTCACTTATCCAGAAGGTCTGATCCAGTTGGGGGCTCCTCAGCTTTTGGTTCATAATTCATGTGTTTCCATTAGTTTGGCTATTTGTCCCTGTGCTTTTTCCAATCTTGGTCTCAACAATTCACACTCTAGACTGCTACACAACTCCAGGGAGGCTACCTAGAAAACGGGACCATAGGAAAGACACAGGGATTGCCCAATGACAGAGAAATGGATAAGATCTACATGAACAACCTGGACAACAGTGGAGGTAATGAAGGGCAAGGTTTGAGGGAAAGAGAGCTTAGGGGAGCAGGAGATCCCAGCTGGATCAAGAACAGAGAGGGAGAACAAGGAATAACAGACCATGATAAATGAAGACCACATGAGAATAGGAAGAAGCAAAGTGCTAGAGAGGTCCCCAGAAATCCACAATGATACATCTGCTGTAGACTGCTGGCAATGGTCAAGAGACAGCCTGATCTGACCTAGTCTGGTGATCAGATGGCCAAACACCCTAAAGGTTGTGCTGGAACTCTCATCCAATAACTGATGGAAGTGGATGCAGAGATCCTTGGCCAGGTCCCAGGTGGAGCTCCAGGGTTCCAATTGTTGAGAAAGAGGAGGGTCTGTAAGAGTGTGAACTGTGGAGACCAAGATTGTAAATTATATACTTCTATTCGTTTAAAGATGAAAACAAGCAAAACTTTCCATCAAAGTTAGAAATCAAAATGAGGAAATGATTGGAGTAGAAGCTTGGAGGCTGTGGCAGCTGGGAGAAAAGGACAAGAAAGCTCCATTTAGTCTTGACATGTGGCAGTCACATAGGTGGTTTTCTGATAATATGTCTCATGTACATGTTTCCTTACATATTTATGTATGTAGAATGTGATTCCAATAAAAAAATCTAGACCTATGAAAATATGTACAAGTATTAATTAATACTTTCCATACATTTCTAGTAGCATACTGATGGCTACTCTGAAATGGGCCATACAGGTTCTGTGGCCATCTAAATGTTTCCCACTTCACTCTTAGCATTCATCAATTAAATTACAATAATAGAAAACACTTTTTGAATACGTTTATGGTTAAATAACTATTTTTAATTGTAATTAAACCTAATTTATGTCACAACAAATTAATATTATTGAAAATATTACTATGCTGTCAGATAAAGATGCCTATGCACAATGTAAGAAAGACTAAGGGGAAGGAATAGTATTATCTAATTTCTGCATTAGCAGCCTAAAGAATAGCAGTTAGGACTCCTGAACAATATATCTCTGTTATGAATTTTCTTATCCACTCTGTTTGCACTTGACTTGCATCTCCTCATATTTTTTTCTATACAAAAAATGGTGAAGTCAGTGAAAGTCCTCACAGTTTAATTCCAAAACAGTTAGAAGCAGACTCTGTAAAAAGCAGAAATCATGAAATGTCACTGGGGACAAGAAAGTCTTTTACAACCATGGAAGATGTTGTTTGCAGAGATTCAATACTTCTTTCTGATTGAAAGTTGAAAAAAATAAAGAAAAGTATGAGAAAAGGACTCTGGTATTGAGCAAACTGTCAATAATACACAACTCAAAACCAAACCAAACAAAATCTCAATGATAACCTAAGACCTAGTTAAGCCCCTGTGGTGAAGTTGGCTAAGCAACAAGAAGAGCTGAGTCCCATCCAAGCACACTGTGTTTACAGTGTTGCAACACACATTTAAACACTGGATAAGTCTATGTTTTAAGGTATCTGGGTTCACAAAAATACTAGAAACCTTCCAGATTCATGTCTTTGCTTTAAGCAAGACAGAATTGAAATAAAGTAAAATATGGGATTGAGTACCATACACACACATAAGCAAATTAATTCATAAAAAAATAAACATAAGCAAAGCCTGTTTAGCATATAAAGCAGTATTAATATGGATTTTATGTAAAACAGCAAAGCACTAAAATCAAAGCCAAAGATGATTTAAACATCAAAGAAGCATGAACACCCAATAGCTACTGAAATAAATAAATATAGTACCTAACTACATTCTAAATATCTATTTTTATGCATGTAGAGAAACCTAGTCCTCATCTCTAATCAAGGAAACTACCCTTTGAAACAGACAGGGACCATTATATAAAAAAAAAAAAAAAAAATGAATCAAATGCTGAGTTGAGGTGCCCAACCCCAACTGATACATCTGCAACACAACTCATACACTGATGATTCAGGGATTGTTGAGGTAGAGAGGGCAGAATGGTTGTAAGAGCAAGAGGTAGGTGTAGTAGGTAGCCATTCCAGCCTTGGCCTGGAAGTTCCAACCCCCATTGAGGCTTTGGTAATGGTCACGCCTACAAGGCGGGGGGGGGGGGGGGGGGGGCTGAGGGAGGAAGCTGAAGACCCAGGATCCAGAGGAGAGGCCTTGCTTGGTTCCAGGATCCTGGACTCTGGAGGTAGACCAAGCAGAGTTCTCCAGAGAACACCTTTGAACTGCGCCATCCCTTTCCCAGACCCTGCAACCTATCCCTTCTTTTGTAAGCTACCCCACAAAATAAACCTCCCTTTTAACTAAGTGGAGTGGCCTTAATAATTTTACCAATATCTGGTGCCCCACATTGAGTGCCATTTACAGTTGGAGACCTTCTCTCCAGGTGCCACCAACCCCCCATGGTCCCATAACTCATGTATAAAATAATCACTCAGACGCTTATATTAGTTATAAGCTGTATGGCCATGGCAGGCTTCTAGTTATCTACTTCTTCTATCTTAAATTAACCCATTTGTCTTAGTCTAAGTTGCCACATGGCTCGTGGCTTACTAGTACCTTACATCTTCCTTGTCATGGCAGCAGCTGGCAGTATCTCCCTCCCCCAGCCTTCCACCTCCCAGAATTCTCTTCTCTCTTGTCCCGCCTATACTTTCTGCCTGGCCACTGGCCAAGTAGCATTTTATTTATATAGAGCAATATCCACAGTGGGTAGGAGTCTGCTATAAGATTGCGTTTCCTAGGAATTTCATAAGCTACACCCATAATGTCTCAAAACATGTCTGACTAAACATGATATGAACAAGGACAACAACATGACATGCTAATATTCATGGAGAGCGGAATCAGGAAGTTTGAACCCTACACAAAGTACTAAAGGCAACTAGGGGAACCTGAGAGTGGGTGAAGTAATTTTTCTTAGGGAAGAGCACACCAATTGATTTTCCAATGCCAAATGAACATCCCTGAAAACATATATGCAAGTAGCATTATACTGACTGAGTAGGTTGTATTTATGAACTTAGGAACACAAATACACTGCACGCGTGCACACACACACACACACACACACACACATACACACACCTCCTATTTGTATCTAATAACATTAATTAAAAAGAGTTCATAAATTTGGAAGAGAGCAAGAAGGGGTATATGGGAAGGTTTAGAGACTGGAAATGTGGCAGGGCAATGTGATTAGCCTACAATCTTTAAAAATTACAAATCAAGGAGCATGATCATTTAAAAATACAACAAAAACATAAAGCTCACTAGCAGCAATAAGCATAGAGATAAGAACAAAATAATAGTTGTGACTATGGCAGAAATTCTAAGACTTCATGACATCATTGTAATTAAGGTTTGAGGAACTTAAATGTTCTTATAGTGATAGAAGAAGTAACTGTTTCCCAGTTTTTCTTATACTAAATCAGTAGTGCTATGATAATGTTAATGTCAAAAACATTGTGAGACTGCATTTCCACTTAAAAATACACATCCCCAGGTTGTATATATTTATAGGTTAGGAATATACTTGACATATATACATGTGTGTCATCGACATCATACATATATAACATATATAATTGACATAAACAAATTTGAGAAACCTCAAGGGAGGGATATGGAAAGAATTAAAGAGAGGAATATGATGTAATTATATTATAATTTCAAAAATAAAAGCCATATTAAAAACTTACATCACACAGAGCCATTCCTGTACACTGTAAGATATTCAGCATTTACCAGCAAAGCCTGTTATGACAGGCATTATCTTCATAAATGTTGGATTTTGTATAGATTTTGGAGTGACAGAGTTCCCCACAAGATGAATTTGAACAGTAAATCCATTGTTGTAGAAATATCTCTTGAAATCTTTAAGTTAAAGGCTCATATAGCATCTCTCAGTTAGTTCCCAAAATACCATGTCATTGCTGCTTAGCTTTAAACAGGTTGTATGTATAATGCACTGGTCAACGAGGTAAATGAAGTTATTCTCTTTGGAAGTCTTGAAATATTAAAATATAGTCATGTCAAAATACTAGAATATAATTCATCCTACTAAGAATATACTCTTTCCATAATGGAAGTAGAATGTGAGACACAAGGAAAGAATATAATCAGTTCATAACCATAGCACAGAATATGCTAATTAAATGATTTGGCAATCTTCATAAAATATCTACATATTTATTCATTATTTAACAACATTTGTACTCACACAGCCTTCTTTTTTATTCATGTATATGTATTTACATTGAAATTTTTTTCGTAAAATATTCTCTAATCTGGGTTTCTCCTCCCTTAACTCTTCCCAGATTCTCTTCAGCTTAAAACCATCCAAATTCATGTCTTTATTCTGTCCCTTTAGAAAGCAAACAGGTATAGATATGAAGTAGAAATGAATCTACTCTGAGAAAAAAAGATAAAGAAAAATAGGATAAATGGGTAGATCACTGAATCTACTATAAAAAGAAAAAGGGGAAGATATAAAAATGACAAAAGGTAGACTACTGAATCAATTATGAAAAGAAAAAAGATAGAATATGGATATAATAAGATAAAAATGTCAATTATTGAATCTCCATTTAAAAAGGTACTACTTGTTTTAAATAGGATAAGTAATAAAAATTTTTGTCTGGGTTTATCAAATGTTACTGGACTGAACATAGTTATATATTAATAGAGTTTTTTGTCTGAATCTGTCAAATATTAATGGACTAGACATTGTTAAGTTAATCTTGACTGTGTATACTGTATATACTTATTGGATATAATTCTTGTATTAGTTATAAGCTTTTATTTGTTTTAGACAAAAAAGGGGAAATGTGGTGATATTGAGTTCCCCAAGATATTGTACACCCTAATAAATTTATCTGGGGTCAGAGAACAGACAGCCACTAGATACAGGAACTAGAAAATGGTGGCACTCATGCTTTTAATCCTAGCATTTCAGAGACAGAAATCCCTCTGGATCTCTGTGAGTTCAAGGCCACATTGGAAACAGCCATGCATAGTGACACATGCCTTTAATCTCAATACCAACCATGGAAAACCTGGAGGTCTGTACAGACAGGCAGTGATGAGAAGGTCATGTGGTTGGGTTTACAACCAATGAGAAGGCAGAACAGAAAGTCTGTAAAAAAGAGAAAATCACAGGAAGTAGGTCTCTTGCTGAGGGAAGGACAGGAGCGGCAGTGAAGGGTAAGGTTTATAGCTCTCCGCTATTGCTCTGACCTCTTGGCTTTTAACTCTGCAATTGGCTCTGTGTTTCTTATTTAACAAGATGGTAACATCTACAAACAGGCAAATAAAAGAAACAAGAAAACCATAATTTTTTTAAAGTACAAGAATGACACAAAAACACACAAATAAAACCCATCAAAATCTAAAATTAGAAACTCTAAAACACAAGCAAAAGACTAATAAAACTAAAAAATGAGCAAAAAAAATCTACAAAACATCACTGAGATAGATTTGTGTTAGTTGTTTACAGCTGGGCAGATAGTTTATACACCCAGTGAGACTCTGCTGGAGAAAACTAATTTTTTCTGTCTTTTTTTTTTTTTTAATTGAGCTGAGGATCAAACCAGGGCCTTGTTCTTGCTAGGTAATCGCACTACCACTGAGCTAAATCCCCAATCCCAACTAATTTTTTTTCTTTGCCAGTGGTTGTCCATTGGAGATAGCTTCTTGGTTATGAATGGAGGTTTGTGTCTACTTCCAATCTTAGTCTTGTGACCCCCATCTGGCTTGGACCTGTGCAGGCTCTGTGCCTGCTGCCACAGTTTCTGTGAGTTCGTGCATGCACCAGACATGTTTAGTCTGAAACATACCAGTTACTTGGTATCTTCTATCTCCTCTGACTCTTGAAATCATTTTGTCTCCTCTTCTGCATGGTTCTCTGAGACATGAGGGAAGTGATTTGATGAAGAAACCCTGTTTAGGACCAAGTCTTCCAAAGTCTCTGAAGTCTCTACACATTCTCCAGTTATTGACAGCTTTATTGATTCACATCTTTGTGGGAAGAAGCTTCTCTGATGCTAAAAAACTAATTATATCTATAAACCTCAAGCTGTTTTATTAGGACCTCTTATATTCTTAAAATTACTGAGTTATTTAAAAAGCTTCTCATCATGTTAGCTTTATCTATAGATGTTACCTTAGAAATTAAAACAGAAATAATCAAAATATTTACTAATTTTACTGATTTTTTAATCATACTGATTAATACAATTATGTAAGTGTCAACAGAAGTAGCATATTATGGTAAATGTATCCACAGAGCAAAATTAATTTGTGAGTAGTATTACTGTACATCTTTTATGAATATCATTAATGTGAAACTTAATGAGAAACTGTTGAGTTTTGTCATATCTTGAAGTTTTTTCTGATTAAATTGGATGAAGTTGATCCAGCAATCTGTAGATTAGTATTTGAGATCACATGAAGAGTAGCTAAAACAGTAGAAAATCCTATGATCCTCCAAGGTATGTTAACACATGACGTGAAACCCATTGGTATGATTTAGGTATAATTTCAAGATAATTTATTAATAATCAGTATAAAACCTTTTAAGAGGATGTAAAATTGAAAAGGCCATAAAATAGCATGGGAAGAAGATTACATATATATTATTTCTGGTTTTATGACATAAAAGAATTAGAAATCTCTAATATCAAACTAAAATCCAAAGAACACTAAAATAAGAAGTTGTTCCTATTGCTTGATGATTAGATCATTTCCGAATAATTTCATGTCAGGAAAACAGACAGAACTTTCCAACTCTGGGTGTTTGCATCCAAGTCAACTACTAATTACTTGACCTTGATCATTTTAGTTATCTCCTAAGTGTTATTTTCTTATATGATGGACATTTTCATAGAGCTTATTAAATCTATGCCATTTGAGAGTGGAGGAAATGAAAATGAATGACTCCTTAAGTTTCATGGCTCAGGAGGAAGTAGTAACCTATGTACATTTAAGATAATATTTACCATTCAAGTTTGTGAAAGCCTAGAAAGTTGTCTGGGATTTTAAAATCATTATAATGCTTTCCATGTCTCTTGGAAACTTTTAGCTGACAGAGACCACAGCAGCTCAGTGTAATTTGAGGAAAACCCCATAAATTCTAAAATGTGTTATATTTAGTCAAGGTATTAATGAAATACCTGAGACTTAGGTTAAGGCATACACCTTTAATCCCAGCACATGGGATGCAGAGGCATGCAGATTTCTGTGAGTTTTAAGCCAGGCTGGACCACAAAGCAAGTTCCAGGAAAACCAGGGTTGTTATACAGAGAAATCCTGTCTTGATAAATAATAATAATAATAATAATAATAATAAATAAAAATTAATTATTTACCAAAAATGTTTTAGACTTAAAAGATTTTAATACCACACCTTTTTTAATTTGATTTTTTGATATATTGAAGAATTGGACACCTACAAATGAGCCTTTGTCACCACTTGTGTTGCCACATGTATATTGACCCCCACAGACTGATTGCAACTCCAAAGTAGACACTGGATTTGCATGTTGAAATGAAACTTGTCTTCTTATTGATATGAATAACACGTTCTGTCAAATTTAAAAATAATCTGTGTCCTTTTTTTGTTTTAGAAATTTAAATTTCACACAGTAAGGAGAAAAATACTTTACCATTTCTCACAGTGCTAAGTCTGCAGATGATGCAGTGTTAGAGTATGGTTTCAACTACATAATGTGTTTTAATTAAAGAAAATTTTTCTTAAATGTCGCAGGAAAAAAAATGTGCCTGTGGTAGTACATACCTTTCTTCCCATATCTTGGGAAGCAGAGGGCAAAGGATTGATTTGAGGTTAGCCTAGGCTACATAGCATGACCCCATATTAAAAAAAAAGAAAAAGAAAGAAAATAATATCTGTTCATTGAGCTGTATAATATCATGTCCTAGAAATTTCATCTTGTATATATGTGACAGATATGCATGAGTAAATTAAAACCAAAGTTTACATGGAAAGGTTTTAAGTTAGAAACCGAGATAAAAGCGGGAAAGAAATAATTTTTTGGTGTTGTTTTTTTCATGAAAAGTTTTCTGTGTATAGCCTTGGATGTCCTAGAACTCTATAGACCAGGCTAGCCTTGAACTCATAGAGATAAGTGTGTGCATTAAAGCAATAAACCTGCATCTAAAACTCAGTTCTGAGTTTCTAGATAGAAGAGCAAATACATTGTGTACCCCAATAAAGCTTACCTGGGGATCAGAGAACATTACCAGCCACCAAATTAAACATAGAGGTCAAGTAATGGTGGTACACACGTTTAATCCTATCACTCAAGAGGCAGAGATCCATTTGTATCTCTGTGAGTTCAAGGCCACACTGGGCTACATGAGAAAAATATAACCAGGCAGCAGCGACAAACCCAGGAAGTAATATGGCAGGACACAGAAAGGAATATAAGACATGAGGAAAAAGGAAGTTACTTTCTTGGGGCTGAGGATTTTGTAGAGGTAAGGTACTGACTGGCTTGTTCTGCTTCTCTGATCTTTCAGCTTTCACCCCAATATCTGGCCCCAGGTTTTCTATTAATAACACCAATTAACAATTCATGTTACAATAGATATGCAGCATATGTGTGTAAATGCAAATATATACATACACACATTCACATGCTGCATATACCATGAAATTATTGATTTAGAGTATTATTGAAGACAATTCTAACACAATGAGTAGGATGCTGAGCCTATGAAGTATCTGTTACTTGGTGAATAGAGAAAACTGTGATATGCAGAATATGTCCCTTGTTAGGACATGAGGTTATGTATATAGCTGTGACAGCTTATTCCTCCATGTTATCCACCTACAGTTCAGTTGTAAATTTCTTTTCTTTTTCATTTTTCTTTATTAAGAAATTTTTTACACATTCCACATACTATCCATAGATATCCCCCTCCTTCCACCCCCAGCTTTCTTTCCCAAGCCACCCTGCATCCCCACATTCCCCCCAATTGAGGTCTCCCATGGGGAGTCAGCAGAGCCCAGCACACTGAGCCTAGGCAGGTTCAAGCCCCTTCCCACTGCAACAAGGCTGTGCAAGATGTCACACCACAGGCACTAGATTCCAGGACAGATCCCAGTCCCCCTGCCTGGGTGCCCCCAAAACAGTTTGAGGTAAACAACTGTCTTCTGTATCCAGAGGGCCTAGTCCAGTCCCATGGGGGCTCCACAGCTACCAGTCCACAGTTCATGGGCTTCCACTAGTGTGGACAGTCATCTCTGCACATCCTCCCATCATGTTCTCAACATCCCTCACCTGTAGAATCTCTTCTTTCTCTCATCAATTGGATTCCTGGAGCTCGACCTGGTACCTGGCCGTAGATCTCTGCATCTGCCTCCATCAGTCACTGGACAAAGGCTCTATGATGACAGCTAGGTTATTTGCTAGACCAGTCACCAGAGTAGACCAGTCCAGGCACCCTCTCGACCACTGCCAGCAGACCAAGTTGGGGTCAACCTTGTGGATTCCTGAGAGCCTCCCCAGGACCCTTCTTCTTCCTATTCCCATGATGTCCTCATCTATAATGGTATCTCCATCCCTGCCCTCCCACTCTAACCCTGTTCCAGGTCGGCCCTCCCATTTCCCTATGTTCTCATCCCCCACTCCTCGCTCTCTGCCACCCCCCACACACACACCCAGCCCACTCATGTAGATCTCATCCACTTCTTCTTCACAGGGTCATCCATGTGTCCCTCCTAGGGTCTTTATTTGTTAGCTAGCCTCTCTGGAGTTGCGCGTTGCAGTCTGGCCATCCCTTCCCTCCCATTTAGTATCCACTTATGAGTGAGTTCATACTATGTTTGTCCTTCTGAGTCTGGGTTACCTCTCTCAATATGATATTTTCTAGTTCCATCCATTTGCCTACAAATTTCATGATATTGTTTTTTACTGCCAAGTAGTACACCTTTGCGTATATGTGCCACATTTTCTTTATCAATTCTTTAGTTGAGGGGCATCTAGGTTGTTTCCAGGTTCTTGCTATTATGAATAATGCTGATATGAACATAGCTGAGCATGTGGCCTTGTGGTAAGATTGAGCATTCCATGGGTATATGCCCAAGAGTGGTATAACTGGGTCTTGAAGAATACTTATTCAAAATTTTCTGAGAACATAATTCAGAGGATTAAATTTATTTACCTTTGACTTCATTATTGACATGAAATTACCAGCTTCATATAATTTAAAGAAAATTATTTACTATTTGGGGAACTATCATGCTTTGTATTTTAATAATCTTTCTTCCTCTGCATGTAAGTTTTAATCATATTTTGTATTATTTAATCCTATTTCTGTATTATTTTGCTTTGATTTTTAAAGTTCCAATTATCTCTTTTATTTTTATTACTTAATTTATTTTACATCCTGACCACAGCCTCTCCTCCCACTCCCCCATCCCCTTCTTTTCCCAACCCCTCCCCCACAATCCACCTATTTTCCATAATCAGAAGGGGCAAGCCTCCCACAGGTTTCAGCAAAGCATGGCATATCAAGCTGCCTTTAAGACCAAGCACCTCCTCCTGTATTCAGACTAGGTAAGACAACTCAGCATGAGGAATTGGTTCACAAGAGCCAATCAAAGCACTAGGGACAGCCTGTGTTGCCAGTGCCAGAAGTCCCCAAAACAGACCAAGCCACACAACTGTCACATGTACCCAGAAGGCCTAGATCAGTCCCATACAGGCTCCCTGGTTGTTGGTTCAGACTCTGTGAGTTCCCATGAAGTAGGCTATCCCTTTATGTGGTATTTCCTGAGATGTTTCTAATGTGACCTGTTTGCTACAGTCTCTCCTCCCTCTCCTCAGCAGGACTCCCCAAGAGCAGTCCAATGTTTGACTATGAGTCTCTGAATCTGCCTCGCTCAGTCACTGGATGAAAGCTCTCTGATGACAACTGGGTTAGTCACCAATCTGATCACACAGGATGGCCAGTTCAGGCTATGCATCCACTGCTGCCAAGAATCTTAGCTGGGGCCATGCCTGTAGACTCATGGAGGTTTCCCTTGCATTGGGCTTCTACCTGACTCAGTAAAGCCCCCATTTCCAACCATCTATCTCAGCACTTTCTCCCTCATCCCAGCCCCCAATCCAATTCCTGAAGTTCCCATGCACACTTGCCCCAGTGAAAATGTACACAGCCACTTTGGAAGTCAGTGTTGTGATTTCTCAGAAAACTGGGAATCAATCTACCTCAAGACACTACTATGCCACTCCTAAGCATATATCTAAAGGATTCTCAGTCTTATCACAAGGATGCTTGTTGAGATAACTTCACTATTTGTAATAGCCAGAACCTGGAAACAACCTAGATGTCCTTCAACCAAGGGATGGATAAAGAAAATGTGGTACATTTAACCAATGGAGTATAACTCAGTTGTCAAAAACAATGACATCAGAAAATTTGAAGGCAAATGGATGGAACTAGAAAAACATCATCATGAGTGAAGTAACCCAGACCCAGAAAGACAAACATGCTAAGTACTTACTCAAAAGTGTATATTAACTATAAAATAAAGGATAGCCATGCCACAATCCACAGACCCAGAGGGGCCAAGTAACATGAGGGCCCACAGGGATATGCGCGAGTCTCCCTAGGAAGGAGAAATAGAGGAGACCTAATAAATTTCTTAACTCTAAAATATAGATATGCTAGGACATAACAAGAATGCTTCTGAAGAAAGAATGACATCAGTAAAGAAGTTTAAATCACATACTTGCACAACATTTTCTAAGTTAGAGAATTTTCATTCCTCCTTTATCTTCTAAATAGAAAAATAGAGATGATACACAAATCAGGGAGTGGTTTTCATTAGCTTAAAGATGTAGGAGAAATATTTCACACTTAAATGTTTGATTTGATTCCACTATCAACTTAAAAGTCCTCACCATATTAATTATGTTCTTAAAATTAAAATCTTTAGGGTGGGACAGTGTGTGCACTTCTCCTTTCAGCTCACGACCCTTCCTGGTGCAGAACCGTGTAGGCCCTGTGCATGCTGTTGTAGACTCTGTCCCTCTCTAGGATCTTTGCCCAGCTGATTTAGAGGGATTTGATTTCTTGGTATCCTAGATCATCTCTGGCTCTGACATTCTTTCTCCCTCCTCTTCCCCAGGGTTCTCTGAATTCTGAGAGGAAGGATTTGAAGGAGATATCCCTTTTAGGACTAAGTGTTCCAAGCTCTCTCACTCTCTGCATAACATCTGGCATTGGATCTCTGTACTTGGTACCATCTGTTAAAGGAATAAACTTCTCTAATGATGGCTGAGTAAGGCATATTGAATATAGTCATTATATTGGTACTCTTTAATCACTGTTTTATTTTGCTTTGGAAGAGTAGTATTTGGTTTTACCATTATTCCATGTTCAAACTAGGTCCTTGGTCACCCAAGCAGCGTCAGGTATGGAAGGGGCCATAAGTCAAATCACATATTGGTTGGTTACTCCCACAAGCTTTGTGCCACCATTGCACCAGCATACCTTGCAGACAGGACACAATTGTAGATCAAAGTGTTTGTACCTAGGTTGGTGTTTATGTTTTTATTTTAGTAGCATGCAGATTATCTTCCTGTACAAAAGATACTACCTCATAGTGATGAAGGTTCTAAGTAGACCTTATTTGGATTTCTCCATGAGTTCAGTGAGTTATGAAGGTGTTATCTTCAGCAATGGGCTTTTCCATCAGTTTGTGAGGAGCAACCTATTGTCTTGGTGATAGTTTACTATATTTAAAAATGTGGCACATATATACAAAGGAATACTACTCAGCAGTAAAAAAAAACAACAATATCATGAAATTTGCAGGCAAATGGATGGAACTAGAAAATATCATCCCAAGTGAAGAAACCCAGAATCATAAGTGGATACTAGATGTAAAGCAAAGGATAACTAGACTACAACCCACAGCTCCACAGAAACTGGCTAACAAGGTAGAGACACAGACTCTCAAAAGTCACATTCAATGTCTCATACTGAATAAAGAAACAATGACTGTGTATTGGTTTAGAATTCTGTATTTTATTCCCATTTGCAAATTAACATTTATAAAAATTATAATGCATTTAGAAATGAAACAGTTATATAGAATGCTTTAGTATTTGTAGAATGTTAAATATATTTATTGATTAGTTGTTTTTAATATAAGAAAAACACTCATATAACATAATTGCTTTTGAAAATTCTATATCAAAGATCATCTTTGAGTGAGTTGTATTTATTATGTTTTTATTGCACTTTGGCATTCAGTAGTATATTTTATAATACTCAACACCCTAACTTCTTCAAGAAACACTCCCACCTCTCTACCCACCCAAATTCTTGTTCTCTTTTTCTCTCTTTTTTATAACCCATTGTATTCAATTTGTGTTGCCCAAATAATCTCAGGTTTTGTGTCCTGCCCTGGACTGTGATCTGTCTACCAGGAGTCATGTGTTAAGGAAAATTGACTCTTTCTCACCTAACAGTGTCTTTGCTGGGAGTGGGATTTGTACCTACCTACCCTCTCCACTCTAGTATTTTTCTGTCCTGAGCTGACACAGGTCTCCTAATGACTTATTGCCATACTAATGCATTTTCCAACCCATATTAGAAATGTTTCTTCTTACAGTAGTTAGTGATGAATAAAGGGGTTCACAACTAGACAACATGAAGAGAATGAGAGGCTTTGGAGTCTTGGCCTTCAGTAGAATATCTGTATCCTACCCTTTCCTTCATGACTCAGGGATCATCATGGAATAGGCATTGAAAGATTATACAAACCAGAAGTTGTGGATGATTACAAAAAACACTGTTTTCCACAAACTGCAAGACAGTTACTCATATGAACTCACAATCATTGTGACAGCATACATGAATAAATAGTATTTTTAAATTAAAGAAAATATTTAGAGATTACTAAAACTAAATGTTGATGGATATTAATATAGTAACTAAATTGTGGAAGCTTCTAGTAATATAATGATATAATATGATTCAGGGAAGTAAAAATATATTTCTCAGGTATGTATCTGAAATGCAAAGCTATTGGTGATAGATTTTTCTCTGTCACCATATAACTATATACATATATAATATATATGTATATATACACATATATATATATGTATATATATACATATATATATATATATATATATTATATATATAACACACATACACACACACATACACACACACACACACACACATATATAAAACGTGTACTAAAAACTTGTGAAATACAATGTGTGACACTTGATGAACTTCAGATATTAAGGGAATAGTGGTCATAAATATTGCTGTTGGAATACCTGAAATGAAACTGGTATTTAAACTATTCTGTGATTTAATAAACTTTTCTAGTTAGGGTAAAAGCAGTATGGTAATACTGGGGAATTTTAGTCTTATTTTTGAAAATGCATGTTTTTGTATGTTTAGAAAAGAAGCCTGGGTAGATCTATTTATGGCAAAAAAGTAAGAAAAAGTTGGTCAAGAAGCAACTATAGAAAAATGGTACCTTTCAAATGCAGATTTTATATGTGAAAATGATTATTGTGTTATTTTTATACTTCCCTGAAAGTATAACAATGCTTATATTGTTGTTTAAAAAATAAAAGAAACAGTAAACAAAATATAAGAGAAAAATTAAAACATTACTGTATCTATTCTAAGCCTGTTATGAAAAATAAAGATATTCGTAATTTCCCTTATGGACTTAAAGCAATTTAGACAGACACATAAATGCCAATTCTGGGGGGAAATGAGCAAATTTGCCTGAATTAAAGGTGCCTAAAGAGACTCAGGTACCCAGGAACCAAGCCCACCACTCCAGGCTACCACTCTAATTTTTCCAGAAATTTATACTAAAGTATTTCATTAAAAAAATAGAGCAAACTTAGTTTTACTGACTACCCAGTGGCCCTTCAGTTATTATTTTGTATATCTACTCACTTATCCTTGTATTAAGGTATTTTAATGAATTCACTTTATTATTGTAATGTAACTTGATGTTACAGAAAGACATTTCCTTTTCCTAGAATAAAGTTCTATGAGAATGAATGGAATCGGAAATTATAATATTAAGCAAAGTTACTGAGACTCAGGAAAATATAGTACATGTTATATGTGTGGAACCTAAGGGAAGTAATCTAAACTAAGAGAACATGAGACAGGGGAGAAATGTTTAAATAAGAAGAAAGGTATCAAGAGTTCCTAAGAAGGATGGATACGACTGATGTGTTACATAACAATAAAATCCATTGTTATGTAAAAGATACATATTCCAGTAATTATAAAGTCTAAATTTCATTTGTACTAAAAAAATAAGCAAATTGATACAAATAGCATCATTGTACTAAAGAATATATATTCTAAAGGTCAATTATTGAGATTGCCAAAGTTCTTTCTAGAAAATGTAGACACAATTATAAATACCATAAGCAATTATAAACACAATGTAACTTTTTATGTAACTTTCAATATGTGGACATTAAACAAATTATATGCCTGACTTTCTTATCCATTACAATAGCTTCATTAAACAGTTATTACCTTAATTTGCTTATGAAAATGAGGGTTTAATTTTTCTAGTATTCTGTCTCATTGCAGAGTAAAGGATAGTGTAGAAATTCATTAGGCCACATTCTTTCATTAAAGTAAGCATGGTTTCTTACAAATATATATATATATATATTTCTAACAGTAATTCTTTACATGTTACTATGATGTGAGTAACCTGATTCTCCATTGTTGCAAAGCTGATGGTGTTATTGGCTACTTAATAATTTTTCTTTCATAAATATTTCCTGTCTTAAACATCTCCCTATTTGGTCACTTGCCTGGTTGTTTTAAACTCATAGTATTTATATAGTTAATGTTACTAATCATCTGTTTGAATATTGGGCTGAAAATGCCTATTTGTATTGTCGATTGAAAATTAACAATACAATTTTTAAATTAAAATAATATTATAAATTTTTAATGGGGCTTTATTCTAAAAAATAAGATTGCTTTGATAATGTCTCATATATATGTATGAGAGAAAATAGGTTATTTAATCAAGGGTACAGTATAACACCATTTGGGCACATAATATATATTTAAATAGAAATAATAAGGAAATTAAGTCTGTGTAGTTCATGTCAAAATGAAATGTCGAAAAAATTTCTTGGTGAGTGCAAAAAGAATTCAAGTTAAATTTCTTGAACTTTTTGCCATCCTATATTTCATAAGTGATAAATGCACCTATTTGTATACATTTTAAATGTTTCTTTTGGAACACTTTTAGAAATATATTCAAGTTGTCATATCTCACTCCTTTTCAGGTTTTATCTCTGTGACAAAAATGGTTAAGTTTCTTATGTCTCAATGAAATCTTTTTCTGCAATCTTGGCTTAATGCAGAATAACAAAAAGAAATATCATTCTCATTTTAATGTCACTGGTAGTATGAATATATATTTAGCTAGCATACACTTATATATTCTCAAGTGACACAAAATACATGAGACAAAACTATCATCATTCACATAGTTTAATATTGTTTCCAAACTATTTTTTTGTGAGATGATGTCTCTGATTTGCAGTCCCGAAATTTGAAAATATTGGAGGTTCAGTCAAGCAGTTACAAACATTTTTCAGGATATTTACACCATAGCCTACGAAAACTACATCCCACTAGAGTAGTCATTCACTTGAAACATAAATTCAGAAAGGCCATTTATGGGAGGAGAGCTAAGATGGATGTTATTCTCTCTTGCAACATTCTTCATATTTGCAAAAGTGAACTTTTTTTTTCTTCTGGTTGGTTTTATTATACTTTAGGTAACTTGTAGTGAGTTCTTTTCTTCATACACCTGATTTGTGAAGAGAGACAGAGTTCCCTTCAGGAGAGGAACTCATAAATCCTGAGAAATCATAAAATGGGGGGTGGGGGGGGATAAACAATAACAACAAAACCCAAAAAAAACAAAAACTTGTGCCTTGCAAATCTAAACACTGTATTTTCATAATAATCTATGTGTGTGTCCTTTTTTGTGTGTGATAAAGAGATTTGTGAATTTTCCCAAATAAAGCTTTAACAGAACACTGACCAGAGGTGTTGATTGCTTCCAACACAGAAAATAGGTTTTAAACTAACGTGAGTGAAACTACTGTATTTCATTTCATTTAACAATAGATTAAAGTGCAAAGGCTTTGCACCAATATAATCAACATAGAAAAATTAAAGGCATTGTTTACTATCTGAATCTATTGTTTGGTTGTGGTGACACAGTCACCTTGTAACTCACTTGATCCTGTAAGCATGAATTCACCATCTGAGTCCACCAGCACTCCGATCATCCGTCTTTCTTTCCTACTCATATCTAAACTCCATCTATTGCAACTATGTATTTTCCTGGGCTCCAGTTTATGAGAGTGTCCTACTTGTTTTTGAACTGAGTAGAACTGAAACCTTGAAGTTGAAGAACAGGAGGTATTCTTTTAAACAGTACCATCATTTGCCACGGTAACAAATTAATGTCTGTTAGATCTGAAATCCAAATCCCCTCAATTGTACATAATAGGTTCTTGTCTCATCTTTCACTTCAATTATGTTAAAATATGCCAAGGGATCTGGAAGTTGTGGATGGGAATCCTGATTTTATGCTCGTTACAACATTTACACCTCGATGTTATCTCTGTTTGGTTTCTACATAAAGTATTGGAATCATCAATACTTCATTTTCAAGAGTCATGCAGTGAAAGCTGAGATAGATGATACTAACAAGTAATGAACACATTTTATAAATATCTGTGTTGTCATCCAAGTTCCAATAGATTTGTGGGTGTGGCTATTCTATATAAAGCTTTAAGAACTTCCTCAGTCTGAAATATTGGCAAGCTTAACATCTCTAAGAGCTGCACTAATTGGACTCTTGGAACCCTTCCCACTGTCCTTTGCAGTATCCACCACTCTTCCAGTACTACAAATCTCATGTTGAAGGCATTACAAAGATAGCTGGCTCCACAAAAACTCAAAATGACTACAGGAAAAATCAATACATAACTGGCACATAAGAATCTCAGATTGATTCACATGCCCTCAACTTCTTGTGGCAGGGTGCCTTTCTTGCCCTCCATATATAGCCAAGGGCCCACAAACAGAAGTGTGCAGGAGAAAACTCTAAAAAATACATCCAGTGACAACTAATCAGATTTTCATCCCCTTCAATTTTAAACTAATTAAAAATATTTCTATTTTAGGATAGTACTTTTTGATAAGAGGAATTTTCCATTAAATATACAAATTACAAATATTGCAATAATATTATAAAATAGATCTTGTAGGATGAGAAGGTCATTTTTCTTAGAGAGTGATGAGAGATTTAATATTCCCTAAGGTGGAGTATTTAAACAGCCCAAAGCAAGAAGTTTGGAAGCAAAATAGGAACAATTTAGTCCAGAACACTTCACAACCTTAAACACTAGCCTTGTTTACTGATGCTAAAAAGAACAAATAAATCCAGAGGCAAAGAAGGGAAAGGATTCAAGTATAACCGACTTAACATACTTCCCTGGTATTGTAAGTTTCTGGGTTTTTTGTTTGTTTGTTTGTTTGTTTTTTTCTGCAGTCTGCTTCCTTGCTGAGAATTGTTCCTGCAGCCTTCACACCTCCAGATACACCCCTTTCCTCATTTCCTTCTTCAGAGGTTTTCTGATTTTCTAACTTTCCAAATGTAAGCTTATTGTCATATCAACTTCATCTGAAAATATTTTCATGCTTCTGACTTCAAATAAAAAATTCTGGTAGTTTTCTATCCATTTTGCCAACTTTAAATGTGGTGCTTCTACTCCAAGATTTTGTAGAATACTAACACTTGCTAAAGGAAAAAATCCTAGATTTCATTTCAATCATACAAGAAAATGTATTCTTAGTAATAATACCATCATAATCCTCACTACTCGATCCAAAATTCTGTGTCCATGCTGTCTAGTTACCATCTTGGCTGAATCAGCACAACAGGCTTTCGAAGTTGATGTGATTGCTCCCGGCATCTACTTTGGGTTACTTACTATTTTCACTTACTATTTGCCTTCTATTCTTCATATAGTGCAAAACCTTGAAATTTGAAAAATAATAATAACAAGATTGTATCACTTGCTGCTGAGAGATTTGTACTTGCACTGATAACAGAATCAAGAGGTTTAGGAAGAAACATGTTTGCCCATCTATCCTTACATATTAGTATGACATATAAATGGTACCCAGTAACAGAGTAACTGAAGTTGTGTGTGTGTGTGTGTGTGTGTGTGTGTGTGTGATTTAGAAAGAATATGACATACATATAGTTCCTTGGTCTTTACCCCACACAGAGATATGATGCGTTTTGGAATAGCCCAGAGTTAAAAGCTACCAGTTGAGAATTCATCTTTAGTTATATAGGAGTAGGCATATCCATCCTGGACTGTTATAATTATTATACACAAGAATTTGAGAAATTCAAACCATTGTCATTTGAATTCTTAGGGATTTAACCTAAATTATGTAGACTCCAATACTATATCCTATTCCATATACTCTTCTACAATGTGGGAGTTTTAAAAAAAATGTATGATACTCTGACACCCTTTCTTTGATTCATAAGCCTATTATAGATATATAGATAAAAAGGCAGATTAATAGTTCTACTTTTAAAGGACAACTATTATTTTTAAATACTTTACATTGGATTGGATTTTTATATATTGTATTCAAATTACATACATTGAGATTGATATTGTTAGAAAATGTTGTACGTGTATTTCTAATATTGTTCAGAATACTGTGCCTATACAGTTCATTTAACAATGTAATGCAATTTGCTAATCCTTTAAAGTTATTATTACCAACTATTAGGCTATAAAGAAATAAAGTTAGTAGTTAGACATTACAATTGAACTTGTAGTCATATTAGGTATGTTTTCAAGGTCAAGCAGAGATATATTTTTAGATAGACAGATCTTCTTCAAAACCTTCAGAGATTTACAGAATATGGCATTTAAAGTGTTACAATAACTTAGATTTTTTTTCTTTTTTTATGACAATGAGACATGTTCGCTTCTGGCAGCACCAATCCACTTTAGAGAAGACATGAGCATTGAAGAAAACTGCAAATAGGGTTAACTTTCTTTGTGGCACATTTAGCCACTGGGCAAAAAAGTGCCCTCAAATAGACTGCTGACCATATGCTATTAAAATGAACAAAGAGGACACAAAACCAAAGACTGCTGATCCTTGTCAAGACAAGTGTGTTTGCAGCTTTGGCAACAGGCATCCTCTGAAGCCAGGACATTATGACACCCTTGCTGAAGTGGCTTTGCAACATGGAAATGGTACAGCTGCCTTCAAAGAAAGGGGCACTGTTGTGTTATATATAACTTTTCTATGTTAAAGTTAAAGCCTTCATTTTTAATCAAACAGAAAAGAGGAAAGGCTATGGCTAATGCTTTTGCATACTGGTTTAATAAAATGCTGATTGGCCAGCAGCCAGGCAGGAAGTATAGGTGGAATAAGCAGACAAGTAGAATTCTGGGAAGAGGAAGGCTGAGTCAGTAGATGCTAGTCTGCTGTCCACGGGGCAAGAAAAGCCACAAAAAAAAAATGTAGCAACATATAGATGAACAGAAATGGGCTCAATTTAAGTGTAAGAGCTAGTCAGTGGTAGGTCTGAGCTAATGGCCAGGCAGTTTTAATTAATATAAACCTCTGTGTGTTTACTTGGGTCTGAGCAGCTGCAGACAGGTGGGACACAGAACAAAATCAGCTATATATTATCTCTAAAACAAATAATATTGCGGATTCCTAGCCCTGGGCTATCAAACTTCATGAAGTTGTATTATGCAACTCAGCCTCAGAATCTAGCTACCATGATTCATGTAACAAAGATTAAATTAGCCCAAGTGGAAAGATCACTTTTTTGAGCCCTCAAGAATGTAATGACAGAGATATAGTTGGCAGCACCCTACAGGATTAGCAAGCTTTAGACACATCTGTGTTCCCACGTACAACCAATTCAAACTGAACCAGCTGTAAGTTCTACTTAGAAGCCACCAAAGGATTTCAAGTTATAGAAAAAGCTCTCAATGATGTTTGTCATGATTCTTCTATCTCATAGAATAAAAATTAAATTAATTTCACAAAATGACCATAAATTATGTTTATAGTAGCCATATCAAATTAGATTAATGGGAACAGAGACAGCAAAAAAAAAAAAAAAATGCCCTGGAATATTAAGAAATAGGACTGAGAAAAGTACTTCAAGCAAACATGAGCTATATATCATGGAAAGTGATGGATGTTTCAGAAGCCAAATAGCATAAAGGGAAAGCAACAAGCAGCAAAGTTTCATTCTGAGTTCCAGGTAATAAGTCAATAAGCTAGCAACAATTTTCTGGCAGGATTTAAAAATATTCCGGACTAATAACTGCACTGTGACTCTGAACCATTTATTCCTCCAGTAGTTAGTGTAATTATACCCTTCATGTTCAACCAATAAATTCTGGGTGGATTGGGGGCAATACCATGCCTCCTCTATTTCTTAAGCATTATTTCTGAAATTATGCTTACGCAGAAATAATTAAGAAAAAACACCTAAGAGTCATCATCCATAAATTTATGTAATCAAGATTTATCTTGTTCCTGATAGCATGATGGGTTAAAAATTAGGAGAATTCATAGTGTAGGTAACTGTAGATAGCAAGTGAGTAATCAGAAGACAGAAGAAAAATTGTGTAATCAAATTATTCAATATTTGATACTCTCCAATTTGAGAATGCAGATAAGTTCTAAAGTCAATAGAATGTGATAAAGGTGATATGCCTGTGTCCTGAATATATCTAAATGCAATTCATCATTTCCACATTTATTATGGGGATACTTACTTTACACCCAGAAATCACACAGTGAAATACATATGGAGGCCGGTGAGGCAGTCTTTCAGTAAATTAACATGTACAGGAATAGAGATGCTCCTAAAATCCTGATTAATATCCAGCTGCTTCTGGTATTTCTTTTTTCTACAAAAGAAATTTATTTCTACAGTAGATCCTCCTGTTCCCAGGTCTGAGTCTAAAAAGTTACATAGCAAAGACAAAGCTTCTGAGGCCCAGATTACACATGGGGATTCTAAAGCAGCTGTTGTTTTATGGCAGAAATCTTGGAGTGGTCTGCAGGCTATCTAGAACTCTAATTGTCCATTCTTTCCTTTCTTAAAGCCACTCACAGATTTCTCAATGAGTTAGAAAACAAACGCAGACCGACATTGATTAACAGAAGTGAAGGGAACACTCTACTTGACCTCTGATCATATTTCCAAATTCGTTGGCATTCACAATTTATTATTTCAACCAGTTCTGCAGGTTGTTGAGGTTCCTTTATCTTTCAAATCAATCCAATTTTCTCTCAAGCAGAACATTTCTGACCTTGATGTCTAGAATTCAGTAGTCATCATAACCGTTTGCCTTGCAGACATATCATTCATTTACAGTGATATGTTCACTGCTGTTAACTACATGTATCTGTGGCAATCGTAGAACTATACTACTAGATGTCAGAGCCAGACAGAGACCTTGTTTGCATGTACCTCCAAGGACAGGTGTAATACACATTATGTATGAAAAACATATGTGAAATGAATCCTGATTGAATGATACACATAAATTTTACTTGACATCTTTTCTGATCACATGTGAAATTATTTTTTTATTCAAAGTTAACAGTACAATAGGAAAATTGCAGAATTTTAACTTGTAACTAAATACATGGCTCAATGCAATGTGAATATAATAATTCAAAGTTATTAAATATTTGAAAAATAAATTAAAAGGAGCATCTCTAATCGATATACCTAAGCATTAACAGATGAATATATAAGCCAAGGAAACAAAATTGACTGTAGAATCATTTAGCTTTCAACAAATCTGCTGATTCACAGATTCATGAGTGTTGGAGAGTTAGGTTTATTGACAGCTCATTATTTTTGTTAATGATGTGGGCAAATTCCGTGCTGTATACTTTGTATACACTGTGGATACTCATCCCCTTCTTCTTCATTGCTGTCTCACATCTGCTGATTCCATCACACAGTCTTGGAATTTGTACTCCCTTCAAGCAGCTCAATTTATGATAATTTTTTATCTCCTCCTTACAAGCTGTTGCACTGTTCTTAAGGCCATATGGTTCCAGAACAATTTATTTAGAACAAAATTTCACCCCAGATGATATGTAAGTGGAGATATCACTTTTACTGTTTTGTTTAGTTAATATCCATTGAAAACTTACAGTCCAATATTACAAATATTTTAAATTGTATCAATACAACTACCTTTTTCTAAAAAAAAAAAGAAAGAAAGAAAAGAAAAATAGCCTAGCATTAACTAACGTAACATTAACAAGATAAAAATTTAAATGTGACTAATTCAGAGTGACTAAGTTTTGTCTTTATATATCTAAAATATGTTTCAATCCTACACATCATTTTTACTTAAGTGTTTTTTCAGGATGTTTCCATTTGCATGCATTGTAATCAACATAAATTAAAATGTACAAAAATGAGCTTATTTCACTCAACACATGTAAATGTGGCCATTTCCTTATATTTCATAAAAAATTAGTTAACTTTTTTATTAGCAATAATCTGGTAGTTCCTCTTTATGGGGCTTATATTCAAGACTGGGGACACTTAAACCTTAATGTAATACTCAAATTCAATTCAAAGAATTTCTAGATCTCACTGGGTGAGGCTGCTATTGTTGTTTGTAGGAATTATTTTAACATCATGAAATAGTTTTATTCTATTTCCTTGGTGTCTGATCTAGTTCAAATACTGCCACAATATTCTCTATAATTACCTCTGATATAATCAATTACTTGTAATTTTTCACTGCTCCTTGAAAACATACAGAATTTACCTAAATTTTTAATGTATATATGAGCTTTTAGAAGGCAGATATTGATTCTTTAATTGAAAATAGGTTCTTCTCTCATACAATACATCCTTCTCATAGTGTTCCCTCCCTCCACTCCTCCCAGTACCCCACTACCTCCCCTCTTGCCCAGATGCACCCCCCATCCACTTCCTCCTCAGAAAAGAGAAGGCCTCCCAGAACCAACAGACAAACAGGAAAACCAAGATACAGAAAGACCTGGCAAAAGCCATCATATTAACACTGGACAAGGTAACCCAATATGTGGGAAAGATTCCCAAGAGTAGGCAAAAGAGTCGGAGACACACAAGCTCCCACTATTAAGAATCCCCCAACAACCTCAAGAAAACAGCCATAACATACATGTAGAGGACCTGGTACAGAGCCAGGAATGTCCCGTGCTTGCCACTTTAATTCATACTTTTATACTAGTAAATTTTTTTTTGTAATTCACAGTATACATGAATACAAACTTTTTATGTAACAGTGGAGAAACTGAAATCACAAGTCTAGGTTGTGTTTTTTATAGATTTTCTAATATCAAAGTGAAGCTACAAATTATGATGAAGGGTTCATACCAACTTGCAGAAGATATAACAGAGATGTAATTCGGGTGTCTGACTGCTTGCCTAACATGCACAAGGCCTTGTGTTCTATTCCTAGTACCACATAAACAACATGGTAGTGTATGTCTATGATCATAGCACTCAGAAAATGAAGGCAGGAAATCAGAAGCTCATGATCACCCTTGAATCGATAATATGATGAAAGGCTACCTGCCTCCACAAAGGTCATCTCTTTGATAACTATTTTTTATTTTTATATTACATTCTTATTGATTTATCTTAGAGAATATATTTAGATGTGCACATACAATGGCACACTTATAGAAACCAGAGGACTTCCTGTGTGAATCAATGCTCTCCTTAGGTCATGTTGTCCCAGGGATCCAACTCAGGACATCAAGTTTGGCAGCTGGTATCTTAACTTACTGAACTTTATATTAACCACCAACTACTGATTTTTTTAAAATAATCTTAGAACATATCAGAGCATATAAGATGCTGACTTTTCAAAAATAGGAACTCATGAAGTTAGTCAAATTTTGATATCAGTTATCAACATTTATTAAATAGTATTATAATCATTTTAGAATAGTTTTGTTTATGAAGGATTTTAAAATATAGAAAATAATATAAATCCAAAAATATGAAAAAATTTCCACAAAGTATCTATATCTAATATATGTATGTTTGGGCTGGAGGTCATAAACTCGTAAGCACTCTGACTCCACCTCTGAAGTACTGAGTTTACAGTGCTGGGCTGTCCCATCAATTGAAGTCATTACAATTTTAAAACAAATGTATGTTTTATAATTAAAATAAATCAGAATTATCCATTTGTAGGAAAAAATTAGTTACCTCAACTCTAAAATGCACATTGACATGGTAAACTTTCATTTATCAATAACACTGAGTAAAGATAATGTTTTTTAACATCGCTACTTACCATTTTGTTTTGTTTTTACTTCCTTCTTAGCTCATTCTTCCCTTCAGGAAATAAAAACCACTCTGTCCACACATTTCATCACAATGTAAATGGAAACGTCTATATAATAAAGGATTATTTCATTATGAAAAGGAAGGATTATTATGTTTTGATAATTGTAACTAAAAAATAAAATAATATTGTTTAACTTTAAAGTGTTTCATATTTTTAACAATTATACATAGTATAACATAAATATTAATTACACAAATTGGGGAAATATAAGAAAATAATTTAATACTGGTTATAATATATATTCAAAATAACAAATACTTCAGAAATTGAACTGCTATTAGAAATTTAAGTGAATATTTTATTTATATTTTATAACATATAATTTTATAATTCACTACAAATAAATATGTATAACATGACAAGAAAATCAACAAGACTATATTGGATAATTCATTAATTAGGTAAAATTTATAAAATTTTAAGCATAATAATAACTATGCAAAAATGAATTTATTAGCTCATTAATAATTAATACATATTCTTTACAATATTTTGCTTCATAAGTCAATGAATACACAATGTTACTATTTAGGACCTTTAAATGTGTTTATGATCTTTTTGTTTCACTTAATATTTAATTTTAGTGATAGACATAACTATTTTTAAGGTAAAAAATGATATTTGAAACTCCTATATGTTAATTTTCCTCATTTTCTTTCATAAAGATTTACACAATTTTATCTATTATGGGTCTCTTCTGTTGAAATAATTTGAACAAAGGAAAACTGTTATTTAGAAGTGTTAAAATCCTCATCTGAGATGTGCTTCAGTGACTACAGAATCTGGACAGCAGAAATAATGTTGACACCATTTTTCGAGCCTGTACCTCCCACTGATAATATGTTCATTTGAAGTGTCCTTATATAAGTAGATTCTATAATCAGTTAGAGCAAATATGAAAAGTCCAAATTGTACAAGCCCTTCTCTTGCTAATAGAGGCAGGAAAGAATTTCCAAATGACCAGTCAGAAAAAGTAAAGCTAGGAAGTCAATAGGAAGAGGGGATAGTCAATAGTCACCAGCAGAAGTGAGAAATTCCCATAGATCACATTACATTGCTCTAGGGCACATACATATTTGAAAATCATTGCAAATAATACCACATTTTTATGTACAGTACTCAACTCCAGAAAATAATTTACATTTTATCCATTGGGAAATTCAAAGTAATGGGAAATTTTCCTTCAAAATATTAATGATCAAAATTCTGGTTTATAAAAAAAAAATCATCAGGAAGTATTGTATTAGATATATAGTGTAAGAAAAGATTTAGAGGCAAATAAATCACAGGAAAGCTTCCTATAATCCTCTGGATGAAAGGTCATGGGACCCTTGAGACTGTTTTGTGGCAGTGGTAATGGAAAGGAAAGGACAGATTTTAGCCATTGTGTGAAATAAATTGAGTGAGCTTCCTGAACAATTGGAAATAGAAATAGAAAGAATAGCTAGATGTATCCATGACAATACTCTGGGGTGTGCTGAGGTGAGGCTGGCCGCAAATGTGAGCTCCTCATGTTAGCCATCAGTTAACAATGAGCCATCCTAGATACTAATAGTGATGTGTTTTCTGCCAATGTTAACATACTGCTAATTCTCAATTCTCAGATTATATAAAAAGTATGAGAAAAAATGCTTGTGATTTTGTGTTATCATTTTTGATTTATAAATAATGTGATGTGTTAGCGGTTGCTATGGAAAACAGGAAAATGTTTCTCTTTGTGCTCTTCCCTCTGATGACATTCAGCCCTCTCTGCAACTCTTTCCGTATGTTAACACTATGTTGAATAACTGGGAAATTGATTTAATAATAATAGGGAAATTATAGTTCAAGAAGCTTTGTGGTAGAGGGAAATATAGACTTGTTTTAAAGATAGATGTGTGGTGTGAGATTGCAATATTTAGAAATATCATCATACAGAAAATATCGCAACAATGAGATTGAGGGGCACTAAGAGATTAATGAAAGGCTTGAGTCCAAGGACAAAAGTTGAAGGCAAAAATTCTGTCACAAATGATAAAAGCATAAATTAAAACGACTTGGAGGAATATCAATAAGATAACTATAAAGGAAAAGGAAATGATATGAGCTATCAGCTCATACAGGTCCCTAGAGGAGACTTTAAAAATGGAAAGGCATCAATTAAAGTCAAATGTTGCATCATTGAGGAAAATGATGGGAATACTCACAACATCATTGTTCAACAGATACCGCTTGTAAATACGTGCAATGGTTGAACTTTCAAAATGCCTTCAGAGAAAAAGCCTTCAGCAAAACTTACAAATCAAGTTAAGGTGTTGGAATTTTACACAAAATGGAAAGACAGAATGAGATTTTTAGTTCAATATGTGGCTTTGGATTCTGCAGGAGTGTCTACTGTAGTATCTGGATTTGCTTTGAAATTAAGGAGGAATAATAAAAATGACAGAAAAGAAGGAACAATGAAATATTGATTTTAGCTTGTATGAAAATACAACTTTGTAAATAATTACTATATGAAATACTAGTATTTAAGCAAATGCTTGATCACATTATATGATTTAGTTATAATGAGATTATAAATTCATTTCAGAGATTTCATAGACAAAAGTCTTCACAGAAAAACGTCATGGTTTGAAAGAATATGAACATTGACATCAAAATTTAGCTTTTAAAGTTTCCAAGCTTTATCTTTTTCTGTGATATACAGAACATTTTCATATAATGGTTTTCAGGTATGTAATATGGACAAAGAAAATTGGAGTACAGAAAACACAGTTATCTAAAGGAACAGAATCATGTTTGTAAGAATTTCAACAGAGCCACATGGAAGGCAAAAGGGAAAACATGGTGTTATACCTGCACTTCCATCTTATGGCTCTGAAATGTTGTCATGTGTATGAAATTCTATATATAGTCAATAAGAGAGTTTTGAATTTCTATATGAATGAAGAACTGAAGGAATGCAGTAAAGTATGAGTTCAGCTGAAGAAGAAAGCACTGATCTAAACAAAGTACAGCTAAACTCAAAGGAAAATGTGAGAAATTGTAATGAAGAAAAAGCATAGTATGATACACATGTTCTTTGTTGTGCAGCTTCCATGCAATCAAATCAAGTTAAATGTGCCACGAAAATGGAAAAGCCATGAACAAATGTGACTTTTGAATCTACAATACACTAACCTATCTCTACTACATAAATTTATTTAAAATTGATGACAAACTTTATCTCAAAGACAGCTAACTCATTCTCAAATATTGAAGTATATGCATGTGTTAAAATGTTGGATGAAATCATGTGTTTATATTATTGAATTAATTCTAACCATAAAATTCCAGAGCAATTTAGCTTTTACTTAAAATAATTCATGACATTAATATATTTGTGTATAGTCAATATATAATACTATTAATGCATGTAAATCTGTCAGTAACTATGTCTTTGATAATACAATGCCAATGGTTACATCGAGTATTTTTAAATATTAAATATTAAGATGGAACACATCTATGTATAATGCAGAATAATATTTTCATGTTATAGTTAGAGAAAATTTACATTATAGATAAAACATAATTTCTGTGCAAAAGTTTTGTTTCAGTGAAAAATCATATGGAACAACTTTCTGTCAGGTAAAAAATGGCAATACTTTTCTCTTATTCAATAAAGACTTAAAATAGAAAAGTAGAAAATGATTTGTCATTCAGAGAGGTGCTTTTATATGAAGAGGTATATAGTGTAGTGGTGAAATTGATTTAAGAAAATACAAAACTTTCTCAGAAATTATCTTGGATTCAGATTCAATTTTATAAATGCCAATTATACAGAGATTTCCTTTTTATGGCTGGTGACAATTCTAATATCTTTTAAAACTACTATATAAAAGGCCTGAGATACATGATAATGGATTTGTATAAAAGGTAAATCCGTTTCCACTCCAACATCAGTAAAAGAATTAGGAAATAATCTGCACATGTAATATAAATATATACAAATTATGTATGCAAATTTATAATATTAAAGCTTTAATGAACAGTCTAGGTCTCTATCAATAAAATAAAATAGGAAACATGACAGCAAAAACTAAAGTTTTAGATAGCTGTTATATATTCTAATGTGATCCTATCCATCTGAAGAAATGTGTATTTTTGAGTGGCATACTTTGAAGGTAAGTATCTTTAACTAACAAGCATTTTATTCCACATTCTCATCTTAATATAGAGAACCTAATAAAGTATAAAGGGAGCCTTCAGTAATATTGCTTATCAAAAAAATTAAAAAAAACATGCCAAACATCCAATTTATATTTCATTAACGATGACTATTGAGGAAGGTTCTTAGATACTAAATTGAAATCCATTATATGAGTGCTTACTGTGTGAAGATAGAAGCAGTTCTCAGTATTTTGACTGCCCCTTCTATATGCTATGAAATTTTCTGCCATCTGTCTACCTGTCCATCATCTTTTTATCAAAGAATACTGTGACAAACTTTAACTTATTAATAGGTGAAGAAAGCAATTAAAATGAGAAATGTTGGGGCATTGATGTCCACTACAAAATTCACAGAATATGCAAAGGAAAGAACCATGGTATTTCACATGAAGTAGCTTCTAAATGAGTAATAATTAGCTAAATATGGAATCCCTCAAGTTCCTGTCCCCATGAATCAAATCTCTCCTTGTGTTTATTGTAATAATATCATTTCTCAGTCTTTGAGACTGAGAAAATTGCTGAACTTCTGTTGACCCCATTCACTCACATTGCTGCAGCTGGATCAGAGGAAAAAGTTTCATTCTATAATTCAAGCTGGACTTAAAGTCATTATATAAAAGAGTGTAACCTCAAACTTTCTATTATGCTATTGCCTCAGCATTCTGGTCACTGGATTGACAGATTAGCTATCATATCTGTCTCCACTCCACTTACTTCTGAAGTAGTGATATCAGTAACACCATTATAATGAAATACAGAATATGAGATGGTGAATATGATGATTTCAAAAATAGAATAGTAATTCATCTGCAGCAAACACTCAATAAATGTTATGATATTACTTTAACAATAATATTCCTTCTAGATTTTGGTGGCTGTACTTATGGAACATATTGTAGTGATAACATGCATATGTTTGGGATGCCCAAACTGGTCAGTAAACATACTTAGATAATATATTCACATACATACATAAAATATACATTCATACATACAATATACATGCATATATAAATATATCCACATGATATACATACATTCATATAACATGCAATCATATATACATACATATAGCCTATGTAGATACAACATGCATATATACATACAATATGAGTAAAGGCTTATGTGGTCATTTTTCAATAAACTGATTCTCAAATATTAAAAAATATTTTAAGTATTAAAATATCACTATTCCTATTAATATCTTTCAGATACATATTTTTGTAAAACCCCCAAATTAACTATCTTACATTGTGCTACAATTATTTTGTTTTGACAAGAAAATTAGCTATGCTATATTAAGTTAATTAATTTAGTCATATTTTAATATTCTTTTGAAAGCTACTATATGATTCATAAACTCATGTCAAAAATGATAAGAAATTACTAAGTGTTAAAAATAGGGGTGAAATTAATAAAATAATATTAATAACAGGTTATTCAATAATATATCCCAACACATTATCCACATTACAAATTATCTGTTTCATAATATTTTCCACACTAATTCTTCAAAATACATTAAGTATGTCATACCTACAGCAAAATAATCAATTCCACCAGACAATATTTCAAGGGCTTATGTCCTGTATATTTAACATCTACAGCATTCATCATCACCATTAATACAATATTGGCTTCCTTATCAAGAGATGGGATGCTTAGGGTTTATGAGAACAAATTCTGCAGTTACCTTCAGTTGATTTTTAAATATTATTTATACAAACATCATTAAATAGTGATGTAATTTTAATATGTTACTTTTTGTCATGCTCTTAATTCAGTCACATTATAATGAAAACTATGAATCCCTAAAGAGGCCATAACATAATGAGAACTAACACAGCAAAGCATTTTAATGTTCATAAGCCTGTTCAAATTTCATTCAAACAATTCCACTTGTGACTTCCTATCTTTGACCGTATACAAGATGCAAGACACAAGCTGATTACTTCACCTTAAAAAATATTTTCTCTTCTTTCCTATCACTTTTAAAAACTAAAACTTTGCCCCTTTCAAAATACATTCTATCCAAATGTGTTGCCAGGATTATAGGTGATAAACCTTGATTTTAGTTTAAATAGTCTAGATTATTATTTAAGATTATGCCAATTTGGGGGATATGCTGTTGCATTCTGAAGCATCTTTGTGGTGATATTGTTTTCCTCAAAATATAGTGCACCCTAATAAACTTATCTGGGGTCAGAGAACAGAACAGCCACTAGACAGACATAGAGGCCAGAAAATGGTGGCACTCACACCTTTAATCCTATCACTTGGGAGGCACAGATCCACCCAGATCTCTGTGAGTTCAAAGCCACACTGGAAACAGCCAGGCATGGTGACACATGCCTTTAATCCCAGGAAGTGATGGCAGAAAGCAGAAAGGTATATAAGGTGTGAGGACCAGGAACTAACTAGAAGCTTTTGGGTGGTTAAGCTTTTAGGTTTTCAAGAAGCATTTCAGCTGAGATCCATTTGGATGAGGACTCAAAGGCTTCCAGCCTGAGGAAAGAGGATCAGCTGAAGAATTGTCAAGGTGAGGTGGCTGTGGCTTGTTCTGCTTCTCTGATCTTCTAGCATTCACCCCAATAACTGGCCTTGGGTTGGATTTTATTAATAATCCCTATTAAGATTCATGCTACACACCTTGATAGCCTTTTTAAGAATACTATAAAGAACAAATAAGGTGGTTTGCAGACTCATTGGCCTATCTCTTAGACCTTGGTACTGTAGAAATAGGTGGTATACCTCATAAATTCCACAGGGATTGTTGTTATAAAGACCCATATAGACATAATTATCTGACACAAATGGAGTAACCCTTGTCTACAGGGGTTACATTCTAAGATTTTTTTGGTGGGGACCTGATATTTAAGGGAGTACTGGAATATTTGTATTCTCCCTATTTTCTTTCACTAACAAATGCATGATAATGTTTATAAGTTAAGCTAAGTAGTGGATCACAAGTAATGAAAATAAAGCAGAGTAATATATCAATGCATTATAATGAGAATAACATAACTGTTATCTTTCTTTTTCTGAAACTATTTTTTACTACCCTTGCCCTTTTCCTATGATGACATAAAAGGGTGAGTTTTTATGGAGAAATATGAGGAAAATAGCAGGCTTTGAGATACATTGCTAGGCTGCCATGCAAGGTTCATTGAGCACAAGCACTGAAATCTGAAATATTCAATCTGATACTCAGGATAACCACCAAATCATCAGCAAGTGGGTAATGTGCAGTTCAGCTAGATCAGATGAAGAGGTAGTGCATTCCCTCAGTTGTTCAAAGCCAGCATAGTGTGACATTGTGCCATTCTCCTCAGAATTACATGTCATCTAAAGCATGGAAATTTTATTTTTAGAATAATCCATTGAATAACACAATTTTATCTCTTATTCGCTGAATTATTGAAACCATGGAAGACAAATGGCCATGATGATTAATGGGAGGCTAATGGATGTCAAATGCCTATAAATATAAATGGTATGTGTATATAAACTGATAACTTTATATAGACTAAATCATAGCTAGATTTTCCAATCACCCTTGCAGTTTTAACTAGATGGATAAAATAAAATCTTTATACAAAATAAATTTAACAAAATCTTTTGACAAGAAAATAACATAAATCAGGCAACAGTATAAAGATTTAGAGAATTTCCCTGTACCTAGTGTGAGAAGGGAGACATCATGGGGTAGACAAAAAAGGGAAATTAAGGAATTATTTCACTCACAGGGATTTGTCTTGTTTGTTTAAGGGATGCTCCATATTATACAATCAATTGGTTGACTGGTGGCTGCCTGTGACTGGCAGATCATTTTTTTCCAAGTCAGTTATAAAAATCATTTCTATATAAACAAACTCACAGTTGTGTTCATAAGAGCTCTGGGAATGGAAACATCCTCAGCAATATAACTTCCTTTTTATTAGCTTTAATATGACCAGAAATGATCCATACATATTCCATATTTTAGAGAATGCACTATAAGTTTCCTCTGGTGCCATAAGAGATTGCCTTCTTAAAACCCAATACTTCAATCATCTGGAAAAATACTTAGCACTGATATCTATTTAAGACAATCTTTCTTATAACAATCTTAAAAACTTTGGACAGTTTGTAAATTATAAATAAAATAAAAGTCAAGTAATTCACTGAGTAAACTCCCTGATCCCTAATTTTTCAAAATTTGATTCTCTACTCTTGACAAACTTACCCCCTACTCTATCACCGATGTTTCTTGAGCCTTGGGTACAGAATTTTTTTGTAGATGTATTCACTGGGACTGGATTCCTCAGCTCTACGTTCTGATTGTTTGTTGTTTCCTGTAAGTGTCTATGTCTGTTGCAAGGAGAAATTTCTTTGATGAACAGTGAGAACTACACTTAAATGTAGGTAAGACAAACATTTAGAATGTAGATGGGATTATGAAGGTTTGGTAAAATGATGGCTGTTGATTCTTCTCTAAGATTCGTGGTGTCACTAGGACCAGACAGTTCCATATGTTTCAAGTACCAGGCATAGTTTCCCTCTTGAGGAGCCAATCTTAAGTTAATTAGAGAGCTGTAGTTACTGCCAGTGTTTGCGTATTACTGCTCCACCCTTAGGAGTACCATGTTGTACAAGTCTTAGTTGAGTTTCTTAGGCATCAAGGTGGGTAGGATTATCAGCTGCTTCTCTCTTTCAGAAGCTCCTACTGTGCCAACTGGTAGCATGAAAGCAAGTTCCCAGAGACAAAGCATGCATGTCTGCTGTGGGATGTTCTGTATGTTAAAAAGGGGATAGAATAGATATGATAGGATAAAAGGATAGATTAATGAACCTACTTTTAAAGAGCAACAACTTGTTTAAAATGTTTTACATTGCTATGGATTTTAGTTTATTGATACTAAGTTTAAACTTAATTTTGTTTATATATATATATATATATATATATATATATATATATACATACTCTCGTTTGAGGTATTATGTTTATGTATCTCATTTAGATTGTGATGGATAATTAAGAAATACAGGTTAACAATTTGTATTCTATGATAGTCAAACTTATAGTCATTTTTTTCTAGGTATACATAGATATATTTCATATAGATAGATAATCTTCAAACACTTCAAACACCTACAGAATATGGCATTTAAAATATTTTTAAAAATTTAGACTTTCTGGACAGTGAGACATGTCTGCTCCTGATAGCACCAATTTACTTTAAAGAGGAGGATGGGCATCAAAGACACTCCATATGGAGTTTTTCTTCTTCTTTTTGGCAAAAATAGCCATTGGGCAAGAAACTGTTCTTGCCTGGACTGCTTGATCAACTGGACATGCAGGACCCATAGGAAGGTGACCACTGAACTTTGCTTCATGAAATGGTCCTTTGGGTTCCTTCTCTCAGAGGAAACTGCCAGACATTCTACAGGACACAGAAAGAAATGACTGAGAGACTCTAGACCTGTGGGCTGAAGACCAATGCCCCAACTTTACAAAGGAGCATTAGGTGACTGTCTAGGCTGCCAGCTGTCTCTGTCCACCATGCAAGATTCCTGAAAGTTGCTTGCATTCTTCTCCCATTTCTCGGGTAATAGTATATTCTTCTGGGGTCTTTGATGTAGTTGAAGACTAGCTATAATTTTCCTTAGTTATGATAAAAGATAAGTTAGATATGAAACCTTAGACTCACAAATATAAGATAAATAGGATATCCTCTTTAATTTTGCCAAATAGACTAGTTATTATAAATAGACTAGCTATTATAACTGTAAATCTTGCTTGATAATTGTTTTATTATCTGTAATTTTACTATGTGAAATTTAAAACCTGCCTTTTTGAAAAAAAAAAAAGAAAAGGGGACATACTGTACGATGTTCTGTATGTTAAATATGTTGCTCTGATTGGTTAATAAATAAAACACTGATTGGCTAGTAGCCAGACAGGAAGTACAGGCAGGACAAGAGAGAGGAGAATTGGGGGAAGTGGAAGGCAGATGGGGAGAGACCGGCCAGCTGCTGCCATGACAAGCAAGATGTAAGGTACCAGTAAGTCATGAGCCACATGGCAAAGTATAGATTAATAGAAATAGACTAAATCTAAGAGTAAGAGCTAGACAGTGGTAGGCCTTAGCTAATAGCCAAACAGTTTAAATAATATAAGTGTCTGTGTATTCATTTTATAAGTGGGCTCTCAGACTAACAGGGCTTGGTGGGGGCTGGATAGAAGGTCTCCAGCTACACATGTCAGCTCCATCTCAGAAGCTTCATAGCATTGTGTCTTTAGTAATAGGTTATCACTTTCCACTCTCATGACAACCAAGGACAATGGTGATAGTCTATAAGGTGTAAGTTACTTGGACCACCTTGATCAACAACTCAAAGAAGGGCTTTTTATGTCAACTCGAGTTTAAAATATAGTTTATTACAGTAGGCAATGAAGCACTCATGTTCAAAAGTAAATATTAATTCACTGAGATTCTTTATTAATGCTTGAAAGAATGAATAATTACATGTGCCTTAATGTTTCCAAGGTCAATATGATTATAATAGTTGCATTTTGATAGAACTTTTATACTTTCACTTTTGTTGCTAACTGTTAATTAATAACAATTTGCT
This sequence comes from Onychomys torridus, assembly GCF_903995425.1. NCBI lineage: Eukaryota > Metazoa > Chordata > Mammalia > Rodentia > Cricetidae > Onychomys > Onychomys torridus. The sequence continues at coordinate 99,522,547 of NC_050451.1, forward strand.
ACAAATGATCCTCAGCCAAGTTATGGTTGTTCTGATATATACCTTGTCTGTTATCAGCTCTAAATACCTCCTAAAATTTCAGAGTGAAGTTTCAATTGGTCATCTCAATTAAATGTGATTGATATGTTTCAGCACTAAAGGTATTGTAAATGGGACAGAGGTGTAAAGCAGGTAGTACAAATTTAAACTTATAATCACTTTATGTCCAATAAACATCCTCTGAGATAGATAATATTTAACAAAATACCATGTTATAACCTGATATTTTAAGGCAAACTTAAAAGGTATTCATTCAAATTTCCCATGATAGTTTCAAATAATTTGAATTAAGCTATGCATGAAAACACAGGCAATAGGTATCAGACCACCATGGTTTAAAGTTAGATTTCAACAACAGAAAAAACTACAGAAATCTTACAATCTCATGAAAACTGAATAATGCCCAACTGAATCACCAATGGGTTACAGAAGAAATAAAGAAAGAAATTAAAGATTTCCTAGAGATCAATGAAAATGAATACACCACATACCCAAACTTATGGGATACTATGAAAGCAGTGCTAAGAGGGAAAATCATAGCAATGAACGTCCACATAAAGAAGCTGGAGAAATCTCATGCTAGTAACTTGACAGCACACCTGAAAGACCTTGAACAGGAAGAGCAAAGACTCCCATGAGGAACAGACGGCAGGAAATTATCAAATTGAGAGCTGAAATCAATAAAATAGAAAATAAAAGAACAATACAAAGGATTAATGAAACAAAGAGTTGGTTCTTTGAGAAGATCAACAAGATAGACAAGCCCTTATGCAAACTAACCAAAAGACAGAGAGAGAGTATCCAAAGTAACAAAATCAGAAATGAAAAGGAGGACATAACAACAGAAAATGAGGAAATCCAGAGAATCATCAGGTCATATTTCAATAGCCTCTACTCCACAAAATGGAAAATCTAAAAGAAATGGATAAAGACCAGATAAATCATTTAATAGTCCAATAACCCCTAAGGAAATAGAATCAGTCATTAAAAGTCCCCCAACCAAAAAAAGCCCTGGACCAGATGGTTTCACTGCAGAATTCTACCAGATCTTCAAAGATGACTTAATACCAATACTCTTTAAATTGTTCCACAGGATAGAAGCAGAAGGAATATTACCAAACTCCTTCTATGAGGCTACAATTACCCTGATTCCTAAACCAAAGAAAGAAAGAGAACTACAGACCAATCTCCCTCATGAACATTGATGCAAAAATACTCAATAAAATTCTGGCAAACAGGTTCCAAGAACACATCAAAAAAATTATTCACCATGATCAAGTAGGCTTCATCCTATGGATGCAAGGGTGGTCCAACATATGAAAGTCCATCAATGTAATACACCATATAAACAAACTCAAAGGAAAAGGTACATGATCATCTCACTAGATGCAGAAAAGGCATTTGTCAAAATCCAACACCCCTTCATGATAAAGTTCTTGGAGCGATCAGGAATACAGGGAACATACCTAAACACAATAAATGCAATATACAGCAAGCCAAAAGCCAACATCAGATTAAATGGAGAGAAACTCAAAGCAATACCACTAAACTCAGGAACAAGGCAAGGCTGACCCCTCTCCCCGTACTTATTCAATATAGTACTTGAAGTTCTAGCCATAGCTATAAGACAACATAAAGAGATTAAGGGGATACAAATTAGAAAGAAAGAAGTCAAGCTCACCCTATTTGCAGATGACATGAGAGTATACATGAGTGACCCCAAAAATTCAACCAAGGAAATGATACAGCTAATAAAAACCTTCAGCAACATAGCAGGATACAAGATAAACTCAAAAAACTCAGTAGGCCTCCTATATACAATAGACAAACTGGCTGAGAAGGAAATCAGAGATACATCACCCTTTACAATAGCCACAAGTGATATAAAATACCTTGGGGTTACTCTAACTAAGCATGTGAAGGACCTATATGACAAGAACTTTAAGTCCCTGAAAAGAGAAATTAAAGAAGATGTCAGAAAATGGAAAGATCTCCCATGCTCATGGATATTTAACATAGTAAAAATGTCGATCTTACCAAAAGCAATCTACAGATTCAACGCAATCCCCATCAAATTACCAACACAATTCTTCACAGATCTGGAAAGAATAATACTCAACTTCATATGGAAAAACAAAAAACCCAGGATAGCCAAAAGAATCCTGTACAACAAAACAACCTCTGGAGGCATCACAATCCCTAACCTTAAGCTCTACTATAGAGCTTCAATAATAAAAAACAACTTGGTCCTGGCATAAAATCCAACATGTGGACCAATGGAATCGAATTGAAGACCCTGACATTAACCTGCACAGCTATGAACATATAATTTTTGACAAAGAAGCCAAAAATGTACAATGGAAAAAAGAAAGCACCTTCAACAAATGGGTGCTGGCATAACTGGATGTCAATGTGTAGAAGGCTCAAATAGATCCACATCTGTCACCATGCACAAAACTTAAGTCCAAGTGGATCAAAGACCTCAACATAAATCCAGTTACTCTGAACCTGATAGAGGAGAAAGTAGGAAGTACTCTTGAAAGCATTGGTACCAGAGATAACTTTCTAAATACAACACCAGTAGCACAGTCACTGAGAGAAACAATCAATCAATGGGACCTGCTGAAACTAGAAGCTTTTTTAGAGCAAAGGACATAGTCAACAAGACAAAGCGACAGCCTACAGAAATGGAAAAGGACTTCACTAACCCCACATCTGACAGAGGGCTGGTATCCAGAATATATAAAGAACTCAAGAAATTAGACATAAAAAATGCCCAACAGTCCAATTAAGAAATGGGCTATAGACCTAAACAGAGAATTCTCCACAGAGGAAGTTCAAATGGCTGAAAGACATTTAAGGAATTGCTCAACATCCCTAATTATCCAGGAACTGCAAATCAAAACAACTCTGAGATACCACCTTACACCTGTCAGAGTGGCTAAGATCACAAACACAGAAGACAGCTTATGGTGGAGAGGATGTGGAGCAAGGGGAACTCTCCTCCACTGCTGGTGGGAATGCAAGCTTGTACAGCCACTTTGGAAATCAATATGGTGCTTCCTTAGAAAATTGGGTATCCATCTCCCCCAAGACCCAGCTGTAGCACTCTTGGGCATATACCCAAGGAATGCTCAATCATACCACATTTGCTCAGCTATGTTCGTATCAGCTTTGTTTGTAATAGCCAGAACCTGGAAACAACCTAGATGCCCTTCAACTGAAGAATGGATAAAGAAAATATGGTACATATACACAATGGAATACTACTCAGCAGAGAAAAACAATGACATCATGAGGTTTGCAGGCAAATGGATGGATCTAGAAAAAATCATCCTGAGTGAGGTAACCCAGACTCAGAAGGACAACCATGGTATGTACTCATTCACAGGAGGATACTAGATGTAAAACATAGTTGACTAGACTGCTACACAACTCCAGGTAGGCTACCTAGAAAACGGGATCCTAGGAAAGACCCAGGGATCACCCAATGACAGAGAAATGGATGAGATCTTTATGAACAACATGGACGACAGTGGGAGTAATGAAGGGCAAGATTTGAGAGAATGAAAGCTTAGGGGAGCAGGAGATCCCATGTGGATCAAGAACAGAAAGGGAGAATGAGGAATAACAGACCATGATAAATGAAGACCATATGGGAACAGGAATAGGCCGAGTTCTGGAGAGGTCCCAAGAAATCCACAATGATATATCCTCTGTAGACTGCTGGCAATGGTTGAGAGAAAGCCTGATCTGACCTAGTCTGGTGATCAAATGACTAAACACCCTAATGGTCATCTTGGAACTCTCATCCAATAACTGATGGAAGTGGATGCAGAGATACTCATCCAGGCCCCAGGTGGAGCTCCTTGTGTCCAACTGTCGAGAAACAGGAGGGACTGCAAGAGCGTGAATTGTTGAATCCAAGATTGCAAAAAGCACAGGGACATATATCCAATTGAATAGAAGCACATGAATTATGAACCAATGGCTGTTGAGCCCCCAGCTGGCTCAGGCCCTCTGGATAATTGAGACAATTGAATAGCTTGAACTGTTTGGGAGGCACTTAGGCTGTGGGACCAGGACCTGTCCTTAGTGCATGAGCTGGCTGTTTGGAACCTTGGGCTTACACAGGGACACTTTGCTCAGCCTGGAAGGAGGTGACAGGACCTGCCTGTACTGAATCCACCAGGTTTAAATGAATCCCCAGGGGTGTCTTGGTCCAGGAGGACATGGGAATGGGGGGATTGTGAGGGTGGGGGCAGGAGGAGGGAGTCCAGGGGAACCCATGGTTGATTTATAAAATTAAAACACATAATAATAAAAATAAATATAAAAAGGGAGCAGAACAGTAGAATGAGAAAGGAACAAAAGACAGAATTATACAATTTTTTGTTGAAAGGTACCAAAGTTGCTCAAAAGTATAGACTGTGTTCTGTTTTGCTGTATATGCATTTTTAGCTACCAGAGCTAATACTCAAGAAATACTCTGTTTCTTTTAACATATGAACTCAGTATAAGGAGGTGTCACCTTTGAACCATGGAGTAAATTCTCAGCATATACACTATCTGTGAGTTCTCTCACCTTGGATTTCTCTGACTCCTAGAGCTGTTAGGAAAATATCATTCTTGTCTCTAAGTCACCCTCAATGGATAGATACTTTTAGCTGCATGCTCTTGAGTCTTCCATTTTACAACTATGCCTGTCCATGAACATAAGATCTTTGAAATCTCTACAAGTACTACATACTCAATAAATTCAAATTAAGGTAATTACTTTCTTTGGGATAATGAAAATAAAATTTTGTATTTTTATTAATAAATAATAGACAGTTTTCTGAAGCCCATTGACCAGCCAACTTAGACAAATTGATGAGCTTCAGACTCAGCAGGAGTTCTTGTTTTAAAAAAAATAAATGTGGAGAGAGAATAAGAGAAGATATCATCATAGACCTTAGTCATCCACATGCATAAGCACACAGGTATATACTCACACACATCCACCTACTCACACATGCGCACACACACATACACACACACACACACACACACACACACACACACACACACACACACACCCAATAACAGGTACATTAACCACAAACTCACAACATAAAAAAATATTGTAATGATAAAGGAGTAATAATAATGTCTATGCTTTAAAACAAACTTATAGGAAATTTCATTTCTCTTTTTTGCAGATGGAAGCCTAGACAATTATAATATAAAAATAAAGGTAAGCCAGGCAGTGGTAGCACGCGCCTTTAATCCCAGCACTTGAGAGGCAGAGGCAGGTAGATCTCTGTGAGTTTGAGTCTAGCCTGGTCTACAGAGAAAGATCCAGGACAGGCACCAGAACTACACAGAAAAATCCTGTCTTGAAAAATCATAAATAAATAAATAAATAAATAAATAAATAAATAAAACATGCATATTGAAGAGTAAACATTTCACAAGCTGAATAAAAATGTGCTTGAGAGATGTAAAAGAAACATGTATAACATTAATAAAACTATCTTTAGATATACTATTCTGAAAGGATTGAATTTATTTATTTGCATTATTGCTAAGGGCAAATAACCCTTTTAAAAATTAGAAAAAACATACCCTTTGTTATAATATCATTTATTTAGTAAAGATATTTTTTTAAAAAATGAACATTTTTCCTAAGTTCCCTTTGGCCTTTTGTAAAATTAGAGACCTTTTTCTGGAATTTTCTTCAAAATGGTTCAACGCAATAGAAACAAAATATTAGGCTGATCATAAACACTTCTTTTATTTCCTTTTTATTAACTTTATGAGTGTTTTTATATTGATATGCTATATTAATAGTCTATAAGTAATAACACATAAATAATTAAATGTATATTTGTGTGCATACATTTTTTCTGATGTTTTATGATCAATAACATTGAATTATAGTGCTCAATGGAGGAAGAGTTTAAAAATTGTGTTTCTGACAACAGAAATGTTAAATGTTACATAATCTATATCTAGGTGCATAGATACAATAGACACACACTAAAAATTCAAGTTATAATGAGTCCTGAAAGGTACAATTTAATTTTTACTGAGTCCTATATATTTTTAAGTAAATGATTCTTCAAATGGCCAATTAATAATCAATACCGAATTTTGATGCAAGGGCAAAGAAAACGGGGCATACTCTGTAATGTGGCAGCTCTTTAACTGGTTGTACAAATTTGGAAAGCATGAAAGTGAAATAGGTTACTATAAATAATTTAGAGGAAAAAAATGTAAGGTAAGTCTACATTCAAAGCCCAGAATTTGTTAATGTTAATAGTATGTAAAGCAACCAGACACGTTTTGTAAACCACAGAAGGCTCAGAACACTTTGAAACAAAGAAGTGATACCTATACTGCTCTACAAAAATGCATTGATACACAAACATAAACAAAGTAAGTTAAGGCAGGAATGAATAGCTAGGATCTTATCTCCAATTTATCTATCAATAAGTGATTGTTGTGGCTTCACTACCAGATCAGTAAGCTACAAGCTGTACAGTGGGTTTGCCAATCTTTAGTTTAGGCTTTGGTATCATGAAGAGGTATGAGCTTGAATGTATAAATGGGAACAGCCTACATTTACACCTAGAAACTGAAACAGACCTGTAAATTCAGACCCTTGAGAGATTCAGGCAGGAAGAACAGAAGTTCAAGTCTTGCCTGGGATATTTAGAAAGACCTTATCAAAAACAAAATAACAGAACTAAAAATGTACAACAATGAGATGTGAGACTCCATCTTAATAATAAAAGACTTGCTTTCATTTTTTATAAACATATGTATTTTTATAAATACATATTTTATATATTTTTTATTTTATACTAGCATCATATACAACAAAGACAATAAAACAGTTTATAGGTAGCCAATGCAGAACTAAAACTTTGTGTTTCCTGATGCCAGGGTCAAGGATGTATAAACTATAGTGAGAACACTTTCTTTTAACTAGCAATTTAGATATCCAAATAGCTGTTGAAATTAGAATGCATTTTTTTGTTAAAATTCTAAAAATTTCTACATCAAAATCACTAATTAGCTTGTAAATACGCATAGTAATATCTAAAGTATTCAACATAAGGAAATGACTTTTATTTTGGAAGAAATCTTCAGTTAATTATATTATTTAAATACTGTTGTGACATTATGTCTACAGACTTTGTATATTTCTTAGAAATAATAAATACCTTAGATATTGACAAGCTGTCTCCCAGGTTTATCCAATATTTCTAGTGTTCTGAGGCTTGATGCGGTTGTTGACTACATCAATATCTTGAGGCATTCAGGTAAAGCACTACTGTAATTAACCATATAAGCTGTCCATGAAGTCAGTTCTGATTAGCTGGAGGGATCCTATAAAGACAAAAATGGGATTCAGACAAACATGTTTTGGAAAATAGGAAATGCTCATTAAGATTACTTCTTTCCATCACTTGCATGAACTTTTGACCAGTTGACCACTCTGTATAATCTAACATCCCCAAGCCCATTGCCTTCAGTCTCTCTCTCTCTCTCTCTCTCTGCTAAAGGGAACCATGCTGTAAAATATCTTCAGCTTCAGTTACTTCTAACTGTGTAGGTCTTCAGAGGCCAAATCTATGTTATATATCCTATCTCACACAGTTTAGACAATTAGTATGAGAGACAATGGCAAAGGGGAGGTAGTAAATTTTTAACTAATGGCCTTCATTTCATGGGAAAGCAAAGGTCATAAGTATTTTCAGTTTGTATCCTATCTTTGTGATAAACCAGGTGACCAAGTCTACATGAGAGTGTCATGCAAATAATACCATTTCAAAGAATCAACTTTTAGGATAACTATTCTACTAATGAATACTTTCATCACTGGAAATCTAGAAAAGGAAATCTGATAATATTAAATGACTGAGATAATACATCACAAACCATTACTCCATTACAGGTACATTTGCTTTTTAAAAAATGACAAAAGGAAACCTGAACACAGAGCTTAAGTCATGGTTTTACTGTAGTTGGAGACCTTCTCTCCAGCCCCTGCCAAGCCCTTTTAGTCCAACAACCCACTTGTAAAATAAACACACAGACATTTGCATTATTTAAACTTCTTGGCCTTTAGCTCAGGCCTACCATTGTCTAGCTCTTACTCTTATATTTAGCCCATTTTTATTAATCTATACTTTGCCACATGGCTCGTGGCTTACCAGTACCTTACATCTTGTCATGGCGGTGGCTGTCAGTCTCTCTGCCCCAGCCTTCACTTCCCAGCCTTCTCCTCTTCCTTGTCCCACCTACCCTATCCTTCCTGCCTGGCTACTGGCCAATCAGCACTTTATTTATTTTAACCAATCAGAGCAACACATTTGACATACAGAACATCCCACAGCATTTTACTGATTACTGTGGCACTTTTGAATAATACCAGTTAAATTCCATCTGGACAATACAGTCCAGAGAAACTTCTTGTCACAAGACATTACTGACTACATATTTTATAACCAGGCTCCTAATGTGGGGGAAAAGCAATAATTATTCTGATAGCTTATAGAAGCTAAGAGAATTTGTCTATTTGTCATCTGGTGAATGTACAGTAAGAAAAGACTTTACAAAATGCCTCTAGTTTTCATTCAGTTTCACTAGCATTTTAGACACAACACAAGGAAACAAGCAAGTTAAACTCAACCACCTGTTAATCAGTGCAAAGCAAGAGCAGAGAGTGATGTAGAGATTTTCTCAGATGCTTTGCAAGTAAAACAACGAGATAAAGAAAAAGCAAAAAGAAAGAAAACTAGAGACTGTTGACAAGAATCACAGTAAAGGATACTTTAAAAAGCACTTCAGTTATCAAAGAATTGAGATATGCAGATATCATTTAACACTTTTCTAATAGCACAGTAATGAAAATTGTAAAATAATCAGCAATGTTTGAACTTTGGTCAATAGGAAACATTAAAGAATCACTCCTGATTGCTTAAACCAAAATGATAATATATTTAAATGAATCTTTATCTTAGAGTCTGGGCTGAACCATTTATCAACTAACAAAATAATGTGTAATAATGACTTCAAAGTAAATGTGTGTTGATAAGGATTACATGCAGTTTTTACTGTAATCATACATTTTATATATTTTAATTAAAATATAACTACACAACCCTTCTATTTTCTCCCTCCAACCCTTCCCACATCTCTCCAATTCTCTCTGAAATTAATGGCTGCCTATTAGTTAACACACACACACACACACACACACACACACATACACACACACACACACACAAATTCAAGCTGCTGAGGCTAATTTTGTTGTTTACATTCATATGACTTCAGGGCTGACTACTTTGTTTCGGATAACCAGTTAGGGGCGTGTGCCTGGGAGAGATAAATTGATCTTCTTTTATCGGTTATTAGTTACCTATATAGTTCTTTGTCTAGGTGTCAGACTTCTACTCCATGGGATTTCACCCTTTCTCATTAGCATGTCTATTTGACATCAGTTCAGTCCTTGTCTAGGCAGTCATATATGGGAGACATAATGTCATAACAGACTTCTTGGTCCTCTGGCTCTTATAACATTTCTGTTCTCTGTCCCAACAAGTTCTCTACATCTGAGATGCAACAATTGTATTAAAGGTAGTCTCTTTGGGCTTTTTCACTATGATCCTTGATATCTGTGTTGTGTCCAGTTGTGGTTTTCTGTAATGGTCTCCATTTGCCATAATGAAGGGTGAGCGCTATATTAATCTTTAGAATATGATTTAGCACTTAGCCCCAAATGGGATGTTTCCTTCAAACTCCTCCTCTTTGGACAAAGGGAACTCTGCTGAAGAGGAGGCAGAAAGGTACAAAAGATAGAGGGGATGAAGGACACCAAGGAAACAAGACCCTCTAAATGAACATGAACTTATAGAGACTGAGGCAGCGTTCTCAGGGCATGCACTGGTCTGCACCAGGTCATCTGCATGTCTATGATGGCTTCTAGTGCAGCACTTGAATGGCATGTTTGAGAGTGCAAACAAGTGGGTCTGATTCTCTGGCCTTTGCCTTTTCTTCCTGTTTGTTTTGTCCAATTCTGATGTGTTAGTTTTTATTTTATCTTACTGTATTTTATTTTACTATCATACCTTAGAAGCTTGTTTACTAATGAGAGACTGAAACAGCATGGATCTGGATGGGAGGGGAGGTAGGGAGGAACTGGGAGGAGTAGAGAGAAGGAAAACTGTAATCAGCATTATTATGTGAGAAAAGAATATATTTTCAAGAAAAGGAAAAATATTTAAAGATATATAAAAAAAACTAAAATTATAGTGTGTGGTTTTAGCCTCTGATGTCAAGGTGCAGTGCCAATGAGCCTGGGTGTATCTTTGCTAGGACAAGTCCATTATCACACATGTTAAACTGGCCAGATAACAAGTTTCTCAAAGTTTGTTATAATTAAGCTAAGAGAAAATTTCAGACTGGAAAAATTTCATATTATGTGTGAGAAACTACCAGCTTTCCATTATGCTTGATTTGTAAAAGAATGTTTTAGGATGTAGTTAAAATTATTCTATTCCAATAAGTGATAAGTGAAGAGAATGTACATTAAACTAAATTATTTAGAATATCAGATCATTTGCGGGCAGATAATGATTTACATAGAAGTCAAAATTTATTTTTGTTGTTGCTTCAGGTTTATTATTGCTATCTTATTTTAAACACAGCATTTCTTCCATCTCTTTTGTATTTCTAAACCCTCCCATTTATTCTCCTTGCTTGCCTTCAAATTCAAGGCCTCTTCTTTCATTAATTATTATTGCATGTATATATGTATTTATATATAAATATATATTCTACCTCATGATCTGGCTATTTGGAACCTTGGGCTTACACAGAGACACTTTGCTGAGCCTGGAAGGAGGGGACTGGACCTGCCTGTACTGAATCCACCAGGTTTAAATGAATACCCAGGGGAGTCTTGGCCCTGGAGGAGATGGGAATGGAGGGGAGGGGCTGGGGGGAAGGTGGGAGCAGGGGCGGGAGGGAGGATGACAGGGGAACCCATAGTTGATGTGTAAAATTAAAACACAAATATAATAAATTATATACATACATATATATATATATATATATATATATATATATATATTCTGTTAATTCCTTACAAAATCACTTATATGTTTGTCTTCAGGGTGAACAGTTGGCTCTGGACAGTTGGTGTTTTCCAGTCTCCCACTTCAGGTTGACTCAGCTGCATATACTTCATTCAGGGCTGAGGCCTTGTGGGCTGTTCCCACTACCTTGGCATGTTCCTTAGTGTGATCCCTGTTCAGCTCACTTTGAATAATCACATTGGTGAGGATTCATGGGTACAGCTTCTGGTAATACTAGGAAACACAATGTCATGCAAAATCCCTGATCCTGTGGTTCCTTGAATTGTTCCTGGAGCCTTGGGTGCAGGATGAATTCTCTGGGACTGGCTCCCACAACATTAATTTTAATATTTTAATAAAAATATAATTCTATCACTTCCCTGTTCTGTAGTGATATTTTATTTGTGCTCCCCAAGAAAACTTATCTGGGATCAGTGGACAGAGCCAGCCACTATTTATTAAGCATAAAAGTCAGGCAATGGTAGCACATGCCTTAAATTAGCATTTGGGAGGCAGATATTCATCTGGATCTCTGTGAGTTCAAGGCCACACTGGGAACAGAGCCAGGCCTGGTGGCACACGCCTTTAATCCCAGTACTAGTTAACTATAGGGTTGTGGAGGTCTATATAGACAGACAGGATGTGATAGAACTGGGTGGAGAGAGGAAGTAAGATGACAGGGCACAGAAAGGCATATAGGCATGAGTGTACAGGAAGTAACTCTCTCTGTAGGCTGAGGATTTCAGTCAGAGGATTCGTGGAGTTGGTGAGGTAATGGCAGGTGACTGTGGCTTGTTCTATCTCTCTGATCTTTCAGCTTTCACGCCAATACCTGGCTCCAGGGGTTTTTTATTAATAAGACCATTTAGCAATTCATGTTATACTGTTTTCCTTCCACCTATTCATATCCTCTTTGCTCCTCCCATGCCTCTGGGCCTACTATCTCTCAAACTGATGACACGTTTTTCTTTGATTATTATTGTTACATATATGCACAGAAATATATTCATACAACCTTCTGAGCTCTACTTTGTTGCTTGTGTGTTCATGACTTCAGGGCTAACCATTTTGATTCAGATAACCAATTAGAGGAGTCCTCTCTGAGAGAGGCTTATTCTACCTCTCTCAGCAATCAATCACGTTTTTGAACAGTTTCCATATTTCACTGATCAAATGTCAGTCATCCACCTTTACATGCCCTGCTTACTTTTTCAATTCTTAGGATGTTTACTTTTAATTACCCTTCTACCGACAAGAACAGAGTGTTTGATGACTTCAGAATGTAGCGGTAGAACTTCTACTACAAACTACTCCATAATATAAAGTTTAAGATCAAGTAAATATTTAGGAGAAACTTCTATATTATTTTAACTCACATTTATTAAATTGTAATCCAAGGATGCTAGCTAGTAGTCTAGCAATGTAGATGTACCAAAAATGCAAACTTGTTTTCCTTTTTATTACTTGAGTTCTAATAGAGCTCCTACAATGTTTATTATGGAAATGTGAAAACATTTTGTGTACCAATAATGCTAAAACACAACTCTTGTTAAAACTATGCCTAAAATGTTATTTTCTTCAACTTAATTATTTAATGGCCTTCTTTTCAGATTTCACTTTTATATTATTTATAGATGCACCAAAACAAACTGGTTTGAATCAATACATAATATAATAAACAAAATTTGCTACTGATATCTATTATTTATTATTATTTATTCTTGTGACTTTAGAAACAATAAATGCAGTATTTCATATTGTATAAAAGTGCTTTGAATATTAAAATGTCACAGACAAAACCATGAAAAGTTATAGTATCAGTTTTCAGAATATTTATTCTATATTATTATGTAATTGTTATATTTATTACACAATTTAATTCAAGTCTTAATAACACTTATGTTGCCAAATATATTCTTAAGTGACAAATGTTAATTTATAAAAGACAAGACAGACTAATTTAAAAATCTCATGGATTTTTCTGCCTGTCTTAAGGAATAATTATGATGGAGGTTGTTAATAATTTATATAAACATCATGAAAACAAAATTCTTCACTTTTTCCTAGTGATTGGCTTGTATTCTTATCTCAAATTTGAATCTCAAATGTTTGCATGGAAGTATTGATGTTTGTTAAGGAATACATTATTAACCTATGAATTTTACATTGTTGATATACACTTGAAGTTAAAATTTTTGACTAAGAACCATAAAGATAAACTTAGATGACAGATGACACCATTTTACACAACATTGAAATCCAAGGGAACCATGAATTCAACCCAAGTAAGGTATAGGAAAAACTTCTACTAATGTTGTCATTTTGAATCATTTTAAAATAACTAATGCATTTTAACATTTAATATTTAATATTTTAAGAGAACAAAATCTCATTGTCCTCTAACACTTGACTTTTAGATTCAAAACTTTTGTTTTTTAAATTTTGAACTTGAGATTATAATCTAATTACATCATTTCTCCTCCTCCATTGTTCCTCCCTCCAAATCTTACCATTTGCCCTACTGACTCTCTTTCACAATCAAGAACTCTTTACTTGTTAGTTTTTATTATATGCATATCTGTATAAACATACTTATTCCTGAATACAACCTGCTCAGTCTATATAAATACTACTCAAGTTGCTTTCAGGGATTTTTTAAAAAAAGCCTTATATGATGAATAAGCTGCTGCTAGGAATTTATTTATTCAAGAATATGCAATCATGAGGGCAGTTACCGTAATTATCAAGAACACAATATTCCAGTATTTGCCAAAACATTTATTCCGAAAGTGATGTCTTGCCTATCATGACTTTTCTTATAATAATTTCTGGTGTTTGATCATTTGCTACACTCTAATTAGAAAGAAAAACCCAAAACATAAACAATAAATGATAAAAACTGAACAATGGAAATGGTGTGAAGACTGAAATGCATAGAAAGAAAGTTTGCATCTTGGCACCCTCAAAGGAAAAACTATTCAGCATTTCTCACTTTGAAGTGTTCATTTAAATAAGTAATAAAATATATATTATTTGACCATTAATATCATAAATTCCCATGTAAATTAAACTAAACTTTTTCATAGCCTATTATAACTAGATTTAAACTGGACTTTTATTCTGGTAATATGTTTCTGATTTAAGCTTTAAGTGCATGGACCTTATATTACAATAAGACACAAAAAGCAGATCGGGGGTCAAGTATTTGTGTATGTGCAATCACAGAAGTATGCAAAGTTTCTCCTAAGCAAATGAAAAGCCAATAAAAATCCATGAAAGTGTGAGAGAAAGTCTTTCCAGAAAAGTTTATTTCAATTTTAAATTGGGAAATTTTAAAATAGAATTTAGTAAAGGTATTTCAAAAACGGAAGGAAGTATGTGGAAAGATGTGGAATTCTTTCAGAGTTTTCAATGTTAATTTTCATACTAATTTTAACTTACAGACATGTATATTTTTACCCATTTAAAAAAACACATTTGTTTACACTATAAGCCATTTTGTCTAATCACTGTCTGTCAGGTTGCTACTCTTGCAGGAACCAAGATTGATAATTGATACATTTGAAAAGTGCCAGGAAAGAAGGAGATGGAAGTGGCATTGGCAGACAGAGATGGAGGTAATGGAAATAGAGCTGATAGTGTTAACTAAATAATAAAGATATAGGTGGGCACGATGGACATAGAGATGATCAGACAGGAGACAGAGATGGAGACGGTTATTAATGTGAGAAATCCATGGATTTCTGGGAAGAAAACATGTTTATTAAGGGATTAAATGGAGATCACATACTTACTTATAGAAAATGAAGCAACACCACACCATTGTCTCTTTGTGGTGGTTTATGAAAACGTGAGGAAAGAACAATAGTGTGATTCTGAGAAAAAAATAAATCAGAATTAAGATCTTTCCTGTGTAACTCTGAATGTTAATAGCTTTCTCTTCAGGGACTCACAGACTCATGTATACTTATGTACTCCAGTAATTAAGTACCAATTAACTGATAAGACGTCCTGATGAATGTCTATACTATAGCCATAAAAATTATTTATGGCAAATTTAGTACAGCTTCAATAACATATTGTGTTTCTCTGAAAAAATAAAGCACAAATTGCTTCTAAAATGCAAGCTAAGATTCTCTTTTCTTTTAAAATTGTGACTAGATGAATACCATTAATAAGCACTGTGATGTCCAATATGAGTCACAAGCTAGAAGATTCTAAGCCTTTTAAAACAAAGATTTGGCATTCCCTCATGCATACCTACTGTGTTTAATTCATATTTAAATAGCAGCAAAATAAAATGGTACACAGAAAAGATACAAAATAGCACCTTTGGCTAGCTTCCGGGAAAAGTCACCTGGGGAAAGTGGTGCTTGCATTTTCTGTGTTAGACTTCTCCAATGTAACAATAAAATTTCAAAATGACAGGAAACTTTATCTTAGTTCTAGACACTAATAAATCCAAGGTTAATGTACAAGTATGTGTCTGGGGCTGTAATCCCAACACTCAGAAGACTGAGTCAGGAGAATCAGAAGCTCAAGTCATTCTTACCTATGTGTAGTATGAATCTTAAAAGGTCTTATTAAATAAAATCATGGGAGCCAGATATTGGAGTGAATGCTGAAAGATCAGAGAATCAGAACAAGACACAGCTAACCTCATCTTGCCAACTTATTAGTCAATCCTGTTTCCACAGATCCTCAGACTAGAAGCCTCTGAGTCTTCTCCTCACCCAAATGGATCTCAGCTGAACTTCTGCTAAAAGCCTACAACTTAAAAAGCTTCCTAATTTTCACACCTTATATACATTTCTGCTTCCTGGGATTAAAGGCATGTGTCTTTCCCAAGCAAGACATGAGATCTCAAGTGCTGGGATTAAAAGTGTGTGTCACCATGCCTGGCTATTTCCAGTGTGGCAGAGATGGATCTCTGCCTCCAGAATGTTAGGATTAAAGGCACGTGCTAATACTGCCTAACCTCTGTTTAATATAGCAGCTTTTCTGTTCTCTGACCCCCAGATAAGTTCATTGGGGTGCACAATATATCAACCACACCTATGTAGTGAATTTCAACCTGGACTCCCTGAACCCTGTCTCAAAATAAATGCAGGGATAAATAGATAGATAGATAGATAGATAGATAGATAGATAGATAAAATTAGAACAGACTGCATACTTTGTCTTTCTGTCTCAAAATAAATGTAGGAACAAATAAATATATAAAAATATATTGCATACATTTTTCTTTCTACCAAATAATGGAAAAGAAAGGGAAAATTTAGAAGAATGTGTTATATCATTGGTTATGTTTATTTGACATTGTTACAAAAATTGTATTTATTTTATATTATTTATATAATACATAATTTCTAATGTTGGGAGACATTACTACTAGAATGCAATTGCTATAATCGATGGAGCTATAGGCTAATAAAATCACATGAAGAACTTATTTTCATGATGTATAATTATATTTGAAAATTGACAGCCAAACTTTGTTGCTTTTAGTATGGAAGCTATAGTGAGTATGTTGTATTGTGCTTTGATCATTCATTGCTGGATATGGCATACCTGCTAAAGAAATTTTTCACATATGTTTACTCACTTTGTTTGTGCTTACAAAATCTAAGCCAACCATATCCTCAGCTTTGAACAAAAGTTTTCATATAGCCTTCTTTCTCATACAAAGTATCCAATGCCAAATTCCTCTAAAATAATCTGTTTAAGTAAAATATCAGGGGTTAAAATATTTTCTTTAGGGGCTGAAGAGATGGCTCAGGGGTTAGGAGCACTGGATGCCCTTCCAGAGGACCCAGGTTCAATTCCTGGTACCCATATGGCAGCTCACAACTGTCTGTAATCCCAGTACCCAAAGGACAGCTCACAAATATCTGTAACTACCATTCCAGAAGATCTGACATCTTCACACCAATGCACATAAACAAAATTAAATAAATTATTAAAAAATATTTTCTTTAAAAGAAATTATTTTTATATTTTACCATAGAGGTTATAGTCTTCCTTTCAGAGTTTCACTTTAAGAAAGGTATATCTTGGGCTGGAGAGATGCCTCAGAGGTTAAGAGGACTGGCTGCTGTTCCAGAGGTCCTGAGTTCAATTCCCAGCAACCACATGGTGGCTCACAACCATCTGTAACAAGATCTGATGCATGTAGGCAGAACACTGTGTACATAATAAATAAATAAATCTTTCAAATGGTATATCTCTACTAGGGTTATAAAAATTGTATTTTATACATGCAATTGGAAATAAGTTTGTAGTTATTATGATAACTCCAAAATGTGTAATAGAATTGAAAATGGAATCCTCAGGATGGAATATTATAAAGAGGAAAATCAGAAAACAGGGAGGAGGGATGTTACAGGAAAGAGCAAAATTGAACAATATAATAATCAAATAAATTTTCTATATGTGTGAAATCTCAATGAATAAATTCAATAGTTCTTTAAATATGTACAAAGTTTGTAGCTTAAACAATAAATTCCAACACTATATAAATCATAAAGCATAAACAATAATAAATAAATGAATTATCATAAATAGATTTATTTCCTTTGAAATGCATCATACCAATTCACATAATCTCAATTATAAATCACATAACATCAGTTAATACATACTATCAAAATTAATAAAAAATATGTCATGGCAATATTCAAAATTGAGACATCCACATATACTTCTTTATATCTATAGTAAATTAATAAGTTTAACTTTGAATCCTTGAAAGCTTAAAGTGACTCATTCATTTTCTATAAAATTATCCATCATTTTCCTATCTAAATATTGACTTTGATGTTACAGACACATTAATATAGTCAAACCACATACTTATCCCACAGACAGTTTCAACAGCTTCTTTACAATTTCGCTTTAGCATATCAAAGCATGTTTTCTACTCAAACTTCACTTTAATAGCTCATGCAGTTTCACCATTACTCGTGATATCTGACATCAACAGAATGCAGCAAAGCAGAGTTTCCCATGTGTTCTGTCGTATAGGTAGCTGGAAGAAGTTTTCTTATACATGGATCTGTAGTGGATATATCTAGTAATAATGTCTTTCTTTCAAACACTGCCCATTTTTTTTAATTCCAGTAAGTAAAAATAGTTCACAAAATCTGAAAGCCAACACTCATATAAGCTTTTGAGTGATTCTTGGGTGTTACAAATCCACAACTAATTAAGATCAACCAATAGCCCCCCCCCAAAAAAAACCCTCTATTCCAGAAAAACATAATCATTCAGATTTTATGTGGATTTCTCCAATGTTTCCTTTATCACACAGACTCAAACTATGCTGATTTCTGTAACAATTAAAATGTGTCTAACCAGCTGATGGTGGCACACGCCTTTAATCCCAGCACTCAGGAGGCAGAGCCAGGTGGATCTCTTTGAGTTTGAGGCCAGCCTGGGCTACCAAGTACGTTCCAGGAAAGGCGCAAAGCTACACAGGGAAACCCTGTCTCGAAAAACCAAAAAAAAAAAAAAAACACCTGTCTATAGTAACCATTAACCCTTATATAGTACTTGCACCATGCTAGTGATGGTTTCAAACACTTTATGTGAATTATTTACAATTTTCTCAACAAAACTTTAAATTTTATTAGGAAACAGAAGCATTTATTTAACTAAAATAAGAAGCATTTTAAATATTTAATAAAAGATGAAAAGTAGCATTGGAAAACCAAGAAATATTCATCAAGATTTTCTCCACTTAATCACTACATTGTAAAAAGTTGTCCTGCGTGATAAAAGCAGAAGAACAATAAAAGGAGCTCATACCTCTGTTTTACAGCATTGAGTATTTTGACAAACAATTATTGGAGTGAAAAATTAAAGACTTTTTCTTAGTGTAAACCAGGTATCCATAAAAAATGAGTGAAAAGAAAGCATTATATATTAATTAGGGTTTTTATTTAATCTTCTTACAGCTTTTCTTGAATGACATTTGGCCAAGTGTCTACTTATTTATTGTAGAAGACAAGATAGAACAAATGTAGGAGCAGGGAGCTAAGCAGCTTGAAAGCAATATACAGTCACTGCAATCAGGAACTCACTGCAGCTGAGGTTGTTGCAATGGGTCTGCACAACACCAGATCTGTCAGTAGCCATGAATGAAGGAAGGGGTAGGAATCATTATTCTACTTCTCAACGCTGAATTACTCCCTTACTAACAGACTCAGGGAAAGAGGGGAATCATGTCTTTCAATTGTATACCAACTGATAACTACATTATAGCCTCACTGGAGAGTTCTAATTCTATGGTCAAACAGATGGTTCTAGTTAAACTAAATGCTTCACAAATCCTGAGTCAGAAAAGTGACTGGTTTAGAGGTGGGCATGGTTAATAGAGATAGCAAATAAAGAACAGGCAGGAATAGAGAGGAACTGTATTGTATATACATGTATGAAATTGCTTAGTAAAAAAATTCATCAAAACAATAAGCATAAAGTATGAAGTTTACCAATATAATCCAAAATATAGACCTATTATATTGCATTAATAGACATTAGACAAGTACAGGTTAGCCCAATAGCATAAAGAACATGCAAGAATTATTGTCTACATTAAAAAACAATAGGACACATTCATCACAGAGAAACATTGTCCACAGTGAACTAACATTAACTTGATATTTTTTACACCAGTGAGAACATGTGATTACGATCACAGTTTTACAGCTTTCTTTATGAACTCATTGCTCACCTTATGTAAAGAAATTCCTCAGTTATTCGAGTTTAACTTGTAAAGATAATACATTCAGTATTTGATCATCATATGCAGATTATGTATGATGATGACCAATAAAACCACAGGACCTGTGGAGAGTAGTGTGCTATTTCTATCCAGAGTTGTTGTTTTTTTTTTTCTTTCTTTTTTTTTTTTCCAGAGTAAATTACCAGCTTCAGTTATGCTTTTGGTTCAGATTCACATATACTGATCTGGGGTTCACAAAATTAGGAGCCTGGTCCAGTTTTCCAGTAATCAGTCACTAAACTCTGGGTCCCAATCATACTGTCTGCTTCTTTAAATTAGTTAATGCATATGAGCTGAAGAGATGGCTCAGTCATGAGGACCACTGTCTACCCTTTCAGAAGACGCAGAGTTAGTTCCCAGCACCCAGCTACCAGCTAATGACCATCTGCCTCAGAGAACAAAATACCTTCTCTGGCTTTCTTGGGCACTACACACACATGATGTACAGATATACATACAGACAAAACACGCATGCACATACCATTAAATGA